>NC_053040.3:133346647-134004147 GCF_002575655.3 Aegilops tauschii subsp. strangulata
TCCGTTTTCTTTCGAAATGCTGTTTCCCACAACCGAGATCTCCTTGAGGTGGACAGCTCCGCAAGGAGGTGCCTGGAAGTGGAACAGAGGATCCGGTGGGAAGAAATCCCCAAGAGCAAGGCAAGTCTCGAAAGAGCTGAGGACGAGCATGCTCTCGACTTGTTTAAGTCGGAGGATCTTAGAAGGGAATTAGAAAAAAAAGAGCGGGGTAGCTCAGTAATTCTGATTCTTTTCTCTTCCAGCCCCGGACCCCTCTTTCTTTTCTCTTCCAGCCCCCCGGCCCCTCTTTGATAAGGAAAGTTTTCATTTCTCAAATAAAAAATGACAAATATGGTTCGATGGCTCTTCTCTAGTAACCACAAGGATATTGGGACTCTCTATTTCATCTTCGGTGCCATTGCAGGAGTGATGGGCACATGCTTCTCCGTACTGATTCGTATGGAATTAGCCCGACCCGGCGATCAAATTGTTGGTGGGAGTCATCAACTTTATAATGTTTTAATAACGGCTCATGCTTTTTTAATGATCTTTTTTATGGTTATGCCAGCGATGATAGGTGGATTTGGTAATTGGTTTGTTCCGATTCTGATAGGTGCACCTGACATGGCATTTCCACGATTAAATAATATATCATTCTGGTTGTTGCCACCAAGTCTCTTGCTCCTATTAAGCTCAGCCTTAGTAGAAGTGGGCAGCGGCACTGGGTGGACAGTCTATCCACCCTTAAGTGGTATTACCAGCCATTCTGGAGGAGCAGTTGATTTAGCAATTTTTAGTCTTCATCTATCAGGTATTTCATCAATTTTAGGTTCTATCAATTTTATAACAACTATCTTCAACATGCGTGGACCTGGAATGACTATGCATAGATTACCACTTTTTGTGTGGTCTGTTCTAGTGACAGCATTCCTACTTTTATTATCACTTCCGGTACTGGTGGGGGCAATTACAATGTTATTAACCGATCGAAACTTTAATACAACCTTTTTTGATCCTGCAGGAGGGGGAGACCCAATATTATACCAGCATCTCTTTTGGTTCTTTGGTCATCCAGAGGTGTATATTCTCATTCTGCCTGGATTTGGTATTATTAGTCATATCGTATCGACCTTTTCAAGAAAACCGGTCTTCGGGTATCTAGGCATGGTTTATGCCATGATAAGTATAGGTGTTCTTGGATTTCTAGTTTGGGCTCATCATATGTTTACTGTGGGCTTAGACGTTGATACGCGTGCCTACTTCACCGCAACTACCATGATCATAGCTGTGCCCACAGGAATCAAAATCTTTAGTTGGATCGCTACCATGTGGGGAGGTTCGATACAATACAAAACACCCATGTTATTTGCTGTAGGGTTCATCTTTTTGTTCACCATAGGAGGGCTCACTGGAATAGTTCTAGCAAACTCTGGGCTAGACATTGCTCTACATGATACTTATTATGTGGTTGCACATTTCCATTATGTACTTTCTATGGGAGCCGTTTTTGCTTTATTTGTTGGATTTTACTATTGGGTGGGTAAAATCTTTGGTCGGACATATCCTGAAACTTTAGGCCAAATCCATTTTTGGATCACTTTTTTCGGGGTTAATCTGACCTTCTTTCCCATGCATTTCTTAGGGCTTTCGGGTATGCCACGTCGCATTCCAGATTATCCAGATGCTTACGCCGGATGGAATGCTCTGAGCAGTTTCGGTTCTTATATATTCGTAGTTAGGATTCGTCGTTTCTTCGTAGTTGTCGCAATCACTTCAAGCAGTCTTCTTCATCTGGCCGCATTGCATCAATATGGATCAAATAATCCATTGGGTGTACATTCTGAGATGGATAAAATTGCTTCTTACCCTTATTTTTATGTAAAGGATCTTGTAGGTCGGGCTATCTTTTTTCCATTTCCTTTCGGTGGTTTTTTTCTATGGAAAATATGCTCCATTCTTTGGACAATTATGGAACTTATCGTTCCCGGCGTCTTTGGTTACTCTTATCCCATGGAATGCTTCCACGTGAGTCCCCCACTGCCTCCGGGAGAGCCCGCAGAAATAACCTCTTCCTTTAAGGAAAATACATCCTCCATGGATAGGCTGCTATCAGTCTTGGGGGAAACCAGTGTTTCCACAGGTTCACCCTCCGTTAACCAACTCGAAAGAGATAGTTATACGGAACAACGCCACCTGTGTATAAGTGCTATCCGAGCTGAAATGCATGAGCAATACAAGAAGGACGTTGGCAAGCGTAACTTCTTCATGAATATTGCTTTTTATGTGTACAAAGTCTACAATCAGGGGAGGATGGAATCCGATCTTGATTCCATCTATCACCATTTGGAGATCGAAGAGTCCTCATTGCAGGATCTCGAACAATTTCTAATTGATATAAAGCGAAATAAAAAAATCTTGTGAGATTTTTTTAAGGAAATGGCCATAGGCGCCAACTCCCAGTTCTTTCTCTTCTTTCTTTCCCAGTTCTTTCTCTTCTTTCTTTCCCAGTTCTTTCTCTTCTTTCTTTTTGTTATAAGTCGCGATCTGAAAGAGACGTTTCTTTCAGTAAGGGCAATGCGGGTTCGACTCCCGCTCGTGACAAGAAGCAAGCTAGGTATGCTCACTAGCTGAAAAAGTCAAGGGAAAGAGATAAGACCTGTGCATCCCTTCCATCCGGCACAAGGCATGTTTCTTTAACGATTTCTAGCCTAGCGAGAGCCCTATTCGTTGTAAGATTAAAAAAGGTAGTGAACAAGGTAGTGAGCTTGAAAGCGAAGCACGAGTCGTTACATAAAAATAGTAAAAAACAAGTAACTTAACTCAGCTGGTGAGGAAGAGGGCGAGAGCAAACCTTCACTAGCTTGTTTCCTTAGGCTAATTTCGGTATCAAGAGATGAAAGTGAAAGGAAGAGGTATCCTTGGACCCCAGAAGCTAGTTCCAGTATCCTCATTTCTTTGGACACCAAACATGCAACATATCTTCCATTGGCATTAACACATCATAGTGAAGCTTCCTTCACTGAACAGATCTTCAGCAAGAAGTGACTAGTTGTCATTCCAAACTCCTAACCTTTAGTTTATCTCTTGCTTGCTTCGATTATAAATTCATCAAATGAAGGATTCAGAGCTTTTGTGTCCCTACAGTTAAGTACCAATATCTTTATTGTCCGTCCAGCTATTCAGGAAAGGAAGGCAATCGATTCAATTCATTCCCCAATTTCAGGCTTGGTGCTGCGCATTATTAAGAATATCATATAGGAAGATGGACTAGCTCGAGACCTTGGCTTCAACCAATCAATTGAATCTTGGACACATTTAATTCTTAGATATTGCTTAAGGGGTCACCACATATATTTATCAGATTATCATGTCTGTCTCGTCTTGCTATTTCCATCGACCAACCATGAGAGTGTTAATCAACTCCACCTGGAGGAAGTGACAAAGGTGTCTGTCTATCAGTTATCGATAGATCAAACAAACCTAAAGGATCTGGTGGTTGTGTAATTGTAAGATTACTGATCATGGGATACATATCTAGTTCCTGGCTCTGCCTACGCAGAGCTGAGTCGGATAGTCTTGAAGAGATTTCTTGGAATGTTTGATGGCCGTGAAAGTAAGAATTCTTTTATTTTGCCATAATTCGCCTACTTTACTTTAGAGGACTAGCTCTTCCTATTGGACTCGTGGGATTGGAGACAGCACAACCTCAGGTTCACTATCTTCTTTAGAGTCCTTAGACTATGGATATGATATGACGATTGTCAGCTAACTTCACTAACCAATGGCACTATTTCGCACACAAGACATTCTAGCCTTGTGATCTCGAACACTACTTATGATAATAAGAAATCCAAAGTACAGTAATCAGAATCACTAACTGTATAGCTGTCAACTTCTTTTCTCTAGCATGCTGTAAGGAATCACCCGCGAGCGAGGGCAAGTCTCAATTACGGTAGGAATGGAATACACCAATCATAACTCTGGTCTGGTCCCTAGTTCCCTAAGTAGTTAGTGAAACTTCCAGCTGGACTGACTGGATTTAGAGCTTAATGCTCCTATCTTTGAACTAGAATCTTAGCGCTTATTTCATGAAGATAGCTACTTTAATTGATACAAGAATGCCTACTTTGGACCAATAGGATCTACTCCTACTTGAATGCCAATCCAATCTCTTTCCCAATAAGAATTCCTAATCCCTAAATCCAAGCAAGGCATGATTGTTAGTCAGGATAACCAGCTTACGTACCGCATTAAGAAGTACCGACTATGCTTTTTTCCATACTTTTCTTGCAGTACTTCAGTAAAGCTACCCCATTTTAATAAGATAGGGATTCGAGATATCAGCATTTTCACAGGTCCTTGTCAAGCTGCAGCAGAATCAGATTCGAGTATAGCATCATTCAGTTGGAGTTCTGAAATAATCTGGATCCCCTTTGCTATTTTAGCAATCTCTGCTGCTCAGTTTCATCCCTTTCTGAGGTAGAAAACCCATCCATATATGTACGAGTGAGAGATGTCTTCCGTCCCGGAGAACCGTCTTCTCTCCCTCCTTAGGAAAAGGAGATCTAGGTAGAGGAGGTAGAAAATAATAGATACCGTCTATTCTATTAACTAGTCATCAAAAAGCAACCTATATCGAGGTCAAGTTTCATAGGGTGAAGTGGACTATTAGATCCCCGGCTTACCATTAGAAAGAAAGCTTAGCCGCCGACGTCAATGTGTTAAGCACATAGGATATATTCGGCGAAAGTCAGTAAGAAGTAGAGTGAATTCTGAAACTCCAGCATTTAGGCCCGGATAGAATGGGTCCTCAAGCTTAGAATCATTTGGCCTAACCTTTAAGAAAAGTCAGCATCTTTTCATCCGGGTCGTACTAAAGGCAGGTAGACCGAACACACGGCACCTATCCCAATGACTGGTACACTGACGGTGGCTTATTGGTTCCTTCCTCCCTTTTATCCTCAAGTCTTACTTTCCTTGATGCCTTAGTTTACTTGATGCCCGATTCATTCCTCCCTATATTAAATCTCTCGTGCCATATTCTTTTTCAGGTTTGACATTACTTCCCTTTCCTATCTTTTTACTTTTCTCAAGGACGTAAGATTCTTCAAAATCCCTTTCGTAGATCCCTTTGATTCTAGGTTCAGATCCATCTATCTCTTCTCTCCCTTTCTTTGAACCTTTGTTATTCCTTCTCAAATAGGACATGTATGTTTCCCTAGATGAGGGATACTCATCATTATTATGAATAGGTTACTCTATCAAAAACGTTCTATCCAATTCCCTGAATCATTCACTATCATAGTAAGTCTCACCTTCGTCTAGTTGAGGGACACTAACATCACCATCTGCACTGAGAAATATCTGAGATTTCTCAGGGTTCACGTGCATGCCCCCGCCACCACGCTCTATCACTGAAATAAATCCAGTTAGATTCACGTACCTTAAGATGTCCAGAATTTGACGACAGTCAAGGCGATATGAATCATGGCATGTTGAAGCTAGAAGGACATTGGTGTCCCATCTTGTATAAAGAACACCTTCATACCGGCTCAGGACCTCCCTATCGAATTGATGTTGAAAAAAGAGATGTAGGAGCACGTCGCTCAATTCACCTATCAATGGTATACAATTCGAATGAGGAATTTGGAGGTTAGTGTCGGCATTATATATCGGGAGAGATATAAATTCCTTTAAGATATGCGAAATCACCCCCAGATTGTGTAGAAATTTTAATGTATTCCATAGACGTGGAGTAGAAACATAGTGGATACTATGACTCAAATCCACACAGACTATTTTATCTACACCCCTTTTACCATCCCAGAACTCCTCGTGGAAACTCACCATTTCATTATAATGAGTTAATCTAGGCGGAAGATTGTTTCTTCTCCATATAAACTCCCGCATTAAGATATTCGCTAATGCTTTCAAAAGTAGTACATCTGCTGAAAGGGATGGGGCAGCCATACAAGGCCAATCACCAGCATTGATGAGTGGGCGCCTAGCACAACAATACCCAAGCTCATCTTGCCTTTCAAGAGTGAAATGTTCCTGGTCCAGCTACTTACGAAGAAGCGCAGACTACCCTATTCCCATCCCTACACACAGACTAGCTAAGCGTGGTAGTTGAGTGAACGGGCTATTAAAAAAGGTCTCGTTTTATCCTCTATCGAGGCAGGATAGTATTATTATACCTAAAAGAAAGGTTCTAAAACAGTTTAGAGAACTAATCTGGGTCTATTAGCCACTGGTATCTAAGTGGTACTCCCATGCCAGCGATAATAATATCATCATATACCTCGCCAGGAGGTACTTAAAGGTACGATCTAGGTGAAAGAAAACTAAAAATCATGAAGTTCCCCGGTGAATCTTTCTCTCGGCAAAGCAGAACAAGAAGCAGCAGAAAGCAAAACAGTATAAGGGTCGTTCGGAGTTCCAGGCACAAAGCAATTCTACAGAACTGGGTATACCAAACAGTTGATCAACAAGGCAAATGTCCACTAAACCAGCTAAACGGCTCACGAATTGTTTGGAATGCGACGGCAAATGTGATCTCCCAGCAATATCTTGAGTCCAAAACCTCACCCATCTACATATATCATCATCTGCGGCAAGAACATAGCAACACCAAAATCCTACCAGCAACTGCTGCAATGCACCCTCCTCACGACAGCCAACCATCGACGGTGTCAGACTATGATTCAGTTGCTGTACTACTCCTCTTTGTTTTGTTTCATGTTTTTGGCGGTTTCGTTCTTGTGTCTGAGTCCGAAGAAGACGGTGGATGTTGATCCAGTAGCAAAATTGTGCTTCCTGTTGCAGGATTTATGTATCGTGCCGTGCGTAGATACGGACGACATGGAAAAAATCCAGGTTTATGTACGACATGCTCTTTCCTTCCTTCATTCGGTGACGCACAGAGGTGGCAGAGTCTTGTTCCTGGAGTCGCTCACAACTTTTGGGAGCACCGAGATCCTGAATAAGATGCTGCACGAATTGGCTGAGGTGTTGGGAGCCCCCAATAGAGAAGGACGATGCGGAAAGGTATGGTGGGAATACAAATAGGCCTGGACAGAAGAAGTAGACGAAAGACCTCCAGGCTGTGTCATCATTCTCAATCCTGAAAAGAGAGCGCACATCCTGAGGAAGGCGCGTCATGCAAAGGTTCCCATTTTTTTCCTTAGTTGACCCCGTGTTTCTATCGGATCCTAAGCTTCATCGGGACAAGCGCATAAACCATCCCATCCCAGTAGAGGGGACAGAGCAGCTCAGCGGGCTAATCAGTGACCTCATCTACCCAAAGACTTTATTTCTGTTGTACTTTCTTAAGCAATAGGAATCAGAATTTCGTAGGTAGAGGGGGCCAAGGTGCCAGAAACATGGATTTCATGGAAACAAGGTAATCCGTAGTTGGTAGCAGATGTTCCGCGGGATCAGATATCCTCTGTCTTGTCTCTGCATTCGAGGAATGCTTGTAGTTGTGCTAGGCGTGAGAAGAACTCTACAATACGATTTCTACGATTGGTACCAGATTGGAATTCATTCTCGAAACTCTCCTCTAGAGAATGGCCTGGCTAAAGAGAGTGATAGATCCATCGTGTCGTGTGGAAACTAAAGCTAGGCGCCGCTATTCGTCCTCAGCCGTATTCTCATTCTGGGAAAAGGTATGGCTCGTTCTGGGAAACGATCAGTAGTAGTGGTGGATGGCAGGTATGGAAGGATCCCGGCAAGTTCCTATCTGAGATTACCACCGGCCCTGCCCTGAGCTGACTTCTTTGCTAGTAGTGAAGTGCATTTTCACTTAGCTGGAAAAGTACATAATCCGATTTGACCTCGGGAGCCTGTCCACGGATCTGATCAAAGTATGATTCCCTAGTGCCAAAAGTCCTAAAGCCTATGGCGCCAAGCATGGGGAGTCCGCGGAGAAGAAAAACTCTATTTCGCTATGGGCCAAAACTAGTGTTTTTTCGGATTTCTAGTCTAGTTTAAGTGCAGGGCTAGAGAGTTCTCTTCCAGTATTCTTAGCTGACTGTCCGCTTGCTTGACTCGAACAAATAGCTTTTGTTTCCACAAGGAAGATCCCATTCCTCGAATGCAAAGGACAAGAAAGACGGATTCTGGCTGGAAGGAAGGGTTCTCGTATTGGTTCTTCTGGTGCGCTACTTCCTTGTGCTGTGCCAGATTGGAATTGGTATCGAAATCCTGGTTGGTAGAAGGAAGCTCGGGTATTGCTTATTGTTGAAAGCACTCGTTTGTTCCGGCTCGTGAGTTGAAAGCACTCGTTTGTTCCGGCTCGTGATGTGTCTGACGCATGCATAGAATCAAGATCTATTGAGACCAGGATGTTTGTTTCTTCCTCGAAACAAGAGATACGCTCTGGCTTATTTGCATTCGACCGGAGAACCTCACTTATCAACTGCCCTGGATTGGATCTACTTACGATTTGAGAAACTGGCTCCAGAACCCCTGTTTTTGATGCAGAATCGGTGGTTCCTTCTCTTTTTCGTGATATCATCCATAAATCAATGGAAAGAGCACTTTATTCAGTGAATTGACACGTTCCTGATGCTTTTACAGTAGCAACAGTCTCGGTACTAGAAGTAGATCCGAGTGTAGATACCGGGATCATATCACCACTATTGACTATTTCAATTCATTCACATCTGCTCGTATCAATCAAAGTTTCCTATCAAGCAATCCCAGCAGCAATCAAGTTGGCACCCACTATATAAGATGCACTATTTCCTGATCTTGTCCCAAACCCAACTCGGCACTTTTAGACCTGGCCTGGATCCCTCCCTTCTCCGACAATATATGCAACCTTAAAGAAAAGAGACCACTCTCAGAACGACCCTTCGGAAAGCCCCACAACAAGCTATCCCAGAAGAAATTGTATAACTTGGCCAAAGTATTCACTTCCAGTTCCCTTTGCAATAAGATCACAGTAGATACTGTTTAGAAGGCTCACTCTCTCATCTACAAAAAATAGATGTGTGCTTACTTCTTGGAGATTGAATCCTCCCGGTAAGTGCACACCCTCAGTAGTATCTCTATAGACTTTATAGAGTATTTCCAATTGATAAATGATTTGTTCTTTAAGAACATCTTTGGATATATCAGTTACTTGTGTTTCAACATTAATAGCATTTATGTGATGGATCATCCGGCCAGCCCTAACGGCGACAAGAATAGCTATCGACAATGACAAACCCAATGATACAATATACTCAAATATAATCGTTTCCATAAAAATCTGCCATCATTTTTTGAGTCATGCTTGTCCCTTAGCGGACTCACTCTTGTATTGCTTCATCTAAGGAGTGATAAGTGCCAGGAGTCTGCCTCTAGCATCAATACATGTCCTAGTTACGAACAAAGAAGCAGTGCTGTCTCCTTAGCGTTAGCGGCCTTATGCCTATTTCAGTATACGCCCGTGTCAATATGTCTAGACATACCTATACCCATGCTTCCTTCTTCTTTGACTAGCTTGCTTCCCCTATCAAATAGAACGGGAATGACTTCGTGCTTGGCCATCGTTAGTAAGCCCGCGTAGGGTAGGACCATCATCGAGCAAATGTTCCTTCAAAGGCGCGGAGCGTGCTATGGCAGATTTTCATCCTGCAAGAGGATGCGCCTAACTAAAACGCCGAAAGGCAGTGCAGCCCAATCCGTTGCTTTGCTTGTTGGGTCCACTTTTTGAAAGTTTCTTTGTTCGTAACATTAGTAGTTACTCACTGCATTAGTAGTTACTCACTGGGTGGGTGCACCAACGGCTTTCTAGGAATTTGAGTTGCTCAATACGGACGGAAAGATTCTTTCGTGAAATAAAAGAACGGCAGCGGCAGGTTGATGAGGGAAAGGAAACCAGATCTTTTTTCTATGGTATGGCCTGGGTGGCCTAAGCGAAATCCCGAGATATGAAGGAGCCGATCAATCTACCCGCCCGAGGTAAGCTTGCTCCACACTTGAGTTGAAGCTGCCTCCGCTCCCTGCCGTCATACGGATTGATTTACTTTATCTTGACATACGCTACGCATATATTTGCTAGAGATATCAATCGAAATAGGAGCTTTCTGAAAATAGAAATCGCCTAAGGCGCGTGCGGCCAAGGTCTTCCATAGGAGCTCGAAGGAAGAGGTTCTGAATAACTATACAATTTATAAGATGCAGTGGATTAGCTAGACATTGAAAAGCTGCCACTCTGAGGGAATTTGTTTGCATAAGCTACAGGTGCTATAAAGCAATCATGTACTGAGTACAAAGCTATTCCATTATAGTGAGCAGCATCAAATACGTAACAAGCAATAGAAGCATCCTGGCAGGTGTATAGAACTAGCAAAGTGGTTTAGGAAAGGGCATATGAATAGGCAGTTTGGCAAGTGAGTAGTTTAGGTCCTTTAGACCAAAGAAAAGGCCGGGAGCATTTAGGTAGGCCTATCACTCAACCGGCGGCAGCCGATCGACTTATACTAACCGCGTTGGCAGAGCTACTCAATGACTCATTAGATCCATGAATTTCCCCATCTGCGCAGGACTTCCGCAAGGTTCTCGGCCCTTCTTCCGTGCATTAACTCAATGGCCGTCTATGGATTATATGGTTCAGGTGGACGTGGTCAAGTGTTTCGATAGCATAGACCATCGGTTACTACTTGAACATTTGTCTAAGCTCTTAGGTACAGATACGCTCCTCTCATTGACCTCATCAATTGCTTTCTCAAGACACCGATACTTTCTAAGAAAGGGAATGACTACTCAAACAGTGAAGTCGGCCTTCCACAAGGATCACCGATCTCGCCTTTTTTTTATTCAATCATTCCTGCATCAACTCGACTTGCAATTCGATGCTATGGCCCAAGAGGAGAATGGGGATTCTACCAAGTACGTCTATTTCGCTCGCTACGCAGACGATATACTATTCGGCATTCCTATCGTAGGTGTTGGCGTCATGTCTAAAGTCTTCTTTCAAAGGCTGCAAGAAGCTCTTGACCGTATGTCCAGTAAGCTACGCTTGAAATTAACGTCTATTGTACTGCAACGATGGAGGGCTCCCGCAGTCGAGGAGGGCAAAGATAGGTTTGCAAACCAGATTATTGGCTGTTACATTCAGACACATGAAATGCTAGATGTTATATGCAGCAAGGTCAAAACTGGGCTTTTATTTGTCCCTATAGAAAGATTATTCACCAAGCGCCAGGAAAGCTTTAGCTTTGCCATAGAGTGACAGTCGGGGGGGAGTAGGAGAGAGGGAAAGAGGCAAATGAGAAAGAAGAAGGAGCGGGGTCGAGTGAAAGAATTGGTACATTAGGTTCCCCCCACCGAGCGGAGCCAAAGGAAAGACAAGGGTTGAGGTAAGCGCTATGAGTGTTCAGGCTATTCCGCTTATGCTCGCGGATGCGGATAAGAAGCTATCAAAAGGGGATGATAGCAGCCACCCATATGGGCAGCTAGAAAGAGAACGAGGAAATGTGAATCACGATCCTTATTCGGTAGAGGAGTCGGGGGACATTGGTTCGAATCCAATTCGTGAATATCAGAAAGCATTGTTTCTCATTGAACTATATACGATACACGCGCACGAGGAAGGGAGAAATTGATTGCGTTGCAGTCATTTTCCATCAGATTCTTACGGATGTAGTGCAAAGTAAATGTTTCAGTCAAAAGTAAGCTGCCGACTATGATGAATGCCAGCCTGATCTGTAGCTGATCTTTGATCCCAAGCTTGAGCTTCTCTTTGATGTCGGGTGAATTGAATTTCATATATGGAGAAATGTGTCGCTAGTCCAAGTCCGCTATAGAATTGTTTGTTTATCACTTCGGCAACGAAGGTCATTTCTTTAGAAGATCGATACTGGTAGTTGCTTGCGGTGTCTGAACAAGTTTCGAAAAAACTACTGTGTCTGCATTTTCCTAAAGATTGCTGTGAGGCTGATAGTGATATCTTTCCAATAACTGACTCAGCAGGTTCAATTGAGGTATCATTCGATTGATATTTTGAACCGTGTAGTGGTTAGGATCCTCTTATTGCCGTCAATGGCTATTTTGGTCGATTCCAGCCAGAGAGTTATGAATAGAAATAGCAAACCTGATTCGAGACAACAGGAAGTTCCCGTTTGCAGATCTACATTTCTCAGGTTCAGGCTATTCGTGGAGTCGATCACCACCACTTGAGATAGACGATCAACTTCATTAAAGAAGCAGTCATCTCTATACAGGAAGCAGCATGTTTTCTATGGTCCTATGAAAAGGTCCCAGTGGGTTTCTCTTGCTGAATGGTGGTAAAACACCAGCTTTCATTCCTCACTGCAAGCTACTCCTTTTGCTGCTTTTTCTCACTCTTTGCCTGGGCCAACGATAGATTAGTCTCTGGGTCGGTCAAGTGATAAATTGGCGAGATTAGTTAAGGAAACTGGGACTTCTGATTGTTCGCGAGGGATGGCTGAATAACCTACTTTGCTTTCCATTTAGGGTAATAGGATGCCACTACTTGACCTTGCTTGCCCAGACACAAGATAACCTATAGTTTGGGTACTGCCCTTTGTGGTGCTTGCTTTCCTATAATCTGTAAAGCTTTAGCTTTCAGAGAAGAGATTTCAGTATCCGATTGCTTTTCTGACTGGAATTCTCTAGTTCACTTCACTTCTACGCAATGTCATTTCTTGATTCAAAGTACTTATTTTCTGATTGGAATTTCGATCTCTTGGCAACAGGTTTCACTTCTGCTGAGGACAAATTGAACAAGCTACTTCTCAAACCAAGTCCGGGTGGGCTTTTGAATTCAGAGAAGGGAATTCCAGTTCTGATTCTAGTCTCTGTGCTCTGTTCAGTTCAAGATGGGAAAGTATTGCTTGTTTCCTAGAATCCTAAAAGGGGTGCTTGTTTTCCTCGTCCGGGCTCTCCTCTCCCCTTTCTGTCCCAACCTTCATTCCTGCTTTTCCGCCAATTCACTAATTTCAATAGTTCAGATCCAGCACTTATATCCCTTTTATATATATATAGAATCAGGTATCTGCTTTCCATGGTTCCTGATTTCGGTATCTGAATCTTCCTGAATTCAAGTAGAGAATACCAGGGCTTTCTTCTTCTTTGATTTTCCTTGTCGAGTAAGTTCCGACCCGCAAAAAAGGCGTAACGATTTGGGCACTGTCTCAGAGAGAGGCTCGGTGAAATAGACATGTCTGTGAAGATGCGGACTACCTGCACCTGGACAGAAAGACCCTATGAAGCTTTACTGTTCCCTGGGATTGGCTTTGGGCCTTTCCTGCGCAGCTTAGGTGGAAGGCGAAGAAGGCCCCCTTCCCGGGGGGCCAGCCAACAGTGAGATACCACTCTGGAAGAGCTCGGATTCTAACCTTGTGTCAGACCCGCGGGCCAAGGGACAGTCTCAGGTAGACAGTTTCTATGGGGCGTAGGCCTCCCAAAAGGTAACGGAGGCGTGCAAAGGTTTCCTCGGGCCAGACGGACATTGGTCCTCGAGTGCAAAGGCAGAAGGGAGCTTGACTGCAAGACTCACCCATCGAGCAGAGATGAAAGTCGGCCTTAGTGATCCGACGGTGCATATTATCATATAGAAAGAAGCGAAGCGTAGCGATTCGTACTACCGGAAAAGTGTCGCTAACCGCTAGGCAATAGAGTCAGCTTACGGGGTGGGGCGCAAGCAAGCATAGCGAATCACATAGAGTTGCCCCTACCTGCCAGCGCGCAGATAGATAGGGCGGGCAAGCGCAGGGATGGATGTCTGAGCGGTTGAAAGAGTAGGTCTTGAAAACCGAAGTATTGATAGGAATACCGGGGGTTCGAATCCCTCTCCATCCGCGAGGTCATAAGTTCTCTCTTGCCTTATCTATAGATAAGAACGAATCTCCTCGACTGATATGACGGATGGAATGGGTAGAAGGTTGAGGTTATTGTGTGTTGATTTGTTAGGACTTTGTCTCCCTTTCGTTATCTTCCGCCCCGGGTGGATGACCTGTGGGAGCTAAGTCGAAGATCTCGGTGTCGTCGTGAGTGGTTGATAAACAACGATTGCAGTTTGATTTAGGGAGTCCCAACCCTGTGAAGCTTAACAGACAAAGAAAACGATAGAGACTTCCGGGTATAGGGTGATGACCTTAATGAATCAAGTATTCAGGTGGCAGAGTTTTCAGCTACATAAGCGCTCAAATTCCTGAATACTTATTGCCCAAAAAATATGATCAACCCCAGGTACATTTATTAGGTTTTGATCTGAGGCTATCCCGGTCTGCAGGACCCAACACAAGTATTCATCCTTTCCAATCTGCAAAAGGTGTTGCCGAAAGCTTACCCTCTTCCACACGGATGCTGCAACCGCTATCACTTTTGCAGGAGGGGAATTACAGAGTTCGCCTCTCGACATCTTGTTTGGTAAGTGGAATTTTGACCCAGGCGCCCTAGTGTTGCCTAACCGTTCGGCCGGAGATGTCGGATGCGAGATCTTTAGCTACTTGTATCAATTTGCCGCAGTGTGCTTAGATACAATGGGCTGGCAGCTGAGGCTTGGCAGGATGGGGGAGTTAATTAAGGTCGAGGGAGCAGGAAAGAGTTTGTTATTCGCTATTGGCTTAGTACGTCCTATACATAATAGGGCCATGACGGGTTTGGCAAGGCCTTGAACTTCATATATCCCTTTTTTACTCAATCCAGAATACCGATAAAGTCAGATTGAATCATTTTGTCGACCTTTCCTTTGGATTTATTATCATAGGTAGTGTTCGAGATCGCCTCTGTGCGGTGAACGCTCGAATGTAGCTAACATCAGTTTTGTCCTCGCGTGGTTGAAGGAGATGATGCTGCTGGATGGAATGCTTCCGGGGCTCCATGATCCTTCTATCAGGAATAGAATAATCGAGGGCACTGACTGACTGCATCAATCATCGCTCAGTGAGCTATTAATTGCCGCCAATAGCGCTTCGCTTGCATGCAAGGCGGCTAATAAAAGCGCCAGGTAGACGCGCGGAGATGCATTTTGAGTACTGGTGGTACTGGACAAGCTCTAGGGGAATAATCTCTTTCTTATTTCTTTCTTATGACGACTAGGAACGGGCAAACCAAGAATTTCACTTCGAATTCCGGACCTCAACATCCTGCTGCTCATGGTGTTTCACGATCAGTATTGGAAATGAACGGAGAAGTGGTGGAACGTGCGGAACCACATATTGGATCACTCCAGTGCGGCACGAAGCCGCTGACGCTGAGTAGGCTCCTATGCCGCTAGCACGGTGGAGGTTCTATAGCGCGTCATGAGCACCGGGCAAAGGGACGGTTGAGCAACTCAAGCGAACCGCCCTACCTGACTTTGGATAAAGATAGAAGGGGGAAGGTTGTGAAGGTGGCCTCGTTATCCACACATCTGGTCGGAGGACCGACCTGGGTTTTCACGAGCGTAGGCGGGTCCTGGAGTGCCCGTCAAGGGCGCTAGCGCATACCCCGGGGTGATCATCACCACCTGCACCTCACATCTCGGCACAGTGGAACGTGTAACCCGCCTGCTGTCCAAGTCAACCACTGAATTTCCTGTAATTCATAGCGCCTAACAGAACGTAGCAGCAAGGGACAACCCACCCATACAGACAGCCTGCGGGGAGGATGGCACTACTGGCAAAGACCGTCTGGCGAAAACGCCGCAGGCGCGAAGCGTGGTGGGCCTGCGCCGGGGGAGCATAGGGAGGAAAGGGAGCCCGGACGGTGGAAGAGCCAGGGGAAGCCGGGTCATTTGACGGAAATGGAAGGTCCGAGGGGCTCATTCATTCTTGAAAGAAGAGGGGGGAGTGAGCCAATGTATCAATGAATAGATACAGTCAACGGTATTAAGACAGCGCTGCCTACACGCGAATTAGCTTCCGAGGTCGAGCAGTCTCAATTTCACTACAGGATTTGCGAATGAATGCTGGGCTGGGCCACCTCAAATGGCATGAGCCGCATGCGGGGAGACCCGCACGTACGGTTTTCAGGGGGATCCGGCCGGCCGGCGCCCACCCGACTAGAGGGACTGAGAAATTAGTCGAGTACAAAACTTATCTTCAAGCTTTACCTTATTTTGATCGTTTAGAGGGCGATCGCGGAGTCACTGAATGAAGTCCTCCCTCCCTTTCTTTCGGAGGTGCTGACCCGCTGCGAGGCAGATATGACTAAGTGACATATTGAATATGGCGATGACTACAGCATGTCGTAGAAGGAGATAAGAGGTGGAGCCAACGACCCACTAAGACTCACGTATCAACAACTACATTCCCGAGCGGCAGTCAAACGGAGGCGTGAATGCAAGATGCCAGCGGAATGATCGACCGGACAGAGGCTAGGGCAGCTTTCTTCCCACCGCGTCCTTCCTTGTGTGTCGGAGATACAAAGCGAGTGCACCGGAAAAGAAGGGGAACTGAATCGATCTATTCCATGGCGAAGCATCCAAAGCATAACTGCACACTCACACAATCTTTGCCGAGAGATAGGAGCATTCGGTGGAACCGGTGAACTACACTTGCTTCTTGATAGATGTGTGGGACAGAGGGCTCGTGGTACCTGCTGCCCGCCCTTCCTCCGCTTTGATAACCGTGTGAACGGAGAGTGGGCAGAGCAAAAGGGAAGGAGGTCCTCATACGGAGTCGCACACTTGAGCAGTGCGGGAGACTGGAGAATGGGTCGAGTAAACTCCCTTAGGGCCGATTAAATCACAGACGAGGAACTTTTCTTTCTTTTTTTCTTTTTGATTTGAAGGGTATGTTCTCAAAAAAGAAAGGCAGAGGTAAATACTTCGAAGAGGCGGCTCGGTAGGGATGGAATGGTCAATAGTCAAGTCAAGGATGACTTCTTTGTTGGCGAAACGATGGGGGAGAGAAAGCACGCCAGTGATTCTCTGAGCCAGTCTTCATTTCCAACGCCTCGGGAAACAGGTCGAGATAGATGACAGCACCTTTTTTATCCTCTTCCTTACCAGGAAGGCGCACTTCTCTTCTTCTTCTGGCCTTCACCTCCTGCCCGGCCCGGAAATAGAACCCAGCCCCCTTTCTGATCCATTCATTTCTGCAAGCAGGCGGGATCCAGAGCTAAGCCCCCCTCCTATTCGAAGCTGGGTGTGGCCTCGCCCTTTTGCTCTTCCTTCGGTTTGGCTCCACGAAGGCGCCGCCTAGACTAGGAGCCCCACTCATATTCAAAAGGCGCCCAGCTTTCAAGACGATGATAATAATTAGTCAACTTTTTCCAATATCATGGAATAGCATGGCCCGGGGCTAAGGTAACTCCAGTGGGAGAGCCGTGTTATGGGTGACCTTATTGCACGGTTCAGAGAGCACTTGTGTATGTGATGCAAGTGAACGTGTACAAAAAAGCTGTCATAAAGTTTCGTTGTTCGTTCCGTCATTGACCCTATCTATGTTTCTACGATGGCCCAAGAACACGCTCATTCTTCAGCCGTAGAGAAACTTTTGAATTGTGAGGTACCATTACGAGCTCAATATATAAGAGTGTTATTCTGTGAAATAACTCAAATTTCAAATCATTCACTTGCTTCAACTACTCATGCTATGGATGTGGGAGCATCAACTCCGTTCCTTTGGGCTTTTGAGGAGCGGGAGAAATTGTTGGAATTCTATGAAAGAGTCCCGGGAGCCAGGATGCATGCCAGTTTCATACGACCTGGTGGAGTGGCACAAGATCTGCCTCTTGGCTTATGTCGAGATATTGATTCCTCCACACAACAATTTGCTTCTCGTATCGACGAATTAGAAGAGATGTCAACCGGCAACCGTATCTGGAAACAACGATTAGTGGATATTGGTATTGTCACTGCACAGCAAGCAAAGGATTGGGGATTCAGTGGTGTAATGTTAAGAGGTCGTGCGACATGAAGACATTGATAGCAATATGGGGGAAGTTCCCATCAGGCAACAACGGTTCTGCCTGACCCTACAAAAGCATGCATATGTTGTCAGTGAAGATTTTGTGTGAAGCCTTGGAGACGACGTACCCGGGGCTAGGGTGAGCTGAGGGGGGATAGCGTAAGTGAGCGAATGTGTGTAAGCCCAGTCAAAGATTCCTATTCTAGGCAGGGCGGGCCATTAACCTTCGAATGGTGTTGGTCCTACGGACCGTGAACGGATTCGCCTCTGGCCTCTGGGCACGTCGGAACCGCATGAGTTCACCGGGGTGGAGCACGGTCCGCCAAAATCGGCATAGGTTAGGTGCTATTGATGGAACATGGTAAGCCCATCTTTCTCCATATGAAAGTGCTGCGGGCACATAGAGATGTGGGTAGAGGAAGTCTCAAAAAGAGAAGGCCGAGCTATAGGTCACGTGACCTACACCGAAAAGGTGGCTGACTGGGCTTTCTCCTGGATCAAAGCGGATCAGCTCGCCAAATTCGTCGATCGAATCGGGCGCCCCGGAACGTCGAATGAAAGTGGTCTTTCTACAACCCTATTTATATGATTTTTAGGGCCCCTTTCCCCCTATCCCTCCCTTATGTTTAGGAGCGGGATCTACCCAAGAACGACCTGTGGAGGTACGGAAGGCACGGACTCCGCAAGCGTCCCGCACCCTCTGAGAAAGAAACTCCTCAACCATCACAAGATAAAGAAGTATGACGCTTTGTGTCTGACTCTATTGGTCATAGTTCCTTGCTGTTGCGGCCGGTGCTCGTTTGCGCGCGTGTGAACCACCAGATCATAAGGAAAGATGCCTCTCGGGGCATCTGAGAATGATTCGAGCCGTATGAAGGGAAACTCCCACGTACAGTTTGTTTTGGGGGGGAAGGAGCCCGACAGGGTCCCCCCACTGACTTGGCCCGGGCCTAAGTGAAAGTGCAAAAGTGAAGTGGTGGGCCTACCCATCCCAACCTGGGGTATGCTGGGATTCGCGAAGAGCAGCACCTTATGATGTTCATGACCAATCGGATCTTGACGTACCAGTAGGTACCAGAGGAGATCGCTATGATCGTTACTGTATCCGTATTGAAGAGATGTGACAAAGTGTTCAGATCATTGTGCAATGTCCTAATCAAATGCCTAGTGGCATGATCAAAGCCGATGATCGTAAGCTATGTCCTCCATCACGATCTCGAATGAAACTATCCATGGAATCGTGCGCCGTGTGAAACGTAGATCATCGCCGTTCTTAACCGAGACTCAGGTTAAGCTCTGTCTCGGAACCGCTGTGGGGTTAGGAGTAAAGCATCCCAAGGTTGGCGCATCTTGTTGGGCGTGGAGAAGCATTGGGGACCCCAATATCTTTCTTCGGAGCAGTTTCTTTTCCTGTCCCCTCGCCCCGGCATAGCGCTTCGCTTCCGGTTCTTCGGAGGAATCAACTGACTTCTCCCTTCTTCATTGATCCGGGGGAAAGGGAACCGTCTACCAGTTGGGAAGCTAGACATCAAGGTTGTGGCTTGATGAGGATAACTAAGCTGACACACCCGAGTTGGCTACTGGCACAACAGGGTGGTGCCTTACCGCACCGCAGGCGCACGCGCGGTAGCGTTCGTGGTGGTGCTTCAGGATTCCAATGTACTGCGTCCAGGATCAGAACGAGCTTGCCGGCGGACCACTGCCGTCCCATTCTTTAGTGAGCTGGAGCGCTGCCATCTTATCCACGGAAAACGCGTCAAGCTATCGCTTCGGGTCAAAGCACTAAAAGAAAAGGACCGGGAAATGCGGAGGCATAGGAACCACGGGAACCCAGGAGGGAGAAAGACGATGTACGGGATACGGGATCCTCGCAGTAGGCTGGACCAAAATCCAGCCGAGAGAGGGCAGCCTTTAGAAGCAATAGGTTGGGAAACCAAGAGAAGGCTTCGCCTTTTCTTATCTTCTTCCCAGCACAAAAAGAGGGATTAGCATTATTGACCCCATGAGAAAGCACTAACACCTTCCTCATCGGGGCTCCGCGCACTGGGAAAAGGCTTCCGCGACAGGAAACCGGCTACTAGTTAGGAAGTGAACATAAGGTATCAAGAGGTCCCTCACAGTCAGGTGCAATGCAATTGCCCCCTATTAGTCAAGTACCCCTCTTCCTATTTAGTTTAGGGGTTAAGGCGAGAAATGGCTTGATGAACCCTTCCGTTCACCACGCACCGGCCCCATTCACTTGCAACTCGTAGAGGCTGTAAGTAAACAGTGCCCCACTAAATTCAAAGTGACGGTGGGGTTGAAAGACGAGAGTGCCTACCTCCGCGCTGAGAGTGCCCGCCCTTTCTGTCAAGTAGGCTACTTTTTCCGGAACGCAGTCCGGAATAAGCGTTCCTGTGTATATAGATATCTTCGATGTTGTCATTTCGACATGTCCGCTTCAACCCCTCTTTCGCTTGACGAGCGCAGATGAGGAAGCGGGAGCAATAAAACCAAGAATCTCTTTCTTTTCTTTCCAAATACTTTATGAAGTTAAGGGGCAAAGAGAAGCGCTTTCGCTACTGAGAAAGCGAATGGTCAGCGCGAGGGTTCGACGACTTAGCCGAGCGTTAGCGACGCGTCATTCTCATAGCGAGGCGCTTCGAGTTAGCGAAGCGCTGTAGTAGCGTCGGAGACTATGTGCTATAATGCTGAACTAAGGATGTTCCGCCTTATCTATAGAAGCAGTCGACTGAGTTCTGAACGAATGGGATCCTTGGTGGGTAATGGCTCAATATATAGATGGAAAGCCTTATGATGGGAAACTACCACGTTAGGTTTGGAGAGAGATGTGACCCGTTATAGTTTAGGGGGAGCAGATGCAAGCTTTTTCTTTCCATAGCCGGCCAAATGACTACCGGATCATCGGTCTACTCTACCTCAATTCACCATTTCGAACTTTATACAGAAGGTTTTTCCGTACCAGCTCCTTCTACCTATACCGCAATTGAAGCACCTAAAGGTGAATTTTGTGTCTTTCTTGTCAGTAATGGGAGTAATCGTCCCTACCGTTGTAAAATAAGAGCACCTGGCTTTGCCCATTCACAAGGACTCGATTCTATGTCCAAACATCACATGCCAGCAGATGTAGTCACCATCATAGGTACTCAAGATATTGTGTTTGGAGAGGTAGATATATAGGATGTAGTCTTGCTCGATCAGGACCCTAGCTTTATTGCGAGCCAAAACTGCCTGAAAGAAGCAAAATGGAAAAGGATGCAAAATGCAATGGGATTCCTGATCCAATAAGAAATCCCAATTCGGAGTTTGTTTGGATCAAATTCCTATGTTATACTATTCCATTCTCGATGATGAATCGATTTGATAGATCTGATATTGTTATTCCAAATATTGATCCGATTCAGTATCATCAGAATGACAAAAGCTGACATAGTTACTAGTGGTTCGAGGAGAAATCCTTTCAATCATCAACGCCCTTTCCTACTAAAACTGCTATTCGTGATACCGGTCAAATCGACTATTCTCATCAACTTTGAGTCTCTTCCCTCTCATATGACTGTCAAAGTGGAGTTCCTTCTCTATAAGAAGAGCTGGTCTAGAGTGTGATTCGGATCAAAACAAATGGATGAGCCTCGTTTTGCTGAAGCAAGTGTACGCTGCACTAAGGAGTCGAGTCGACTTATCCGAACTTTCCTACCAAGTTTGAGCTCTTGCTCACTCTATTTCGTGAGCTGAGCTATTTATACCGATATATACTATTGAGTGAGATGGAGAAAGACAATGGTGGTATTCCATAGGGAGATCCTGTGTTGGATGATAAAGAGGGTTTGCCTTTCGAGAAAGGGGCTTGGCTATCTCCATCTCCATGTTATAGGACGTATCAAATATAACTATCGATCTATACCATATGGTGAGCCAACTAACCCCCACTCCAATCCAATACTTGCTAGCGCAGGGAATCGATCATCTGTGGATGTTCAGCCAAAGACTCTAGCCCCGGATTCCGATAACTTCTACGATTCTCTCATTATTCAGTGTCCAGATGGAAGGGATGTTTGTTATTCACTTCGGTCAGAAGAGGAATTGACACTCAAGAGCACGCGTTTTATGTTAGCATTCCTATTTGAGAGTGCCCCTCCCTCCTATTTGGTTGGAAGTTTCCTGCTCAAGTTGAGAAAGCAAGGGCTGACCGGACTGCTGCTCACTCTTGCGCTTCAACGGCAGTATTGTCTCCATCTTTCGCCCACCCAGGGGTTAGGGTTATCTTTTGAAAGAATCTCTTGTATCAGCAGATACGAGAATCGGTCGTGCATATTATCATATAGAAATGTGAATCGAGATGCATCTGGATGAGAGTTTGGCTTTCTTTTCGCAAAAGCTGGATTGTTTTCAGCAAACTAGCAATCTGTGGAGATGGCTGATCTGTCCCACCTTGATTGATAGCGATATAGCCACACTCATTTCAATGCGGCACATTGATACCATCATTCCAATCTTCTATCGTCCGTGCTAAATACCATGAAATTAAGTAGCTAAGGTCTAGTGGACCTATTTAAACAAGGATACGCTGATCCTTCTCTGTCGACTTTTCCACTATCAACCCCAAAAACCCAAATCTGCCTTACGTAAAGGAAATTAGTACGATTCACTTCTGGATTTGAAATCACTGCTTATACCAGGTATTGGGAATACAAGAACATTCTGTAGTATTAGTAAGAGGAGGAAGGGTTAAGTATCTTTGAACTCGGTGTGAGATATCGCATTATTCAAGCTGGATGCAGTTGCAGTAAAGAATCATCAACAAGGGCGCTCTAGTGCGTTGTAGATTCTTATCCAAGACTTGTATCATTTGATGATGCCATGTGAATCAAGCAACAGGAGAAGGACCCAATAACGAAAGTTTCGTAAAGGGACTAGAGCAGACTACCATGAGACAAAAGATCTTCTTTCTAAAGAGATTCAATTCGGAACTCTTATATGTCCAAGGTCAATATGGAAATTCTTTCAGAGGTTTTCCCTTACTTTGTCCGTGTCAACAAACAATTCGAAATACCTCGACTTTTTCAAAACAGGTCCGAGTCAAATAGCAATGATTCGAAGCACTTCTTTTTCCATTACACTATTTCGGAAACCTAAGGACTCGATCGTATGGATATGGAAAATACAGGATTTCCGATCCTAGCAGGAAAAGGAGGGAAACGGATACTCAATTTAAATTGAGTAAACAGAATTCCATACTCGATCTCATAGATCCCTATAGAATTCTGTGGAAAGCCGTATTCGATGAAAGTCGTATGTACGGCTTGGAGGGAGATCTTTCCTATCTTTCGAGATCCACCCTACAATATGGGGTCAAAAAGCCAAAAAAATAAGTGATTTTAGCCCTTATAAAAAGAAAACGGATTCTTGAACCTCTTTCACGCTCATGTCATGTCGAGGTACTGCAGAAAAAAGAACTGCAAAATCCAATCCAATTTTTCGTAATCGATTAGTGAACATGGTGGTTAACCGTATTATGAAAGACGGAAAAAATCATTGGCTTATCAAATTCTCTATCGAGCCATGAAAAAGATCAACAAAAGACAGAAACAAATCCACTATTGGTTTTACGTCAAGCAATACGTAGAGTAACTCCCAATATAGGAGTAAAAACAAGACGTAATAAAAAAGGATCGACGCGGAAAGTTCCGATTGAAATAGGATCTAAACAAGGAAGAGCACTTGCCATTCGTTGGTTATTAGAAGCATCCCAAAAGCGTCCGGGTCGAAATATGGCTTTCAAATTAAGTTCCGAATTAGTAGATGCTGCCAAAGGGAGTGGGGGTGCCATACGCTAAAAGGAAGCGACTCATAGAATGGCAGAGGCAAATAGAGCTCTTGCACATTTTCGTTAATCCATGAACAGAATCTATGTATGTAGACACATGGATCCATACATCTCGATCGGAAAAGAATCAATAGAAGGAGAATCGGACGATATCTTTCTCGAAACAAACAAAAAGGAAAAGAAAGAGAAAACAGAAATCATGATCAACTAAGCCCTCTCGAGGGCTTGCTTAAGAATAAGAAAGAAGAATCTTATGGAAATAGCATGGAATAAGGTTTGATCCTATTCATGGGGATTCCGTAAATATCCCATTTCAAAAATTGAAACAATCGGGACTTTTCGGAGATTGGATGCAGTTACTAATTCATGATCTGGCATGTACAGAATGAAAACTTCATTCTCGATTCTACGAGAATTTTTATGAAAGCGTTTCATTTGGTTCTCTTCAATGGAAGTTTCATTTTCCCAGAATGTATCCTAATTTTTGCCCTAATTCTTCTTCTGATGATCGATTCAACCTCTGATCAAAAAGATAGACCTTGGTTCTATTTCATCTCTTCAACAAGTTTAGTAATAAGCATAACTGCCCTATTGTTCCGATGGAGAGAAGAACCTATAATTAGCTTTTCGGGAAATTTCCAAACGAACAATTTCAATGAAATCTTTCAATTTCTCATTTTATTATGTTCAACTTTATGTATTCCTCTATCCGTAGAGTACATTGAATGTACTGAAATGGCTATAACAGAGTTTCTGTTATTCGTATTAACAGCTACTCTAGGGGGAATGTTTTTATGTGGTGCTAACGATTTAATAACTATCTTTGTAGCTCCAGAATGTTTCAGTTTATGTTCCTACCTATTGTCTGGATATACCAAGAGAGATCTACGGTCTAATGAGGCTACTATGAAATATTTACTCATGGGTGGGGCAAGCTCTTCTACCAAAAAAACCTTTACTATCACGGAGATCGTTAAAGAAAACATGGATCCAAATGCCAAAGGGGAAAAATGGTGGAAAAGCTTCTCAAGGCCTCGTCCTCCTCACCGCGCAAGCATGGGAAAAACGTTATGTGCTATCGTTGCTGGGAGAAGGGTCATCATGCGGAGATCTGCAGAAAAGAGGCGACCTGCTTCGTTTGTGGCGCCTTCGGCCACAAATCCTTCTACTGTCCTATGCGAGGGAAGCAAGGTAACCAAGTAATCCTCTTTCTTGTGCTTCAGCCCTATGAGGATATGGTGAGAAACGTGGAACATTTGAGAAAATGTGCTATGTCGTTGAGGGAAAGAGCTTTTCTTTCGAAGGCATCTTTCTGAAGGAAGTGTGTCCCCTCCATTTGGGATACAGTTTCTGATTGTTAGCTAGAATATATGGGTGTATTGTCATTCAAGTTCTATAGATGGTGTCTGTCTCACTATCTGTTTGAGTGCCTGAAGGCCCCTGGAGGAGTTGTTCTGTGAGTTGTATTCAAGCTCGCCCTTAGACCGAGTCAAGTTAGCGATAAGAGTCAGCTACTTTGGCCTTGTCATTCGCTTTGTTGCCATATAGATAGGTTGGAGTGCGGGTGGCCACTAACCCAACGAACGAACTTACGTGTAGGTGTGATCCTATCTGCTCTTCCACTATAGGACTAGAAATCCAGTACAACCATGTCCCTTTCTTAGGGGAAAAGCCCTCTTTGAAGGAGAATCCACTTCTGAGCGCCAAAGGCGGGCATCCGACGTCACCAAAAAGAAGGAGAAAGGCATTCAGGCACCGCAAATCCAAGAAACTCCGAATACAGGCCGGCACCAAAAGCGAAATGACCAAAGGGATTGGGGCTGTTTCGGCACCAAAAAAAGTGTCACTATGCTAAACACATCGAATATCCGTCTCTTTATGTGGGAGCGAACCATCTTCGCTTACGGGTCTACCGATCCTATAGCTCCGATATAGATTTAAGTAACTTGGCAGAAAAAAATGCGGAAAAACGGTTTTGGATGGAAGAGGTAGATGAGAAAGACTTTCCACTTAGAGTCAGAAGTCCACGCTAGATGACCGATCTTTATGACCTTGAGGAAAATTACCTATCTTGAATTAATACACCAAAATCGGTTATTTCAATCGATCCACGAAAGGAATTGATCACCACGATAATGTGACGCAAGGCAAAATCTGTAATCAACATCGGTTATGTGAAATAGGTCATTTGAGAAAAAAAGAGAGAATAGGACAATCTATATGTTTAACACAAGCGGTTAAGTCGATAGCTTTCTTAAGGAACAGCTAAAGAAAACGCTCTCACGAATCCTATTTTCTGATTATGTATGCCACGACATTACGATTTGGAGCTTTGATCCGGCCATGTAGAGCACTCATAGAGGTCCGGCTTCACGTCAGTAATCTACCACACCCATGCTGGAATTCAGTAGAGTCCCACGAGTCAATCGACAAAAGCGAGAAACGAGGTTGTTCGACAAGGCTACGGTCTAACTTTTTCTTCCTAGCGGAGTTCAATACGAAAATAAAGGCGCTCCGCGTTGGGAATGGCGTACTACGTACGGGTGGTATTTCAGGTATAACTGATCAGGGTTGTTCTGAAAGCAAGTCAATTGGTGCTTTGGAAAGTGAGTGCCAGAGGCTAGTCACTGCTTGGTTTACAGAAGGGAAGGAAGAAAGAGATATCGAAGCAGATTCAGTATAGAAAAGAAGAAATTGATACCATTCATTCCTGTTTATTTGATACCCACTTAAAGTTTCTATCAAACCATGTCTTTTTCTTCGAACGTCAATCTCATAGGAATTTCGATTGGAAGTGTGGTATTGAAGGGCGAAGCCTTTACTCTTTGACTTGTTTCTTTGAATATAACATATATTGACTGCGCACTTCGAAAGATGATGGTGTATTCCGAGGATCAGTCCGTTTTTTATTGAATTCGCAAATTGATAGATCTTGATGATTCAAAGAATGATTCTTCCCTGGGTATTTCCCCGGTACCATTATTTAAATTGGAGCTTTTCAATTCCATTTTTGAGATTGAGGTGAGGGTTTAAGACCGCTCGTAATGATTTTTTTCTTTTATGGCTGGGTGGGCAAGAAAAGGATTTGACTCTTGAAGATATCAACTCATACGCCTGCTCCATAATTCAAAAACATTTTTGGTACTTTCTATGAGAATGGATAAATAGAAATGGGTACATTCCGCTTTCTCTTTCTGGCCAAACTACCCATAAAAAAGAAGAGAGAGCTATAAGAGCGGTAAAAGCAAGCTCGGTGGCCCGGTTTCACTACAGGTTGATATATCCTTTTGAAAGAAAAGTAAATTCGCTATGCTATAAGGTACCAATTCATCAAGGTATAAAACCACATCTATAGTGGGAGTCCCTATCTACTTTCGATTCCCTTCTTACTGGCTTTGCCAATACATCATACTGATTTGATGCTTCCTTATGCTTTCTTTCAAGCATTGCTTCCAGGACAACGGAGAGTATTCCAAGATAAAGAACCAGAACTGAGGTTGACACTACTGAAAGATAAAAGAATGGTGGATAGATGGATTCGCACCATCCCAAAACCGAAATATAGACAGACCAAAAAAAGACGAAAATAAATACTCCACCACCAGCCTACCTACTAGCATGTATTAAGAGAATAGCTTGTATGGTAGTTGTTAAAGAAAAGATGTATGTAGTCCCGGAAGAGAAGCAATTGTCGTACGACCTGTAAGCGTCACTTTTGACTTCCTTGCCGTTTGTGAATTGAGTCAATCGAGTTACGTTTAAAAAATGAATGGAATTCTGGAGTGGACCGAATATCCATGGCAGAACCCCACACTGGCTAGGAACTGGGCTGCACTAAGCCCGACACTTTTTGGGCTTCTTCATGAATCTAGTTTTCAGGTAAGGTCAGATCATCTTATTGAATAGATATCTGAAAGAAAGCAAAGGAATGAATCGTTTTTCCAATTACCTTCTCTCGAAAACCATAGATCTTCTGGTTACCATTGACTATCCGGCACTTTCGTCTATAGAGCGAAGCAAGAAATTGCATGGAAGGGCTTTTATGCTAATATCAGCCTTGTTTGGAACAATAGATGCAATCCATTTCAGTGTATGTCACTGAGTTCACCATGCAGTTGAGACGTCAGGCAATTGAGCGTTCCCTAGAGTTTGGTTCAAAGGCTAAGGACTCCCCGCCGCCTTCATAAGGGCACTAAGGCGGAGCACGGAAAAGCAAATTGGGCACCCATGTTTTACCAGTCCCGGATCTTAAGGCCGTTTTGCCAACCGCCAACATGAACGAAATCAAATTTCATTGCGGGAAATTAGGATTTCATGAGGGAGGAAAAGGGGGTGAGAGTCGTACAATGCATTGGTGGGATGAAGGTGCTAGCTTGGCTGAGATAGGAAGTTTCGATGTGTATGTAGATTTGGTTCTAGTGCCCCCACCCTTTTCGAGATCTGTCAGGATTAGCAAGATGTTCTGGTGTAAACTATAGAGAAATGGAATGAATGAAATGTATCTAAGAAGAAAGGAAGCCAGGCTCCATCCTGTTTCTAAAAAGAACATCACCTCCCTTTTTGGTTAGATACCGCTCCGTTAGGTACTAATGCTTCTACCTATCACCCGGAGGGTGAGTTTGAGAGCTGTGTTTTTTCCAACGTTAATAGCATTCCGCGAGAAAAGTCATCTACTGATGTTGTCAACGGAGTCCCTCGTCCATCCATGTATGAATAGCGGTATCCCCCATTTTGGACAGTGATGAGGTAGTCGACTCAATTTGCATGTGTATTTGCGTTCGGCTTTGCTACTTTCCTTCTAGAAAAGAATGTCCGCGGAAGGGAATAGTCTACGTGGCCCGGGGTAGTCTTTCAATTCCTTTATCGGGTGGGAGAGTTTAGAACCAGTTAAGCCAATAGCTGCTGCTTTAGTCACACTAGCTACATCAGTTGATCATGGATTTAGCATACCACCTCAGAATAGTCTACGTGGCCCCTTGATTTTACTACAATTTGATATAGTGAATCCAGTAATGCAGACAACCCTTTTTAAAGCGCTTTTAAAGCCCCTAACTCTCAAAAAGAGCTGGAGGTTTTGCCTCAACTCATTCCATGAATGTTGTTTCATTCCCCACGCGGCTGAATCCAACTCAGTCTTTATCCTGCCTTGGACTTCTCTCTCATAACTGAAGCCAGGAGGTATTCGATTTATCGGATTTCGAGCTAGCTGCCCTTTTCTTGCTCCTTGCCATTAGCGCAGCCCTTTTCTTTTTCTTAGCTAGCGTAGTTTTTCACCTTCAAAAGAAGGCGCCAGCGCTTTTCTAGTGACCCCGGAGGGGTCCCGGGTTGCTTTGGCGCGCCCCACCCCGTCAGTCCTGTGTTGTACTTGACTTGACTCTCCCCCGCTTGCTGCTTGCTGATCGCAGTGTTCAAAAATGACACGAAGCTGGATATGAGTAGATGTTGTTGGTCGAAGACATCTTTCATTCACAATTAAACAGAATGGTCTCGCTCGATGCGTCATTTTAGAATGTGTATTTTCGTATTAAGAGTTCTTAAAAGTTCTCAACTCAAAGCCCAACCGTCAAAAGGATGCTACAATGTTCGAAATTATCAACTTAACATGCCCCCTTACTTCCTTCGTGACCTCCCACTACTTCATCTACCGAAATGATTAGGCAGATCTCGTTTTTTCTAGCATTAAACCTGCTCATGATCCTTTATAGAGCATGGAGCAGACAGAGAGATGAAAGGACCACCTTCTCCTGCTTGCTTGATCGGAATCTATTCACATTTAGAATAGCTGAAGTGCTACTTAACTTCACTTAGTAGTTGAAACTCGGAGAGACAGAGAGAGTCCTCTCTCATACTTGCCAATTCCAAGGCTGATCAGCAAGGGAATTGGCAGGAACCAACCTTAGTTGCCCCTCGGTAGAGTGAGTCTACATAGCGAACTGGCAGGACGCGGAGATCGATTGATCAATATGCATATCGAGAGTTGATGGTTGACCGCCCCCCCCTTGTCCTGCCCCGGCCGGGGAGGCAAAGGGGATTGCTATCGTCACCCTTTCTCCCGGTGTATGTGAAAGAGAAAAAGTGACGCACTTTTTGGATTTTCGGTCTGCGGTTGGTTGGGCCAAAGAACGAGAGTACCTTAAGTCCGTTCTTCCTCAGTAGCTCAGTGGTAGAGCAGTCGGCTGTTAACTGACTGGTCGTAGGTTCAAATCCTACTTGGGGAGATTTGATTCATTCAGAATTCGAATTGATAGTTATAGCTTTTCTGACTAGCGACCCCTGTCCTTCTCCTTTTTTTCTAAAGACGCAACAAAATCGTCAAACGGGACATCAAAAGTGGGAAGTTGATTGTAGGATTTCTATTCCTCACTCTCGTATAGGTGAACTTGGTTCGTTCAATGAAAAGGGATAAGAAGGATCCATTGGGAATGAATGGGAAGACTGGGGTAGTATCTTCATTAGCCGGAAGGAATAGTCTCCACTAGCGTAATTCGAAGAACGAAGAAGAAAAGGCGTGTTTAGGTAGGAGGATGGATGGATGTGGTCCAATGGCTAAAGCTCTGCCAGCTTCTTGTAGACTGGCAGTCTCCGAGAGGAACCTTAACCCCCCGGGTTAGGCCGGGTGGGATGGTATACTTTTTTTTCCGCCACAAGTGGGAACTCAGTCCTTGGTAAGACACAAGGGGGGAAGGAAGATCTTCACTCATTCATTAAGTAAGTGCCTGCAGTGAGACCCACAACAAACGAAGGGGGTGGAGGGAGACCGAAGAAGGAACAATTGTCTTGAATGCTACGCTGGGATCAGCAGCTTCCAGTGTTTTCAAAATGAGTCGGGCAGGAAGAGGAAGATCGGGCGGGGAAAACGGGGTTAGAACCCGCGACTTCTGGCGTGACAGACCAGCACTCTAACCAACTGAGCTATTTCCCCCTTTCGTAACTACTGTCGATTCAACAGTCACCTACCGGTTACCTTTGTAACTATACCAAAGTAGCTGTACAACAGAATGCCCTTCGCCTTTAGTACTTTCCTTTTTCTTTTGACGACAGTAGAAAGAAATGGCTCTACTCGCTTAGAGAAGGGGCTCCGCGCTCTATCAGCTATCAGTTAGTTGGCGCTACGCGCGACTTCAGTTGACAAAAGCGAACAAGATAGCGCTAGCGCCCCCGGAGAACTTTCGTTTGTTCGCCTTCTAAAAGGCCTACTGACCTGCCGGTGAAAAGCCGGTTACAAAACAAATAATAAGACGTAGTGAAAAAGTACCAAAACAACTGAAGCCTACATCCCACTACGTCTGGGTTCCCCCTTCCTATGAACCTTAAGTCAATAGGTAGGGTCAACTATACCAAAGTGGAAGGGCCACTATCTAAGCTATTAGTGGGCTGGTTTGAACTATTGATTTACTGAATCGAGTGAAGCTGTGTTGCGTAACATATAGGTCGCCAAGGCCTAGAAGTACAAGTGGTCTCCCTAACGGTCACTCTCAAACTCGCTACTTGAGTGACGAAAGTCACTTAGCTTCTTTAATAGGGCTTGCCAAAGAACCCCTCCGGGGCCCCGGGAAGAGGAAGAAGGAGATAGAGCAAAGGTCTCCTCTTTCTGTCCGCTCTTCCCGGCATGTAGAGATCCGATTGGGCTTATAGTTTAATTGGTTGAAACGTACCGCTCATAACGGTGATATTGTAGGTTCGAGCCCTAGTAAGCCCATCTGACCTGCTTAATCAATGACTCCGGTAGTCACCTGAACCACTCTCTCGGATAGCCCACGGCCTCTCTTCTGGATCCGAAAGAAGATTCGATCAACGTACAAGGTTCTCCTTCTTGTGAGAAGGAGGGTTCTGAATTGTGTTCTCAGTGCAAAGGGAGTCTTTGAGAAGGTTCCGTTTTTCTGAAGAGAGAGAAGATCAGTAGAGCAGTCCAGCAGCTGTTCGGGGGTCAGCTTTGGGATTTGCCTGATCGACCCCTACCAGTGTATTAATCTACAAAAATGAAGATTGACATTCGTCAATTTACCGGATCTATCCTCTTCTACTAACTTTAAAAAATGGAAGGGAAAATGTGAAGACCAAAGATGTCAACTACTAAGCATATTCAATTGCAAATCGGCCGGTTGGTTTGCTTCTCTCCAAGTATGGGAGATTTTCCAATCTTCGAAAGACGCTCGTACTTTCTTGATCTTATGAAGAAGGGGCTTTCCTTAGCTGCGGACTTTGGGATCTTGAGAGTAGACCATGTATTACGTTAGGGAATCCGAATCAATCCAAATCCTCTGACACTCCTTTTCAGCTGCTATTTGAATACATGTTCAGATGCAAAAGAGCTCGACTTCGAGTATGGTCTTGTTCTTAACTGCTTGAGAGAACACATATATCCCATTTTTATTGCTAAACCTCCACAAGCCTTCCCATGCTCGCTAATTGAACCGTCCGTCTTCATCTTAATCCATTTGTTTCCCGGTGGTCAACACACAATAGAATATGTTTGTTTTTGATCGGATTGAGACAAAAGTACCATTTTGTAGGATGTTCGCCGATTCTTCCTCTTCTTTCTCTCATAAAACTGGAGATACTAGCTTCTAATCTGCATATTTTTGCAAATCCTTTTCCATTTGGATTTTTGAAAACATTAACTTACCTCTAGAATTCCACTATATATAACGTTGACGTTCCGCCAAAATGTGCCAGAGCGAGTGAAAGGCAAGCCTACCCACGGTGTTAACTTGCCATCCCCAACAAATCTGCTAGCAGCCCATTCGAGTTCCGCTTGGAAACAAGAAGCTCTTCTTTATTTGCGTTTTTTTGCCCAAGATAAGCCCATTTTTACAGAGCCAAGCCTATTATAAGAGTTCAACTGCCATATTCGGATGGAGTCCAAATGCTTGCATCTTGGGCTGAAGAATGACCCAATTCCTTAGCTTCCATGCATTAATCATATCCGGGGATGTGGGAATAGGGAGATGCCATCCATCTACATGACACGATAGCTTAAGCAAAGAATAGAGAGAGCTAAGCTAGAATACAAACAAAAAAGATATTCCACTAGCGTAGGCCTACCATAGAAAAGTCTAAAAAAACCTTTTCTTTGTCTGTCAGCGGGAGAGAAAGCAAGCTTACGGTGCTTTGGATGTTAATGTTTTTGTAGGATACTAAACACCTATATATATACATTGTTTTATACTCCTCTGTACAAGCGTATAAGAGCTATTATGCTCGATAAAAGGAAGTTTATGAATAAGTAAGTCTTTCTTTTTTGAATAGCCGGCGGGAGAACTTACTTTTCCGGCTATCGTATGAACAATGCCGTCCGCTTTTCTTTTTTGAGTTTCCATGGATCTCTCCGACGAAGTAGCGGAAGCATGAAATGCTATTCACGAATGAGCATTGCTATCTGATTCCTAAAAAAGAGATAGGGGAAGCTCACTTTTGTCAAATGGGGCTAGAAAGCATAGAACCCCGTCTTAAATCAACCCATGAATCCAGAATCAAAGTGAGGAGAACAGGATATGTTATGAGAAGAGTGACGTGGGAATAGATTGCATTTCAAAAAGAATCTATACACTCAATAAGCCAGAACGGGAAGATTCAACTGCAAAAAGAACTGGTACGGTGTGAGAAGAGGCCTATTCTCAATAATGAACAGGATGATGCAGCTCTAGTTGCTGGAGGCAGAGGACGTGGACGCGGCAGGAATAGATCCAGGGGGAGGACGCGAATAAAAAAGGCTATGAGGATCATAAAAATTGAGGTGGAGGGAGATTGTATAACTAAGGATCGAGTAGAGGAAGACGTCAGTCTTTTAGTTGTAGATGATCATTACCGAAAAAGATGTACATTCGAATGAAAAAAGAGGGCCTGTCCGAGAGGAAATAAAGAATATTCATTTGCGGATTCTTCCGAACAAGCAACGGATTGAGCAACTAGCGTGAAAGCCGTTGCGCGTTAGAGCATCCGTTTTCTTGCTCGAGAACGAGGGGACTAAAAAAATTGTCAAAAGCCATCTTTCTCTTTAACTAACTAAGTATTCTTAAAAATATGTATGTCTATGAGGTATTTTGACTTAATGGGAAGTAGGCATCTCATTCATAGGCAAGAGCAGGCCGGCCTGAAGGCATGAACTGAAGGCAGGCAAGAAGGCATTAAATGGCTTTTAAGGATTCGATGTAAAGATGTGGAGTACAATATCTTTCTTTCTATAAAAATATATGGAATCCGCGATCCTATCCTATTTTTGAAGTCATTTTTGCATTCGAAATTATTTTCTTTCGCAAGAGCACTCAAACATAGATTGAAGATCTTCAGTTCTTCGGTCGGCAGCCGCAGTCAGTAATAGCAAGCAGCGTCCCATACTACTTTTCCTTTGAATGTTCATTCTAGAATTGAATGTCACAAACAAGACTCATACTTCAGAAAAAAAACTGCTTGAATCACGAGCTGTAATCCGCAGCTTTAGAGATAGGGGCGGCAGTCACAGCATTGGCAGCAGTGAGCAGAGGTCAAGAAGAAGAAGTGGTTAGAGCAGTTAGAGAGCAAGCAGCGGCTCATCAAACCTTTCTGTTTCGGTTACAGCTCAAGCGGTTTGTTTTCAAGTAAGGTACTCAAGCAAGCTTTCCTCCTGAAGACAGAGTTTCGGGTGAGCTAGCAAAGAAATTCAGCAGTTAACCGGAAATTTAGGTCAAATTAGCATTTCGTAAGTTTTAGTAAGGCCAGTTATGGGAAGCAGGCCATGGAGAAAGAGAGGAATCAATCGTCCAACGCTATGTTAACAAATACGTGAAAGGTTTGATTATTCCATACACTTGAACGCGTTCCTTATCAATAGGTTTCAGAGAGACGAGCAATGATTGCTTGACGATCTTCACTGCATGAGACTAGACTTGACTCAAGCTTCATACGAAAGCATTTACTGAACTAAAGCCGTTGAGCCAAGTCAAGCGAAAGACTTATTCGAAGAAAGCTTTAAGAGAGTTTGTTGTCCCATGCCTTTCTGATGGTGAACCTCCTACTGCTTCTTCCAATTCTGAAACTGGGATTGGCCTGTTGACTTTGCCCTTCCTTTAGACAAAGAGCCCCCAGTTTCACCAAAAGACCTCTGCGTGTTGTCATTCAACTCCACACAAGCCTGTCGTTGGGCTACTTGCGTCTTCGGCAGATACAAAGGAGAAGTGACGGTCGGTGAAATAGCCCTCCAACTCGTAGCTCTTCTTGCTTAACGTGAAAACTCTCCTTTCCGATGAAAACGAGAAAGAAAGATGTCAACTACTAAATGTGCTGCTTTGTGAATTTGATACTAGGTAGTTCTCCCCCCCTCGGCAGGCAAGTAGCCTGTGCGACTTACATCTCTGCTACAGGAGGGTATGAACCCCCGGATCTAGGCGAGGTGATGGCGGGGAACTCCAACAGGTTTTGGTTTCCTCCTCACTGATTGATGGAGCCCAAGACTGCTTGACGACTTTCGGTGTGGGGTCAGCTTGAGCCGAGGTCGTCTCGTAACAGGAACAGGAAGAATAGCAAACAAGCACACAAGCAGGAATAGGAATATTGGCTGTCACTATCCTCTGGTTAGCAATCAACTACGGAGCTGGCAACTCACAAGCTAGCAAGTCAACCTCTGTCAGATCTTCGGCCCAGTTTATGGACGAAACTGACTCTACTTCCTCATTCAGGCTGATATGAACTGCAAAAGTTTTCATCTTTAGCGTGGATATCGTAGGTATAAATGAAAGAAACTGGAATCAGGAAGTTGTTTCTTTCTCTCGATACGCAGAGGGGAGAGCATGCCCTATCTCAGGCAGTATATCAGTCGTTAACAATCTTACCGGGACACATCCAATTGAAACTAGAATCCCAACCTCTTTGGAAGAAGCTCCAAATAGAAAAAATTTCAGAGCGGGGAATCTTCCTACAAACTAAAATGTGTTAAATATATATATATCTACCTCTGCCTAGAAAAACTGGAGTTTCAGGCACCCTCATGGGAGACATTGGATGTTGTCAACCGGCCTTAAAATGCTCATAAACAGCTCTTCCCCCTTTGACTTAGTTTTCGCTCTCCTCTGTTTCTAGTAGAAAAAGCCTGATCCTACTTTGCGAGTCCAACAGGTCTAGTATTCTTTTCTTTTTCGTTTGAGGGAACGTGGTAGCCCTGATCTAGCTAAGACTTGAGATTCCATTCTATTTCATTCTGATCTCGTTATGAGGAAATAGGTGAGGCGAGGCTAAGACAAGATATGTGACTTCCCGCGCTAAGTTGTTCCAATCTCTGTACTTAAGTAACCGAACTCGAAAGTGCTGATATGAGCTAGATTTGTGTGTACAAGGGTAAAGAAGCGAGCAAGGCTACCTTTCCGCTGGAAATCCTATACCTGAGTGCTATTTGATTAGAGTGAGTTGTAATTGAGCTTGATTTACTTGCTCTTCTATTTTCATTTTTTGTTAAGTATGTGGGTGACTCATCGTCGTGAGATCGGTTGGTCGAAAATTCTTTTCAAGTAGTCTCAGTCGGCGAACTCGGCTCCACAGAAGAAGTCAGTAGTGAATCAAAGAACTCATGCATGTAATCAGTGACTAGGGATCGATCAATCGGATGCAACCGAGCCATACAAAAAGAATTGGAAAAGGGATGACGCAAGAGTAGCGGAAGGTGACTTAGCAACATCAGTCATTTCCTATAGAAAGGAAGGAAAGGATCTCTCTTCTGTCTAGACGAAAGATCTCATTTTTGCTACCGCTCTCCCTCTTATGAGTCTCTGTCAGCCGTTGTTTAGTAGCTTTCAACGTGAGTTCAGTCATTCTCTTATATACTGAAAAGTACGAACTGACTTAAAGCACGAACATGAAGGAAAGGCTGAATTCGAAACATCTTGAATCGGATTCTCTCTTCTCAGAGAGCTTGAGAGTGAAATGAGTGGGCCGGCCAAAGAAGACCACTATGGAAGTGAAAGGGGAGGGCAAGAGCGGTTCGAAGACCATAGCCCGATGTGGGTACATTGGCGTCATCGTCGTATGAAATTCACGCACAAAGGGCGCCGCATCACTCTCAATGGCATTCAAGATAATCCTTCCTGCCGTCCAATCTCTGTCCGTAAGCTGCAAGGATTGCTGAAACGGGGTGCTGTTAGCCAGTGTGTGCAAGTGCGTCAGATTCACCAGGAGCATGATCTGCAAGCAATTACTCTGGATGCTGATCCTGCAGAGCAGACACCTCCAGCTGTTCAAGAACTACTACAGGAGTTTGATGCTTTGTTCCGGGAGCCAAAGGAATTATCCCCTCGTCGTGCCTGTGACCACCAAATTCCGTTGGTGCCAGGTGCAGTGCCAGTCAATGTCCGGCCATATAGATATGCACCCCACCAGAAAACAGAGATTGAGAAGCAAATCTGTGAGATGATGAACAATGGCATTATTCGTCGCATCACGAGCCCCTTCGCTTCTCCAGTGCTCTTGGTTCGTAAGAAGGATGGATCCTGGCGCTTTTGAAATATCCTATGCCAGTCGCGGGTTGTCCCAAGCTCAACGTAGGTTCGCAAGAGAAAAAGAGGGGGGTACCTTGTCTATCGGTCGAAGAAGGCAACAAACAAGTGGAAGCAACCGATGCTTTGGTCATTCTACTCCTTGATGCCAGTTTGTGCTTGCTGTCATGCTGGCAAAAGCGGGGGTTTCGGCCGGCTTTACCTACTATTGGATTTGAACCAATGACTCTCGCCATATGAAAGCGATACTCTAACCGCTGAGTCAAGTAGGTCAAGCTGAGTCAAGTCAGAGAAAATCGAAAAAAAGAGAAAGCCAACGAAAGCGCAACCAGAGTTCTCCACGGGGTGGAGCGCTAATAAAGAGAAAGCGTTATCGCTATACGAAATGAAGCAGCGGCTAGCACACTAAGATAAACCACTTGGTTTAAAAAACTACTTAGTGGCGTGTGATTTCAACACTATTCCAGAGGTATATGACAAAAATGGTGGGAGAGACCTCTATGTTCCTCAGCTTAAATCATTCTATGATTGTTTACAATTCTGTCATCTATTTTACATGAGGGCTAGAGGGTGGTCTTGGAGCAAGAAAAGTGTTGAGTCCAGGCGCATTATGGTACGACTGAGACTGAGTTGGGCAGGAGCAAGCGGTTGGATTGGCCTAACTCTTCAAGACCAAAGATACTCGGCTTCCTCTTCATCAAGTCACGAAATTCGACCCTTAGTTAGCAGCACCAAAACTAGAGCAGGCCCAAGACAAGCAAGAACAGTCAGTCAGCACCGATCAGGCAGGAAGCAGACAGTAAGCTAAGGATACTGGAAGAAGGTGGTCGCTCAGCCAAAGCCCTAGTTCAACCAGAACAGTAGGGAAAGCGGTAGAGGCCGCTCCGTAGCTTTGGTCGTCGCACTCTAATCCGCTTTAAAAGAAGCAGCTATTCTATTGCTTGGCTATAAAGCCTATAAGTAAGAACTCTGGGGAAGGAATCCGATCTGCAGATGAAGCAGAAGCAGGCAAAAGGCGAGCGCACAGCGAGGAATGTTCCATACTAGATCGACTCAACATTACCGAATCTACTCTGAGACTCTCTTCTCTTCATGGTTGGCTGTAAAAAAAGAGTCTCTTTAGTCCCCAACTCTATGGATTTTACTTTTTGGCTCAACACCCTGCTCTCGACGTTTGCTCGGGACGGGAGGCTATGAAATAGTTGAAAGCAGATGCAACATTAAAGAAAGTCAATCCAGTAGCCTTAAGTCGTACCGAACACTATGTCCTAATAGTAAGGGATTTCTTTCAACCCGGTGGTAAGCCGGTGGTACCCGGGGAAAACGTTGCCCGAAGGAAGGGACTAAACCCATCTGTTCAAGTAGTAGCCAAGTAGTACCGAAGGAGTATCTCCGAGTTAAGGAGTACCGAAGGGAAGGAAGAAAAACCAAGTGAAAGAAAGAGATCGCAATGGTCTAAGATATAGTCAGTGAACAATAACTCAGATCTGATGTCGGATCGAAACAAAAATGCAAAAAGACAACACAAACATAAAAGATCGAACTCTAATTTAGTTACTGAGTGAGATGTTTTGCTACCTACAAAAGGTTGGTTCTTCCCCTACAAACCCTACCCCTCCAAGGCAGTACTCTTCATCGGCAAATCCGAATGTCTTGATCCGAGTTGAGACCCACCTACAGAAATTGATCCATCAACGGCTTTTTCTATAGTGGCAGGAAGTCTCCAACTCTTCGATATGCGCTAGCTAGGTAATCCCTTTACTTAATCTGATATGGCATCTCTTGCTACCAGGAAGGAACTGAACTGGCTTTCCCGGAAAGAATGGATTGCGACCCTTGGAGAGCTAATGGTACTGGACTGATAGCGCACTGATTGAACCGACCCCGGACGTACCACTGGGGAACCTGTGGCTGGAGAGAATCTCTCGCGATGGAGAAATGTCAAATGGGAAGCTCTATGGAGGCACACATCGTGTCGTTCATCATCGTAATGGGACTGACTCGCTCGGGAACAGGCACAGGATTGAGGAACTTTCTGGCGTAACACACCTGTAATGGGGCAATCTGACTAGCTGGTCAAAACCCTTTCCGCAGTGTTTAAGTGGTGCTGGAAGGAATCAAGAGGGGAGGAGGAAAGTTGTACCAGGTGGAAGGAGAAGAGCTGATTGCTACTAAATCAGAACAAGCTTAGTTCTGCATGATGGCTCAATAGTGCATGGTCAACTCAGTAAACCTAACATCTCTGATCTCTGATCCAATTTCAACCCTACTGAACTCTTAAGAGTAGGTGTTTCAAGAACCTAAGTCCTTACAAAAAAAAGAATCCATGATCACTATATACCCCCGAAGGTACTGAGCCCAAACATCTGAAGCCATACGGATACTCACATCTGCAAAAGGCTGAGATTGAGAATTGAGGAATTGCTGAAGAATTCACGGATACAATCCTCTACTAGCCCCTTTGCTTCACATGTGCTGTTAGTGAAGAAGAAGGATGGGACATGGAGGATGTGCATTGAAACCAGGCAGCTGAATGCCAGTACAGTAAAGAAGAAATACCCAATTCCGGCACATAGATGCCCTATTGGATGAGTGGTGCTAAATATTACAGCAAGATTGACTTAAGATCTGGCTATCATCAGATCAGGATGAGAGAGGAAGACAAGCCCAAAACTTCATTCAAAACCCTGTAACTATGAATTCAATGTGATGCGGGCTTACAAATGCTCCTGCAACGTTTCAAGCACTCATGAATGATGTGTTCAAGCCCAGAAGATTTGTGTTGGTTTGATGATATACTTCTTGACAGTAAAACACTGAAGGAGCATCAACAGCACTTGCAGCTAACACTTTTTCTGCGGAATCAGCTACATGCTAAGATGAGCAAGTGTGAGTTTTGACTTTCAACGGCGGAATATTAGGGGTAAAATGGAAAATAAGGTGGCAGATGCATTTACTAGGAGAAAGGCCGGAACATCTGTCCAGCTGGTCCAAGGTGTGCAAACCGCTTTGTGAAGGCCGACTGAGAATGAGGGACCTAGTTGTGTATTTCGAAGCCTTCTAGGCAAAGCTGCTTTGGCGTGCACTGAAAGGGCGTCTTCCTTTCCTATATTATACCAGAGGTGAGTGCATAATCTGGTGTAGAACGGAGGGGATATCCTAAGTTGATGTGCACAAGTGCTTGCTCTGATTGAAGTCGATTGCCTCAACCAATTTCTTAGTACATCAACACAAGAAGTGGCGAATTGGGGATGGTACTACCTCAGTGAAACTGTGGGAAGATGGGTAGGTGGGGCCTCTCAACCAAGACATCGCGGTTGGCGAGTGGGGACTCTACTGAATTCTAGCATGGGTGTGGTAGATTACTGACATGAAGCCGGACCTCTATGAGTGCTCTACATGGCCGGATCAAAGCTATTCTAAAAACTGGATCCATTGGAGTGGGAAGTACTCAAGATGTAGAAGAGGACTCAAGCAGGTTTGGTCCTCTTTCTCTGATGTGTTCTTAGAACCCACTACCCTCCCTCCTAAAAGACCATGTGACCATCGGATTCACCTCACGATAGTCAACCAGTGAATCAAAGGCCTTATAGGTATTCACACCACCGGATGAAATTGAAGCCATAATCCAGGAGTTACTCTAGAATGGTACTCTACAACCTAGTTCATGCCTCACCGGCTCTTCTTTACAAGAAGAAAGAAGGTTCGTGGCGCTTATGGATTATAGGCAACTCAATGCGCAAACCGTAAAAAAGAAATACCCGATACCGGTCATTGATGATCTTCTGGATGAGCTACACGGTTATACTGTGTACTCAACAATCGTTTTATCTATTCCCACATCGATTCACCAATCCTGGAACTCGTTATGGATAGAAGGTCCATAGAAGTGAAAGTAGGACGACGGGAGAAAAGAGTAAGGAGTACCGAAAAAGAAGATTTTGGACTTTCTGCCCACGAAGAAATAGTAGCATTTGAAACTGGAAAGATTGACTTTGGATAGTAAATCCCCAAGGAAGGGCTATAATCCAAACAAAGGAGGAGCTAGCGGACAGTTTGAATTTCAACGATTAGGGAGGGGAATGAAACACTTGTCTTTCACAATCAATTCTTTCTTTTTTTATGTTTAGGACACGCGAAGCGAGAGCGAAACTCGCTATGAGAAGACTCGGCAAGAGAGGTTTGAACAAGAGGAACTGCCGTCTAGTTGAGTTTGATCATTCTCTCTTTCTATCTCTCTTTCTTTCAAGAGCTGAATAAGGGCATATCCGAAAAGGAGAGAGAAATCGGACTTTCTTCTTTACCCCCCTCATTATTCAAGACGTGAATATAAAGTGTATTGTACTCCCTTGGATCTTTTCCGGGATCTTTACTTGTTGTTGATCAAGGAAGCTAGAAGGAAGATGGGTGGTAGGGTGAATGGACATTCGTATCCTCTCCGACTCGTCTGTTAGGAGAGTAGCGACCAAAAAGAAATCATTATACAGGATAACTGCTGTAGAGATAAAATGTAGGAAGGAGAAAGTTGGTTTCAATGAGTCATGTGAATTGTAGAAGAAATAGGTAAACAAGGCGGGTTAATATATATACATTGAAAAGCAAGGGGATAAATTGAACGAAATGAAGAGCAATCGTGAATCCTATTTTGTATACTATAAGAAAAAGGCACTGAAAACTTGGAAACGGAAGATGTTGTAACTGATATGGGTAGTCACACATTAGGCAAAATGGTGTAGTGGTTGGGCCAGGTAGCTTCTTCTTTTGAACAGCATTTCATTCTGTTTTGGATGCTTTCTACTATGTTTCAAGTGATCAAAGAAGAGTTTATTTCCCACTACTCATATCACATCTTATGTGTTGATGCAAGCTGACTAAATCAATAAGATGGTATTCGTATTTGATTAGACAAGATGGTATTCTTCTTTATTCCGGAGCACAACAATCCGGATCTCTATCTTATAGCTTATCCTTCCTATTCTGTATGTATTACGGTCATGTCAAGTCAATGGTCTGTCTGCCCTGCAACCGGTCTTGAATGGCTTCAGTGAATTGTTTGCTGAGCCTACAGAGTGACCTCCTAGGAGGACAATAGACCACAAAATACCCTTACTACCAGGCACTAAACCTGTCAATCATTAGAGAAGGGACAGAGTTCAAGATAAGACTATCTTTCCTGTTTGGTAGAGAGAGTACCGGGTATTCCGATGGTTAAAGATTCAAGTCTTAGTGGCAAAGGGGGACAGCTTTGGCCTGCAACCGTTTCCACTTTACGGCCCACAACTTGTGTTCTTCGGTATTAATTTGGTTTCTGTTTGTTTGGCTTGTCTCGTGCACCACCTGAATTGAATCATAGTAATGGGACTTTGGTAATCCAGTGATGAAGTCAATGCTGATAATGGACCATGCTTCATCAGGAATGGGTAGAGGATCGAAGAGGCCAGGGAGTTTTTAATGTTGTACCTTAGCTTGCTGACAGATTTGACACTTGTTGACAAAAGATTCCACTGATTGAAAGATTCATGTCCAAGCAAATAGTGCCTTGACGCGGTGATAAGTAGCAGTAATGCCAGAGTGGGCACCAATACCACTGGCATGAAGTGCTTGCAAGATGTTTTTTTCATTTAGAAGTTTGCACCAACCCATACTCTTCCTCTATATCGAATTACCCCATTATGCAATGAATATTTGCTATTCTTGTGAGTGCTCAGGACTGCCAATTCAGATAGTAAATTCTGGGTGAATGTGTCTTTGCTGTACCCTGCAACAATATCAGTGAGCCATTGTGGTTGACAGGAAGTAATGGCATTGAGTTCATCTGGCTCATGTAATCTAGATAGTGGTGCATCAGCTGCCCTATTCTCTGAGCCTTTTATTGGATGGTATATTGTAATCCCATGAGCTTGAGGAAAGGAAAGCTTTGTGCTGCATTGGTGTTTTAAGTCTTTGAGCAGTCAAATGAGCTAAGCTCCTGTGAATGAAACGCCGGTCCTGCTAAGCCCAAACTCTAATGTGCTTGACATGGAAGTGGGCCACTCTTTCACTGTGAGGATCTTCTTTTAGTCTGTAGCCACCCCTTGCCCACTAATGACATGACCCAGGTATTCTATCTGTGGTTGAGCAAATGAACATTTATTCAACTTCACATATAGTTGATTCTGCTTCAGAAGGTCAAATACTTGCTGCAAATGGGTGACATGATCTTGCAAGGATTTGCTGTAGATTAAGATGTCATCAACAAAAACAAGTACACAAACCGTAGTCAGCTCAGCCAGAATTGTGTTCATAGCACTCTGGAGGGTGGGTGGTGCATTTGTGAGCCCAAATAGCCTAAAATTCATAGTGACGTGGGTCTTGAATGCCGTTTTGTATTCGTCTGCTTCATGTAATCTTATCTGATGGTAACCAGCTCTCAGATCCAGCTTAGTAAACCAAACAGCACAAGATAACTCATCCAACAATTCTTCAACTACACGCATTGGGTATTTTATTAGACGAATCCATCTTATTTCCTTATTTCTCTGTTTTGGTAGCAGGAGAAGTAGTTTGTTCAGCCCGGACTTCAAAGTAGTCTCCCCCGTTGACCTTCTTTTTTAGATAGAATCCTCAATGAGTGGAAAGGACTCCTAGACTTGCTCCACAGTACTATACCATACAGAGCCGCGCCCTTGTGATATGATAAGAAGAAAAGGGGCCAGGCCACCCTCTTTTCTTTTCCGCACCAAGCCTTCTTGTAAAATCGGGTGTATAGCTCAGTTGGTAGAGCATTGGGCTTTTAACCTAATGGTCGCAGGTTCAAGTCCTGCTATACCCAAAACAAAACAAAACCACTCGTGTATTTGTAAGGATGCATAGTAGCCTTCAAAGAGCACTCTTTGGCCTTGAGAAAAGCCCCTTTCTCATCAACATCTCAACTTCGCTCGTTGTTTGAGGTAAGTATAAAGGAGATTAGACTGGCTCGGTCATTGATAGGCCGGCCTTCTCCTTATTCATTGGATAGGGCGCGAGGGAAAGTCATGTCAAGCACTAGTTAGGTGGGGTGGGACGCACCAAAGCAACGTTCGTTGCACTAGCGCCTTATCTTTTGAAGCTAAACAGAGGCTCGAAAGATAGAGTACGTCCAAAGTCGTTGGCTGCCTTTTTGTAGTGCGCAAGTCAGAGTGAACTTCTTCTTCTGTTCTGCGAATCTACTAACGAGAACTGCCGTACAGTCCTATCTTTTTTTAAGAAAGATCATAGATGAACGTTTCGTTTTGTTACCTAAGTAGTTGAGCAATTCATTCCAAGGTAAACAAAGAGGTATTTCCTTTTCTCGTTCAGTCCTTCTCTCCTTCCATCCCAGTAGGCCTATTCATGATTTTTTGCTATCCATCTTGATCAAATAGAAGAAGGGGAAATTCAGACTAGGCCAAACACCTCAAAAAGTGAAAAAAAGATAAAACAACTTTTTTATTGTCAAGTAGTAAACCATAGTTCTCATCCTAGGAAACCATATCGATCATCGGTTCAGAGCTCCCAACTACGAAGCTCTTTTCTAGAGCGAGTCAACAATTCGTGGATCCATGGTTTGGATGAAGCTATGTACCCGGGTAGAGATGATTTGTCTCAAAGATGTTCCGCTCATCCAAGAATCTAAAACTTCATCTACATAAACTCATAAATAGCCCTTTCCTTTCTTTTCTTGACTTAAAAAGGTAATCAATCCTTTCTTTTCATCTTTTATCAAGTCTTCCTCTTCCTGATTGAGTCAATCAGGGATAGAAATTCGGATCAACTATGAGGAGTAGGGCTGCTGGGCAAGTGAATTTCCTAGGCATTTCCAATAAGTTCAGTGAAGTGAGGGCGAAGCCTTTTTTGAGAGGGAAAATACACTCCAAATGATATTCCATAATGGAAGGAATGAGTGGAAGATTTACTGGAAGAAAAAAATACGATACTTTTCTAGTCGTAGGTAGGGCTACCTATCTAGTTTCGTGCTTCGGGCGTACCAGATTCAATAGGCTAGGTTATAGCTGACAGATTTCTTTAAGAACTAGCCGCCTATAAGCCTCGCTAGTAGTATTCCTGCCCAGTGCCGGAGTAGTGACTCACAAGGTAAGTTCTCCTCGATGCATTTCCAACACTCTCTTTTTCTACGTACACTTTTGATTCCTCAGTAGGTAGGGACAACGTTCGAGATCTCATCCGACCGTCTATTTCTCACTGATTGGGAGATTGGATTGGAATCCGAGGAGAACTGATTGGATGTCATGGAACGAATGGGGCACTACGTTGGTTACCCACTGCTAGCCTAGCGGAGATTTCTCTATTTGTTGAAAGTGGAAAGGAGTCATATTTGAATCGGAAAGTTGGGCTCGTTCACTCACACCTTTCTTTGATTATCGGTGACTTGGCTTCTTGCTCAAGTAAGCACCTGGCATACCAATTCATTATCCTTGGGGCTCGGCTCGCTCCTTCCTATCTACGTTATTCTTTCTTTGTTACTCTCGTAATGACGTTCCGAAAGAAATCAAGGTTACCAGGTCACAGCTCTGATTCTTCTTCCCTTATAGAACCTTCTCGCAAGAAATCAGTGGAAGTGGGTCCGCCCCTACAACTCATCAAATCTGCCTTCTTTTCTGTTCTGCGCTGTACATATTCTCAAGTTATGAGAAAGAATGGATTTGGATGCAATTTGGAATTAACAAAATAAACGAATGAAGAATATTTTTACCTCTGATAAGCAGTCAAAGCATTTGAACTGCTCAATGAACAATAAAGAAAGAGCTAAGGTAAAAAAAGTATATGTGTTACTAATAGTAAACCAATTTTATTTGGAGTTTGCTTTCAGCTGAACATGTTATAACTACAAATGAGGTGAGGCTTGATTAGGTGGCTTTGCAAGAACTAGGGAGGAACACAAGTTATGTACTTTAGGCTAAACATATGAATTTAGAAGATCAACTTTTCCAATTGGACATAAACAAAAGCAACCAATATATATATATATAAACTTCCATAATATTTTCTCTATGGTGAAGTAATTTCATCGATAACCACTAAACGATTAAGTAGCGATGTATGCAAAGCTAGACAACGAGCATTTCATAATACACTCGTTCTGCATATCTTTAGGATAAAAGATAAAACTGCGAAAAATCCATTTTCCTAAATAAAAAGATCAAGAAATCTATTTTGTATGGTTCTTATTTCATTGAAAACGTTTCCATGAGACTTTCTTTCATTGAAGAAGTCCATGACTTGTTCTAGGTGATATGAGGTTGAACAGGCTTTAGAAAAAATGCAAAGAAGGGTACATGAGGGTGGAATAAAAATCAAAAAGATGACCCCTTCTTTCTTCCTGAGCATTACCGATAAATATTCATTCTTTATACGTTAGGTTGGGTTTCAGATGTATATCATTTATTATATGAAACCAAAAAGAAGAAATGACAAGAAAGTTGTATATAGATGGAGGAATAAATTATGATGTGGAAAACAAGGCAGGGGTTCAAATCCTGTCATCCCTACCTATTACTTCTCCTATGGGCAGTAACGAGGGATCAATTGAGATCGATTCAAATTGGACAAAATTCAGAGTTTCATTTTTCTATATGCATGCGGTACAAAAATCATCCTTTTCTTTACTGCTTTATCTCCCGGAAAGCGCTCTTAGTTCAGTTCGGTAGAACGTGTGTCTCCAAAACCCAATGTCGTAGGTTCAAATCCTACAGAGCGTGATTCTGTTCTTGTTATGTCGAATCCAAAAAAAGAACTTATATAAATATAAGAAAATGAGACAGTAATGAGGTCCATATCGTCATCGTAATAAAAAGAAAGATCTGCAAGCATTCTTTATGGGAGTCGGGGCTTTCTGATTTGAAGTTGCTGGAAAAGGACCTCTGTGATCGGTTGATCATTAGTCATTTTTTAAGGTAAGTAGGCAGGGGTGTCTTGATTGAAACCGAACTTCAATTCCACCCAGCTCAGATTCTATGCAGGAGTGGGGAAGACCTGTTTATATTTTTATTGAGAATTCCATTTCTTCCTGCCGCACCCCAATTCTTTCCCAGCAGTTGCAAATTGATATGAGATCTTGAACCCAGGGTGCTCCTATGTTCTAGGCAGAGGCATTGATGCGGGCTATTAGAATAAGGTGGTAAGGTCCAGGCATCTTCAAACCCCACATATGCCCTCTTTGATCTAGTAAGGGGAATGAAAGAAACAGGAATGTTGCACAGTAAAGTGTCAGCACTCATCCCCAAACTCCATCGGCCCCGCAATAGAAAGAGTTTACTTTGGTGCCGGAGAGCCGAAACCGCTAACCGAAACAAGACATATTCACTTTGACCACAGCCACCCGCACTTGCCTACCCGACTGGCTATTTTAGCTATTCTCTCTTCAACCTTCCTCTAACCTAAAATAGTCGTACCGCTCCCCCTTTAGAGATAGATTTCTTTATTCTCTAAGCTAGCTAAACGCCCGAAACATAATAAGCTAAGCCTTCGTCGATTTAGCCAAAGCAGGCCTGGAGAAAATAATGGGAGTCGGTGTCCCTTAAACGCCTTGTTTCCTCTTCTTTACGGTGGCTTCTTCTTAAATGAAAGAAGATCTCTGCTGCGCTTATGCCTTCAAACCCGAAAACAGTGGTTATTACGACACCAGGTGAAATAGCTGCTTTTTCTCCTCTTCCTCCCCTCGACCTATTGAAGTTGTGCTCACCCGCAGCCCTAAGCCCTACAGTTCCTTCGCTTACCGCCTAATCTTAATCTATTGCCCTGCCTCCAAGAGAAGAAATGGCACCAACCGATACAATGGCAGCTAGTTCCAGGGAAGCTGCTTCAATGGAAGTTGGATTGCCTAGTTGCTTTTGAGTTCGATTTGAACTAGTTTCCAAGCTTTTTTTCATCCATGCCTATAAGTATAATTATCTTTTCCAATCCGAGTGTTCCATCGGACTTACTCCATTTGCTTCTAGGGATAGATAGGGCTGGAGTCGTCAGTGCTAGAATGAAATGTGAATGAGAGCATAGATTGATTGTCTCACTGCATGTACGTATAGTAACCGGTTAATAATACTAAGGGTCCCTAATACTAATCTCGACATGAGAGGAACGTGTCCTCTCGGCCTTAATATATACTAACAAATATGGTTTTTTCACTCAGACATGAGAGGTGAGATCGATTATATGATGGAGACAGATGGAGGAGCAGAAAGTGAGAGATTGTGGCGTGAAGCACATGTTAGGTGTACAACTCTTGAGACGGATGCATCGAGGTGCCGGCCTGTGAGAACGCTCGTCATAGCATTGCGCCATAATTTTGTGACGGGTCTTTCGTTTTATAAATAGGAGTTTTTGGGTCTAGTTTACCGGTCCGTCAATAAATGCGTAAGAAAAGTGAAATAGTTGATGTGATGGATGTGCCCGGTATCGATCAATGAAACATCGGCTCGACGCAGGATTTCAATAGAACGAAAAACATCGTAAGTAGTAGAGGGATAGGTACTTATTATGTGCAACCTTTGCAACCCTAAGGCCAGACAGGTTGATCCGATGGGTGTCGCCCAATCATGCGCGTACCTCCTGTTCACTATGGTGTTGTTTGGATAACTAGTATTTAGGATAAGTTTTAGCAATACCAGTTTTATGAGGATTTTTAGGAAAACCAGTTTTAGGTTGTTGGTTTGGTAAAACTGATTTGTAGAGTACTTTGTTTGGGCTTAAAAACCTCAAATATGGCTACTAGGTTGGCTGGGGGTAAGTATTAAATGGATCTTCATGTCACAACCAAATGTCCTTCCTCTGAATCTTCTTTGGTGCTTTCATACACGTACATACAATCTCTTGTTCACAAGCTGTAGCGCTGCCGATGCGGTCGTTAACCCCAGACAGCCTGGTCGACGAGCCTATGCACGTCGTTGCACGATCCGTCCTTAATCATCGGCGCGACGGTCGACGGCGGAGGTCAGGAGCCGTCGGTCGCAAAACCGTTGCATGCCGGTGAGCAGCTCGAGCCGAGAGGCAACATGATGAGGTTGTACACGTCCGCTCCAGCGAGCAAGCTGGAGCAGATGTAGTGCGGGCACGATTAACGTAGCAGGAAGAGCCGGCACATGGCGCGGCGGGCGGAAGGCCGCCATGAACCCGGTGAGCGCAGAGCCAAAGTCATAGAGCTGAGCGCCCATGGCCACCTCGAGGAACACCTTGGAGGCCTTGACGTCGCCGTACATCCCTGCCTCCATGCGCATTGTTGCACCGTGCGCCACTCCGTCGAGGTGCTCATCCAGGGCTTCGGGAAGCAATACTACTCACCTTAGACGAGCTAATCGGCGGCGATGTGTGGCTAGGAGCCTAGGATACCAGCAGCAAGTAGCAGGAACAAAGGGGCGGGTGTCGTGGAATTGCCACGACGGATGTCCTCGAACTAGGACTTAGTCGTGGAGTCATCGCAACCAGGAAGCTTGAAGGAGTTAAGTGGGACAAGGAACACGAGGGTTTATACTGGTTCAGCCCCTTATGGTGAAGGTAAAAGCCTACGTCCAGTTTGAGGTGGTATTGATTAGGATTTCGATGACTAGGGAGCGAGACCGCTATGCCTGGTTCTCGATGAGATCTTGCTTGTCCCTAAACCGATGTCGGGTCGTCCCTTTATATAGGGAGGCTGACGCCCAGCAGCTCTCAGAGTCCCGGCCGGCTCATGAGAGTGTCCAGCTTGGACTCTCAACTATTCTTGCCTTACACTACAAGTTCTACCATGATAATGATTGTAACTACGGACCTTAAGCCATATCCGGGTCTTAAGCCCATCTTTGGCCCACCGTCTTCAAGCTTGGCGCCGGGCTTCTGGTAATGACCATATGAGTAACCCGGCCCCTCCTGGCGGGTGACTCTAAGGTCTATATCCTCAACATTAGGCCCCAGATTGATTTGAGCCAGCTCATGTCAATCTTCGATCCTTTCGACAGAAAGTCTCCGGCTTACAATTGTGTGAAAGCCATAACCCGGCGTGACGTCATCCTCTGGACTCCGGGTAATCCGCCGTGACGTCATCTTCCATTAAGCCCGTTTTCTTTTTACTCCGCCAGATCCGCAACGGATCTTATCTTTACTGTCATCCCGGAAATCGAGGCGTTTCGGGGGGAGATAGCCACGCCGTGGTCTCCTTGATTCTCGCGCCCACTTATGAGCTCGCCCTTATAAATAGGCCGGCCCGACGGGCCTTCAGCCACTCTTCTTCCTCCTCGCGCCACTGTTCCTCTGCTCGAGCTCGAACTCCACCGCCGCCGCCGCGCCCCCGGTCTTCGTCAACCTTGGCCGCTGCATCACCCTTACTCGGTCCAGACAAACGGCGGCGACCCCCGCACCTCTTCAGCACTGGTAAGTCCTCACTACCCCGTAGAATAGATCTGCAGTAGGGTTCATCCGTGTTCGTCCGTGTTCGTCACCGTCGCCCACAAGCTCCGGTAGTTCTCATTGTTACTGCCCCTGTTTGATCTTAGCCTTATATAGAACCACTACAGTAGATGTTTTAGCATCCATTTCACACGCAAGTAGACCCCTCCTTCACTGCATAAAGGCCTCATTCGAGCTCAAGAACTCCCCTGCGTCTGCTTTTAGGTCTAGAAATTTTCTTTTTACCCGACCATTTTGATCCAAAATATTTACCGCAAAGTGTGAAACCTGTTTTCACCACACTTAGTAAAAAACTGCACTCATTGAGTCATGACGGTTTATATTTCCGGCTTAAAGAAACCACGCCCCGTAGAATCTTCCGACTCAAAAGGAAACCATGCGCCATAGAATTTTCCGGCTCATCTGTGATAAGGCCATAGACAAATTGAATTACTCTTGACATCTTTTCCGCGGCTTAGATAACTCAATGTACTCAGATATATATCATTAGGCCCCTCTGTAAGCCACCACTTAACACTGAACTATAACTTTCCTCCGGCTTATATTTAAACCGGACGTTTCCTTTTATCATAGGCTGTCGACTTTCACCATGCCTCCCAAAGCTCCTAAGGCCTCCATCACTTGCAATTGGATGAGGTCCAACGTCACCAATGAGACCTTAGCGGATTTTGTCAAGTTAGGCCACCTGCCCAAGAAGGATTTCATGTCCTACCGTGCCCCTGACCCGTCAGAGGAGAGACCACAACCAAAGGACGGAGAGGTGGTCATTTTTGCGGATCACATGAGCCGGGGCTTCGCACCGCCCGGCTCAAAGTTTTTCAGAGACGTTCTGAATTTCTTCGATCTGCGGCTTCAAGACATAGGACCCAACTCAGTGTCCAATATCTGCAATTTCCAAGTGTTCTGCGAGGTTTACCTTGGAGAAGAACCCAGTCTACTGCTCTTCAGAGAGCTTTTCTATTTAAACCGCCAGAACGAGTGCGCCAACGGGCCAAGTTTGGAGCTAGGCGACATCTCCATCCAGCGGCGCAGGGACTGCCTTTTTCCTTACGCAGAGCCGCCGAGCCACCCCAATGACTAGAATCTGATGTGGTTTTACTGCCAAGACACATCGCTGGCTGATGAGAGTCCGTTGCCCGGCTTTCGCCCCTCGCGTCTGGAGCCGACTCACCCATTGTCAGACAAGCTGACTCAAGCAGAGCGCCAGCCTCTGCTCCCCACCATCAACAAGATCAAGGCTCTCCTGGGCAATGGTCTGAACGGAATCGATCTGGTCCGGGTCTAGATCTCGTGGCGGGTGATCCCATTGAGCCGCCGCCCCGGCTTAATGTGTGAGTACACGGGCCGAAAGGATGACCCCCAGAGACACAGCCGCAACGATCTTCCTGAAGATGTTGCAGAGGAGATGACCAAGGCTCCCTTGAACGAGAGCCTGGCAGACTACGGAAGGACCGGCCTAGCCCCCTTCTGCAAGACCAACCCAGCCCCAGTGGTAAGCCGCTGATCTGAACATCTTATCTGCATATAGCTTTCATCTGAATCGTTTTAAGAAATCATCATTGTATTTTTCAGGCTGATGATAAGTTCTGGCGGGTCAAATACGACCATGAGGCGGCCAAGAAGGCCAGAAAGGCGAAGAAAACTGCCAAGAAAGCCGCCCCTCACAAAAAAGGTAATAGGCCTACTGCTTCAGAGCTGATGCAACTAAGCGACAACTCCGAGTCAGAGGTAACCCCTGAGCCTGTAAGTCCTTGTTGTACTTTGTTCTTTACTTCTGTCCGCCTTATCAATACTTGTTCATCAATAGGACGACACCGGAGCGAGTAACCCGGTGGTTGAAGAGGTAACGACATTTTCCTCCGACTCGGAGCCCTTGCCAAGGCTGAAAATCCGAAGGGTAACCCGGAAAGTAAGCTTTTCACATCCTTTAGCTTATCAAGACCCTCAATTTATTTTGAAGCAACAGGTGCATGAGAGCCGGCGGCACACTCGGACCGACAAAAGCACCGACCTCTCCTCCGGGTTACCTGACGCATCGAGGAAACGCCGGACTGAGGTGATCTTAAAATTGTACCCTTTTCATCCTTTGGCAGGTGTTATACGTCAACCGCTCAACTCTTCTGACTCAAATTACCAGGAAACTTCCCCCTCTTCTGGCGACTCTATGCAGTCAAGCCTGCCGGCTTTCAAGACCGTGCCCGGGTAATGATAACCATCTCATATTGTACTTTTGTCTTTACTTACACCATTGCGCTTAACCTTTCCGTCCTTCCAGTGCCCAGGCCAAGCTCACCAAGAGGGCGAAGAAATCCAAGCCGGTCGATGAGCCGGACTTGCCTGAGCCGGAGGCAGCCGCTCAAGAACCGCCGGCTGCCTCTGCTCTTGAGGCTGCTGCCCCAACCAACAAGCCCGCAACAGAAGCTTCTGTTAACCCGGAGGCCTCCAGCTCGGCTCAACCAGTAGATGACCCGGACGTGGTAATTACCCGGATGGAGTTTGTTGAGCTGGGGAGACCTACCGCGCTGGCCAAGTGCTCCGCCAAAGGGGAGCTGCTAGAGTCCCGCCGGGTTAACCTGGACCTCACTGACTACTCCAATTTGAACATTGGAGAGATCGTCTCCAGCTTCGTCAGCCAAGTGCACAAGAGCCGGGACGCAGAGATTGCCATGGTGACCCAGATCCAGCAGAAATCTGAGGTATTATTTTTCTGTCCTCTTACTTACTGCATAGTTACCTCTACCATGCTAGCCCCCAAGTCGACGACTTATGATTGAATATGTTGTAGGCTTAGGTTCCGGCTTACCCAATTGAACCGGCAATTTGTAGATAGAAACGTTCAATATGCATTAGCCCCCAAGTGCCAAGTGTCTTTGCTTGGAAAACGCTTGGGACTTTACATTTGTATAGTAACTGTTCACGCCATAACCCGGAAATTTATGCAGGCTGCTGGCAAGAAACTAGAAGCTGACCTCGCTGATCTCAAGAACCGGCTGAAGATGCAAGAGATGGAGACCCGGAAGGCAAATGCCAAATTTGTGTCCAGCATCGCCGCGCAAGAGAAGCTGAAGACGGAGTTTGACGCTGAACGGAAAGCCTGGGCCGAAGAGAAGGCCGCGCTGGTGAACCGGGCCGAACAGGCGGAGAAGGCCCTATCAGAAAAGACGGCCGAACTCTCCGTCTTAAAGCACCAAGTGTCCCAGATGGTGGCCGCAATCTTCGGTAAGTCATCTCACCGGCTTTCATCAAGTTGTAGAATCTTTATATCTCATAGTTCATCCTTGTCGGCGACTTATCTGATTCTGTTAAACAGGTCCCAGAAGCGCCAACCTCAACCGGAGTGTGGTAACCAAGCTAAAGGCCGTGTATACCCTGGTGGAGCAACTCTACACCGGGTCACAGCGTGCCTTAGCTGTGGTGGCCCTATCTAACGAGGTGCCGACTCATCTGGCGGAAGTGCTTCGCCGGCTTGCCGTTCTGCCTCAACGTATCCAAGAGCTGCGACGGGCCTCTGCAAGAGCCGGAGCGATCGCCGCGCTGAGCCGGGCCAAGGCTTTCCTCCCCGAGTTAGACCCGGCGGACATCGCTCTCGGCTATCCAAGTCTGAAGGAAGACGGCACAGCCTTCGACCAAACAGACTTTGCCGCCTGCGTGAAGGTCGTGCGCCCGGTGGCCACCCTTATCGGGAACGACACAGATCTGACGAAGTACCAGCCGGGTTACAATGCGGAGAATCAGAGGATCCCGACCCCTCGCTATGAAGCCCTGAGTTTAATTCCGCCGGCTCGTCAGCACACCTTCGCCCCGGAGATTGACCCGGCCGGGTTAATTGACGAGGAAGCCCAATTCGAAGCGCTGAGCGGCATCGACTGGAAGTCGTCGACTTTCCAGACCTTGGGAACAGCTGGAGGAGAAGGAAGATACGAGCCGGAGACTTCAACCCAGCAAGCGTCTTAACTTCTGCAGACGGCTTATAAAACAATGCTCCACCCTTTTAGACTCGATGAGTCTTGTAATAGAGTAGGACCAACACTTTATCTTTGCCATGCCATCGCGCATGCCCTGGATGCTTGAAGTTTTATTGAAGTTGTCTCCCTTATATTTCTCCGGGTCATTCATTCGCCTTAGTCTCAAATAATTGTCTTTAACTATCCTGCATAGAAAGACGAATCGCAAGTCTCTAGGCGGCTTACCGCCCTGAGAATCATATGTTTAGATACATAACCCGGAATATGAATCGAAAAAGACTGGTCCTCAATTATATCCTTAATACAGCCGTAATAACACACTTAGCGGCCTGCAAGCATACTTCCGGTTTAAATAACCCGGGTAAGAAGGTTGGTACCTTAATTCCGATTTACTCGTCTTAATGACACCCATTGTGTTCAACTAATACTGTAAATCCAAGTTAAACCGGCAAAGTGAGACCCGGCCGTACACACTTTGAAATGATCAGAAGAAAACTTACTATGAAGCAGAAGAACTTAGGGGCTTCCGGTTCGAATACGACCAGAGACCCGGCCGAAAGGGGTTATGCTAAGATTCGAATGCGATCATATAACCCCCAGTGGGTGTGGCGATGCCAATCAAGAGGGTATCGACAGCTATGTTCTCTTTGGTTCGAATACGACCCATGTTTGAACAGGAAGCCCCCAAATGACTTTAAGAATTGTTTAACGACGCTGATTCAAATACGATCCACGTCGGTTCCCAAAGGGGTTAAACTAAGATTCAAATATGATCAAAGAAAACTCCCCAATGAGCTCGGCACTTTGCCAATCAAATGGGTATCGACAGTTATGCTCTCTTTGGTTCGAATACGACCCATGTTTGAACAGGAAGCCCCCAAGTGACCTTATTACTTACGGCTAGATTCGAAGATGATCATAAGCCGGATCCTCCTCAAGCTATCATGTAATCTTGCAATGAAAACAACACGTGCACATTTGGAGGAGGAAAAAGGACAGAGGTCATGCTTTATTGCTTATTATAATATATACATGGCGTAGAGAAATATGTTCATCATGAGAGCCGGTGACTCAAGCATAGTAAGGCCGAAGCTGAGCTATGTTCCACGGCCGATGGGTCTCTTCCTCCGACTTACGTGAATCTTTGTGCTCCCGAATATCAATGAGGTAATATGACCCGTTGTGCAAATTCTTGCTGACCACAAAGGGCCCTTCCCAAGGCGGGGATAGCTTGTGCGCACCAGTTTGATCCTGGATGAGCCGGAGCACCAGATCGCCTTCCTGGAAGACCCGGGATTTAACCCGTCGACTATGATAACGGCGCAGGTCTTGTTGATAAATCGTTGAACGAGCTGCGGCCACATCACGCTGTTCGTCCAATAAGTCAAGAGCATCTTGGCGCACCTGTTCATTGTCCGCCTCAACATAAGTCGCCACTCGAGGCGAGTCATGACGGACGTCACTGGGGAGGACTGCTTCTGCTCCATAAACCATGAAGAAAGGCGTAAAGCCTGTAGACCTGTTAGGAGTAGTGTTGATGCTCCACAGCACGGAGGGCAACTCCTCCACCCAACAACCCGGCGTCCGTTGCAAAGGGACCAAAAGCCGGGGCTTGATGCCCTTCAAAATTTCCTGATTAGCTCTCTCAGCCTGACCATTGGATTGAGGATGAGCCACCGAGGAAACATCAAGTCGGATATGCTCTCGTTGACAAAACTCCTCCATGGCGCCTTTGGATAAATTGGTGCCATTGTCAGTTATAATGCTGTGTGGAAAACCAAAGCGAAAGATCACCTTTTTCATAAACTGAACCACCGTGGCTGCATCACACTTGCTAACTGGCTCCGCTTCAACCCACTTGGTAAACTTGTAAACTGCCACCAAAAGGTGGGTCGTCTTGTCCTTGGATCTTTTGAAAGGCCCAACCATATCAAGCCCCCAGACCGCAAAGGGCCAAGTAATTGGGATCATCCTCAGCTCTTGAGCCGGTACATGAGCCCGTCGCGAGAACCTTTGGCAGCCATCACACTTACTGACCAAGTCCTCTGCATCAGCATGCGCCGTCAACCAATAAAAACCATGACGAAAAGCCTTGGCCACAAGAGACTTTGAGCCGGCGTGATGGCCACAATCCCCTTCATGGATCTCACGCAAGATCTCTTGACCTTCCTCAGGGGAGACACAACACTGAAACGCTCCCGTAACACTGCGGTGATGCAACTCACCATTGATAACAATCATTGACTTAGCCCGCCGGGTTATTTGCCTGGCCAAAGTTTCATCCTCAGGCAACTCGCCCCGGGTCATGTAAGCCAGATAGGGCATTGTCCAGTCCGGTATGATATGGAGAGCCGCCACCAGTCGTGCCTCCGGGTCAGGGACAGCCAAGTCTTCCTCTGTAGGCAGCTTAACAGAAGGATTATACAGGACATCCAGGAAAGTATTAGGCGGCACCGGCTTTCGCTGGGATCCTAGCCGGCTTAAAGCATCAGCCACCTCATTCTTCCTGCGATCAATGTGCTCTACTTGGTAGCCCTGAAAGTGCCCAGCAATGGCATCAACTTTGCGGCGATAAGCCGCCATGAGAGGGTCTTTAGAGTCCCACTTGCCTGATACTTGTTGAGCTACCAAGTCTGAGTCACCGAAACACCTTACCCGGCTCAAGCTCATCTCCTTAGCCATCCGAAGACCGTGGAGCAAGGCCTCGTACTCAGCCGCATTGTTAGTGCAAGGAAACATCAATTGTAGCACATAATGAAACTTGTCACCTTTAGGGGAAGCCAATACAACTCCAGCCCCCGAGCCTTCCAACTGCCTGGACCCATCGAAGTGAATAGTCCAATATGTGTTATCCGGCTTTTGCTCAGGCACTTGTGACTATGTCCAATCATTGATGAAATCCACCAAGGCCTGAGACTTAACAGCAGTGCGTGGCACATATTTGAGACCATGAGGTCCGAGCTCGATAGCCCACTTAGCCACTCTCCCTGTGGCCTCTCTGTTTTGGATGATATCACCAAGAGGGGCAGAACTGACCACAGTAATGGGATGACCCTGGAAATAATGCTTAAGCTTCCGGCTCGCCATGAACACACCATAAACAAGCTTCTGCCAATGCGGATACCGCTGCTTGGACTCAATGAGCACTTCGCTGACATAATAAACCGGCCGCTGAACCGGATGCTCCTTACCCTCTTCCTTGCGCTCCACCACCACGGCCACACTGACGGCTCGCGTGTTAGCAGCCACATACAGCAATAAGGGCTCCTTATCAACCGGAGCAGCAAGGACTGGGGGCTCTGCCAGCTGCTTCTTCAAATCCTCAAAGGCAGTGTTAGCTGCATCATTCCAGACAAAGTTATCAAATTTCTTCATCAACTGATATAATGGCATGGCCTTCTCACCCAAACGGCTTATAAACCGGCTTAAAGCAGCGATGCGACCCGCCAAGCGCTGAACATCATTTACACACGCCGGTTTAGCCCGGGAGGTGATGTCCGTGATCTTCTCCGGGTTAGCTTCAATGCCTCTGTCAGAAACTAAAAAACCCAAGAGTTTGCCTGCAGGAACACCAAAAACACACTTGGCCCGGTTAAGCATCATCTTGTAAACCCGGAGACTTTCGGTCGAAAGGATCGAAGATTGACATGAGCCGGCTCAAATCAATCTGGGGCCTAATGTTGAGGATATAGACCTTAGAGTCACCCGCCAGGAGGGGCCGGGTTACTCATATGGTCATTACCAGAAGCCCGGCGCCAAGCTTGAAGACGGTGGGCCAAAGATGGGCTTAAGACCCGGATATGGCTTAAGGTCCGTAGTTACAATCATTATCATGGTAGAACTTGTAGTGTAAGGCAAGAATAGTTGAGAGTCCGAGCCGGACACTCTTATGAGCCGGCCGGGACTCTGAGAGATGCTGGGCGTCAGCCTCCCTATATAAAGGGACGACCCGGCAGCGGTTTAGGGACAAGCAAGATCTCATCGAGAACCAGGCATAGCGGTCTCGCTCCCTGGTCATCGAAATCCTAATCAATACCACCTCAAACTGGACGTAGGCTTTTACCTTCACCATAAGGGGCTGAACCAGTATAAACCCTCGTGTTCCTTGTCCCACTTAACCCCTTCAAGCTTCCTGGTTGCGATGGCTCCACGACTAAGTCCTAGTTCGAGGACATCCGCCGTGGCAATTCCACGACAGTTGGCGCCCACCGTGGGGCCAGCGCACGGTGGATTTGAGTTCTTGAAGGGCAGCTTCGAAGGGCTCAAGGGATACACTGTGGGCCGGATGACCAAGAGTCGTCGCGGCAAGCTCTAGATCGACGATGCAAACTGGGGCCCCGACGCCGGCTCAATTGAGTACGGGTACCGGGTCCCCTTCGGTGGAATTCATGTTTTCATTGGCAAGATTGGTGAGCCGGGCCCTGAGCCGGATCTCTGCGCCGAGTTCATCGAGACGGCTCAGCGTGCACGACCCGCCCGGGCCCGGCCTGCCTTAAGGCATGCTTTTGTGGGATGCATTCATGGAGGGGCCTCTGATCGATCCGGATCTGGGGATGAGGCGGCCAAATTGACCTTTGAGGTAGTCAAGATAAGAAGTCCTGTAGGCAGTCTATGGCATGGTACGGACTTCTTATCTTGACTACCTCAAAGGTCAATTTTTCCACCCTGTAGTTGTTCTCATCTCCGAAGGCCACTTCCAACTCGATCTTGCCGACTGGATAAGCCGACTTACCAGGTACCACACCATGGAAGATAGTGTTTGACTGGCTGAGGTTCTTATCAACCAACCTACGGCGAAAAGTCTCATAATAGAGGATGTTGATGCTGCTGCCTCCGTCCATGAGTACCTTAGTGAACTTATATCCTCCCACCTGAGGAGCCACCACTAAGGCCAAGTGACCCGGATTGTCCACCCGGGGAGGGTGATCCTCTCTACTCCATACTATAGGCTGCTCAGGCCACCGCAAGTAGCGTGGAACCGCCGGCTCAACAGCATTCACAGCCCTCTTCTGAAGCTTCTGATCTCGCTTACACAGACTGGTGGTAAATACATGGTACTGTCCACCGCTAAGCTGCTTTGGATTGGTCTGATAACCCCCCTGCTGCTGTTGATGACCCTGGCCAGACTGCTGATTAAAGCCCCCTTGACCGTTCTGAGGATTAGAATTTGAGCCGCCGCCCGGGCCATGAAAGCCGCTCGCGCCTGAGCCGCCACCCGGGCCATTATAATTCTTAAAGGCCTTCATGATTGCACAATCCTTCCATAGATGAGTTGTTGGCTTCTCTCTAGAGCCATGCCTTGGACAAGGCTCATTCAGCAGCTGCTCCAGCGTCGGGCCTGACCCGCCGCCTCGGGGAGGGGGCCTCCCCTTACGTCGCTGGTTATTACCTTGTGAGCTGGCGCTGGCCACAAACTCTAGGCTGCCATCGGCCTTGCGCTTGCCTCCTCCTTGGTTCCCCGGGTTATGCTGAGTACCCTTGCCATTGCCGTTCTTCTTTCCCTTCCCTGTCCTTTCATCATCTGAAGCGGGGTCCTTGGTACCATCAGAATCGGCGTACTTGACAAGAGCCGCCATCAGTGTACCCATATCATTGCAGTCGCGCTTAAGCCGCCCGAGTTTCATCTTCAGGGGCAAAAAATGACAATTCTGCTCCAACATTAAGACTACAGAGCCGGCGTCCATCTTATCCGAGGAATGTATTATCTCCTTAACCCGGCGAACCCAATGTGTCGTAGACTCACCCTCCTGCTGCTTGCAGTTAGGCAAATCCACAATTGACATAGACTGCCTACAGGTATCCTTGAAGTTTTGGATGAACCAGGCCTTCTGCTCAGCCCAAGACCCAATGGAATTCGGTGGTAGCCCTTTCAACCAAGTGTGGGCAGTCCCATCTAACATCATGGTGAAGTACTTAGCCATGGCCGCCTCACTGACCTCCAGCAGCTCCATAGCCATCTCATAACTCTCGATCCAGGCTGCGGGTTGTAAGTCTGCTGTGTAATTAGGCACTTTCCTAGGACCTTTGAAGTCCTTGGGTAGACGTTCATTGCGGATAGCTGGCACTAAACAAGGGCACCCCCAGTCCTGGTAGGGATACCCACGTCGATGGAAGTCGTCGGATAAGCCGGGGGAGTCTGGTAAGCCGTCAACTGAGGCACCTGCTCCGCCTCCTGCCGCGCTCCGTCCTGGTCTGCTGCGTGAAAAGCTCCGTTATGAACCGGGCCATGGCCAGGGGGCGGGCCATGGCGTCGGACGTTACTTGAGCCGGTCGCTGAGACCATGTGCCTGCTGTAACTCGGGCTCCGGCCTGGGCGAGGGGTCGAGTGGATCCTGTTCCGGCTGTAGGAGTAAGCCTCTTGCTGCGCCAATGCTGTCTGAAGGAGTTCCCTGACCCGGCGGGTTTCAATAGCCGTCGGAGAGTCGCCGTCGACTGGGAGAGCCGCCAGCCGTGCTGCCGCGGCGACCATGTTCTCCAGCGGGTTATTATAATGACCCGGGGGTATTGGCACGTACTGAGGCGGGGCAGGGGGCACCTGGGGAGGCCCCATCACTATTGGCTGAATAGGGGTTCCAGACCCGGGCACTATGACCCCTGGCGGGTTACTAGACCCTGCACCTGGCGTGTTGAAGAGGTTGCGTGGATCGTAAACCGGAGGGAGTCGAGATTGGGCCTTTTGATGCCTTCTTCTCATGACCTCATTGGACGCGTTCTGATCCATCGTGAGCCGGAAGGACTGCGCCTGGATCAACTGAGTTTGGGCATCGAGAGCCGCCCTCTCCGCAGCCATCCTGATCCCTTCCGCTGCTAGATCCTCCTTAGCTTTCACTAGATCCAACTTTAACTGTGCCACCTACGCATCATGCTGAGCTTGATCCGCCGGGTCAACCGTGGCGGTTAACAGGGCCGTCATCCTGTCCGTGAGATCCATTAGCACCTGAGCCGGTGAAGGCACCGGGGTTCCCGCTCCAGCAGCAGGGTTCTGAACAGGCTGTGCACCGGCCATAAAGACTCTGACCTGACTTGGCGGCTCAAACGGGTCCGGAATACTGTCATCGTCGGAACAACCCATGAGCCTGCCATCTTGAAGTTGATACAGCGAATTTGACTCATCAGTGGACGACTCGCCGTCAGAGCCGGCGGCCGCCTCATCCCCAGATCCGGATCGATCAGAGGGCCCTCCATGAATGCATCCCACAAAAGCATGCCTTAAGGCAGGCCGGGCCCGGGCGGGTCGTGCACGCTGAGCCGTCTCGATGAACTCGGCGCAGAGATCCGGCTCAGGGCCCGGCTCACCAATCTTGCCAATGAAAACATGAATTCCACCGAAGGGGACCCGTTACCCGTACTCAATTGAGCCGGCGTCGGGGCCCCAGTTTGCATCGTCGATCTAGAGCTTGCCGCGACGACTCTTGGTCATCCGGCCCACAGTGTATCCCTTGAGCCCTTCGAAGCTGCCCTTCAAGAACTCAAATCCACCGTGCATTGGCCCCACGGTGGGCGCCAGCTGTCGTGGAATTGCCACGGCGGATGTCCTCGAACTAGGACTTAGTCGTGGAGCCATCGCAACCAGGAAGCTTGAAGGGGTTAAGTGGGACAAGGAACACGAGGGTTTATACTGGTTCAGCCCCTTATGGTGAAGGTAAAAGCCTACGTCCAGTTTGAGGTGGTATTGATTAGGATTTCGATGACCAGGGAGCGAGACCGCTATGCCTGGTTCTCGATGAGATCTTGCTTGTCCCTAAACCGCTGCCGGGTCGTCCCTTTATATAGGGAGGCTGACGCCCATCAGCTCTCAGAGTCCCGGCCGGCTCATAAGAGTGTCCGGCTCGGACTCTCAACTATTCTTGCCTTACACTACAAGTTCTACCATGATAATGATTGTAACTACGGACCTTAAGCCATATCCGGGTCTTAAGCCCATCTTTGGCCCACCGTCTTCAAGCTTGGCGCCGGGCTTCTGGTAATGACCATATGAGTAACCCGGCCCCTCCTGGCGGGTGACTCTAAGGTCTATATCCTCAACATTAGGCCCCATATTGATTTGAGCCGGCTCATGTCAATCTTCGATCCTTTCGACAGAAAGTCTCCGGGTTTACAAGATGATGATTAACCCGGCCAAGTGTGTTTTTGGTGTTCCTGCAGGCAAACTCTATGGTTTTTTAGTTTCTGACAGAGGCATTGAAGCTAACCCGGAGAAGATCACGGCCATCACCTCCTTGGCTAAACCGGCGTGTGTAAATGATGTTCAGCGCTTGGCGGGTCGCATCGCTGCTTTAAGCCGGTTTATAAGCCGTTTGGGTGAGAAGGCCATGCCATTATATCAGTTGATGAAGAAATCTGATAACTTTGTCTGGAATGATGCAGCTAACACTGCCTTTGAGGATTTGAAGAAGCAGCTGGCAGAGCCCCCAGTCCTTGCTGCTCCGGTTGATAAGGAGCCCTTATTGCTGTATGTGGCTGCTAACACGCGAGCCGTCAGTGTGGCCGTGGTGGTGGAGCGCAAGGAAGAGGGTAAGGAGCATCCGGTTCAGCGGCCGGTTTATTATGTCAGCGAAGTGCTCATTGAGTCCAAGCAGCGGTATCCCCATTGGCAGAAGCTTGTTCATGGTGTGTTCATGGCGAGCCGGAAGCTTAAGCATTATTTCCAGGGTCATCCCATTACTGTGGTCAGTTCTGCCCCTCTTGGTGATATCATCCAAAACAGAGAGGCCACAGGGAGAGTGGCTAAGTGGGCTATCGAGCTCGGTGCGCCACTCCATCGAGGTGCTCATCCAGGGCTTCGGGAAGCAATACTACTCACCTTAGACGAGCTAATCGGCGACGATGTGTGGCTAGGAGCCTAGGATACCAGCAGGAAGTAGCAGGAACAAAGGGGCGGGCGTTGGTGTTACGGCGAGTCAATGACGCAGCCTGCCCAGCTTTTTCTAAAACGCGTTTTCATAAAAACGTCTAGGACCTGTTTTTCCAAAAACTCATATTTTGGGTATTACGAGAACCCAGTTTTGCTTATCCACGAATTAGTTAGATTAGCCAAACAGAGTTTTGAGTTTGTTAGAGCCTTTCAGGGATTATATATAACTGATTCTCTATAAGTGTCAAACTGGCCAGACAGATCGGTCTGTTAGGTCTGATACCCAATCATCCACGTACCTTAGCAGTGCGAGCGTGCGAAAATACAGAGACCACACGGATCCAGCCGGCCATATTGCTCGCTATCTAGCATCGATCCGTGGGAGGTAGACAGGGAAACACGGAGGTCATGCAACAACTCAGTCGATCTACTCTTCTGGTGTTTCGGCGCCGTATCATATGTGCAGCAGACGGTGTTGAACACGTGTACATGTACCTAGGTCCGGGTTTTATATGCACTACTTGTAGTATCTGTCTTTCTCTGTATGTACGTGTATCTTAGGAGACAAGATACCGGTCACACCCCTTGTACCTATATATATATGTGCCTAGTGCACGATCAATCAATTATCGATGCACCAAATTATTCTTTTACATGGTATCTACCGCAAGTCGATCTTCCAGCTTCCGCTAACCCTAGCCGCCGCCTCGGGCCGCCGCCGCCGCCGTGATCTTCCGCCGCCGCCGCCACCACCCCTCCTCCCCGCGCGCCGCCTTCCCCTCCATGCCGCGCCGCCCCTTCCCGCCGCGTCGCATAACTCCCGCCGCCGCGCCGCCTCTCCTCAGCCGCGCCACCGCCTCCCTCCCCACGATCTCCTCGCCATGTCATCCAACGCCTCCACCTACTCCAACCCCTTCGCCGTCGACCCTGCCGAGCTCCGCGACATCAACGTTCATGCACGCGTCCCCGTGATCCTCGACGCCTCCAACTCCACGTACTTCACGCGGAAGACGTACTTCACGCTGCTCTTCCGCGAGAACAATCTCGTGGATCACGTGGATGGCACCGTGGACTCCCGCGCCATGGTGGACGACACCGAGTGGACCGTGATCGATGCCACGATCATCCGGTGGTTCTTCACCACCATCTCCAAGGACTTGTTCCACACTGTCGTGAGCGCCGGCGACGACGTCCGCGCCCTGTGGGTCAAGCTGAACGGCCTCTTCACCGACAACAAGCTTCAGCGCCGCATTTTTTTGTAGCAGGAATTTTTTGACTGTCGCCAGGATGAACAGTCCATTGATGACTACTGCCGCCGCCTGAAGACGTTGGCGGATGAGCTCCGTGACATTGGAGCCAAGGTGGACGACGACCTCCTCCTCAGCACGCTCACCGCCGGCCTCAACGAGGACTTCGGCAACACCGCCTCTAACCTCACCTTGATGCCGGAGCCCTCCTTCCCCAAGTTTGTGGCGTACTAGAGGTTGGAGGAGCGCCGGATGAAGGGGGTCAAGATGCGTGTGCAGCACCACGCCCTCGCCGCCGGCACCTCCCGCGGCGCCCCTCCATCGACCGCCCCACCCGCGCCGCGCCAGCAGCCACCGCCACCAGCGCCTCCGGGGTACTTCCCCCTCCCGCCCGCGCCTCCCGCCCCTCCCGCTGCCCCCCAGCAGCCGGGTGGCGGGCGCCGCGGCAACCACCGCGGGGGCGGCCGCAAGCAGCAACAGGCCCGGGGGGGGGCTCGTCAGCAGCAGCAGCAAGTGACTCCCCCATGGACGTACGGCACCAACCCGTGGACCGGCGTCGTCCACGCGTACTCCATGCCGATCCCTCGGGCTCCGGCTCCGGGCATCCATGGGCACCGCCCGGCGGGTCACCAGGCCCCCTTCACCGCGCAGAACGCCGCTCCCTACAGCGGCTATGGTGCCCCCCCCCCCCCCGCCGGCGCCGGCCTATGGCGCCGCCGCCGCCGCTCCGGCCTTTGGGGCTGCTCCCGTGCCGGCCTACGGAGGGTGCTACCCTCCTCAGGTGCCGCCGCCATGGGACCCGGCCTTGCTCGCTGCACTGCACTCCGTCCCGTCACCGAGCTCCTATGGTGGCGGTGGTGACTGGTACATGGACTCGGGCGCCATTGCTCACATGACTGCTCATCCCGGTAACCTCACATCTGCCACTCCCGTTCATACTCCCACCCGTATCACTGTTGGTAACGGTTCCTCCCTACCCATTACTCACGTCGGTCATATGCCTTTTCCTTCTACTTCCACTCCTGTGCATATTTCTAATGTTCTTGTGTCTCCTGACTTAGTCACTAATCTTGTTTCCGTTCGTCGCCTTGCTCGTGAGAATTCTATAACTGTTGAATTTGACGATATCAGTTTTTCTGTGAAGGACGCCCGCACACGGATGGTGCTCCACCGATGTGATAGCCCGGACGAGCTTTATCCAGTGCATCCCTCCGGCGCCACCACCACCCGTCGCCCCGCCGCCTTCGCCGCCAGTGTCGATCTTTGGCATGCCCGTCTCGGTCATCCCAACTCCACCATTATGCGTCAGATTCTTTAGAGTTTTTCCTTCTCATGTAATAAGGTCGACGATCACACTTGTGAGGCTTGCCGTCTTGGCAAGCACGTTCGTCTTCCCTTTAGCGAGTCTACAAACATTTCCACCTTTCCGTTTTAGTTATTGCATAGTGATGTTTGGACGTCCCCGGTTGCTAGCAACACGGGCTACTTATACTATTTGGTGATATTGGATGATTTTACTCATTATGTGTGGACCTTCCCTTTCCGTCAAAAGTCCGACGCTCTTGCCACACTCACCGCTTTTTATTCATATGTCACCACACAGTTCGGTCGTCCCATTCTCGCCTTGCAAACTGACAACGGCAAGGAGTTTGACAACGTTGCCGTCCGCAATTTACTTGCGTCCCACGGCACCATCTTTCGCCTCATCTGCCCCTACACGTCTCAGCAGAATGGTCGCGCCGAGCGCGTCCTTCGCACGCTTAATGACTGTGTTCGCACGTTGCTCTTCCACTCCTACGTGCCTGCTCGGTTCTGGCCGGACGCGCTCGCGACCGCCAGCCTCCTCATTAACATTCGCCCCTGTCGTTCCCGCTGGAACTATACCCCTCACCAGCTCCTCTTCAGTGCGGTTCCATCTTATGATGGTCTTCGCATTTTCGGGTGTCTCTGTTATCCTAGCACCGCGTCCACTGCTCCTCACAAACTCGCGCCCCGGTCACTCCCTTGCATCTTCCTTGGCTATCCTCCCAACACCAAAGGTTACCGGTGCTATGATCCAGTCTCCCACCGCGTTTTCACTTCACGGCATGTGTACTTTGATGAGCTCGTGTTCCCGTTTCAGCAGGTACCATCACCTTCAGAGTCTTCTGGTGGACCGCCCAGCCGCGCCCCGGGTTCGGCCCTGCCCGCGCTCCCCGCGTCGGCGGCCCCTGGAGCGGCCCCCGACGTAGCGGCCTCCTCGGCCGCCCCCACCGCGGCCCCCGTCGCCGTGGCCCCCTCGGCCGGCCCCGCCGCGACCCCTGCCGCGGCCCCCGTCGCCGTGGCTCCCTCGGCGGCTCCCGTCGCCGCGGCCGCACCCCTCACCAGTGTGGTCACTCGGGCTCGGACTGGGACCCTGCGTCCCAGCACGCGCTACTCATCGGACGAGTATGCATGCGCGGCTTCTACCTCGACGCCGTCCCCGCTCCCCACCTCCGCTTGCGCAGCCCTTCGGGATCCGAACTGGCTAGCTGCGATGCGTGAGGAGTTTGACGCCCTGCAGCGCAACCGTACGTGGCAGCTTGTCCCGCGGCCACCCCGTGCCAATGTCATCACTGGCAAGTGGGTCTTCCGCCACAAGACTCGCCCCGACGGTTCTCTCGAGCGCTACAAGGCGCGTTGGGTGGTGCGCGGCTTTCGCCAGCGCGCCGGCGTGGACTTCACCGACACCTTCGCCCCGGTCGTTAAACCGGGCACGATTCGCGCTATTCTCCAGCTTGCTGTTTCTCGCGCTTGGCCTGTCCACCAGCTCGATGTGTCTAATGCTTTCTTGCATGGCCATCTCGACGAGCAGGTGTTCTGTCAGCAGTCGACTGGTTTCGTCGACACCGACTATCCGGACCACGTGTGCTTGCTCTCCCGTTCTCTCTACGGGTTGAAGCAGTGTGACGCCCCCAATTTGACCGTACACTAATCATGCACGCAAATGTGTACGATCAAGATCAGGGAGTCACGGGAAGATATCACAACACAACTCTAAAACATAAATAAGTCATACAAGCATCATAATACAAGACAGGGGCCTCGAGGGCTCGAATACAAGTGCTCGATCATAGACGAGTCAGCGGAAGCAACAATATCTGAGTACAGACATAAGTTAAACAAGTTTGCCTTAAGAAGGCTAGCACAAACTGGGATACAAATCGAAAGAGGCGCAGGCCTCCTGCCTGGGATCCTCCTAACTACTCCTGGTCATCGTCAGCGGGCTGCACGTAGTAGTAGGCACCTCCAGTGTCGTAGGTGTCGTCGTCGACGGTGGCGTCTGGCTCCTGGACTCCAGCATCTGGTTGCGACAACCAGATAGAAAGGAAAAGGGGAAAAGAGGGAGAGAAGCAACCGTGAGTACTCATCCAGAGTACTTGCAAGCAAGGAGCTACACTACATATGCATGGGTATATGTGTACAGGGGCATATCAGTGGACTGAACTGCAGAATGCCAGAATAAAAGGGGGATAGCTAGTCCTGTCGAAGACTACGCTTCTGGCCATCTACATCTTGCAGCATGTAGAAGAGAGTAGATTGAAGTCCTCCAAGTAGCATCGCATAGCATAATCCTACCCGGCGATCCCCTCCTCGTCGCCCTGCTAGAGAGCGATCACCGGGTTGTATCTGGCACTTGGAAGGGTGTATTTTATTCAGTATCATGTTCTAGTTGTCATAAGGTCAAGGTACAACTCCGGGTCGTCCTTTTATCGAGGGACACGGCTATTCGAATAGATAAACTTCCCTGCAGGGGTGCACCACATAACCCAACACGCTCGATCCCATTTGGCCGGACACACTTTTCTGGGTCATGCCCGGCCTCGTAAGATCAACACGTCGCAGCCCCACCTAGGCTCAACAGAGAGGTCAGCACGCCGATCTAAACCTATGCGCGCAGGGGTCTGGGCCCATAGCCCTATGCACACCTGCACGTTGCGTACGCGGCCGAAAACAGACCTAGCCCCCTTAATACAAGCGCGAGCTTACGGTCCAATGCGGCGCGCGCCACTCAGTCGCTGACGTCAAAAGAGCTTCGGCTGATACCACGACGTTGGGATACCCATAACTACTCCCGAGTAGATGGTTAGTGCGTATAGACCAAATGGCCAGACTCAGATCAAATACCAAGATCTCGTTAAGCGTGTTAAGTATCTGCGAACGCCGACCAGGGCCAGGCCCACCTCTCTCCTAGGTGGTCTCAACCTGCCCTGTCGCTTCGCCATAAAGTAATAGTCGGGGGCCGTCAGGAACCCAGGCCCACCTCTACCGGGGTGGAGCCACCTGTTCTTTCAGCCCCCTCATCAGAATCACTTGCGGGTACTCCTCGAGCCGACCCGACTTTAGTCACCACATGTGTCATGTATATAATGTATATAGTATATACCCGTGATCACCTCCCGAAGTGATCACGGCCCGATAGTATAGCACAGCAGACGGACAAGAATGTAGGGCCACTGATGGAAAACTAGCATCCTATACTAAGCATGTAGGATTGCAGGTAAAGGTAACAACAGTAGTAGCAAGGATAGGCTATGCATCAGTATAGGATTAACGGAAAGCAGTAACATGCTACACTACTCTAATGCAAGCAGTATAGAGGAGAATAGGCGATATTTGGTGCTCAAGGGGGGGGCTTGCCTGGTTGCTCTGGCAAGTAGGAGGGGTCGTCAACTCCGTAGTCGAACTGGGCAGCAGCAGTGTCGGTCTCGTAGTCTACCGGAGAGAAGAGGGGGGAAAAACAGTAAATACAATGCAAACATAAGCATGACGATGCGTGACATGACAATGAGCGGTGCTAGGTGTGTCCTAACGCGACAGTAGGTGGTACCGGCGAAGGGGGAAACATCCGGGAAAGTATCCCTGGTGTTTCGCGTTTTCGGACAGATGAACCGGAGGTGAAAAGTTGCAGGTTCGATAGGTTAGGGATGTGTGGTGGACGAACGGGCTGCGTATCCGGATTCGTCTTGTCGTTCTGAGCAACTTTCATGTACAAAGTATTTCCATCCGAGTTACGGATTAAAAGATATGATTTTCTAAAGATTTTAATAATTTCTGGAATTTAATTAATTATTTAATTTAATTCGAAATTTGGATTTATGACATCAGCATGATGTCATGCTGACGTCAGCAGTCAACGTTGACCGTTGACCTGGTCAACCTGACAAGTGGGTCCCACCTGTCAGGGCTGTTAGCTAATTAACTACTGTTTAATTAAATTAACTAACTAACTAGATTAATTTAAACAGGATTAATTAACTTAATTAATTTAGTTAATTAGTTAATTAATTAATTAAATTTATTTTTATTTTTATTTTCTTTCTTTATTTATTTATTATTTTTAATTAATTTATTATTATTTTTAATTCTTATTTTTTTCAACCGTTCTGTGGGCGGGGCCCATAGTCAGTGGCCCAGAGGGCCATTGCGGGGCGGTTGCTAGCGGGCGCTCATGCCCAGCCCGTTTGGGCGCTTGCCCAGGATGACAGGGGGCGCCGGCCAGGGACGAGGCCACGGCGAGGGCGCGGCTAGGGTGCTGGCCAACCGGGCAGTGGCCGCGGCGGCGCCAGGAAAGGGGCGAGGCCATGGCCGAGGTGGCCGGGGCAGGGGGCGCGGTGGCCCGGCGGGACGGACCCGAGCGGCGTCCAGCGAGGGGGCCGCGGCCGCGGCGAGGCCAGCCGCCAGTGTGGGGAGGCGGGAAACGATGAGAGGAACACCGGACAGCGTCGGAGCGGGGTAGGGTGAGGCCAGGTTGGGTCCGGCAGAGCGGGCCGATAGGTGTGGGGCCGCGGGTGATCGACGGCAAGGCCGCTGGCGAGGCGCGCGCGGCCAGGAGCAGGGGAGGCGTGCGACGGGTTGGGCACCACGTGGTTGGCCGGGTGCGGCTGTCCGCGGGCGCCGGCGGGCGGCGGAGCCGAGCGCAGGGGAGAGGCAGGGCGCACAGGGGAACGAGGAGAGGGGGAGCTCACAGGGGCGGTAGGGGTTCGGCAGCGGGGGTCGAGGAGCAGCTTGAGGAGGTCCGGTGAGGCAGATCAACGACGGGGGCGAGGTGGCGGCAACGGCGAACGGCGTTGGCGCGGGGTGGTGCGGTGGCCTCGGGCGCGGTCGATGAGGGCGAGGCCGGGGAAGCGATTCGGCGAAGTCCGGCAACGTCGTGGCGGCTCCGGTCGGGGGCGACAGGATCGGGGCGACGGTTGCCGGCTTCGGGCGACGGCGGACGGCGAAGGGCGGCTCCGAGTCCTCGCCCCGATCTCGATCCAGATCGAGGGAGGGGAAAACGAGTGAGTGGGGGCGGGGAAGTGGGAGAGTGCGGGGGCGGGGGTTAGGGTTACGGGACCAGGGGGTATGGAGGGAGTGGGGTGGACTGGGGTGGGCCGACTGGCCTGGTGGCCAGCTGGGCCACGGCCCAGCAGGGGGGCCTTTTTAGCTTTTGTCTATTTTCTATTTTTGTTCTGTTTGCTTTTGTTTTGTTTATCTTTTTAATCATCCTTTTATGTTTTCTTTTAGTTTTATTTTAAATTTAGTTTTACAAAAGTTACCACTAACAGCTAAATTAGTACTAACAAATATACTACTGCCACAATAATTATGTTACCCTAATAAGGTTGTTTAATATTTTATTAATTGTAGAATGCATTTAATTAATTGTTTTTGCTGCTGTTTTATTTATTTTAGTGCATTAATTATTCTATAAAAGTGTGGTTCCTTCATCAATATTACCTAGGGATTATTTGCCACAGTTTGCACATTTTAGTTTTAAATTTTCAAAACTTAAAATATTTTACTTGATTTTTATATTGAGTTTGAATCGATTTCAAACTAACGCGAAATTAGCAACAGTAATCGAAGTGATGTGGCATCAATAGCAGAGGGTTACTGTAGCTTAATTATCCGGGCGTCACAATTCTCCTCCACTACAAGAAATCTCGTCCCGAGATTTAAGCGGTGGAGTAAGGGAGGAAAGTGTTGGTAGCGAAAACCTAACGAGTCTTCTCGGTCTTGGCTGCCCTTTCGAAGAGGTTGTTCCCTTTTGTTGATGTCTTTAATTCTCTGCTTCAGGTCATCATGATGAAGTCGTGATCCTTTCTTCGGAGTTTTCATTGTACATATGATGGACAAGGGGTAACTTCGGAAAAACGGACCTCCGAAAGGTTAACTATCTGGTTGATAAAATCGGGGGAAGGTGGAAAGTAACTCTCGAATTGAAACTTAAGAAAATATCGAGAGCAAAGTATGATGGTAGCATGAGAAGTTTCGAGCGGGCATGCAATCGTTCGTTACCTGAAACGAAGTGTGATAAGGGTTCAGAGCAACGAGAATAACATGGTGTTTGATTCCAGGATGAATAATGGTATAGATTTTAGCTCTTGAATCACATACGAAGCTAGGTGCACAGGATACATTAGAATCCAGGTTGTAAAGAAGAGTCAGGTTTCGATCGTGTGGAACTGTGGGTTATGGGCCCACCATGTGGGTTAAAAGTAGGAAGGGCGGTGACATCTTGCACGATCATGATAGCAAGGCATGTCAGAGGGTAGCCTGTCAGTTATATGTCAGCCACATCGTCGGTACCAAGGGCGAGGGACGAAGAGAACCATTTTCCTGCTCGTTGAAACAAGGCGGACCATTAGGCAAAGTTCTCGTCCATCGGTGGTTACCGAAATGTCACCAACAATAGTAACAGGGTCTTACTGACAGAGTTGTACACCGAGGTGCTTACATAAGCAGGAGAATATTACTGCTTAGATCATATAGATCAACAGAAAGGTTAAACCAAACAATGGAAAGGAAATTATGATTATCAGATTAAACAGAAGAATGGAAAGGAAAATGTGTTTAAACACATATTTCAAGGGTATATCCTTCCCAAGGACAAGCTGAGCATGATATTCATGACAGGATATAATGTAGAAAACTCTTTAGGTAGGGGAGAGAAATTTCATGACATTACCCATACAACGGTGTTTGGATAATTGAGCAGGAAACATTTAGCATTGGGCTTCAAATGTTCCTGTTGAAAATCGGAGTACCATAGACGTGCTTCGAGATAGCATTGACATGGTCAACAGGTGAAGATCAGACTTTGGAAACAAAAAGGATCCATCAGGAACAACTTATAGAATAAGTCTTACAATTTCCTCATGGAAGAACAGCTAACCTTGCTAAAAGGGAAAACTTATAACAATAGGTCCTCTGGCCAGGTGTGTTAGGCATGACATCACCTTACCGGGTCATGAATAGACCAATGTTACAACTCTTGGAAATATGTTCCAACCATCATATCTGACCGAGATTCAGATCTGATTGGTGTCAGGATAACTTAGACTCAGGATGCCTGAGAAGAAAGGTGCAACACGAATTGTCGAGATGACATTGTAAGATTCTCGGGAAATGAACTATGAAAGCAAGTTCTGAAACAAGAGTTCATCATTAAATCAAGGGGAGGTGAGGAGGTGACTGATTGACTCAGCGACAATCCATTGAGATTTCCAAAAGATGGATTTCCACAACTATGTGACCAAGGAGATGACATTAGCTAGATCGAATGGCATAATGAGGTATGCTCGAGGAAAACATACCCAATTAAACACTGGTGGAAAGCTGCACCCAAAATATGGGCTTAGGTAGCATGATCAATGTTGGAACGGTGATTCGATAACCAATAATCTAAGCATGAACTATCGACCATTAACTCCAAAGCAATAGGATTGCTAGAAGTTTTGAATTCACGCATCCTAGTTCAATTGTCGGTATTCAGGTTAGAAACAACACGGGGATCAGAAAACAAATGGAGATGGCGAGAAGTATTACTATATCAAGAATTCTCAAGAGGTGGAGAAATTCTCACAATATAGATGACATAAGAGATGTTAATGTTCCAAGGTAAAGAAGGACAATTGCTGGATAGCAAGGAACTCAAGGTATAACACCAAACACGAACAAGCTTGTGTTGGTGGGAAGGCAATAAAGTGGTCGATGATAACACAAATCATCGAGGGCAAGGATGGTATTTCTCATCATGAACTCAATCGATATCCTGGAAGAGCGCATAAGGTTGATGATGATCACGACACATTTGTCGAGAGATTTCATGAAGATGTAATCAATCAGCGACGACATCAAGTCAAAGGAATGATGAAGCAGACGGTTATTGGAACCATGGGTAGGACACAAACTCGAAATCAAGCTTGCTGCTCAAGGCGAAATGATATGACGAGGAAAACCGACATAAGCTTAGCTCATCGTCGAAAGTGGTGCTCCGGGAATAAAGACCAGGTAGCATAGTTAAAATCGGCACGATAATGACATAGCCGAGCAGGCTAGGGATGACGTGATCGAGTACGAACTCATAAACAAAGGAGATTACTAAGAGTTGTTTAATCATGACGCGGACTCGATTCAGTTATCGATGTCCTTGAGTGTTTAATAACTCGGAGCCCGTGAAAAATTGGAATCAATGAGAATGTAATACTTGATGGAGAACTCATAAGAAGTTATGCAGTTCCGTGATAATCTCGAGATACCAAGGGGTAATACTCGACGACAAACCAAAGTAGAGGTTGGACTGAGGTATTGCTCTTACAGAAGACAAGTGCTTAAACTTGTACGAGAAATGATATTTAAAGGAGAACATGGTCGGAACCACGTCCACGGATACCAGATGAACTTATTACAAGGGGATAATTATTTTAAGAGAAGCTTCCATGATAAGGTATACATCGTGTCCATGGGCATGAACACAGGGTTCAAGGTCGACTCCCACTTGTTCAACGCATGACCTTTCATTTACTTCTCATTTTTCAAAGAAGTTGTAGTGTTGAAATTTTATCTGGCAAAATACCAGAAGAGTATGACTCATGAAAACTTTCGAGTTCACACATATTATGGAAGGCATAGGTTCAACCCATCCGGGCATCTTAGGAACACATACCACAAACTTCGGAGTAAATAATACAAGCTCGAAAGTAGAGCATGGTTCACAAAGCAGAGGATACAATTTAACAAAGGCATCAGGTATCCGAAGAAAAGCTCACAAGCTTATATAATATGAAGGACATTGTCGGACAAAATCCGACAAAAGGGTCTGATGGTCCACAAGGGATCTGATGTGAGCATCAGTACTCAACAAGAGGAAAAAAATGCAAGGAGATCAGATTATAGAAACAACTGACTAACTCAAAGCTCAATGCAAAGGAATTATAATTTCAAATTCAAGGGATCAGAAGCAAACGCTCTGATTGAGGATGGATAAGTCGAGTAAACTTACGGGTATAATCGATGGCAAATTTGATTGGTCGAGATCCAGCTCACGTTTAAAATGATGTCTGAGCCGGAAGGAAGAATTCTAGGATCTGATTGAGGATTGCGAGCATTCGCAACAATTTGAATCTACGGACTCAAAATGATAAGGACAAGAGATGCCAATAAGATTACGAGACTTAAGATTAATCATAATGCAAGTAAGCAAGAATTTCAAGAGCAAAAAGGCTCCTGAAGATTTTCGGAAGATCGAATGATATTTGAACACTTTTGTGAAATACTTGAATCAACTGGGGATGAGCGGATACTCGGTAAGTGCGAGGATTATCCGTAGGGGTATTCAGGTGATAAAGAACAGCAAGGCAGTAAGCTCAAAGGATTCTCGGAACAACAGAGAGAATTTCGGGGTATCTTGTAATAACAAGATCAACTGGGAAACGTTGTATGAGTGGCGAGTATACGTGGTTATCCATAGGAGTTTATCGATGAAAGGGAATTGCAAAAGCGATGAACACAAGTTCTCGGGTTATCAGCGGAGAGTATCTTCAGGGTCTTCACGTGCAGCAGACGATCATCAGTAATAAGGGGCTCTCCGGGTGAAAGTGATAACGAGATCCTAATGTTAGATTTAGCAAAATTCACTTAACCCGAATAGAAGAGAGATCAGAGTCCCAGAGTATAGGCAAGGAGTAAAAGATCCTAATACCACCCAGTGGCGACGTGGGCCCGTAAGCCACACAGCCATGTTAGTAAAAGTTTTACAATGACTAGACTCAACTTCGGCCAAGGAGTTGGAAAGGGGGATTCCTACAGGCAGTCGGCTCTGATACCAACTTGTGACGCCCCCGATTTGACCGTACACTAATCATGCACGCAAATGTGTACGATCAAGATCAGGGACTCACGGGAAGATATCACAACACAACTCTAAAACATAAATAAGTCATACAAGCATCATAATACAAGCCAGGGGCCTTGAGGGCTCGAATACAAGTGCTCGATCATAGACGAGTCAGCGGAAGCAACAATATCTGAGTACAGACATAAGTTAAACAAGTTTGCCTTAAGAAGGCTAGCACAAACTGGGATACAAATCGAAAGAGGCGCAGGCCTCCTGCCTGGGATCCTCCTAACTACTCCTGGTCGTCGTCAGCGGGCTGTACGTAGTAGTAGGCACCTCCAGTGTCGTAGGTGTCGTCGTCGACGATGGCGTCTGGCTCCTGGACTCCAGCATCTGGTTGCGACAACCAGATAGAAAGGAAAAGGGGAAAAGAGGGAGAGAAGCAACCGTGAGTACTCATCCAAAGTACTCGCAAGCAAGGAGCTACACTACATATGCATGGGTATATGTGTACAGGGGCATATCAGTGGACTGAACTGCAGAATGCAAGAATAAAAGAGTAGATTGAAGTCCTCCAAGTAGCATCGCATAGCATAATCCTACCCGGCGATCCCCTCCTCCTCGCCCTGCTAGAGAGCGATCACCGGGTTGTATCTGGCACTTGGAAGGGTGTATTTTATTCGGTATCCGGTTCTAGTTGTCATAAGGTCAAGGTGCAACTCCGGGTCGTCCTTTTACCGAGGGACACGGCTATTCGAATAGATAAACTTCCCTGCAGGGGTGCACCACATAACCCAACACGCTTGATCCCATTTGGCCGGACACACTTTTCTGGGTCATGCCCGGCCTCGTAAGATCAACACGTCGCAGCCCCACCTAGGCTCAACAGAGAGGTCAGCACGCCGGTCTAAACCTATGCGCGCAGGGGTCTGGGCCCATCGCCCTATGCACACCTGCACGTTGCGTACGCGGCCGGAAGCAGACCTAGCCCCCTTAATACAAGCGCGAGCTTACGGTCCAATGCGGCGCGCGCCACTCAGTCGCTGACGTCAAAAGAGCTTCGGCTGATACCACGACGTCGGGATACCCATAACTACTCCCGCGTAGATGGTTAGTGCGTATAGACCAAATGGCCAGACTCGGATCAAATACCAAGATCTCGTTAAGCGTGTTAAGTATCTGCGAACGCCGACCAGGGCAAGGCCCACCTCTCTCCTAGGTGGTCTCAACCTGCCCTGTCGCTTCGCCATAAAGTAACAGTCGGGGCCGTCAGGAACCCAGGCCCACCTCTACCGGGGTGGAGCCACCTGTCCTTTCAGCCCCCTCATCAGAATCACTTGCGGGTACTCCTCGAGCCGACCCGACTTTAGTCACCACATGTGTCATGTATATAATGTATATAGTATATACCCGTGATCACCTCCCGAAGTGATCACGGCCCGATAGTATAGCACAGCAGACGGACAAGATGTAGGGCCACTGATGGAAAACTAGCATCCTATACTAAGCATGTAGGATTGCAGGTAAAGGTAACAATAGTAGTAGCAAGGATAGGCTATGCATCAGTATAAGATTAACGGAAAGCAGTAACATGCTACACTACTCTAATGCAAGCAGTATAGAGGAGAATAGGCGATATCTGGTGATCAAGGGGGGGCTTGCCTGGTTGCTCTGGCAAGTAGGAGGGGTCGTCAACTCCGTAGTCGAACTGGGCAGCAGCAGTGTCGGTCTCGTAGTCTACCGGAGAGAAGAGGGGGGAAGAAACAGTAAATACAATGCAAACATAAGCATGACGATGCGTGACATGACAATGAGCGGTGCTAGGTGTGTCCTAACGCGATAGTAGGTGGTACCGACGAAGGGGGGAACATCCGGGAAAGTATCCCCGGTGTTTCGCGTTTTCGGACAGATGAACCGGAGGTGAAAAGTTACAGGTTCGATAGGTTAAGGATGTGTGGTGGACGAACGGGCTGCGTATCCGGATTCGTCTCATCGTTCTGAGCAACTTTCATGTACAAAGTATTTCCATCCGAGTTACAGATTAAAAGATATGATTTTCTAAAGATTTTAATAATTTCTGGAATTTAATTAATTATTTAATTTAATTCGAAATTTGGATTTATGACATCAGCATGATGTCATGCTGACGTCAGCAGTCAACGTTGACCGTTAACCTGGTCAACCTGACAGGTGGGTCCCACCTGTCAGGGCTGTTAGCTAATTAACTACTGTTTAATTAAATTAACTAACTAATTAGATTAATTTAAACAGGATTAATTAACTTAATTAATTTAGTTAATTAATTAATTAAATTTATTTTTATTTTTATTTTCTTTATTTATTTATTTATTACTTTTTATTAATTTATTTATTATTATTATTATTATTATTTTAATTCTTTTTTTTAAACCGTTCTGTGGGCAGGGCCCATAGTCAGTGGCCTAGAGGGCCATTGCGGGGCGGTTGCTAGCGGGCGCTCATGCCCAGCCCGTTTGGGCGCTTGCCCAGGATGACAGGGGGCGTCGGCCAGGGACGAGGCCACGGCGAGGGCGCGCCTAGGGTGCTGGCCAACCGGGCAGTGGCCGCGGCGGCGCCAGGAAAGGGGCGAGGCCATGGCCGAGGTGGCCGGGGCAGGGGGGGCGGTGGCCCGGCGGGACGGACCCGAGCGGGGGCCAGCGAGGGGGCCGCAGCCGCGGCGAGGCAGCCGCCAGTGTGGGGAGGCGGGGAACGATGGGAGGAACACCGGACAGCGCCGGAGTGGGGTAGGGTGAGGCCAGGTTGGGTCCGGCAGAGCTGGCCGATAGGTGTGGGGCCGCGGGCGATCGACGGCAAGGCCGCCGGCGAGGCATTGCCTCGACGCGAGGCGCGCGCGGCCAGGAGCAGGGAAGGCGTGCGACGGGCGGGGCACCACGTGGTTGGCCGTGTGCGGCTGTCCGCGGGCGCCGGCGGGCGGTGGAACCGAGCGCAGGGGAGAGGCAGGGCGCACAGGGGAACGAGGAGAGGGGGAGCTCACAGAGGCGGTAGGGGTTCGACAGCGGGGGTCGAGGAGGAGCTTGAGGAGGTCCGGTGAGGCAGATCAACGACGGGGGCGAGGTGGCGGCAACGGCGAACGGCGTTGGCGCGGGGTGGTGCGGTGGCCTCGGGCGCGGTCGATGAGGGCGAGGCCGGGGAAGCGATTCGGCGAAGTCCGGCGACGTCGTGGCGGCTCGGGTCGGGGGCGACAGGATCGGGGCGACGGTTGCCGGCTTCGGGCGACGGCGGACGGCGAAGGGCGGCTCCGAGTCCTCGCCTCGATCTCGATCCAGATCGAGGGAGGGGAAGCGAGTGGGGGCGGGGAAGTGGGAGAGTGCGGGGGCGGGGGTTAGGGTTACGGGACCAGGGGGTATGGAGGGAGTGGGGTGGACTGGGGTGGGCCGACTGGCCTGGTGGCCAGCTGGGCCACGGCCCAGCAGGGGGCCTTTTTAGCCTTTGTCTATTTTCTATTTTTGTTCTGTTTGCTTTTGTTTTGTTTATCTTTTTAATCATCCTTTTCTGTTTTCTTTTAGTTTTATTTTAAATTTAGTTTTACAAAAGTTACCACTAACAGCTAAATTAGTACTAACAAATATACTACTGCCACAATAATTATGTTACCCAAATAAAGTTATTTAATATTTTATTAATTGTAGAATGCATTTAATTAATTGTTTTTGCTGCTGTTTTATTTATTTTAGTGCATTAATTATTCTATAAAAGTGTGGTTCCTTCGTCAATATTACCTAGGGATTATTTGCCACAGTTTGCACATTTTAGTTTTAACTTTTCAAAACTTAAAATATTTTACTTGATTTTTATATTGAATTTGAATCGATTTCAAACTAACGCGAAATTAGCAACAGTAATCGAAGTGATGTGGCATCAATAGCAGAGGGTTACTGTAGCTTAATTATCCGGGCGTCACAAGCAGGCACCTCGGGCCTGGTACCAGCGGATCGCGGCCTTCCTTCAGCAACAGGGGTTCCGGTCCACACGGTCCGATGCCTCCCTGTTTGTCTACCACCAGGGCCCCGCCACCGCATACCTCCTACTGTACGTCGACGACATCATCCTGACTGCGTCCTCGCCAGCGCTTCTTCAGCAGATCACAGTTCGCCTCGGCACAGAGTTCGCCCTCAAGGACTTGGGGGCTCTCCACTACTTCCTCGGCATCGAGGTAGTGCGCCGGGCTACTGGCTTCTTCCTGCACCAGCAGAAGTACGCCTATGAGCCTCTGGAGTGAGCGGGCATGCTTAACTGCAAGCCTGCTTCCACGCCTGTCGATACGAAGGCTAAGGTGTCCGCCGTCGAGGGCTCTCCGGCGGCCGACGCTCCCTTCTACCGCTCTATCATCGGTGCGCTTCAGTACCTCACACTGACGCGTCCGGACATTCAGTATGCTGTCCAACAGGTGTGCCTTCACATGCATGCTCCTTGTGACACCCATTGGGCTCTTGTGAAACGTATACTTCGGTATATACGTGGCACCACAGCCATGGGTCTCACCCTGACGGCCTCGCCAGACACTAACCTTGTCGCCTACTCCGACGCCGACTGGGCTGGGTGTCCCGACACTCGATGCTCCACTTCCGGCTACTGCGTCTACCTCGGACCCTCTCTGATTTCGTGGTCGTCTAAACGACAACCCACGGTCTCACGATCGAGCGCCGAGGCCGAGTATCGGGCCGTGGCTAACGCCGTCGCGGAGTGTTCCTGGCTACGACAGCCACTCCAGGAGTTGCTATGTGAGGTCACCAAGGCGACGCTCGTCTACTGTGATAACGTCTCCGCGGTGTACCTCGGTGCCAACCCTGTCCATCACCGACGGACGAAGCACATTGAGCTCGACATCCACTTCGTCCGGGAGCACGTCACACTTGGTCGTGTTCGTGTTCTCCATGTGCCCACCGATCAGCAGTTCGCCGATGTGATGACGAAGGGACTACCCACCTCGACTTTCGAGGGCTTTCGGTCCAGTCTTTGCGTCACCGGCGACGCTTCGACTGCGGGGGCTGTTGAACATGTGTACATGTACGTCCGGGTTCTGTATGCAGTACCTGTAGTATCTGTCTCCCTCTGTATGTACGTGTATCTTAGGAGACAAGATACCGGTCGCACCCCTTGTACCTATATATATGTGCCTAGTGCACGATCAATCAATTATCGATGCACCAAATCATTCTCTACAGACGGGATGTCGATCCCAAGCTTCTATGAGGATCGATTGAGTCACTGCATGACCTCCGTGAGGGCATCTCCAACGACAACAATTGAAGAAAGGAGTAGGGCATCTCCAACGGTGCCGCCTCTGTGGACACGAATACGAGAGACGATTATCTAACGACGTGTCTGAAATGTTCACCCACATTTCAAAAATGAATTCAGCGAACCAGATGAATTTGATGTAAACTGAATGATTCCCACTTAAAACGGACACAAGTCATGAAAAGTTCCACGTGTTTGATTAAACAAAAGCGGACTTGGCATTTATTTAACATAGCAAAAGTTTGTCATAGTCTAAATTTTCATCGGCCGTGGGCACTTATGCGTCCCACGTCCTACTCTTCCCCGGATGTGGCTGGTTCTGTCTTCCACGTTGCGTTGGAGTTCGCCAGCTGGCCGTGGACAGTTCCGTCTCCCGCATTCTACTCTTCGCCGGAGTCCGTCGCCTAGCCGTGGACATGGACGATTCCGTCTCCCACGTCCTACTTTTCGTCGTAGTCTGCCGCGGTGCCGCCTGGTCGTGGACGATCTGGCTTCGTGGTCATTGCGCCAAGGCGTGAACGACAAGGAGCTGCCGACGTTGGCAGCGTTCCAGTCCATGATCGCATGTGCCATCGCCGCGTCCACCTCCACTGCGAGCTAGCTGTCGAACAGGACGCCGCATTCCGCTTCCATGATGCGCAGCCGCTATCGCTCAGCGCGGATGGTGCAGGGGTTGCACGTTAACTCGTTGCTTATCCACAAAGGCCAGGTTCTCCGGGACCTCCTTGTTTGCCCGCTCGCCGGTGCTGCTCGAGAAGTTGCAGGCAGGGCGGAGGTGCATAGCCTGACAAGTGGTGAGCGGGTGCCAGTCCCCCCTCCCCCCGGGGCGGATCTAGTGGAGGTGTCGTGGGTGCGTTGGCACCCCCTCCAAAAGTGCATAATTTTTTTACCTAGTAGAGATAGTCCGATGTTATTGTAAATGCCAAGATTGTCACCCCCTGTGGTCAGAATCTACATCCGCCACTGCCGCCCCCTCCCCCCACCCCCAGGTCATGTGGATAACCCAACCAAGTATGACGGCTTGATCTAAAGAAAGTGAATGCCTAGCTAAATTGTGAACTTGGTAATTATTGTTCCTACTTTCAAGACTAAACGTACGTGAAATAAAAGAATGCTTCCAATCTCTAATCTCATTGATAACCATTCCATGAGCTGCATATGATCCATCTTGGATGTCCTTCACCACCGACTTGCAATCAGATGCGACATATGAATTCTGAATGCCAAGGTCAGGGCACTATAGTTGTAGTATTGGATTGTAACTTGTGATTAATTAGTAGTGTCGGTCATCATTAGCAGACCCGACAACTGGGAAAAAGAAATAAAGAAGAGAAAAAAGGGCTTGCGCGAGGTTCAATCCTTAGAGTTTCAGCCCTTCTAGCCAGTAAGCCATCGCTCAATTCGTGTTAAGTAGGGCGCGAACAACTTGAAGTAACTGGAATTCCACTAGCTTTTCAGGGTTTTTTCTTGTTTTTTACTGGTTTTATTCGTTTATTTTCTCCAATTTACTGGTTTCTTTTTCTTTTCATTGGTATTCTTTGGTTCATTCTCGGTTTTCAATGTGTTTTTTCTTTTCTTTCATTTTTCTCTATTTTTTCTTCAAGATTTTTTGTTTCTTTCTCGGTTTTTCATCTTTTTTTCCCTTTTCCCTAGGTTTCAATGATTTTCCATATACATTTTAAGTATATATCTAATACATGTTTACCATCTTTCAAATACAAGTTTAACATTTTTTTAAATACATGGTCAACCTTTTTTATATACACACTTTTTAACAGTTCTCAAATCCTTCGTTAACATTTTTCAAATACATGATTAACATTTTTGAATTCATAGTCAACATTTTTCTAAACATTTTAACATTGTCCTAAATGCTTGATTAAAAAATTTCAAGTAAAAGATTAACATTTTTAATAGATGGTCAATATTTTTCCATACATAGTTCAAATTTTCCAAATGCTTGATTAAAGATATTCAAATACTTGTTCAATATTCAACTGCTTGATTAACATTTTTATATAAATGATAAAAAAAATCATCATTTTTTCTGTCCACATCTAACATTTTTCAAATGCTTGATTAACATTTTTCAAATAGATGTTCAACATTTTTTCTCAACTGCTTGATTATCATTTTTGATAATACATGATCAATGTTTCTCAAACACATTGTGTTTTTTAATACATTTTTCGTATACGTGATAAACATCTACTCTACACACATTTAACATTTTCAAATGCTTGGTCAACATATTTCAAATGTTTTTTGTTGACTGTTTTTAATATATATATATATATATATATATATATATATATATAATATTTTAAAGTATAAAAAAGTAAAAAATAAAGCAAAAAACAAAAACAGAAAACAGAAAAACGAGGCTGTGGCCTGCATTCCTGGGCCGGCCAATTTGCTATCCCCTTCAGCGAGGGTTCCCTAGGTCTCGGTCTGGCCGAACGCGAGATATAGGGGCGCCCTTAGTTCCGTTCCGATCACCTTTTCTGCTTTTCTTCGGTTCGTGCTAGGATTAGCCTTGTTCAGTTTGGGCAAACTTCCTCTAGTTGCTTTCTTTTTCCTTATTCTCTTCTTTCCTTCTTTCTGTTCACTTCATTCTGTTAGGTTCGTTCCTTTTGTTTTCAAACAAGTTTTTTTTTATCATACACCATATATTCAGTACTCCGTCCGTGCTGAATTACTTGTCTTAAATTTGTCTAAATACGGATGTATCTAAACGGAGGTAATATATTTTAGAGATACATGAAAACCTAATTTATCTTTAGTGTTCATGTATTTAATTGAAAAGTGTCCATATGCTCCAAAAATACATTCATGTTTTTTTAGGAAACGTGTATTTTACAGATACATGAAAACCTAATTTATCTTTAATGTTCATGTATTTAAATGGAAAGTGTCTATATGCTTCAAAAATATATTCTTGCTTTCTAGAAAAACATGCATCTTTATAGAAGTGGTCTGTATATTTTAGAAAAAAATGTTATTACATATTTAAAGAATATTCACCAAGTATTACAAAATTGTATGTGCATTGCCGAACTGTTCGTTGTGTGTTAAATATAATTTCTTAAGAAAATATTCATTATTTATTTCAAAACAATTCAGATAATATAATAAAAAACTTTATTTTTCAATGTTCATTGTGTATTTAAAAATGTTATTCATGTGTTTTGGAAAATTCTTAACATGTATAAGAAAATTAGGTTTATACAAAAATGTACAATGTGTATGAAAAAAATGTAATCATGTATTTGAAATTGTTAAACATGTATATTTTTTTTCAAATGTATAAAAATGTACACTATGTATAAAAAGTGTAGACATCAAAACTTAGATTTGACAAAAATTCATGTACCAAAAAAAGTTAAACGTGCATAAGAAAAATGTTTCTTTTGTACACAAAAAATGAACAATCGGTATATATGTAAAAGAATCATGTATATGAAAATTTTAGACATGTATAAGAATTTTTTTTCTTATGTATATGAAAAATATACAATGTATATGCAAAAAAGTAGACATAAAAAATACGTGTTTCAAACATATTAACCGTGTATTAAAAATGATCCTAATGTATAGAAATAATGCAGAATGTGGAATCAACAAATTAGATTGAACTAAGCTTTGTTCTAAACCGCGAAACTTATTTTACTTTTTTTTAAAGGAGGATCACCCCGGCCTCTGCATCAATCGATGCATGCAGCCATATTATTAAAACAGAACGAACCAGAGTCATGAGGTCCATAATAGCTCATAAAATGAGCAATAGTCTGACAATAAACTGAAAAGCGCCACAACCGGTGATAAAAGCTGAAAAGTGCCATATCCGGCGATAAAAACAACAAGCTACGATGCCTACACACCTAATCTATTATTAGATCGACATTTATTTTACTAGATTGGAGGAAATACGTTTCAGTCATCTCGCGCGGTGTCCATGCGTTGGGCGCATAGCCACCGGTGCGTGGTCACCTACCCAAGGATCCAGACCATACAGCGCTTCATACGTACGCACGGACATGTCGAAGGTGGAACAGCATGTGAACACGGCAAGGCTGTTCGCGGCAGCACCGACTTGCCACAATCATTCATGGCGATCGACCGACGACGGCACCCTGCCATGCCCTCGCGGACCGACGACGGCCGGCCGGGGCGATCTCTGGTCTACGTACGTTGGCTTCTCGCTGGACGGCATGGTTTGGCATGCATACGTAACGTACCCCGGTGTCGGTCAGCTTAACCGCAAGTACTCCCTCTGTCTCATAATATAAAAACGTTTTTGACATCAAGATCAAAGAAGTACGTAATTTTGCCAAAAGTTTGACTTCAGTTAAAATGAAAAGAACCTTTATAGGTTTGGTTCCGCAAAGTTCTTCAGTGATAAATAATGTGTAACCTCTTTGTTATTGTTTTTTTTAAGATCCGGGGTTGCCGGCTTCATTGATTTAGGAGAAAGCGGCGGGAAAAACATCGGTGATCAAGTGATCATGGTTACAAGAGACGAGAGCAGCGACTGAAAAAGAAATGAAAAAGAAGGAGGAAATAGCCTATGGACTGCTATCTCGCAACATCTTCCCCGAAGAGGGGCTCAAGGCATCGCGCTCCTGCTAGTCGCCACAGTTCCAGCGTGCCCTTGATGGCGTGCTAGACATCTTCAGTTTGTGGCGGTTTCCCTTTGAAGATGCACGCATTTCTCTCTTTCCATAGCTCCCAGGTAATCAGCAGCATCATTGACCTGAAACCCTTTCTAAAGCTTGGTGGCGTCAGGGCAGTTAGCCTTTCACAGTGCCTGAGGGAGTTGTGATGCGTTTCCCGCTTCTCCTTCATTGCTGCACAGCCGGACCTTGAGGACGCCATCTGCAGATCGAGCGAGAGAAGGGGCAGTCCCAGAAGAGATGCGTTGAGCTCTCCAGGTTTCTGTTGCAGCAGACACAAAAGTACCCATTCGTCCATCCACGCCGTTGCAGACGATCGTTGTACCATAGCCTGTCATGGTGAAGCAGCCAGGCAAAGATTTTCACGGAGCCTGGAGCCCAAGCCTTCCAGACTGCTGCTTTGATTCCCGATGATGGGGCTCCATTAATTTGGAGATTGTATGCAGCGCTAACCGAGTAAGAGCTTCCTCCTCCGGCCACCCAGCTGATCTTGTCCTCTTCAGGGGAGAGGACAATGCTTGCCCATCTGCAAGAACTCGAGAACAATTCTTTCTGTCTCTCCATGCCGCAGGTCACGTATCCATCTGTCATCTCTCAAAGCATCCTCAACTGTCCTGTTCTTCCTTCTTGTGTGCTGAAACAAGTTTGGAAATTCATGGTACAATGCCATGCACCCCATCCAAGTGCTTGTCCAGAAACTTGCAGTTTTTCCGTTGCCCAGCTGCACCGAGGTAGCGGATGCAAACAACTCACGGTCCTCTTCGTCACATGGGCCTGGGAAGTTCATCCATGGCCGCCGCGGTTGCTGCCATGCGAGCCACATCCATCGCATCCAAAGTGTCGTACTGAACTGATGGAGGTCCAGTATGCCGAGCCTGTTGGGGAACGTAGCATGCAATTTCAAAAACATTCCTACGATCACGCAAGATCTATCTAGGAGATGCATAGCAATGAGAGGGAGAGAGTGTGTCCACGTACCCTCGTAGACCGAAAGCGGAAGCGTTAAGTTAATGCGGTTGATGTAGTCGAACGTCTTCACGATCCAACCGATCTAGTACCGAACGTATGACACCTCCGAGTTCAGCACACGTTCAGCTCGATGACGTCCCTCGAACTCTTGATCCAGCAGAGGGTCGAGGGAGAGTTCCGTCAGCACGACAGCATGGTGACGGTGATGGTGATGTGATCTGCACAGGGCTTCGCCTAAGCACTACGACACTATGACCGGAGGAGTAAACTGTGAAGGGGGGCACCGCACACGGCTAAGAAAACAACTGTTGTGCTTTGGGGTGCCCCTGCCCCCGTATATCAAGGAGGGGAGGAGGAGGCGGCCGGCTAAGAGGGGCGCGCCATGGAGGGGAGTCCTACTAGGACTCCACTCCTAGTAGGATTCGCCAACCTTTTTCCTTTCTCATCGGAGGGGGAAAAGGAAGGAGAGGGAGAGGGAGAGGGAAAGGGGGCCGCGCCCCCTCCTCATTGTCCTATTCAGACTCCCTTGGAGGGGGGCACGCGCCACCCCTTGCGGGCTCCCCTCTCTCTCCACTAAGGCCCATGTAGGCCCAATACTTCCCTCGGGGGGTTCCGGTAACCCCTCGGTACTCCGAAATATACCCGAACCATTCCGAAACCATTCCGGTGTCCGAATATCATCGTCCAATATATCAGTCTTTACCTCTCGACCATTTCGAGTCTCCTTGTCATGTTCGTGATCTCATCCAGGACTCCGAACAATCTTCGGTCACCAAAACACATAACTCATAATACTAATCGTCATCGAACGTTAAGCGTGCGGACCCTACGGGTTCGGGAACTATGTAGACATGACCGAGACATATCTCCAATCAATAACCAATAGCGGAACCTGGATGCTCATATTGGTTCCTACACATTCTACGAAGATCTTTACCGGTCAAACCGCAATAACAACATACGTTATTCCCTTTGTCATCGGTATGTTACTTGCCCGAGATTCGATCGTCTGTATCATCATACCTAGTTCAATCTCGTTACCGGCAAGTCTCTTTAGTCGTTCCGTAATGCATCATCCCGCAACTAACTCATTAGTCACATTGCTTGCAAGGCTTATAGTGATGTGCGTTACCGAGAGATCCCAGAGATACCTCTCCGATACTCGGAGTGACAAATCCTAATCTTGATCTATGCCAACCCAACAAACACCTTCGGAGACACCTGTAGAGCATCTTTATAATCACGCAGTTACGTTGTGACGTTTAATAGCACACAAGGTGTTCCTCCGGTATTCGGGAGTTGCATAATCTTATAGTCAGAGGAATATGTATAAGTCATGAAGAAAGCAATAGCAATAAAACTTAACGATCATTATGCTAAGCTAACGGATGAGGCCTGTCCATCACATCATTCTCTAATGATGTGATCTCATTCATCAAATGACAACACATGTCTATTGTTAGGAAACTTAACCATCTTTGATTAATGAGCTAGTCAAGTAGAGGCATACTAGGGGCACTCTGTTTTGTCTATGTATTCACACATGTACTAAGTTTCCGGTTAATACAATTCTAGCATGAATAATAAACATTTATCATGATATAAGGAAATATAAATAACAACTTTATTATTGCCTCTAGGCATATTTCCTTCAGTCTCCCACTTGCACTAGAGTTAATAATCTAGATTACATTGTAATGATTCTAACACCCATGGAGTCTTGGTGCTGCTCATGTTTTGCTCGTGGAAGAGGCTTAGTCAACGGGTCTGCAACATTCAGATCCGTATGTATTTTGCAAATCTCTATGTCTCCCTCCTTGACTTGATCGCGTATGGAGTTGAAGCGTCTCTTGGTGTGTTTGGTTCTCTTGTGAAATCTGGATTCCTTCGCCAAGGCAATTGCTCGAGTATTGTCACAAAAGATTTTCATTGGACCCGATGCACTAGGTATTACACCTAGATCGGATATGAACTCCTTCATCCAGACTCCTTCATTTGCTGCTTCCAAAGCAGCTATATATTCCTCTTCACACGTAGATCCCGCCATGACGCTCTGCTTGGAAGTGCACTAACTTACAGCTCCACCATTCAATATAAATACGTATCCGGTTTGCGACTTAGAGTCATCTGGATCAGTGTCAAACTTGCATTGACGTAACAATTTACGACAAGCTCTTTGTCACCTCCATAAATGAGAAACATATCCTTAGTCCTGTTCAGGTATTTCAGGATGTTCTTGACCGCTGTCCAGTGATGCACTCCTGGATTACTTTGGTACCTCCCTGCTAAACTTATAGCCAGGCACACATCCGGTTTGGTACACAGCATTGCATACATGATAGAACCTATGGCTGAGGCATAGGGAATGACTTTCATTTTCTCTCTATCTTCTGAAGTGGTCGGGCATTGAGTCTGACTCAACTTCACACCTTGTAATACATGAAAGAACTCTTTCTTTGACTGATCCATTTTGAACTTCTTCAAAACTTTATCAAGGTATGTGCTTTGTGAAAGTCCAATTAAGCGTCTCGATCTATCTCTATAGATCTTGATGCCCAATATATAAGCAGCTACACCGAGGTCTTTCATTGAGAAATTCTTATTCAAGTATCCTTTTATGCTATCCAGAAATTCTGTATTATTTCCAATCAACAATATGTCATCCATATATAATATTAGAAATGCTACAGAGCTCCCACTCACTTTCTTGTAAATACAGGCTTCTCCAAAAGTCTGTATACAATCATATGCTTTGATCACACTATCAAAGCGTATATTCCAACTCCGAGAGGCTTGCACCAGTCCATAAATGGATCGCTGGAGCTTGCACACTTTGTTAGCACCTTTAGGATCGACAAAACCTTCTGGTTGCATCATATACAACTCTTCTTTAAGAAATCCATTAAGGAATGCGGTTTTGACATCCATTTGCCAAATTTCATAATCATAAAATGCGGCAATTGCTAGCATGATTCGGACACACTTCAACATCGCTACGGGTGAGAAAGTCTAATCATAGTCAACTCCTTGAACTTGTCGAAAACCTTTCGCAACAAGTCGAGCTTTGTAGACAGTAACATTACCATCAGCGTCAGTCTTCTTGAAGATCCGTTTATTCTCTATGGCTTGCCGATCATCGGGCAAGTCAACCAAAGTCCACACTTTGTTCTCATACATGGATCCCATCTCAGATTTCATGGCCTCAAGCCATCTCGCGGAATTTGGGCTCATCATCGCTTCCTCATAGTTCATAGGTTCGTGATGGTCTAGTAACATCACTTCCAGAACAGGATTACCGTACCACTCTGGTGCGGATCGCACTCTGGTTGACCTGCGAGATTCAGTAGTAACTTGATCTGAAGTTTCATGATCATCATCATTAACTTCCTCACTAATTGGTGTAGGCATCACTGGAACTGATTTCTGTAATGAACCATTTTCCAATTCGAGAGAAGGTACAACTACCTCATCAAGTTCTATTTTCCTCCCACTCACTTCTTTCGAGAGAAACTCCTTCTCTAGAAAGGATCCATTCTTAGCAAAAAAATGTCTTGCCTTCGGATCTGTGATAGAAGGTGTACCCAACAGTTTCTTTTGGGTATCCTATGAAGACGCACTTCTCCGATTTGGGTTCGAGCTTATCAGGTTGAAGCTTTTTCACATAAGCATCGCAGCCCCAAACTTTAAGAAACGACAGCTTAGGTTTCTTGCCAAACCACAGTTCATATGGTGTCATCTCAACGGATTTAGATGGTGCCCTGTTTAACATGAATGCAACCGTCTCTAAAGCATAACCCCAAAACGATAGTGGTAAATCGGTAAGAGACATCATAGATCGCACCATATCTAATAAAGTACGGTTACGACATTCGGACACATGGTTACTGAGGGAAATATACCCTAGAGGCAATAATAAAGTTATTATTTATTTCCTTAGTTCATGATAAATGTTTATTATTCATGCTAGAATTGTATTAACTGGAAACTTAGTACATGTGTGAATACATAGACAAAACATAAGTGTCCCTAGTATGCCTCTACTTGACTAGCTCGTTTATCAAAGATGGTTATGTTTCCTAGCCATAGTCATGTGTTGTCATTTGATGAACGGGATCACATCATTAGAGAATGATGTGATGGACAAGACCCATTCATTAGCATAGCACTATGATCGTTTAGTTTGTTGCTATTGCTTTCTTCATGACTTATACATGTTCCTCTTACTATGAGATTATGCAACTCCCGAATACCGGAGGAACACTTAGTGTGCTATCAAACATCACAACCTAACTGGGTGATTATAAAGATGCTCTACAGGTGTCTCCGATGGTGTTTGTTGGGTTGGCATAGATCGAGATTAGGATCTTGTCACTCCGTGTTTCGGAGAGGTATCTCTCGGCCCTCTCGGTAATGCACATCACTATAAGCCTTGCAAGCAATGTGACTAATGAGTTAGTTGCGGGATGATGCATTACGGAATGAGTAAAGAGACTTGCCGGTAACGAGATTGAACTAGGTATGATGATACCGACGATCAAATCTCGGGCAAGTAACATACCGATGACAAAGGGAACAACGTATGTTGTTATGCGGTTTGATCGATAAAGATCTTTGTAGAATATGTAGGAGCCAATATTAGCATCCAGGTTCCGCTATTGGTTATTGACCGAAGATGTGTCTCGGTCATGTCTACATAGTTCTCGAACCCGTAGGGTCCGCACGCTTAACGTTCGATGATGATTTGTATTATGAGTTATCTGATTTGATGTATTGAAGGTTGTTCGGAGTCCCGGATGAGATCACGGACATTACGAGGAGTCTCGAAATGGTTGATACGTAAAGATCGATATATTGGAAGGCTATATTCGGACATCGGAATGGTTCCGAGTGATTCGGGTATTTTTCGGAGTACTGGAGAGTTACGGGAATTCGCCGGGGAGTTAATGGGCCTTCATGGGCCATGGTGGAAGAGAGGAGGAGGCGGCCAAGTGGTGGGGTGCGCCCCCCAAGCCCAATCCGAATTGGGGAGGGGGGCCGGCCCCCCTTTCCTTCTCTCTCTCCCCTTCCTTCCCCCTCCTAGTTGGACTAGGAAAGGGGGGAAACCTACTCCTAGCAGGAGTAGGAATCCCCCCTTGGGCGCACCCTAGGAGGCCGGCCGTCCCCCTCCTCCACTCCTTTATATACGGGGGAAGGGGGTACCCCATAGACACACAAGTTGATTTTAGTCGTGTGCGGTGCCCTCCCCCCTCACAAAAACACACCTCGGTCATATCGTCGTAGTGCTTAGACGAAGCCCTGCGCCGGTAACTTCGTCATCACCGTCACCACGCCGTCGTGCTGACGGGACTCTCCCTCGGCCTCAACTGGATCAAGAGTACGAGGGACGTCATCGAGCTGAACGTGTGCTGAACACGGAGGTGCCGTACGTTCGGTGCTAGGATCGGTCGGATCGTGAAGACGTACGACTACATCAACCGCATTGTCATAACGCTTCCGCTTTCGGTCTATAAGGGTACGTAGACAACACTCTCCCCTCTCGTTGCTATGCATCACCTAGATAGATCTTGCATGATCGTAGGAATTATTTTGAAATTACTGCGTTCCCCAACAGTGGCACCCAAGCCAGGTCTATGCGTAGATGTTATATGCACGAGTAGAACACAAAGAGTTGTGGGCGATAATAGTCATACTGCTTACCAGCATGTCATACTTTGATTCGGCGGTATTGTTGGATGAAGCGGCTCAGACCGACATTACGCGTACGCTTACGCGAGACTGGTTCTATCGACGTGCTTCGCACACAGGTGGCTAGTGGGTGTCTGTTTCTCCAACTTTAGTTGAATCGAGTGTGACTACGCCTGGTCCTTGTTGAAGGTTAAAACAGCAAACTTGATGAAAAATCATTGTGGTTTTGATTCGTAGGTAAGAACGGTTCTTGCTAAGCCCGTAGCAGCCACGTAATACTTGCAACAACAAAGTAGAGGACATCTAACTTGTTTTTGCAGGGCATGTTGTGATGTGATATGGTCAAGACGTGATTATATAAATTGTTGTATGAGATGATCATGTTTTGTAACACAATTATCAGCATCTGGCAGGAGCCATATGGTTGTCGCTTTATTGTATGAAATGCAATCGCCATGTAATTGCTTTACTTTATCACTAAGCGGTAGCGATAGTCGTAGAAGCAATAGTTAGCGAGACGACAACGATGCTTCGATGGAGATCAAGGTGTCAAGCCGGTGACGATGGTGATCATGACGGTGCTTTGGAGATGGAGATCAAAGGCACAAGATGATGATGGCCATATCATATCACTTATATTGATTGCATGTGATGTTTATCATTTATGCATCTTATTTTGCTTATTTGGCGGTAGCATTATAAGATGATCATTCACTAAATTTCAAGGTATAAGTGTTCTCGCTGAGTATGCACCGTTGCGACAGTTCATCGTGCGGAGACACCACGTGACGATCAGTGTGATAAGCTCTACGTTCACATACAACAGGTGCAAGCCAGTTTTGCACACGCAGAATACTCGGGTTAAACTTGACGAGCCTAGCATATGCAGATATGGCCTCGGAACACTGAGACTGAAAGGTCGAGCGTGAATCATATAGTAGATATGATCAACATAGTGATGTTCACCATTGAAAGCTACTCCATCTCACGTGATGATCGGACATGGTTTAGTTGATATGGATCACATGATCACTTAGATGATTAGAGGGATTTCTATCTAAGTGGGAGTTCTTAAGTAATATGATTAATTGAACTTTAATTTATCATGAACTTAGTCCTGGTAGTATTTGCATAACTATGTTGTAGATCAATAGCTTGCGATGTAGCTCCCCGTTTATTTTTGATATGTTCCTAGAGAAAAACTATGTTGAAAGATGATAGTGGCAATGATGCGGACTAGGTCCGTGATCTGAGGATTATCCTCATTGTTGCACAGTAGAATTATGTCCTTGATGCACCGCTAGGTGACAGACCTATTGCAGGAGCAGATAACAGACGTTATGAACGTTTGGCAAGCTCGGTATGATAACTACTTGATAGTTTAGTGTACCATGCTTTATGGCTTAGAACCGAGACTTCAAAAACGTTTTGAATGCCATGGAGCATATAAGATGTTCCAAGAGCTGAAATTGGTATTTCAGACTCATGCCCGAGTCGAGAGGTATGAGACCTATGACAAGTACCTTGCCTACAAGATGGAGGAGAATAGCTCAGCTAGTGAGCATGTGCTCAGAATGTCTAAGTACTACAATCACTTGAATCAAGTGGGAGTTAATCTTCCAGATAAGATACTGATTGACAGAGTTCTGTAGTCACTATCACCAAGTTACTAGAACTTCGTGATGAACAATAATGTGCAAGGGATAACGGGAACGATTCCCAAGCTCTTCGTGATGCTAAAATCGACGAAGGCAGAAATCAAGAAAAGCATCAAGTGTTGATGGTTGACAAGACCACTAGTTTCAAGAAAAGGGCAAAGGGAAGAAGGGGAACTTCAAGAAGAACGGCAAGCAAGTTGATGCTCAAGTGAAGAAGCCCAAGTCTGGACCTAAGCCTGAGACTAAGTGCTTCTACTACAAAGGGACTGGTCACTGGAAGCGAAACTGCCCCAAGTATTTGGCGGATAAGAAGGATGGCAAAGTGAACAAAGGTATATTTGATATACATGTTATTGATGTGTACTTTACTAGTGTTTATAGCAACCCCTCAGTATTTGATACTAGTTCATTTGCTAAAGATTAGTAACTCGAAACGGGAGTTGCAGAATGAACAGAGACTAGTTAAGGGTGAAGTGACGATGTGTGTTGGAAGCGGTTCCAAGATTGATATGATCATCATCGCACACTCCCTATACTTTCGGGATTAGTGTTGAACCTAAATAAATGTTATTTGGTGTTTGCGTTGAGCATGGATATGATATGATCATGTTTATTGCAATACGGTTATTCATTTAAAGTCAGAGAATAATTGTTGTTCTGTTTACATGAATAAAACCTTCGATGGTCATACACCCAATGAAAATAGTTTGTTGGATCTCGATCGTAGAGATACACATATTCATAATATTGAAGCCAAAAGATGCAAAGTTAATAATGATAGTGCCACTTATTTGTGGCACTGCCGTTTAGGTTATATTGGTTTAAAGCGCATGAAGAAACTCCATGCTGATGGGCTTTTGGAATCGCTTGATTATGAATCTTTTGATGCTTGCGAACCATGCCTCATGGGCAAGATGACTAAGACTCCTTTCTCTGGAACAATGGAGCGAGCAACTGAATTATTGGAAATAATACATACTGATGTATGCGGTCCGATAAGTGTTGAGGCTCGCAGTGGGTATCGTTATTTACTAACCTTCGCAGATGATTTGAGCAGATATGGGTATATCTACTTGATGAAACACAAGTCTGAAACATTTGAAAAGTTCAAAGAATTTCAGAGTGAAGTGGAGAATCATCGTAACAAGACAATAAAGTTTTCTGCATTTGATCGCGGAGACGAATATTTGAGTGACGTGTTTGGCCTTCAACTAAAACAATGTGGAATAGTTTCACAAACTCATGCCACCCGGAACACCACAGCGTAATGGTGTGTCCGAACGTCATAACCGTACTTTATTGGATATAGTGCAATCTATGATGTCTCTTACCAATTTACCACTATCATTTTTGGGGGTTATGCATTAGAGACAACTACATTCACGTTAAATAGGGCACCATCTAAATCCGTTGAGATGACACCGTATGAACTATGGTTTGGCAAGAAACCTAAGCTGTCGTTTCTTAAAGTTTGGGGTTGCGATGCTTATGTGAAAAAGTTTCAACCTGATAAGCTCGAACCCAAATTGGAGAAATGCGTCTTCATAGGATACCCAAAGGAAACTGTTGGGTGCACCTTCTATCACAGATCCGAAGGCAAGATATTCGTTGCTAAGAATGGATCCTTTCTAGATAAGGAGTTTCTCTCAAAATAAGTGAGTGGGAGGAAAGTAGAACTTGATGAGGTAATTGTACCTTCTCCCGAATTGGAAAGTAGTTCATCACAGAAATCAATTCCAGTGATTCCTACACCAGTTAGTGAGGAAGCTAATGATGATGATCATGAAACTTTAGATCAAGTTACTACTGAACCTCGTAGGTCAACCTGATTATGGTCCGCACCAGAGTGGTACAGTAATCCTTTCTGGAAGTCATGTTACTAGACCATGACGAACCTACGAACCATGAGGAAGCGATGATGAGCCCAGATTCCGTGAAATGGCTTGAGGCCATGAAATCTGAGATGGGATCCATGTATGAGAACAAAGTGTGGACTTTGGTTGACTTGCCCGATGATCGGCAAGCCATAGAGAATAAATGGATCTTCAAGAGGAAGACATATGCTGATAGTAGTATTACTATCTACGAAGCTAGAATTGTCAAAAAAGGTTTTTGACAAGTTCAAGGTGTTGACTACGATAAGATTTTCTCAATCGCAACGATGCTTAAGTCTGTCTGAATCATGTTGGCAGTTGCCACATTTTATGAAATCTGGCAAATGGATGTCAAAACTACATTCCTTAAGGGATTTCTTAAAGAAGAGTTGTATATGATGCAACTAGAAGGTTTTGTCGATCCTAAAGGTGCTAACAAAATGTGCAAGCTCCAGCGATCCATCTATGGACTGGTGCAAGCATCTCGGAGTTGGAATATATGCTTTGATGAGTTGATCAAAGCATATAGTTTTATACAGACTTGCGGTGAAGCCTGTATTTACAAGAAAGTGAGTGGGAGCACTACAACATTTCTGATAAGTATATGTGAATGACATTGTTGATCGGAAATAATGTAGAATTTTCTGGAAAGCATAAAGGAGTATTTGAAAGGAGTTTTTCAAGAAAGACCTCGGTGAAGCTGCTTACATATTGAGCATCAAGATCTATAGAGATAGATCAATACGCTTAATTAGTTTTTTCAATGAGTACATGCCTTGACAAGATTTTGAAGTAGTTCAAAATGGAACAGTCAAAGAAGGAGTTCTTGCCTATGTTACAAGGTGTGAGGTTGAGTAAAGACTCAAAACCTGACCACGACAGAAAAATAGAAAGAGAATGAAAGTCATTCCCTATGCCTCAGTCATAGGTTCTATAAAGTATGCTATGCTGTGTACCAGACCTATTGTGTACCTCACCATGAGTTTGGCAAGAGGGTACAATAGTGATCCAGGAGTGGATCACTGGACAGCGGTCAAAATTAACCTTAGTAGAATAAGGAAATATTTCTCGGTTATGGAGGTGATAAAGAGTTTATCGTAAAGAGTTACGTCGATGCAAGCTTTGTCACCAATCTGGATGACTCTAAGTCACGATCTAGATACATATTGAAAGTGGGAGCAATTAGCTAGAGTAGCTTCGTGGAGAGTATTGTAGACATAGAAATTTGCAAAATGCGTACAGATCTGAATGTGGCAGACCCGTAGACTAAAACTTCTCTCACAAGCAAAACATGATCACAGCTAAGTACTCTTTGGGTGTTAATCACATAGAGATGTGAACTAGATTATTGACTCTAGTAAACCCTTTGGGTGTTTGTCACATGGCGATGTGAACTATGGGTGTTAATCACATGGTGATGTGAACTATTGGTGTTCATCACATGGTGATGTGATCTAGATTATTGACTCTAGTGCAAGTGGTAGACTGAAGGAAATATGCCCTAGAGGCAATAATAAAGTTATTACTTATTTCCTTATTTCATGATAAATGTTTATTATTCATGCTAGAATTGTATTAACCGGAAACTTAGTACATGTGTGAATACATAGACAAAACATAAGTGTCCCTAGTATGCCTCTACTTGACTAGCTCGTTTATCAAAGATGGTTATGTTTCCTAGCCATAGACACATGTTGTCATTTGATGAACGGGATCACATCATTAGAGAATGATGTGATGGACAAGACCCATCCGTTAGCATAGCACTATGATCGTTTAGTTTGTTGCTATTGCTTTCTTCATGACTTATACATGTTCCTCTGACTATGAGATTATGCAACTCCCGAATACCGGAGGAACACTTAGTGTGCTATCAAACGTGACAGCGTAACTGGGTGATTATAAAGATGCTCTATAGGAGTCTCCGATGGTGTTTGTTGGGTTGGCATAGATCGAGATTAGGATTTGTCACTCTGTGTTTAGGAGAGGTATCTCTGGGCCCTCTCGGTAATGTACATCACTATAAGCCTTGCAAGCAATGTGACTAATGAGTTAGTTGCGGGATGATGCATTACGGAACGAGCAAAGAGACTTGCCGGTAACGAGATTGAACTAGGTATGATGATACCGACGATCGAATCTCGGGCAAGTAATGAAGGAAATATGCCCTAGAGGCAATAATAAAGTTGTTATTTATATTTCCTTATATCATGATAAATGTTTATTATTCATGCTAGAATTGTATTAACCGAAAACTTAGTACATGTGTGAATACATAGACAAACAGAGTGTCACTAGTATGCCTGTACTTGACTAGCTCGTTGAATCAAAGATGGTTAAGTTTCCTAGCCGTAGACATGAGTTGTCATTTGATTAGCGGGATCACATCATTAGAGAATGATGTGCTTGACTTGACCCATTCCGTTAGTTTAGCACTTGATCGTTTAGTATGTTGCTATTGCTTTCTTCATGACTTATACATGTTACTATGACTATGAGATTATGCAACTCCCGAATACCGGAGGAACACTTAGTGTGCTACCAAAAGTCACAATGTAACTGGGTGATTATAAAGGTGCTCTACAGGTGTCTCTGATGGTACTTGTTGAGTTGGCATAGATCGAGATTAGGATTTGTCACTCCGATTATCGGAGAGGTATCTCTGGGCCCTCTCGGTAATGCACATCACTATAAGCCTTGCAAGCAATGTGACTAATGAGTTAGTTGCGGGATGATGCATTACGGAACGAGTAAAGAGACTTGCCGGTAACGAGATTGAACTAGGTATTGAGATACCGACGATCGAATCTCGGGCAAGTAACATACCGATGACAAAGGGAACAACGTAAGTTGTTATGCAGTTTGACCAATAAAGATCTTCGTAGAATATGTAGGAACCAATTTGAGCATCCAGGTTCTGCTATTGGTTATTCACGTAAGATGAGTCTCGGTCATGTCTACATAGTTCTCGAACCCGTAGGGTCCGCACGCTTAACGTTCGGTGACGATCAGTATTATGAGTTTATGTGTTTTGATGTACCGAAGGTAGTTCGGAGTCCCGGATATGATCACGGACATGGCGAGGAGTCTCGAAATGGTCGAGATATAAAGATCGATATATTGGATGACTATGTTTGGACATCGGAAAGGTTTCGAGAGAGTTCGGGCATATACCGGAGTACAGGGGGGTTACCGGAACCCCCGGGAAGTATATGGGCCCTAATGGGCTTTAGTGGAGAGAGAGAGGGGCAGCCAGGGCAGGCCGCGTGTCCTGTCGGTGTCAAAACCGGCGGATCTCGGGTAGGGGGTCCCGAATTGTGCGTCTAGGATCGATGGTAACAGGAGACGGGGGACACGATGTTTACCCAGGTTCGGGCCCTCTGTATGGAGGTAATACCCTACTTCCTGCTTGATTGATCTTGATGAATATGAGTATTACAAGAGTTGATCTACCACGAGATCGTAACGGCTAAACTCTAGAAGTCTAGCCTATGGGAATATGGTAATGAGTATATGTGGTATCCTTTCCGGACTATCCCCTTCAGTTTATATAGACACCGAGGGGATCTAGGGTTTACATGGAGTCAGTTACATAAGAAGGAATCTTCATAGTTGGTCGCCAAGCTTGCTCTCCACGCCAAGTAGAGTCCAATCCGGACACGATGCAGTCTTCGGCCTTCACGTCTTCATAGCCCATCAGTCCGGCCCATGGATAACATGCCGGACGCCCGAGGACCCCTTAGTCCAGGACTCCATCAGTAGCCCCCGAACCAGTCTTCAATAGCGAGGTGCTCGGCACATATATTGTCTTCGGCATTGCAAGGCAGGTTCCTCCTTCGATGATCTCCAAGTAATGTATTCGGCCATTGATCCAATGCCGCCTCCTTGGCTCCTGCGCGTTTTAAATAATCTTCATCCTCCACGTGTCGAGCGAATGTCGAAAGTCAGGGTATTTTTGCGAATAACACCCCATCTATGCAAGGAAGAGCGCCTATTTAAAGAGATTGGATCCTAGATCCATTCAGCGCTACGCAAAAGAAATCCCCAGAGACTGCTTAGGAGATACCATTCCAGCATGGCCAGCGTTCCCAGCTCCTCCGCTCGTCCCAGCCCAGAGAAAGGCGAGTGGGAGAGGTGTTCTGTGTCTCATAGCCAATTGATGAAGTTGCAAATGCAGGGATTCCTTCCCCCTACAGATCTAGTCCCTGTTCGGACGGGGTTAGCTTCCTTCAATGAGGGGACTCAGGCAGAGGACTTCCCCAATCCGTCCGGGGGAGAGGGAGTGTGTTTTGTCCCCTATCTGCTAAGAGGCGTTGGATTTCCAATCCATCCGTTCCTTCGAGGGCTTTTGGAGTACTACGGCCTCCAGCTGCACAACCTCACTCCGGCCTCTATACTGCACATTGCGGGTTATGTCGCTTTGTGCGAACTATTCCTGGGCGTCGAGGCTCATTTCGAGTTGTGGAGGAAGTTGTTCTGTCTCGTCCCGCACAATCATGAAGGGTCAATATTTGAAGTGGGCGGAGCCGAAGTATGGCGCGTCGCCGATACCGGATATCCATCCGGCACACCAAGGAAGGCACCTGATGGATGGCCCTCCGAATGGTTCTATATTGAGGACGTCCCACTTCCCGACCCGGTTCGAAAGGGTCTTCCCGAATTTGCAGGCGTCCCACTGAAGAAACGCCATAGTTGGCGTCCCCGGAGTCTTGAAGAGGAAGATGGTGCGGAGGTTCGTCAGCTGATGAGCAGGATAAAAGAGCTCACTCAGTCCGGACTCATAGTAATCGAGGTTATGGCGATCTCCATAGTGCGAGGGGTTCAGCCGCTCCAATACAGAGGGCTTCCAATGTGGCACTACAATGGGGAGGACGACGCCTCCCGCTGCGGCCGGAAAGGTCTGGGTACTCCTGCCGCTTTGGCTAAGATATTAGCTGAACTGTTCAAAGGGGAGGAAAAGGAATTTCTTCGCATCAAACTCAGAGACGGGTACTCTGTGTATAACCCTCCCAGTTGGGTAAGGCCCGACCCCTCTGTTTTTACTCCTTCCATCTCTTAATTGCCTTTGATAAATTTCTAGTTTGTTTGCTTATGACAGCACTGGTGAAAGGTCACCGAGGGACCTTATAGTCCCGCCTCACAGCCGGAGGACCACAACCGGGAGCTTGATCCCGGGTTTGAAGAGGATCCGGATATATTTGGGGTGCTCCCGGAGGGGGTGTTTTACCAGACGAGCTATGATGGCACAGAAGTGGCCATCATCGCCGACTACCCCGGTCTTCTTCCTGCTTCACAGGTAAGTAATCAAGAAACACCTCCTTTGAAAGGGTGCTCGTACCCTGCCTCACCCACCGCATTGTCGCGCATTCTATAGGGGAGGCGTTTGACGATACCGAGGAAACAGGTTCCTGCGTCGGGCAGGCCTCCGGTGCAGGCACCGCCAAGCCTTCATCGAGGAGGTACGGATAAATATATTTTTCAGTGGCCGGATCCCACTGCGACCTATGCGCCTGTTTGATTACAGGAAAAAGATTCGCCGAACTGTGTCCGGGGGTCCGGCCGGCCGTGCTCCCAACAACCAAGATTTAGATCCAGTCGGGGAGGCGGGGGCCGATGTAGGAACAAAGCCGGACTGCCCTTCGGCCGAGGGTTCGGACAATATGTCTGTTACCAACTCGAAAGTAAAGAGCGCCATGAATCATTGGCGCTGCAGAGCTGTTTTACGAGACCCGAAGTTCTCGGACGAGGCATTTAATGCATTTAGCTCGGGCGACGCATACATCCGAGCTGCTCGAGACGGGCTTAGAAAAGCCACGAGGCAATATCTGACAGATGTGAAGGTAAGTTTTCTTTGTCCAAAAAAGATAGCCATATACCCGCAGCCCCCAAGACTGAAAGCAGTTGGCGCAACTGATTTGAGGATTGTTAAACAACCAGGTCCTCGCAGAGAAGAATAGTCTGCTAGCCCAAGAGCTGAAGCAGTGTCAAGCGCAGCTAAAAGCTGCTACTGCTGAACTGGGAGACTTGAAGAAGTCGTCCGCTGGTAACGTTCCCCTCCTTTGAGGAACAGTAAATGTATACCAACTGTGCTAATACTACCACTGATCGTATAATAGGGTCACCTGATCAACTTGAAGAGAAGTTGAAGATCGCCCAAGAGGGAGAAAGAGAGGCAAAGAGGCAACACGCCGCAGGCGAGCGTGTGCTGACCCGCGTCAGGGACGAGAAAAACAAGCTACAGGATTCCAACACTAAGTTGGGTGAAGAGTTGAAAGATGTGCGGGCCCAGCTAGCCGACTCCGTAAAGGAGAACAAAAACCTGCGGGGCGGTATCTTCAGTATGTGTCCGAACTATTTGTGGATTAGCTCAGAAAATAGATGGGACTGATATAGTCATGTTTGCAGGTGTACTGACGGGCCGTCCTGAAGAGGAGGTGTCCGGATCATCGAGTGATCTGCTGCAGAGGCTGTCACAGGTGCACGAGCATGCTCGGGTAGCCATGCGGAGCGTGGCTAAGGCCTTATGGCCGTCCGACTCCCCTCCAGGAAGTATGGAGGAGCTTGTAGAGCTGTTCAAGGGAGCACGACGGCGTATCCGACTATGGAAGATATCGGCCTGCCGAGAGGGTGCGCGGGAAGCCTGGGCCATGGTGAAAACGCGATATACCAAGCTGGACCCGAATCACATGGCCAGGGTTGGACCACTAGGGTCAAATGGGGAAGAAATTCCCGTTAGTTTAGTGTATGACCAAGTAGAGGTGGCCGCCAAATATTCCCAACAGGATTGTAAGTTAGACTGTTGTTGGACGGTATAGAGAAGGAAGTGTTTGAGTCCCAGTGACCATGTAATTTCCTTACCCCATGTAATTCTAGCTGAATTGTATAGCATTTTTCATGGCAGACCTTTTCGCGTCAACCTCCAGACTCGATGGTGCGGAGTGTTTTCGAATACCCTCGCGGCCGAATAGACCGGGGTATGCTTGGAAAACTAGGTGTAGGGGTCATAGTTGCTTGAACAGACAAGTTGTATCCGGCTAGTTATGTTATATTACATTGAGATTGTAAGAAACATCTTCCAAGGAGAATAGTTATGTTAAGGGTTCCTTTCCCTGGGTGTGCATGCATTAGTAGACATGTCCGAATTGTTATGTAAAAATCACGGTGTGTATAGCTTCTGGGGGTTCACAATAGAGTGAGTGCAAAGAGTATTTCTCATCCACCGACTGAATATTCCCTTAAGAACGCTAGCTTTCGGCTTCACCCAGTCTGAGGTACACATCCGGATAACCCGGCAGTAACAATCGCAGAGGTGCTCCCTTTACCACCTAGCTGAACAATCGGGAACTCAGGGGTAAGCACAGGAGCCAGGCAACCCAGCTTGGCCAAAACTTAAGTCATATCGATGCATATCATGGTGAAGAAAAGACATACGGGAAGAACGCGTATGTATGATGAGCTTGATGTTAGGAAAATAGTATTAACAAGCTTCTGTTAAAGAAGCCCCCAGGTATGATGGGCGTACCTATGTAAAAATGTGTACGTCAGCAGTGTTCGGTCAAGCCGAATGAGAGCTTTAAAGCGAAAAAGGAATTGTGTAAAATGGATAAAAAGTAATGGAAACTATAGGGGAGAAGGAGACTAACAAAGAGTTCGATGCTAGGCATAGAACCTTCAGAGTTTGGCCGCGTTCCAGGGGTTCGGCTCTAGGCGATTGTCTAATGCGTCACGAAGACGGTACGCTCCTTCGGTAAGAACTTCGTCAATTATGAAGGGACCCTCCATTTGGGCTTGAGTTTGTCCTTTTTCTTCTCCGGCAAGCGTAGAACGAGTTCGCCAACATTGTAAGTCTTGGCCCGTACTTCTCTGCTTTGATATCTTCGAGCCTGCTGCTGATAAAATGCTGAACGGGCTTTGGCGACGTCGCGCTCCTCCTCCAGGGCGTCTAGGCTGTCCTGCCGATCCAACTCGGCCTCTTTCTCTTCATACATATGCACTCGAGGTGAGTCATGTATAATATCGCAGGGCAATACAGCCTCTGCACCGTACACCATGAAGAAAGGTGTGTATCCGGTAGTACGGTTGGGCGTGGTCCACAGCCCCCAGAGTACGGAGTCAAGCTCCTCGACCCGGTGTTTGTCTGATTCTTTCAAAGACCGCACCAGCCTGGGTTTGATGCCGCTCATAATAAGACCATTAGCCCGCTCGACTTGACCGTTTGTTTGCGGGTGGTAGACAGAGGCGTAATTGAGCTTAATGCCCAGATTAGCACACCAGGTTTTCACCTCATCAGCTGTGAAATTGGAACCGTTATCAGTGATGATGTTGTGCGGTACACCATAACGGTGCACCACATCGGATATAAATGCGATCACCGGTCCGGACTCGTCCGTTTTGACTGGTCTAGCCTCTATCCACTTGGTGAATTTCTCCACCATGACCAGAAGATATTTTTTCTTATGGCTTCCCCCTTTAAGGGGTCCAACCATGTCCAAGCCCCAGACCGCAAAGGGCCATGTAATGGGGATTGTTTGTAGGGTGGTTGGGGGCATATGGCTTTGGTTGGCATCCACCGCAGCGCTGGACGAGGTCATGTGCGTCTGCCCGGGCCGTAGGCCAATAAAATCCAGTACGGAAGGCCTTGCTGACAAGTGCCCGGGCTGCGGCGTGGTGCCCACCGAGATCGGCGTGAATTTCTGCCAAGAGTTGCCGCCCCTCCACCTCGGAGATACACCTTTGAAGGACTCCGGTAGTGCTTTTCTTGTAGAGCTCTTCCTCGTGAACTTTATAGGCCTTCGAACGCCGGACAATGCGGCAAGCCTTGTTCTGATCTTCTGGGAGCTCCTTCCTATTAAAGTAGGCCAAGAATGGTTCGGTCCACGGGGCAATTACTGCCATGATGAGGTGGGCCGATGGTGTTATTTCGGTGGCTGGGCCTCCGATGATATCGGCGTATGCGCTATCTGTGTTGGTGTTCGGAACGGGACAGTCGTTGCTGTCTCCCCCTTGCCACACCACGGATGGCTTAAAGAGCCTTTCAAGGAAGATGTTAGGTGGGACGGGGTCACGCTTAGCGTCGATGCGAGCAAGGACGCCTGCCGCCTGATTACTTTTGCGAGCGACGTGATGAAATTCGAGCCCCTCGAACCGAGCCGACATCTTCAAGACGACATTGCGATAAGCTGCCATCTTCGGATCTTTGGCATCAAAGTCTCCATTAATTTGGGATATTGTGAGGTTTGAGTCCCCGCGCACCTCCAGGCGTTGTATGCCCATTGATATGGCCATCCGAAGGCCATGTAGCAAGGCCTCGTATTCGGCTGTGTTGTTGGAATCTGTGTATAATATTTGGAGTACGTACTGGACGATATCTCCTGTGGGGCACGTTAATATGACGCCCGCCCCTAGCCCTGCCAACATTTTGGAGCCGTCAAAATGCATGACCCAGTTGGAATATGCGTCATACTCTTTAGGGAGTTCGGCCTCTGTCCATTCGGCGACGAAGTCAGCCAGTACCTGGGATTTGATGGCTCGACGTGGTTTGTATGTGATGTCAAATGGTAGGAGCTCGATGGCCCATTTGGCAATCTGGCCCGTTGCATCCCGGTTGTTGATTATATCATTGAGGGGCACTTCAGAAGCCACCGTGATCGAGCACTCCTGAAAGTAGTGTCGCAATTTTCGAGATGCCATGAAGACTGCATATGCTATCTTTTGATAGTGAGGGTACCGGGATTTGCATGGTGTGAGGACGGTGGATACGTAGTATACCGGCTTTTGGAACAGGAATTTGTGTCCGTCCTGTTCTCGTTCGATGACGAGCACGGCGCTCACCACTTGATGTGTTGCCGATATGTATAGCAACATGGGTTCGCCTGCGTTTGGTGCAGCCAAGATTGGATTGCTTGCTAGGAGGGTCTTTATTTCCTCCAGTCCGGCAGTCGCCGCGTCTGTCCATTCGAAGTTATCCGTGCGCCGTAAGAGGCGATAGAGTGGGAGTGCCTTTTCTCCTAGCCTGGAGATAAAGCGGCTTAGTGCTGCCACGCATCCTGCCAGTTTTTGGACCTGTTTGAGGTCTGTTGGTGTAGCTAACTTTGACAGAGCTCGGATTTTAGCCGGATTTGCTTCGATTCCTCTATTGGAAACTATGAAGCCCAGCAGTTTTCCAGCGGGGACGCCGAAGACGCACTTCTCCGGGTTGAGCTTAATGTCATATCCCCGGAGGTTGTCAAATGTGAGACGTAAGTCGTCTATTAGTGTTTCGACGTGCCTAGTTTTAATGACGACGTCATCAACGTAAGCTTCTACCGTTTTGCCGATTTGTTTCTCCAGGCATGTTTGGATCATGCGTTGGTATGTTGCGCCGGCATTCTTGAGCCCGAAGGGCATAGTATTGAAGCAGAATGGCCCATATGGGATAATAAATGTTGTTGCAGCTTGATCGGATTCCTTCATTTTGATTTGATGGTATCCGGAATATGCATCGAGGAAACACAGTGAGTCGTGTCCTGCGGTGGCGTCAATGACTTGATCAATGCGGGGGAGGGGAAAAGGATCCTTAGGGCAGGCCTTGTTGAGATCCTTGAAATCGACGCACAGGCGCCAGGATTTATCTTTATTTGGTACCATCACCGGGTTTGCCAGCCAGTCCGGATGCTTGATTTCTCTAATGAATCCGGCCTCGATGAGCTTGGCCAGCTCCTCCCCCATGACTTGTCGCTTGGGTTCGGAAAAGCACTGCAGTGTTTGCTTGACTGGTTTAAATCCTTTTAATATGTTGAGGCTATGTTCGGCCAACTTGCGTGTGATCCCTGGCATATCTGAAGGGTGCCAGGCAAATATGTCCCAGTTTTCGCGCAGGAACTCTTGTAGTGCGGCGTCAACTGTTGGTGTCAGTTGAGCTCCGATAGATGCTATCTTCTTGGGGTCCATTGGGTGGACCTGGAATTCGACTATTTCTTCTGCTGGTTTGAATGAGGTGGATTTGGGGCGTTTGTCGAGGATCACGTCGTCCCTGTCCACTGTGGAGCGTAGTGCAGTTAATTCTTCGGCCGTCAGGGCTTCGGATAGCGCTTCCAGGGCCAGGGATGCGGTTTTGTTTTTAGCGCGGAGTGCTATGTCCGAATCACTGACGAGAGTGATTATACCGTTTGGTCCAGGCATTTTGAGCTTCATGTATCCGTAGTGAGGTATAGCTTGGAAGCGTGTGAAAGCATCCCGCCCCAATAAGGCGTGATATCCGCTGCTGAAAGGGGCGACTTGGAAGGTTATTTCTTCGGACCGATAGTTCTCCGGCGTGCCGAATACCACGCAAGTGTAATTTTGCTCGTGCACCGAGCCTCCCGACTAGGAATAATTCCCCGGAAGGTTGTGTTACTTTGTTTGATGCGGCTCATGTCTATTTCCATTTTGTGGAGTGTGTCCTCATAAATGAGATTTAGTCCGCTGCCACCGTCCATGAGGACCTTGGTGAGTCGAAACCCATCCACGATGGGGCTGAGGACTAACGCGGCTGGTGCTCGTACTGTTCTGTACGGTTCGGCACCGGCGTTAAATGTTATAGCCGTGTCGTTCCATGGGTTTATTACAACAATTTGGCATACTTCGTTTAGCTCGCGAAGTGCCCTTTTGCGCTTGTTATTTGAAGCGAATGTCTCGAAGACTGTCAATACTCTTGGGTTGTCATCTTCTGGGGGTACTGTTCCGGGGCGTCCTTTATAAGGATGTCCTCTCCGCTCTTGGCTACCTGTCGTAGTATCCAACATGCTCAAAGGCTGTGGGTTGCCACGGTATCTATTGTTGCATGTATTTTGCATGGGCCATCGAGCCACCCCTCCAGAATGGTGCCGTGCCGTATGGTGGCTTTGTGTTTTTTGACTGTTGGACTGGTTGTTCCACGAGGGTACGCCCTTTTCGCCTGTAGGGGGAGTTGGGTTGGGGCTGGTGGTTCCCAGCGAGCTGCCCGAGTTTCTCAGGCGCTTTCCATCGCGCAGTACTTTTGTACGATGGTTGCTAAGTCAGCAAATTTCAGTATGCGGCGGCGATTGATGGCGTTGAGGATACCTTCGTCCACGCAGTTGTTGCGGAATGCCGCTATCACGTCTTCATCGCGGCAATCTTTTACCTTATTTTTGACAAGGAGGAATCTGGCCCAGAAGTGGTGGACCGTTTCCTGAGACTTTTGTTTGATGCTCATGAGAGCGTCTATGTCCGGGTGGGTGGGTGGAGCGAAATCCGAACCCTAACCCGATTTTGGATCCGGAGTTTGAAGATCTACCGAACCTAGTAGTTCGGGCTCCGGGACATCGACTGATTTTTTAGGCTCATCGTCCGAGTCCATGTTCGGGGGACGGGACACGCCTTTCTGCCGAAGAATATCCGGCCCTTCAAGATCAGAGATCCGAACATAGTTCGTCTTCAATATAGTAGAAGAGTTGCTCCGCTCCTCGACTACCTCTATCTGATGGGTGATCGACGGAGTTTTGATTTCTCTCTGGTCGGGTTTAAGCCCAACCCGATCGTAGTTTGTAGCGACCCCCAAGGCGGCCATGCGATCCAGGAGTTCATTTAACAATGACAACTCCATTGGATCCATGCGGGCGCAGTATTCGGGATCGACGCGGAGGCGATTTTCGATGACTTGAGAGGTCACCGTCGGCTTAAGGGCCGACCCGGCGGTCATGACGAATCCGCCCAGCCGGAGAGTTTGGCCTGGGGCCAGGACTCCTCCGGAGATGATATTATCCTTGAAAACAAGGCGAGCCATCAATCCTCTTGGCCACGGCATAGCGGAACTCTCAATAAAAGCACCAATGTCGGTGTCAAAACCGGCGGATCTCGGGTAGGGGGTCCCGAACTGTGCGTCTAGGATCGATGGTAACAGGAGACGGGGGACACAATGTTTACCCAGGTTTGGCCCCTCTCTATGGAGGTAATACCCTACTTCCTGCTTGATTGATCTTGATGAATATGAGTATTACAAGAGTTGATCTACCACGAGATCGTAACGGCTAAACCCTAGAAGTCTAGCCTATTGGAATATGGTAATGAGTATATGTGGTATCCTTTCCGGACTATTCCCTTCGGTTTATATAGACACCGAGGGGATGTAGGGTTTACATGGAGTCGGTTACATAAGAAGGAATCTTCATAGTTGGTCGCCAAGCTTGCCCTCCACGCCAAGTAGAGTCCAATCCGGACACGATGCAGTCTTCGGCCTTCACGTCTTCACAGCCCATCAGACCGACCCATGGATAACAGGCCAGACGCCCGAGGACCCCTTAGTCCAGGACTCCCTCATGCCCCACCCCCTCTTGTCCGAATTGGACTAGGAAGGGGGGCGGCGCCCCCCTTTCCTTCCTCCCTCTCTTCCCCTTCCTTCTTTCCTAGTCCAAATAGGGAAGGGGGGGGGTAATCCTACTCCCGGTGGCAGTAGAACTCCTCCAGGGTGCGCCATAGAGGGCCAGCCCTCCCCCCTCCTCCACTCCTTTATATACGGGGGAGGGGGGCACCCCATAGACACACAAGTTGATCATTGATCTCTTAGCCGTGTGCGGTGCCCCCCTCCACCATAATCCACCTCGGTCAAATCGTTGCAGTGCTTAGGCGAAGCCCTGCGCCGGTAGCTTCAACATCACCGTCATCACGCTGTCGTGCTGACGAAGTTCTCCCTCGACACTCAGCTGGATCGAGAGTTCATGGGACGTCACCGAGCGGAACGTGTGCAGATCGCGGAGGTGCTGTACTTTCGGTACTAGGATCGGTCGGATCGTGAAGACGTACAACTACATCAACCGCGTTGTCATAATGCTTCCGCTTACGGTCTACGAGGGTACATGGACTTCACTCTCCCCTCTCGTTGCTATGCATCACCATGATCTTGCGTATGCGTAGGATTTTTTTTGAAATTACTGCGTTCCCCAACAGTGGGATCCGAGCCAGGTCTATGCGTAGATGTTATATGCACGAGTAGAACACAAATGAGTTGTGGACGATAATAGTCATACTGCTTACCAGCATGTCATACTTTGATTCGGCGGTATTGTTGGATGAAGCGGCCCGGACCGACATTACGCGTACGCTTACGCGAGACTGGTTCTACCGACGTGTTTCGCACACAGGTGGCTGGCGGGTGTCAGTTTCTCCAACTTTAGTTGAATCGAGTGTGGCTACGCCCGGTCCTTGTTGAAGGTTAAAACAACACACTTGATGAAAAATCGTTGTGGTTTTGATGCGTAGGTAAGAACGGTTCTTGCTCAGCCCGTAGCCGCCACGTAAAACATGCAACAACAAAGTAGAGGACGTCTAACTTGTTTTTGCAGGGCATGTTGTGATGTGATATGGTCAAGACATGATGCTAAATTTTATTGTATGAGATGATCATGTTTTGTAACAAAGTTATCGGCAACTGGCAGGAGCCATATGGTTGTCGCTTTATTCTATGAAATGCAATCGCCATGTAATTGCTTTACTTTATCACTAAGCGGTAGCGATAGTCGTAGAAGCGATAGTTGGCGAGACGACAACGATGCTACGATGGAGATCAAGGTGTCGCGTCGGTGACGATGGTGATGATGACGGTGCTTTGGAGATGGAGAACAAAGGCACAAGATGATGATGGCCATATCATATCACTTATATTGATTGCATGTGATGTTTATCCTTTATGCATCTTATTTTGCTTAGTTCGGCGGTAGCATTATAAGATGATCTCTCACTAAATTTCAAGGTACAAGTGTTCTCCCTGAGTATGCACCGTTGCGAAAGTTTGTCGTGCCGAGACACCACGTGATGATCGGGTGTGATAAGCTCTACGTTCACATACAACGGGTGCAAGCCAGTTTTGCACACGCAGAATACTCGGGTTAAACTTGATGAGCCGAGCATATGCAGATATGGCCTCGGAACACTGAGATCGAAAGGTCGAGCGTGAATCATATAGTAGATATGATCAACATAGTGATGTTCACCATTGAAAACTACTCCATCTCACATGATGATCGAACATGGTTTAGTTGATTTGGATCACGTGATCACTTAGATGATTAGAGGGATGTCTATCTAAGTGGGATTTCTTAAGTAATATGATTAATTGAACTTTAATTTATCATGATCTTAGTACCTGATAGTATTTTGCATGTCTATGTTGTTGTAGATAGATGGCCCGTGTTGTTGTTCCGTTGAATTTTAATGCGTTCCTAGAGAAAGCTAAGTTGAAAGATGATGGTAGCAACTACACGGACTGGGTCCGTAACTTGAGGATTATCCTCATTGCTGCACAGAAGAATTATGTTCTAGAAGCACCGCTAGGTGCCAAACCCGCTGCAGGAGCAACACCAGATGTTATGAACATTTAGCAGAGCAAAGCTGATGACTACTCGATAGTTCAGTGTGCCATGCTTTAAGGCTTAGAATCAGGACTTCAACGACGTTTTGAACGTCATGGAGCATATGAGATGTTCCAGGAGTTAAAGTTAATATTTCAAGCAAATGCCCGGATTGAGAGATATGAAGTCTCCAATAAGTTCTACAGCTGCAAAATGGAGGAGAATAGTTCTGTCAGTGAACATATACTCAAAATGTCTAGGTATAACAATCACTTGATTCAACTGCGAGTTAATCTTCCTGATGAAAGTGTCATTGACAGAATTCTTCAATCACTACCACCAAGCTACAAGAGCTTTGTGATGAACTATAACATGCAAGGGATGGATAAGACAATTCCCGAGCGCTTCGCAATGCTAAAGGCTGCGGAGGTAGAAATCAAGAAAGAGCATCAAGTGTTGATGGTCAACAAGACCACCAGTTTCAAGAAAAAGGGTAAAGGGAAGAAGGGAAACTTCAAGAGGAATGGCAAGCAAGTTGCTGCTCAAGTGAAGAAGCCCAAGTCTGGACCTAAGCCTGAGACTGAGTGCTTCTACTACAAACGGACTGGTCACTGGAAGCGGAACTGCCCCAAGTATTTGGCGGATAAGATGGATGGCAAGGTGAACAAAGGTATATGTGATATACATGTTATTGATGTGTACCTTACTAATGCTCGCAGTAGTGCCTGGGTATTTGATACTGGTTCTGTTGCTAATATTTGCAACTCGAAACAGGGACTACGGATTAAGCGAAGATTGGCTAAGGACGAGGTGACGATGTGCGTGGGAAATGGTTCCAAAGTTGATGTGATTGCAGTCGGCACGCTACCTCTACATCTACCTTTGGGATTAGTTTTAGACCTGAATAATTGTTATTTGGTGCCAGCGTTAAGCATGAACATTATATCTGGATCTTGTTTGATGCGAGACGGTTATACATTTAAATCAGAGAATAATGGTTGTTCTATTTATATGAGTAATATCTTTTATGGTCATGCACCCTTGAAGAGTGGTCTATTTTTGTTGAATCTCAATAGTAGTGACACACATATTCATAATATTGAAGCCAAAAGGTGCAGAGTTGATAATGATAGTGCAACATATTTGTGGCACTGCCGTTTAGGTCATATTGGTGTAAAGCGCATGAAGAAACTCCATTCTGATGGACTTTTGGAATCACTTGATTATAAATCACTTGGTACTTGCGAACCATGCCTCATGGTCAAGATGACTAAAACGCCGTTCTCCAGAACAATGGAGCGAGCAACAGATCTGTTGGAAATCATACATACTGATGTATGTGGTCCGATAAATGTTGAGGCTCGCGGCGGGTATCGTTATTTTCTCACCTTCACAGATGATTTGAGCAGATATGGGTATATCTACTTGATGAAGCATAAGTTTGAAACATTTGAAAAGTTCAAAGAATTTCAAAGTGAAGTGGAAAATCATCATAACAAGAAAATAAAGTTTCTACGATCTGATCGTGGAGGAGAATATTTGAGTTACGAGTTTGGTCTTCATTTGAAACAATGCGGAATAGTTTCGCAACTCACGTTGTCGGATTTAGGGTTCCGGCAAAACCCTTGAGGTTCGAACACTGGGGTGCGCACGAAGATCTCTCCTCTCCCACGCTCTCATACTCCACGATCTCACGGACTAGCTCGCCGAACCCAAAGAACACGAGGACACAAGATTTATACTGGTTCGGGCCACCATTGTGGTGTAATGCCCTACTCCAGTGTGGTGGTGGTGGATTGCCTCTTGGGCTGAGGATGAACAGTACGAAGGAAGAACAGCCTCCTGAGGAGAGGTGTTCTTGTGCTTGGTGGGTGTGAGGATGAACCGAATGAGTTCGAGACGAGTTGCCTCCTACTATGGTGGCTAGTCCTATTTATAGAGGCCCTGGTCCTCTTCCCAAATATTGAGCGGGAAGGGATGCCAGAACGGCCAATTTGAAAGGGGACAGCTAGTACAAGCTATCCTGACAAAAGTAGTCTTCGCCCGCCAAAGGCTCTGGTGGTGACGCCGTCTTGGGCTCCACGGTGACCTTTGTCCTGCCGTCCTGCTGGTCTTGGTCTTGTTGCACTAATATGGAAACCTTTGCCTGATGCCTCGGTACTCTTCGCCTGTGCTTGCCTCCTTAGCACCAAAGGGGAAACGAGGACACTGTGCGCGCTGGTGCCCGCCTGGCCTTGGTCGTCATGGCTTATGTCACGGGAAAGCTCGCGAGGTACCCCCTTTGCCTTGATCTCTCCGCCCCTCACGAGCCAGCCTGGTGAGGCCGCTCCCGAGGAGGTCTTGTGTCGTCCGCCTCACGAGGCTTGGCCCCTCGCGAGGGTCTTGAGTGCTTGCTGGCGAAGATGGGTCGTGCGGGCCCGCTTGTGGAGCCACGCCGTGGGCCGCAGGCAGGCAAGTCTGGGGACCCTCGTTCCCAGAACGCCGACAGTAGCCCCCGGGCCCAAGACGCGCTCGGACTTGGCTTTGAGGCGAAGCCAAAGGGCAAGTGCGGAGCGCCGCGGGCCCCAACAGCCTGCGGCCTTGGTCGACGCGTGGCGGTTGATTGGACGTGGGCGTCTCCGCTTCCCCACGCTGCCTTGGCAACTACCCGACTTGACGAGTCCCTGCTGCATGCAAGGAAAAACCATCATTACCTGTGATCATGGGGGGTGCTGGTTGGCCTTCTCCTGCTATAAATGGGGAGGGGGGCAGAGTCCCCGTCGCCCATCTTTCCCATTCCGCTCGCTTCTCCCCCTTTGCTCCATTGCCAGTAGCGACACCAATGGCACCGTCGAAGAGGTTCTCCACCGCGGAGATGGGGAAGGCCCGTCAGGAGGGGCCCGGCTCTCCGGTGCCAAAGCATGGACGCGGCCGTCCCGGCAAGCATGGACGCGGTGCCGCTTCGCGTGGTGGGGGTCGCCTCGGTCGTGGCAGCCCTGTCGGTGAAGGGAGACGCGCCATGGTCGTGCGGCCTCCCAAGCTGCGCTTCCACTCGACGGAGGTGCTGCCGGAGTTCGTCGTCTGGTCGGAGAACCCGGCCGGCAACTGGCTTCAGCTCCCGCGCTTCTTCGCCGACGAGCTGCCGGCCGCAGGTCCAAGCGGGCTCTGGCTGCAGGCGGACGGCTACTACAGCAGGGCTTCCTGGGTTGCGGTTGAGGTCTCCGTCACGGGCCTAGCCCTGGATCGCGGCTGGCAGACGTTTGCCCATGCGCGTGGCCTGGGCAGGCGGTGCACCCTCCATTTCAAGTACGACGGCGACGCGACCCTCTATGTGAGGGTGTTTGGGGAAGATGGTCGCCGCGCCGGGTGCTGCCCCGAGGTCAACGACGGCGACGAGGTGCTCGGCCTTGGCGATGGTCGTGACGAGGATGAAGGCGAACCCGCCCTTGGTGCCGACCACGTCTCGTCGAGCTACGACGGTTCTTCCTCTGGCGACAGCTCGAGTAGCGGTGGTTACGACCACCGCCACGCCGCCGTGCCCGCTTCGAAGGCGGCAGCGGGTCGTCTCATCGTCGCGCCTCCGTGAAGCGTGAGGAGGGGTCTGGCTGAGCTCGGGACGGCGTTAAGAGCCCGCCCTCGCGGACTGCTGTGGGGGCACGCACCGCTTTATTTCGTTCTTCCTTTCCTTCCTATATTAAGAAAGAAACCAGTATGGGGCTCCGGATGGGCGTGCAACGAATTATGATTTCTCAGTTATCATGCTATGTTTATCATTCCTATGTTGTGTCACAGCATAAATGTCTTATATAGGTGCGTAGGAGTAACTTAGCTTGCCGTGTTTGAAGTAGTCTCCGCCTCACGAGGCACGCATTCCTTAGCACCTGGCCAGGCTTTTTGGGAACTGCAAAAAAATTTAGTTAGGGAATTCCGAGCCTTGATCGCATGCGCCGCCACCAGCCATGACTCAGCACCTCGCATCGCGGTACCCGTGGGGCACGGATTAGGGGAGGAGCGCCAGCTTGCGGCTCGAACGAGGGTGCTTCACGAAAAAACAAGACGCTCATGAGGGCACCTGTCCAGCCCCCTCGCAAGGGACGCGCGAGAGAGTATAGGCCAAACAGAGAAAGGAAGGCAGAACAGAGGCAGAAAGTGACAGGACGAGACCAGCAAGAGAACACCAGAAAGAAAATTTCGATTAAAGAGGGGCGAGCCAACTACGGAAAGCAAATGAAAAGCCGCATCCGGCACCTAGTCTAGTCTTCTTGTCTTCTCACCAGCGCGGAGCTAAGTGCTGCCACTAGGACGTGGGAGGGAGCCCTAGAGGCCCGAGGGCGGCACTCCTGAGACTCTGGGGTGTGTACAGCCCCACTCATTATTACGTGAGAGTGTCACGAGCGGAGACCTTCACCGGCACTGGGCCTTCTTCACAGGCGCTGGGCCTTTCTTCATGGGTAGAACTTCTGGAGGTGCTGGATGTTCCAGGCATTCTGGATGGGTACCCCGTCCTGCGTCTCCAGGTGCGTGGCGCCAGACCTGGAGACATGGACGACCTTGAACGGGCCCTCCCACATGGGTGAGAGCTTATGCAGCCCTTCCCTGGAGAGCACCCGCCTCAGGATGAGGTCACCCACCTCGAGCGTCCTGGAGCGGATGTTGCGGCAGTGGTACCGCCGCAGCGCCTGCTGATATCTTGCCGCTCGTAGCGTGGCTTCACGGCAGCGTTCCTCCCCCAGCACGAGGTCGATCCCCTGCATGGCATCCTGCTGCGCCCCATCAAACACCAGGACCCGCGCGGAGCGATGTTTGACCTCGTGAGGGAGAACCGCTTCTGCTCCGTAGACGAGGAAGAATGGGGTCTCACCCGTTGGCTTGGTGGCGGTGGTGCGGATGGACCACAGCATGGACTGGAGCTCGTCGTGCTAGCCCCTGCCGCAGGCCTCGAGCTTCTTCTTGAGGGTCCTGGTCTTGAGGCCCCTCAGGACCTCTGCGTTGGCGCGTTCGGCCTGACCGTTGCTCCTGGGGTGCGCCACCGAAGCATAGCAGATCTGTGTTCGAAGGTTAGCACAATATGTCTTGAAGAGATTACTAGTGAACTGCGAGCCGTTATCGGTGATGATGCGGTTGGGGACCCCGAACCGGCTCACGAGACCCTTGATGAACTTGACCGCGGAGCCAGCTGGGATGGTGCGAACGGCTTCTACCTCTGCCCACTTGGTGAACTTGTCGATGGCGACGTAGAGGTAGCGGTAGCCCCCACGCGCTCGAGGGAACGGGCCCAGGATATCCAGACCCCAGACCGCGAATGGCCATGAGAGTGGGATGGTCTGGAGGCCCTGAGCCGGCTGATGAATCTGCTTGGCGTCGAACTGGCAGGCCTCGCAGGACCTCACCAACTCAGTCGCGTCGTTGAGTGCCGTGGGCCAGTGGAATCCACTGCGAAACACCTTGCCGACGAGGGTTCGTGATGACGAGTGGTGCCCGCAGTCCGCGCCGTGTATGTCGGCCAACAGCTTTCTTCCTTGCTCCCTGGAGATGCAACGCAGGGAAACGCCATTTGGCCGCTTCCTGTATAACTCACCGTCCCGGATGCAGTACGCCGTGGCTTGTCGGGCCACACGCTCCATGTCCTCCTCCCCTTTCGGCAGCGTCCCTTGCGTCAGGTATTCCTTGAATTCCTTGATCCAGCACCCCTCCTGAGGTTCGAGCGCCAAGAGCAAGCGCGCTCCCGAGGTCGGGCCGCAGGCCGGGGCTCCTGAGGCAGGTGGTTGAGGGAGCTCCTCCCGAGGTAGCGCTGTCCTTGAGAGTGGCGGTGTTGCTGATGGTTTGAAGAGCCGCTCCTCAAAGACGCCAGGCTCTTAGGGTAGCCGCTTGGATGCCCTTCTGGCGATGTCGTCAGCTTCCTTGTTGGTGCCACGGGGCACATGCTGCAATTCCAGACCCGAGAACTGCTTCTCCATCTTGCGCACCTCCGCGAGGTATGCCTCCATGTGCTCGTCCTTTGGCTCATATACTTTGTTGGAGAAGTTGACGAGGAGTTGCGAGTCACCCTTGATTGTGAGATGCCTCACCCCCAGGGCCACCGCAGCCCTGAGGCCAGCTATGAGGCCCTCGTACTCTGCTATGTTATTGGAGACCTTCTCGCCCTGCTGGAAGTAGAGCTGCACGGCATAGTAGAGCTTGTCCTGGGTGGGTGAGATGAGCGCCGCTCCAGCCCCCATGCCCTGGCGTGAGAACGCGCCGTCAAAGTACATGGCCCAGCCGTCCGGCGCTTCGCTCCCTGGGGATAGGGATTGGTTCTCGCCTGCTCCGAGCTCTGGGGCGTCAGTCCATTCCGCCACAAAGTCTGCGAGCGCAGCCCCCTTGATGACCCTGGTCGTGCTGAACTCCAAGTCAAACGCTTGCAGCTCGATGTTCCATTCAGCGACTCGCCCTGTAGCATTGGGGCTCCTAAGCACTCTTTCCAGCGGGTAAGCCGAGACGACCTTGATGGGGTGACCCTGGAAGTAGTGGCGCAGCTTGCGCGAGGCCACCGGGAGCGCGAGTAGGATCTTCTGAGGCATGGGGTATCGTGCCCTCGCATCCCGCAGCACTGTGCTGACGAAGTACACCGGGTGCTCGACAAGGGCGGGATAGTTAATGGAGTCTTCAGCTTCCGGGGGTTGAGGTGTCTCTTCGGGGTCTTCAGCTTCAGGGGCTTGGTGGTCTGTCGAAGTAGCCGCTGCTTCAGGAGCTTCGCCTTGGTGTCGCGCCGCTTCGTCCGGCCCTGAGGTTCCACCTGGCGGGCCCTTGACCTGGTGCTCTTCTCTGAGGGCCACCAGCGCTGCGCTGGCAGAGTGGGGTGTGGCAGACAGGTAGAGCACCAAGGGCTCGAGGGCTCGAGGCGCCACCATCACTGGCGGGCTGGTCAAGTATCTCTTGAGGTCTTGAAACGCTTGGTCGGCCTCCGGAGTCCACTCGAATGGGCCCTTATTCTTCATCAGCTTGAAGAACGGTAGGGCACGCTCTCCCAGCTTGGAGATAAAGCGCCCCAACGCAGTCACACGACCGGCAAGCTTCTGCATCTCCTTGAGGGTCTGTGGTGGGCTCATGTCTTCGATTGCCTTGACCTTCTCTGGGTTCGCCTTGATCCCTCGGTGGGATATGAGGAAACCCAGCAGCTTGCCGGAAGGGACACCTAACACACACTTCTCCGGGTTGAGCCGCAAGTTTACCTGGCGTAGGCTCGCGAAGGTCTCCTCCAGGTCTTGGATCAAAGTTCTCGCCTTCTGAGACTTCAGTCGACGTAGGCCTCCGCGTTTCTCCCGAGCTGCCACCCTAAGGCGATGTGCATCAGCCGCTGGAAGGTCGCACCCGCGTTGCGCAGTCCGAAAGGCATGCAAGTATAGCTGTACACCCCACACGGGGTCATGAAGGCGGTCTTCTCCACATATTCTACCGCCATTTTGATTTGGTGATAGCCTGAGAACGCATCCAGGAAGCACAGCAAATCGCACTCGGCGGTGGAGTCGACGATCTGGTCGATGCGTGGAAGCGGGAACGGATCTTGGGGGCAGGCCTTGTTGAGGTCGGTGAAGTCGACACACAAGCGCTCCTTCCCGCCTTTCTTCGGCACAACAACGGGGTTCGCCAGCCACTCGGGGTACCGAACCTCGCGAATGGCACCCGCCGCCTCTAGCTTGCGGGTTTCTTGGACGATGAAGGCCTGCTTCTCCGTGGACTGTCGTCTCGCCCGCTGCTTCACAGGGCGTACGTTGGGGCACACCTTTAAGTGATGCTCAATCACCTCTCTCGGGACCCCCACCAGCTGTTTGGGTTCCCATGCGAATATCTCCTTGTTTCCGCGCAAGAACTTCACCAACGCTCCCTCTTGATCAGGGTCGAGGTCGGCACCTATGGTAAAGGTGGCTCCTGAGGACCCGTCTTCATCAACTAGCACCTGCTTGGTCTCTGCCTTGTCTTGAGTGAACAACTGCTTCTTCTTGGTTGGTGCGGCTCCCTTGGCCTTGGAGGTGTCCGCGTCGGCGGGCTGCGCCGTCGCAGCGGTCTTGAGGGCACGCTTGAGTGTCATCAGGGCTTCCTTGGTGTCGCCAACTACTGTGAGGACACCCTTGCTCCTGGGCATCTTCATGAGGTTGTAGGCCGGATGGGTCGCCGCCATGAACTGAGCCAGGGCCGGGTACCCAAGGATGGCGTTGTATGGGAGGCCGATGCGGGCGATGTCGAAGTCGACCAGCTCCGTGCGGTAGTTGTCACGCGTGCCGAAGGTGACACGAAGGCGGATATGTCCCAGGGAGTGGGCGGTGCCGCCGCCAACTCCTGAGAAAGGCTTGCTGAGGCAGAGCCGCTCGAGTGGTACGTGAAGAAGGCTGAAGGCCTCCATGGAGAGCAAGTTGAGGCCGGCGCCGCCGTCGATGAGGGTCTTAGTGACGGACACATTGTAGATGGTGGGCGTGCAAAGCATTGGGAGCATACCCGAGACGGCGGTGGAGACGGGATGATCCCCTGAGTCGAAGGTGAGGTCGGCCTCAGGCGCGGCCCAGCCCGGGGGAGCCCCCGGGCGCTTGGAAGTGGCATCGATCTGGCGAAGGAACGGCTTGATGTGACGATCCGAGGGCGGCGCTTGCGAGCCACCGAGGAGGGCCGCCACAGCGTGGGGTGCCGGCACCGCGAAGCGCGCGGTGAAGAGGTCGCGCAACTCCTCCCAAGACGCCACGAAAGATCCTGGGAGGGTGAGTAGCCAGGCACGCGGTGCACCCACAAGGGCCATGGGAAGCCAGTTGGCCATGACCCTGTCGTCGCCGCCACCTTTGAGGACGGGCTCCTCCAATGCCAGCAGGAAAGCCACCGGATCCGCCGTGCCGTCATAGCGCGGCGGCATCTCCGGCTTGAACTTGGGTGGCCACTGCACCTGTCGTAAGGCGGGGGCCAAGGCTCGGAGCCCCCTGGCCCCGCCGCTGGCACCTGTCGTCAGAGCGAAAAGCGCTGCGCTTGCCATGGGGGCGGAGCGCGGTGACGGCGAAGCGCAGATCGACTGAAGGAAAACTCCGGCGCACCCCTACCCGGCGCACCAAATGTCGGATTTAGGGTTCCGGCAAAACCCTTGAGGTTCGAACACTGGGGTGCGCACGAAGATCTCTCCTCTCTCACGCTCTCACACTCCACGATCTCACGGACTAGCTCGCCGAACCCAAAAAACATGAGGACACAAGATTTATACTAGTTCGGGCCACCGTTGTGGTGTAATACCCTACTCGAGTGTGGTGGTGGTGGATTGCCTCTTGGGCTGAGGATGAACAGTACAAAGGAAGAACAGCCTCCTGAGGAGAGGTGTTCTTGTGCTTGGTGGGTGTGAGGATGAACCGAATGAGTTCGAGACGAGTTGCCTCCTACTATGGTGGCTAGTCCTATTTATAGAGGCCCTGGTCCTCTTCCCAAATATTGAGCGGGAAGGGATGCCACAACGGCCAATTTTAAAGGGGACAGCTAGTACAAGCTATCCTGACAAAAGTAGTCTTCGCCTGCCAAAGGCTCTGGTGGTGACGCCGTCTTGGGCTCCACGGTGACCTCCGTCCTGCCGTCCTGCTGGTCTCGGTCTTGTTGCATTGATATGGAAACCTTTGCATGATGCCTCGGTACTCTTCGCCTGCGCTTGCCTCCTTAGAACCAAAGGGGAAACGAGGACACTATGCGCGGTGGCGCCCGCCTGGCCTTGGTCGTCATGGCTTACGTCACGGGAAACCTCGCGAGGTACCCCCTTTGCCTTGATTTCTCCGCCCCTCACGATCCAGCCTGGTGAGGCCCCTCCCGAGGAGGTCTTGTGTCGTCCGCCTCGCGAGGCTTGGCCCCTCGCGAGGGTCTTGAGTGCTTGCTGGCGAAGATGGGCCATGCGGGCCTACTTGTGGAGCCACGCCGTGGGGCGCAGGCAGGCAAGTCTGGTGACCCCCATTCCCAGAATGCCGACACATGCCACTCGGAACACCATAGCGTAATGGTGTGTCCGAACTTCGTAATCGTACTTAACTAGATATGGTGCGATCTATGATGTATCTTACTGATTTACTGCTATCGTTTTCGGGTTATGCTTTAGAGACGGCTGCATTCACGTTAAATAGGGCACCATCTAAATCCGTTGAGATGACACCTTATGAACTGTTGTTTGGCAAGAAACCAAAGTTGTCGTTTCTTAAAGTTTGGGGCTGCGATGCTTATGTGAAAAAGCTTCAACCTGATAAGCTCGAACCCAAATCGGAGAAATGTGTCTTCATAGGATACCCAAAGGAGACTGTTGGGTATGCCTTCTATCACAGATCTGAAGGCAAGACATTCGTTGCTAAGAATGGATGCCTTCTAGAGAAGGAGTTTCTCTCGGAAGAAGTGAGTGGGAGGAAAGTAGAACTTGATGAGGTAACTGTACCTGCTCCCTTATTGGAAAGTAGTTCATCACAGAAATCTGTTCTTGTGACTCCTACACCAATTAGTGAGGAAGGTAATGATGATGATCATGTAACTTCAGATCAAGTTACTACCGAACCTCGTAGGTCAACCAGAGTAAGATCCACAGCAGAGTGGTATGGTAATCCTGTTCTGGAGGTCATGTTACTTGACCATGATGAACCTATGAACTATGAGGAAGCGATGATGAGCCCAGATTCCGCGAAATGGCTTGAGGCCACGAAATCTGAGATGGGATCCATGTATGAGAACAAAGTGTGGACTTTGGTTGACTTTCCCGATGATCTGCAAGCCATCGAGAATAAATGTATCTTCAAGAAGAAGACAGACGCTGACGGTAATGTTACTACAAAGCTCGACTTGTTGCAAAAGGTTTTCGATAAGTTCAAGGAGTTGACTACGATGAGACCTTCTCACCGGTAGCGATGCTTAAGTCCGTCCGAAGCATGTTAGCAATTGCTGCATTTTATGATTATGAAATTTGGCAAATGGATGTAAAGACTGCATTCCTGAATGGATTTCTGGAAGAAGAGTTGTATATGATGCAACCCGAAGGTTTTATCGATCCAAAGGATGCTAACAAAGTGTGCAAGCTCCAGTGATCCATTTATGGACTGGTGCAAGCATCTCGGAGTTGGAATAAACGTTTTGATAGTGTGATCAAAGCATATGGTTTTATACAGACTTTTGGAGAAGCCTATATTTACAAGAAAGTGAGTGGGAGCTCTGTAGCATTTCTATTATTATATGTGGATGGCATATTGTTGATTGGAAATGATATAGAATTTCTGGATAGCATAAAAGGATACTTGAACAAGAGTTTTCAATGAAAGACCTCGGTGAAGCTGCTTATATATTGGGCATCAAGATCTATGGAGATAGATCGAAACGCTTAATTGGACTTTCACAAAGCACATACCTTGATAAAGTTTTGAAGGAGTTCAAAATGGATCAAGCAAAGAAAGGGTTCTTGCCTGTGTTACAAGGTGTGAAGTTGAGTCAGACTCAATGCCTGACCACTTCAGAAGATAGAGAGAAAATGAAAGTTGTTCCCTATGCTTCAGCCATAGGCTCTATCATGTATGCAATGTTGTGTACCAGACCTGATGTGTGCCTTGCTATTCGTTTAGCAGGAAGGTACCAAAGTAATCCAAGAGTGGATCACTGGACAACGGTCGAGAACATCCTCAAATACCTGAAAAGGACTAAGGATATGTTTCTCGTTTATGGAGGTGACAAAGAGCTTGTCGTAAATGGTTACGTCAATGCAAGCTTTGACACTGATCCGGATGACTCTAAGTCACAAACCGGATACGTATTTATATTGAACGATGGAGCTGTCAGTTGGTGCAGTTCTAAGCAAAGCGTCGTGGCGGGATCTACGTGTGAAGCGGAGTACATAGCTGCTTCGGAAGCAGCAAATGAAGGATTCTAGATGAAGGAGTTCATATCCGATCTAGGTGTCATACCTAGTGCACCGGGTCCAATGAAAATCTTTTGTGACAATACTGGTGCAATTGCCTTGGCAAAGGAATCCAGATTTCACAAGAGAACCAAGCACATCAAGAGACGCTTCAATTCCATCCTCGATCAAGTCAAGGAGGGAGACATAGAGATTTGCAAGATACATACGGATCTGAATGTTGTAGACCCATTGACTAAGCCTCTCTCACGAGCAAAACATGATCAGCACCAAGACTTCACGGGTGTTAGAATCATTACTGTGTAATCTAGATTATTGACTCTAGAGTAAGTGGGAGACTGAAGGAAATATGCCCTAGAGGCAATAATAAAGTTGTTATTTATATTTCCTTATATCATGATAAATGTTTATTATTCATGCTAGAATTGTATTAACCGGAAACTTCGTACATGTGTGAATACATAGACAAACAGAGTGTCACTAGTATGCCTCTACTTGACTAGCTCATTGAATCAAAGATGGTTATGTTTCCTAGCCATAGACATGAGTTGTCATTTGATTCATGGGATCACATCATTAGAGAATGATGTGATTGACCTGACCCATTCCGTTAGCTTAGCACTTGATCGTTTAGTATGTTGCTATTGCTTTCTTCATGACTTACACATGTTCCTATGACTATGAGATTATTGAACTCCCGAATACCGGAGCAACTCCCGAATATGAGCATCCAGGTTCCACTATTGGTTATTGACCAGAGATGAGTCTCGGTCATACCTACATAGTTCTTGAACCTGTAGGGTCCGCACGCTTAACGTTCGGTGACGATCGGTATTATGAATTTATGTGTTTTGATGTACCTAAGGTAGTTCGGAGTCCCGGATATGATCACGGACATGACGAGGAGTCTCGAAATGGTCGAGACATAAAGATCGATATATTGGATTACTATGTTTGGACATCGGAAAGGTTTCGAGAGAGTTCGGGCATATACCGGAGTACCGGGGGGTTACCGGAACCCCCCGGGGAGTATATGGGCCCTAATGGGCTTTAGTGGAGAGAGAGGGGCAGCCAGGGCAGGCCGCACGCCCCCTCCCCCTCTGGTTCGAACTGGACTAGGAAGGGGGCGGCGCCCCCATTTCCTTCCTGCCTCTCTCCCCCTTCCTTCTCTCCTAGTCCAACTAGGGAAGGGGGGGAGGAATCCTACTCCCGGTGGGAGTAGGACTCCTCCAGGGCGCGCCATAGAAGGCCGGCCCTCCCCCTCCTCCACTCCTTTATATATGGGGGATGGGGGCACCCCTTAGACACACAAGTTGATCATTGATCTCTTAGCCGTGTGCAGTACCCCCCTCCACCATAATCCACCTCGGTCATATCGTTGCAGTGCTTAGGCGAAGCCCTGCGCCGGTAGCTTCATCATCACCGTCATCACGCCGTCGTGCTGACGAAGCTCTCCCTCGACACTCAGCTGGATCGAGAGTTTGTGGGACGTCATCGAGCCGAACGTGTGCAGATCGCGGAGGTGCTGTACTTTCGGTACTAGGATCGGTCGGATTGTGAAGACGTATGACTACATCAACCGCGTTGCCATAACACTTCCGCTTACGGTCTACGAGGGTACGTGGACTTCACTCTCCCCTCTCGTTGCTATGCATCACCATGATCTTGCGTATGCGTAGGAATTTTTTTGAAATTACTGCGTTCCCCAACAAGTAACATACCGATGACAAAGGGAACAACGTATGTTGTTATGTGATTTGACCGATAAAGATCTTCGTAGAATATGTATGAGCCAATATGAGCATCCAGGTTCCGCTATGGGTTATTGATCGGAGATGTGTCTCGGTCATGTCTACATAGTTCTTGAACCCATAGGGTCCGCACGCTTAACGTTCGAGGACGATTTGTATTATGAGTTATGTGATTTGATGTACCGAAGGTTGTTCCGAGTCCCGGATGAGATCACGGACATGATGAGGAGTCTCGAAATGGTCGAGACGTAAAGATCGATATATTGGAAGGCTATATTCGGACATCATAAAGGTTCCGAGTGATTCGCGTATTTTTCGGAGTACCGGAGAGTTACGGGAATTCGCCGGGGAGTTAATGGGCCTTCATGGGCCATGGTGGAAGAGAGGAGGAGGCGGCCAAGTGGTGGGGCGTGCCCCCCAAGCGCAATCCGAATATGGGAGGGGGCGCCCCCACTTTCCTTCTCTCCCTCTTCCCTTCCTTCCCCCTCCTAGTTGGACTAGGAAAGGGGGGAAACCTACTCCTAGTAGGAGTAGGAATCCCCCCTTGGGCGCACCATAGGAGGCCGCCCCCTATCGGTCAGATCGTGAAGATGTACGACTACATCAACCGCGTTGTCATAACGCTTCCGCTTTCGGTCTACAAGGGTACGTAGACAACACTCTCCCCTCTCGTTGCTATGCATCACCTAGATAGATCTTGCGTGATCGTAGGATTTTTTTTGAAATTACTGTGTTCCCCAACAATTACGTACAGACCAAACTCGTAACTCAAATATTCGCCTCTGCGATTAGATCGTAGAAACTTTATTTTCTGGTTACGATGATTTTCCACTTCACTATGAAATTCTTTGAACTTTTGAAATGTTTCAGATTTATGTTTCATTAAGTAGATATACCCATATCTGCTCAAATCATCTAGGAAGGTCAGAAAATAACAATACCAGCCGCGAGCCTCAACACTCATCGGACCGCATACATCAGTATGTATTATTTCCAATAAGTCAGTTGCTCGCTCCATAGTTCCGGAGAACGGAGTCTTAGGCAGTTTGTCCATGAGGCATGGTTCGCAAGTATCAAGTGATTCCAAAAGCCCATCAGCATGGATTTTCTTCATGCGCTTTACACTAATATGACCTAAATGGCAGTGCCACAAATAAGTTGCACTATCATTATTAACTTTGTATCTTTTGGCTTCAATATTATGAATATGTGTATCACTATGATCGAGATTCAACAAAAATAGACCACTCATCAAGGGTGCATGACCATAAAAGATATTACTCATATAAATAGAACAACCATTATTCTCTCATTTAAATGAATAACCGTCTCGCATCAAACAAGATCCAGATATAATGTTCATGCTCAACGCTGGCACCAAATAACAATTATTCATCTATAAAACTAATCCCGAAGGTAGATGTAGAGGTAGTGTGCCGACGGCGATCACATCGACCTTGGAACCATTTCTGACGTGCATCATCACCTCGTCCTTAGCCAATCTTTGTTTAATACGTAGCCCCTGTTTCGAGTTGCAAATATGAGCAACAAAACTAGTATCAAATACCCAGGCGCTACTACGAGCATTAGTAAGGTACACATCAATAACATGTATATCAAATATACCTTTCACTTTGCCATCCTTCTTATCCGCCAAATACTCGAGGCAGTTCCGCTTCCAGTGACCAGTCCCTTTGCAGTAGAAGCACTCAGTTTCAGGCTTAGGTCCAGACTTGGGCTTCTTCCCGGGAGTAGAAACTTGCTTGCTATTCTTCTTGAAGTTCCCCTTCTTCCTTTTGCCCTTTCTCTTGAAACTAGTGGTCTGGTTAACCATCAACACTTGATGCTCCTTCTTGATTTCTACCTCCGCAGCTTTAAGCATCGCGAAGAGCTCGGGAATTGTCTTTTCCCTCCCTTGCATGTTATAGTTCATCACGAAGCCTTTATAGCTTGGTGGTAGTGATTGAAGAACTCTGTCAATGACACTATCATCAGGAAGATTAACTCCCAGCTGAGTCAAGTTGTTATGGTACCCAGAAATTCTGAGTACGTGATCACTGACAGAACTATTCTCCTCCATCTTGCAGCTATAGAACTTGTTGGAGACTTCATATCTCTCAATTCGGGCATTTGCTTGAAATATTAACTTCAACTCCTGGAACATCTCAATGATGGTAAGTTCAAAGATGATGGTAGTTAATATTTCAAGCAAATGCCCGAGTTGAGAGATATGAAGTCTCCAACAAGTTCTATAGCTGCAAGATGGAGGAGAATAGTTCTGCCAGTGAACACATACTCATAATGTCTGGGTACCATAACCACTTGACTCAACTGGGAGTTAATCTTCCTGATGATAGTGCCATTGACAGAGTTCTTCAATAACTGCCACCAAGCTATAAAGGCTTCGTGATGAACTATAACATGCAAGGGATGGAAAAGACAATTCCCGAGCTCTTCGCGATGCTTAAGGCTGCAGAGGTAGCAATCAAGAAGGACCATCAAGTGTTGATGGTTAACAAGACCACTAGTTTCAAGAAAATGGGCAAAGGGAAGAAGGGGAACTTCAAGAAGAACGACAAGCAAGTTGCAGCTCAATTGAAGAAGCCCAAGTCTGGACTTAAGCCTGAGACTGAGTGCTTCTACTGCAAAGGGACTAGTCACTGGAGGCGGAACTGCCCCAAGTATTTGGCGGATAAGAAGGATGGCAAAGTGAAAGGTATATTTGATATACATGTTATTGATGTGTACCTTACTAATGCTCGTAGTAGCGCCTGGGTATTTGATACTGGTTCTGCTGCTCATATTTGCAACTCGAAACAGGGGCTACGGATTAAGCGAAGATTGGCTAAGGACGAGGTGACGATGCGCGTGGGAAATGGTTCCAAGGTCGATGTGATCGCCATCGGCACGCTACCTCTACATCTACCTTCGGGATTAGTTTTAGACATGAATAATTGTTATTTTGGTGCCAACGTTGAGCATGAACATTATATCTGGATCTTGTTTGATGTGAGAAGGTTATTCATTTAAATCAGAGAATAATGGTTGTTCTATTTATATGAGTAATATCTTTTATGGTCATGCACCCTTGATGAGTGGTCTATTTTTGTTGAATCTCGATCGTAGTGATACACATATTCATAATATTGAAGCCAAAAGATACAAAGTTAATAATGATAGTGCAACTTATTTGTGGCACTGCCGTTTAGGTCATATTGGTGTAAAGCGCATGAAGAAACTCCGTGCTGATGGGCTTTTGGAATCACTTGATACTTGCGAACCATACCTCATGGGCAAGATGACTAAGACTCCATTCTCCGGAACTATGGAGTGAGCAACTGACTTATTGGAAATAATACATACCGATGTATGCGGTCCGATGAGTGTTGAGGCTCGCGGAGGGTATCGTAATTTTCTGACCTTCACAGATGATTTGAGCAGATATGGGTATATCTACTTAATGAAACATAAATCTGAAACATTTGAAAAGTTCAAAGAATTCCAGAGTGAAGTTGAAAATCATCGTACCAAAAAATAATAAAGTTTCTACGATCTGAATCTGATCGCGGAGGCGAATATTTGAGTTACGAGTTTGGTGTTCATTTGAAACAATGTGGAATAGTTTCACAACTCACGCCACCTGGAACATGATACGTCTCCAACGTATCTATAATTTATGAAGTATTCATGCTGTTATTTTATCATTCTTGGATGTTTTACAATCATTTTATAGCAACTTCATATCATTTTTTGGGACTAACCTATTGAACCAGTGCCGAGTGCCAGTTGCTGTTTTTTGCTTGTTTTTTACATCGCAGGAAATCAATACCAAACGGAGTCCAAATGCAACGAAACTTCACGGAGATTTTTTATGGACCAGAAGACCAACAGTGGGACAAAGAAGCACCTGGGGGGGGCCCCGAAGAGGGCACAACGCACCAGTGTGCGCCTGGGGGCCCAGGCGCGCCCAGGTGGGTTGTGCCCACCTCGGTGGCCTCCCGCACCCCCTCTTTACCCTATAAATTCACAAATATTCCAAAACCCATCGAGGTTAACCTAGATCAGAAGTTCCGTCGCCGCAAGGCTCTGTAGCCACCGAAAACCAATCTTGACCCTTTCCGGCACCCTATCGGAGGGGGGGAATCATCACCGGTGGCCATCTTCATCATCCCGGCGGCCACCATGATGAGGAGGGAGTAGTCCACCCTCGGGGCTAAGGGTTGGTACCAGTAGCTATGTGTTTAATATCTCTCTCTCATGATCTATATCATGGGCTTTGTTAATATAGATGGATCATATGATGTTTCTCCTCTCTATACTCTTGTTGTGATGAATTGAATCTTTACCCTTTGAAGTTTTGTCTTGTCGGATTGAATATTCAGATATGAGAACACATGATGTATGTCTTGCGGTATGAATACTTGAGGTGACAATGGGGTATCGTATTGATTCACTTGATATATGTTTTGGCACTCAACTTGCGGATTCCCAAGGTGACATTGGGGTAATCTATGCATAGGGGTTGATGCACGATTTTATTATCTTTTCTCCGATAGAAACTTTGGGGTCTCTTTGTAGTTCTTTGTGTGGATTGAGTATTATGAATATGAATTTGCTTTGGTGTTATTTTAGTACGAACTCTTGATTAGATCGATCGGAAAGAATAGCTTGCGTTATTTTAGTACGAACTCTAGGATAGATCGATCGGAAAGAATAGCTTTGATGTGGTTTTGTACCCTACAAACATTTTCTACCTTTTGCTCTTCGCTAATAGGAACTCGGGAGTGATTCTTTATTGCACTTTGAGGGATGATCTTATGATCCAACTATTTTAGCATTGTTGAGAGATTGCACTAGCGAAAGTACGGACCCTAGGCCTTGTTTTCAAGCATTGCAATACCGTTTTTGTGCCCGTTTACTATTTGCTACCTTGCTGTTTTTATTTATTCAGATTATAAAAATATATTTCTACCATCCATATTACACTTTATCACCATCTCTTCGCTGAACTAGTGCACCTATACAATTTGCTATTGTATTGGGTGTGTTGGGGACACAAGAGATTTCTTGTATTTGGTTGTAGGGTTGTTTGAGAGAGACCATCTTCATCCTACACCTCCCACGGATTGATAAACCTTAGGTCATCCACTTGAGGGAAAATTGCTACTGTCCTACAAAACTCTGCGCTTGGAGGCCCAACACGTGTCTACAAGAATAAAGTTGCGTAGTAGACATCAAGCTCTTTTCTGGCACCGTTGCCGAGGAGGTGAGTGCTTGAAGGTATATCTTTAGGTGTTGCAATCGAATCTTTTAGTTTCTTGTTTTATCACTAGTTTGGTTCATAAAAGAAAACTAAAAAATGGAATTTAGGTTGCATCATATTATTGATCATCTTTATAATATCTTTCCTGAAAATGATGGTTTGAAAAATTGTGCTCAATTGTTAGAAGAAGAAGTCATTAAAATGCTTGGCACAAATTTTTTGAATGATGAGCATGATTGCAATGTTGTTAGTGTGAATTCTTTGAATATCCAAAATGCTAATGATGATTGCACAAGTCATGACAAAAATGTTTCTTATAAGCATGTAACTTTTTGTGGAGTGAATTGGGAGTGCAATTGCACACCAAAAAGGGAAGATAGATTTTGTAAGAAGCATAAATATTTAGAAACAAAAAAGTTGCAAGAGAGGCTAGATGATTGTGCTGAAAGATTTAATTTTTTTCGCCATCCTTGTGAACTTTGCAATGTACGTGGTCATTTAAATCTCCAATGCAAATTCTTTCATGGTCAAATCGTATCCAAAAATTGTGATAACTTGATTACCCTTGAGCATCATAAAGAGCTTAGTCTTCTTTTGGGGTATGAAGAAATGAAACGTATAGCTGAGGGTATTCCAAAATTTAATCTCGAGAGATTTCTTGATTTTGATCTAGAGGAAATTTATATGTTTTGTGCGGTAAATTGCATTGATAATCCTTATATTGCCAACTATCCAAAGTCAAGAAAACAAATAGAATACTAAGATAGTACTAATGAAAGGGAAAATATTTCCCAATACCCTCCTAGTGTTTATTATGATGAATCAGGTAACGAGGAGGAGCTTCGTATCCAACCAATCTCATCAATAAGAAGCTTGAAAAGATTAATTAAACCCACACATGATGTGGTGAAGAAGAAGAAAATAAGAAAGAATAGAGGTAAAAAGGTATCTCTCCCAAATAACGTTGCTCCTATTATTGTTGTGCCTCATGAAAATGAATCAAAAATAATTGTGGAAGATGATGCACTTGATGATGATTTTCTTATGCCTATTGCTTGTTGTGATGATTATGATTGGGAAGATAATGATACTTCTTATAATCTTGTAAATCTTTTTGGCACCAACTTTGGAAATTATGATGATAGCTATTGTTATACCATTGGTGCTATTCATACTATTAATGATGAGAGTGATTATGCTTATGATATGCCAAGCCACAAGCTTGGGGATGATATGTTTGATAAGACTGACATGTTTGAGAATTTATTTGCTGCAATTAATGTTTGTCCCAAGCTTGGGGATGATATGTTCAATGAAGATGATCTTTCTAGTCCCCCTACTTTGAATGATCAAGCTTTCTATGATGCTTGCATGCCTCCTATCTATGATGAGAACAAAGTTGCTACTTATGATGATTATTGTGATGATACTTATGTTATAAAAAGTAGTGATAATTATTGTCATAATTTTCAATATCCTTTTACTGAACATTACTCTTTTAATGTGGGAACAATTTATAGTATTCGAGTTTCCTATGATACTCCCACTATTATGAATGAGAATAAAATTGATTATGTGGAGAGTAAGAAATTCTCTATGCTTGTGGATCATGAAAAGAATGCTTTATGTAATGGTTATATTGATGAATCTATTCACTACTGAAAATTATTATGAGAGAGGAACTTATGACTCATGATGCTCTCTTTATGTTTCAATTCTTATCTTTTATGCGAGCATCATTGAAATCATCATGCCTAGCTTAAAAGGCATTAAAGAAAAGCGCTTGTTGGGAGACAACCCAACACTTTTACCTACTGTTTTTATGTGTTAATATGATTAAGCTACTGTAGTAATCATGTTTTATTGCTTTTGTTTCAATAAAGTGCCAAGTAAAGCCTTTGGGATCATGTTGGGTGATAGCTGATTTGACCCTGCTGAAAAACAGAAACTTTTGCGCTCACGAAAACAAGTCTCATTTTTAACAGAAGAGTGCTTTTGAGTTGATTCTTTTTGCATAAGTTTAATATACAAATTTATCACACGGTACAAATTTTGTCATAATTGTTTGAGTAGCAGAAGTATGGTTTTAGGACAGATTACTAAAGACTGTTCTGTTTTTGACAGATTCTGTTTTCAATGCATAGTTTGCTTGCTTTCTAGTTTCTATGGCTTATATTGCTCAATATAAATTGTTGAAATGATATGTAACAGTAGGCATTGTGTGTAAACAATTATGAATCTTTTCTTTGACAGTACCAAAGTGAAATGGTTTGCTCTTTATCATACTAACCTATCTCACGAAGTTCCGTTGAGTTTCGTGTGATTGAAGTTTTCAAGTTTTGGGTGAGATATCGATATGAGGAGAATAAGGAGTGACAAGACCCTAAGCTTGGGGATTCCTGAGGCACCCCCAAGGTAATATTCAAGGAATATCTAAGCAACTAAGCTTGGGGATGCCCTGGAAGGCATCCCCTCTTTCGTCTTCAACATTATCGGTAACCTCACTTGGAGCTATGTTTTCGTTCGTCACATGATATGTGTTTTGCTTGGAGCGTCAATTTATTTTGTTAGGATTTGCTTGCTGTTATTTAGAATAATGTTTTGCATCTTTTATTTCAATAAAAGTGGCATTGATAGCCTTTGCCATGCTTATCTTGCAAGTATACATGTTGCTGTTTGAAAACAGAAAGTTCATCGATGTTGCAAAAATTTCCGAGGGAAGTAAGAATGTGATAAAATGTTGAAACTTTTTGCGTAATAAGCTCTGATGAATTTTCTACAGTGTGGTAGAATTTCATAATGTTTGGAGTTGAATACGTATAGATACTCTTGCATTCTTTACAGACTATACTGTTTTGGCAGATTGCTGTTATGTTTGCATTGTTTGCATATGCTTGCTTGTTTAATGAATCTATTTGAGGATAGGAGTATTAAATATGCAGAGGCATTTAGTATGAAATGTTGAATAATAATTTTAGTGATTTGCTACAGTAGAGATTGATAAGGTTTTTGCACTAGTTTATACTAATTTATCTCACGAGTTCTTGTTGAGTTTTGTGTGGATGAAGCTTTTGAGATTTAGGAAAACCGTGATATAAAAGGAATTAAGGAGACACAAAAGCTCAAGCTTGGGGATGCCCAAGGCACCCCAAGATAATATTTCAAGAAGTCTCAAGCATCTATGCTTGGGGATGCCCCGGTAGGCATCCCACCTTTTTTCTTCAACAACTATCGGTTAGTATCGGTTTAGCCTAAGTTTTTGCTTCTTCACATGAGTTGTGTTATCCTTGAAATGTCATTTTGTTTTGTTTTGCTTGCTGTTTTAATAAAATACTTAGAAATGAAAGTTTTTAAATAAAATAGAATCCTCAAATGGTTGCCAAGGAGGCTAAGTAAGCAACATTCACATCCCGTCAACGAAGCTCTTTTCTTTGGAATTGCTCTAGTGCTTCACTTATATATTTTTGAGCACGGTGTGCTTTAGTATTTTTGAAGAAATTCTCTCTTGCTTCACTTAAATTAATTTGAGAGAAATAAATATTATGCTCATTGTAATGCCCGGATAATTATGCTATAGTGAATCTATGCTAATGATGCCACGTCACCTCCGTTACTGTCGCTAATCTCGCGTTAGTTCAAAACGAATCGAACTCAAAATTGAATTTTTGACAAACAATAAAAGTCTTCAAATATCGAAACAAAAATGTTCAGAATGTGACATAATTAAGTTTACAAAATTAGGTGCAACCTATGTAGTTTTCCCAAAACTAAATGTTTAGGAAACGTGAGAAAACAGAAAAGGAAATAAATAAAAAGGAAAAGAACAAAACAAAACAAAAAAATAAAAAGGAAACCCCACCCCCCACTGGACCAGACGGCCCAGCTGGCCGACCCACCTGGCCCAACCCCTCCTCCATAACCCCCCACTACCCAAACCCTAGTCCCCCCGTCACCCCACTGCCCCCACGTTGCCAATCCCCCTCCCAATCCGATCTAGATCGGGATCGATCCCCGGCACCCCTCGCCCGAGACCACCGCGCCACCCGACGCCGCTGGACCATGTCGCTGTCGCCCGGAATGCCGCCTCGACCACGCCTCCCCGCCGGACTGCCTCCCCGTCCCCGACGCCGCCGTCCCCGTCCTCCTCCCCGCTGCCCAGTCCCCTACGAACCCCCCCCCCCCGTGAGGCCCCCCTCCTTCTCCTCTTCCCCGCACCACGCAGGTCGCCGTCGCCGCGGACACCGCGCCCCTCATCCGTCCGCCGCGCTCGCTCGCATCACCCCGCGCCGGCCGCTTCCGGCCCCGCGACCACGCGCCGCTGTGACCCTGCTGTCGTTCCTCGCGACGCTCGATTCCCCACTCCCGCTCGGCGACCGCGCCCCTCCCTCCCCCCGCAGCGCGTCGCCGCTCGCGAATCCTGCCGCAGCCCCACGACGTCGCCAACCGCCGTCGCCCCCCTCCAGCTGGCCATGCGCCTACGGCCACGCCCTGGCCGTGCTTACGCACGCCACCGTGCCGGCCTACGCCCTCCTCGCCTCGCATCTGCTTCGCCGCGCGAGCACGTGCCGCCCGCGCCACGCTGTGCCCTGCTGCCGCTCGCCGCGCCGTTCCGCCGCCGCATCGCCGTGCGGCCCCGCACAGGCCCGGCCGCATCACCACCTCCAGTCGACCCCGCGCCGCCTTGCTCCGGTCCGCCGCCGTGGCCGGCGCCCCATTGGGTGGCCACGGGCGCACGCACCCACTGCGCCAGATCGGGCTGCGCCCGACGCCCGCTAGCGCCCGAACCCACTAAGGCCCCTCTGGGCCGCTGACATGGGGGCCCACGCCCTGGAACGTTTACAAAAAAAGAGATAAAAATAATAATTTTATTAATTAATTAATTAGTTAACTAAATTAATTAACTTAATTAATTGTGATTAATTAACTAATTAATTGTTAGTTAAATAGTCAATGACATGTGGACCCCACACGTGAGCGACCCAGTCAACACCTCTGTTGACTGCTGACATCATGCTGATGCAGAAATGCTATTTTCGAATTAAATTAATAACAATTTAAAAAATGATTAAATCCTTTTTAAATTAATATAAAATAAACCGTAGATCGGATGGAGAAACTTTGTACATGATAGTTGCTCGGAACGACGAGACGATTCCGAATATGTAGCCCATTCGCCCGCCACACATCCCTAGCATGGCGAACATGCAACTTTCCCCCTCCGGTTCATCCGTCCAAAAACTCGAAAGACCGGGGATACTTTCCCGGATGTTTCCCCTCTTCGCCGGTATCACCTCCTACCGCGTTAGGGCACACCTAGCACCGTTACTTGTCATGTCATGCATCGATATACATCTCTTTGCATTGTATTCATTGTTTCTTCCCCCTCTTCTCTCCGGTAGACTACGAGACCGACGCCGCTGCTATCCCTGTCGACTACGGTGTTGACGACCCCTCCTTCTTGCCAGAGCAACCAGGCAAGGCCCCCTCCCCTTGATCACCAGATATCGCCTATTCCTTCCCTCTACTGCTTGCATTAGAGTAGTGTAGCATGTTACTGTTTTCGGTTAATTCTATTCTGTTGCATAGCCTGTCATTGTTGCTACAGTTGTTGATACCTTACGTGCAATCCTAAATGCTTAGTATAGGATGCTAGTATTCCATCAGTGGCCCTACATTCTTGTCCGTCTGCCATGCTATACTACTAGGCCGTGATCACTCGGGAGTTGATCACGGGTATATACTTATATACATAATACATGATACATGCGGTGAGTAAAGTCGGGTCGGCTCATCGAGTACCCGCGGTTGATTCACGGATTGGGGGCTGAAAGGACATACTTTCCCGACGGCCCTCTGTGTGGATCTTTGTGGTGGAGCGACGGGGCAAGTTGAGACCACCTAGGAGAGAGGTGGGCCTGGTCTTGGTCGGCGTCTGCGGTTGCTTCAAAATAACACGCATAACGAGATCTTGGTATTTGATCTGAGTCTGGCCACTGGCCTATACGCACTAACCAACTACGCGGGAACAGTTATGGGCACTCGACATCGTGGTATCAACCGAAGCCTTCTTGGCGTCAGCGACTGAGCAGCGCTCGCCGGATTGGACCGTAAGCCTGCGCTTGTATTAAGGGGGATAGGTCTCACTAGTAGAAAAAGGGTGAAATGTGAAGCACATTAGTGCCGGTTTGATTTTGAGCCGGCACTAATGTGTCCATTAGTGCCGGTTCCAATGGCTAGGCGGGAGGAGCTCTTTAGTACCGATTCATGGCGAACCTTTAGCACCGGTTCGTGCCACGAATCGGTACTAATGAGGCCGTGGCCCCACAAGCACCTTTAGTACCGGTTCGTGGCATGAACCGGTACTAGAGTTTCTTACTAAGCTGTTTTTAGTCCCACCTCGTGAAGAGAGAGGCACTAGGAGCGGTTTATAAGCCCTGAGTGCAGAGACGATGAAGTAGAGGCGCAATGCTCACCTTCACGTTGCTTAGCTTCAAGCCTTGAGGAATAGGGTAGACTGCATGGAGCTATGTGCAGTGCAGTCTACACTATTCGGAAAGGCTTGAAGCTAATTAACGAGCATTGCGCCTCTTTTTTATTTTTAATAACTTATTACAACTCCGGACATCTTGTGTTACGGCAAAAACTGGATGCACTTCGTGTACAAACTAGACAATACGGCAAAAACTGGATGCACTTCGTGTACAAACTGGACAATCTCTTTCGAAGTATCAGGGCCGGTTTCGGCCGAAAACTCATCTGTTACACCCCACTTCATTTTTTAAACTTATTACAACTCCAGACTATTTTTGCGTTTAGTACGCAGCATTCAAAGCGACGTCATCAATTTTCAACACTTTCTGACATCATTTGCTATTTTTCAGTCATTTACCGATTTGTTTTCAGAGCTAAATGACCGTGAAATTGAAAATCGCCAAAATGAACTCTGAAAATGTTGAAACTTGGCATGGTATCATCATTTCACCCACATAGCATGTGCAAGAGAGTAGAGGGGGTTACAGCAAAAACTGGACGAACTTCGTGTACAAACTGGACAATCTCTTTCGGAGTATCAGGGCTTCGGACGAGAACTCATCTGTTACACCGGCACTTCATGTTTTTTAAACTTAATTGAACTCCAGACTATTTTTGCGTTCAGTACGCACCATTCAAAGCGACGTCATCAATTTCCAACACGTTCTGACATCATTTGCTGTTTTTCAGTCATTTACCCATTTGTTTAGGGAGCTAAATGACCGTGAAATTGAAAATCGCTACAAAATGAACTCTGAAAATGTTGAAACTTGGCATAGTATCATCATTTGACCCGCATAGCATGTGCAAGAGAGTAGAGAGGGTTACGGCAAAAACTGGCCGCACTTCGTGTACAAACTGGACAATCTCTTTCGGAGTATCAGGGCTTCGGACGAGAACTCATCTGTTACACAGGCACTTCAATGTTTTTAAACTTATTTGAACTCCAGCCTATTTTTGCGTTCAGTATGCATCATTCAAAGTGACGTCATCAATTTCCAACACGTTCTGACATCATTTGCTGTTTTTCAGTCATTTACCGATTTGTTTAGAGAGCTAAATGACGGTGAAATTGAAATCACTACAAAATGAACTCTGAAAATGTTGGAACTTGGCATGGTATCATCATTTCACCCGCATAGCATGTGCAAAAGAGTAGAGAGGGTCACGGCGAAAAATGGACGCACCTCGTGTACAAACTGGACAATCTCTTTCGGAGTATCAGGGTTTCGGACGAGAACTCATCTGTTACACGGGCACTTCAATGTTTTTAAAACTTATTTGAACTCCAGCCTAATTTTGCGTTCAGTATGCATCATTCAAAGCGACGTCATCAATTTCCAACACGTTCTGACATAATTTGCTGTTTTTCAGTCATTTACCGATTTGTTTAGAGACCTAAATGACGGTGAAATTGAAAATCACTACAAAATGAACTCTGAAAATGTTGGAACTTGACATGGTATCATCATTTCACCCGCATAGCATGTGAAAAAGAGTAGAGAGGGTCACGGTGAAAACTGGACGCACCTCGTGTACAAACTGGACAATCTCTTTCGGAGTATCAGGGTTTTCGAACGAGAACACATCTGTTACACGGGCACTTCAATGTTTTTTAAACTTATTTGAACTCCAGCCTATTTTTGCGTTCAGTATGCATCATTCAAAGCGACGTCATCAATTTCCAACACGTTCTGACATCATTTGCTGTTTTTCAGTCATTTACCGATTTGTTTAGAGAGCTAAATGACGGTGAAATTGAAAATCACTACAAAATGAACTCTGAAAATGTTGGAACTTGGCATGGTATTATCATTTCACCCGCATAGCATGTGCAAAAGAGTAGAGAGGGTCATGGCGAAAACTGGACGCACCTCGTGTACAAACTGGACAATCTGTTTCGGAGTATCAGGGTTTTCTGAGGAGAACTCATCTGTTACATGGGCACTTCAATGTTTTTTAAACTTATTTGAACTCCAGCCTATTTTTGCGTTCAGTACGCATCATTCAAAGCGACGTCATCAATTTCCAACACGTTCTGACATCATTTGCTGTTTTCAGTCATTTACCGATTTTTTTAGAGAGCTAAATGACGGTAAAATTGAAAATCACTACAAAATGAACTATGAAAATGTTGGAACTTGGTATGGTATCATAATTTCACCCGCACAGCATGTGCAAAAGAGTAGAGAGGGTCACGGTGAAAACTGGACGCACCTCGTGTACAAACTGGACAATCCCTTTCGGAGTATCAGCGTTTCGGACGAGAACTCATCTGTTACACGGGCACTTCAATGTTTTTTAAACTTATTTGAACTCCAGCCTATTTTTGCATTCAGTATGCATCATTCAAAGCGACGTCACCAATTTCCAACATGTTCTGACATCATTTGTTGTTTTTTAGTCATTTACCGATTTGTTTAGAGAGCTAAATGACGGTGAAATTGAAAATCACTACAAAATGAACTCTGAAAATGTTGGAACTTGGCTTGGTATCATCATTTCACCCGCATAGCATGTGCAAAAGAGTAGAGAGGGTCACGGCGAAAACTGGACGCACCTCGTGTACATACTGGACAATCTCTTTCGGAGTATCAGGGTTTCAAATGAGAACTCATCTGTTACACGGCCAGTTCAATGTTTTTTAAACTTATTTGAACTCCAGCCTATTTTTGCGTTCAGTATGCATCATTCAAAGCAACGTCATCAATTTCCAACACGTTCTGACATCATTTGCTATTTTTCAGCCAGTTACCGATTTGTTTAGAGAGCTAAATGACGGTGAAATTGAAAATCACTACAAAATGAACTCTGAAAATGTTGGAACTTGGCATGGTATCATCATTTCACCCGCATAGCATGTGCAAAAGAGTAAAGAGGGTCACGGCGAAAACTGGACGCACCTCGTGTACAAACTGGACAATCTCTTTCGGAGTATCAGGGTTTCGGACAAGAACTCATCTGTTACACGGGCACTTCAATGTTTTTTAAACTTATTTGAACTCCAGCCTATTTTTGCGTTCAGTATGCATCATTCAAAGCAACATCATCAATTTCCAACATGTTCTGACATCATTTGCTATTTTTCAGTCATTTACCGATTTGTTTAGAGAGCTAAATGACGGTGAAATTGAAAATCACTACAAAATGAACTCTGAAAATGTTGGAACTTGGCATGGTATCATCATTTCACCCGCATAGGATGTGCAAAAGAGTAGAGAGGGTCACGGCGACAACTGGACACACCTCTTGTACAAACTGGACAATCTCTTTCAGAGTATCAGGGTTTCGGACGAGAACTCATCTGTTACACGGGCACTTCAATGTTTTTTAAACTTATTTGAACTCCAGCCTATTTTTGCGTTCAATATGCATCATTCAATGCGACGTCATCAATTTGCAACACGTTCTGACATCATTTGCTGTTTTTCAGTCATTTACCGATTTGTTTAGAGAGCTAAATGACGGTGAAATTGAAAATCACTACAAAATGAACTCTGAAAATGTTGGAACTTGGCATGGTATCATCATTTCACCCGCATAGCATGTGCAAAAGAGTAGAGAGGGTCACGGCGAAAACTGGACACACCTCTTGTCAAACTGGACAATCTCTTTCGGAGTATCAGGGTTTCGGACGAGAACTCATCTGTTACACGGGCACTTCAATGTTTTTTAAACTTATTTGAACTCCAGCCTATTTGTGCATTCAATATGCATCATTCAATGCGACGTCATCAATTTCCAACACGTTTTGACATCATTTGCTGTTTTTCCAGTCATTTACCGATTTGTTTAGAGAGCTAAATGACGGTGAAATTGAAAATCACTACAAAGTGAACTCTGAAAATGTTGGAACTTGGCATGGTATCATCATTTCACCCGCATAGCATGTGCAAAAGAGTAGAGAGGGTCACGGCGAAAACTGGACGCACCTCTTGTACAAACTAGACAATCTCTTTCGGAGTATCAGGGTTTGGCACGAGAACTCATCTGTTACACGGGCACTTCAATGTTTTTTAAACTTATTTGAACTCCAGCCTATTTTTGCGTTCAATATGCATCATTCAATGCGACATCATCAATTTCCAACACGTTCTGACATCATTTGATGTTTTCAAGTCATTTACCGATTTGTTTAGAGAGCTAAATGACAGTGAAATTGAAAATCACTACAAAATGAACTCTGAAAATGTTGGAACTTGGCATGGTATCATCATTTCACCCGCATAGCATGTGCAAAAGAGTAGAGAGGGTCACGGCAAAAACTGGACGCACCTCGTGTACAAACTAGACAATCTCTTTCGGAGTATGAGGGTTTCGGACGAGAACTCATCTGTTACACGGGCACTTCAATGTTTTTTAAACTTATTTGAACTCCAGCCTATTTTTGCGTTCAGTATGCATCATTCAAAGCGACGTCATCAATTTCCAACACGTTCTGACATCATTTGCTGTTTTTCAGTCATTTACTGATTTGTTTAGAGAGCTAAATGATGGTGAAATTGAAAATCACTACAAAATGAACTTTGAAAATGTTGGAACTTGGCATGGTATCATCAGGGTTTCGGACGGGAACTCATATGTTACACGGGCACTTCAATGTTTTTTAAACTTATTTGAACTCCAGCCTATTTTTGCGTTCAGTATGCACCATAATAAAACAGAAAATAAATAAAACAGAAAAGACAAAAACTATATAAAAAATTACTCAAAAATAAATAGCAGAAAATAAATAATGCAGAAAAGAAAAAACTATATAATAGAGACATCTGGGTCGATGTGCAGATGCCTCCAGTTCTACCATTATGTGAGTTTCTCAACCATATTTATGTCTTTGATATTGTTTATTCAGAAATAGTTGACAACTAATTTCTATTGACAGCTTATTTCCATTCAAGCAAACATGTCCGGCGCTTGGTAGAGAGGACCTACTACTGTCCCGGAGCTGAACCAAACTGCGAGGAGATAAGTCATTATGTTTCATGGCTTGAGGATCTTCATACTTGTTAAGACAATTTTTCTTCCTGCACTCACTACAGGAATCAGCTACTTTGCCATCTGTCGCGGACGGCAAAAGGCTTCAGCAAAGTAGGCATCAGTAAAGAGCCTCTTTGCCGTCTGCTTTTTGAAGCGGACGGCAAAGGGGCCTTTGCTATCAGCGGCTGACGGCAAAGAAAGCCGACGGCAATAAATGCGCTGTTAGTCCGTTAGGCGGCTAACGGCAGCCTTCGCCGTCCGCCGCTGACGGCAAAGAGCATCCAGCCTTTGCCGTCCGCCGCTGTAGGCAAACTGACCAAATGGGTCAGCTCCCAGGGAGCACAGGTGGCCGCCGCGTGGCTTCTTTGCCGTTCGCGGCAGACGGCAAAGGAGCCTTTGCCATCAGCGGCTGACGGCAAAGGTGCCTCTTTTTCTGTTTTTTTAATCCAGCAATTTTCACAGCAAATATATGACATATATATATATATTTCACAGGGCTATTTAACAGCAAACATAACATATCCAGCACATAAGTTTCATCATGCATACATACATAGTTCCATCCATTCATACATAGCAAGTTGCACATACACATTGTTCCATCCATACATATTACAATGCAAAGTTTCATCAAGATAGCAAGTTCCATCATAGCAAGCTAGAAGAATACTAGAGGAGAATGAAAGAAAAAACAAGCACTCCATCATAGCAAGCTAGCTTCCGTGAAGTGAATGAAATCTGCAAAATGGCAAATAAGAAAGTTAGAAAAAGGTGACTAGAAGAAGAAGTATATGCCATTTATGAGCTAACTTAGGTGAAATGGATCATTTATGAGCTAACTTAGTTGAAATGGATCGTTTATGAGCTAACCTAGGTGAAATAGATCGTTTATAAGCTAACTTAGGTATAATGCATCATTTTAGAGCTAACCTAGGTAAGATGGGTCATTTTGGAGCTAACCTAGGTGAAATGGATCGTTTTTGAGCTAAGTTAGGTGAAATGGATCGTTTATGAGCTAACCTAGGTGAAATAGATCGTTTATGAGCTAACTTAGGTAAAATGCATCATTTTAGAGCTAACCTAGGTGTGATGGGTCATTTTGGAGCTAAACTAGGTAAAATGGATCGTTTGTGAGCTAACCTAGGTGAAATGGATCGTTTATGAGCTAATCTAGGTAAAATGGGTCATTTTAGAGCTAACTTCGGTAAAATGCATCATTTTGGAGCTAACGTAGGTAAGATGAGTCATTTTGGAGCTAACCTAGGTAAAATGGGTCATTTTAGAGCTAACATAGGTAAAATGGATCATTTTGGAGCTAGTCTAGGTAAAATGGGTCATTTTAGAGCTAACTTGGGTAAAATGGATCATTTATGAGCTAACTAAGGTAGAATGGGTCATTTTAGAGCTAACTTAGGTAAAATGGATTGTTTATGAGCTAACTAAGCTAATTATGCCAGTTTTGACATAAGTAAGCTAAGTACATGTCATTATTGAGCAAACCTAGTTAACTAAGCATATTAGAGCTAACTTAGGTCATTTTGGAGGAAACAAAGCTAAGTATAGAACGTTTTAGAGCTAACTTAGATAAAATTGATGGTTTTGGAGGTCAGTAAGCTTATTAAGTCATTTTGGAGGAAAAGAAGCTAACTCTAGGTCATTGTGGTAAGCATATTGGAGGAAATAAGGCTAAGTCTAGGTCTTTATGCATTTGTTAAGCAAAACACTAGAGAAACTTACCATGATCATGGAGGTGTAGGAGCGGGCTGGCTCGTGCCGGTAGCTGGAGAAGGATCGTGCGATGCTTGTGTGGAGTTACGCTGCACCAAAGATCATTTCCAATGTCTCGTTAGCATGATGACACTCAAATGTTAAGACTAGCAAGTAATGTCCATTCAAATTAAACTCACCGTGGTCCCAGGAGCAATCACTGGCATAGGCGGAGCGGTCTGACCGGTCTTCTCGCACACAGACTGCACATTTGGTTTTGACGACTCAGTCATACTAGTTAGTAATGAGACAAACACTACATGAATGTTTTGGCTAATCTGTAGAAGAAACTTACCACAAGGAGCTCGTACATGGCCCTTGCCTGCATGTCATTCCGTGCCCTCTCGGGGGTCGGGGTGCCGTGTCGGGGGTCGGGGTGCCGTGTCAGGGTCGGGGTGCTGTTTCGGGGTCGGGGTGTCGGGGTGGTCGGGGTCGGGGTGTGGTGTCGGGGTGTCGGGGGTCAGGGGTCGGGGTGTCGTGCCGGGGTGTCGGGGTGTCAGGGTGTCGGGGTCGGGGTGTGGGTTGGGGTGTGGTGTCAGGCTGTCGGGGTGTCGGGGTGTCGGGGTCGGGATGTCGGGGTGTCAGGGTATCGTTTTCTTCTTCTTCCTTTTTCCTGTTTTTTCCTTTTCTTCTTCTTCTCTTCTTCTTCTTCTTTTCTTCTTCTTCTTCTTCTTCTTCTTCTTCTTCTTCTTCTTCTTCTTCTTCTTCTTCTTCTTCTTCTTCTTCTTCTTCTTCTTCGTCTTCGTCTTCTTCCTCTTCTTCTTCTTTTCTTCTTCTTCTTCTCCTCCTCTTCCTCTTCCTCTTCTTTCTTGCTCTTCTTCTTCTTCATCTTCTTCTTCATCTTCTTCTTCTTTCTTCTTCTTCTTTTCTTTCTTCTTCTCCCTCCACCTCTTCCCCCCTCCTCCTCCTCCTCCTTCTACTCTTCTTATTCTTCTAAACTAAAACTAATCTAAAATAAACTAAACTAAAACTAAAACTATAACTAAAACAGAAACTAAATTAACTAAAAGAAACTAAAACAAACTAAACTAAAAACAGGGGGAAGATCACTCACCTGCAGGGGATCGCCGGTGGAGGGGGAGGCGGTGGCCCGATGGAGGGGGAGGCCGCGACGGGTGGGGGCGGCGGCGGCCCGGTGGAGGGGAGTCCGTGGCAGGTGGGGGCAGCGGCGGCCTGGTGGAGGGGGAGGCCGCGGCGGGTGGGGGGCGGCGGCGGCCCGATGGAGGGGGAGGCCGCGGCGGGACGGGGCGGGGATGACCAGCAGGGAGGGGAGGGGGTGGCTGGCCGGCCGCGGCGTGGCTGGCCGGCGTGGAAGGGGCACCGCAGGGGAGGGGTGCGGGGCGACGGGGCGAGGGGGCGGCGGCGGGTGGTGGGCCGACGGGGCAAGGGGGCGGCGGGTGGTCGGGGCGATGGGGCGAGAGGCGGTGGGTGGGCGGGTGGCGACGGCGGGTGGTGGGGGTGGCGGCGGGTGGCTGGTGGCGGGGGCGGCAGCGGGTGGCAGTGGTCTCGTCGGGGTGGGGAGGACAGAAAGAGAGAGAGAGAGAGAGGGAGCGGGGTGGGGACCCGGCCGTTAGTTAGGTTATCTCTTTGCCGTCCGCCCCCCTTTGCCGTCCGCTTTTCTGCTCTTTGTCGTCTGCTAGCAGATGGCAAAGAGGGGGCCGTTAGGTTTTTTTCTAAGCAGCTCGTTAGTGGGGCCCACCTCTCTCTTTGCCGTCCGCCAGCTGACGGCAAAGATTCTTTGTCGTCCGCTAGCAGACGGCAAAGAAATGGCTGATGGCAAAGACCTTCTTTGCCATCAGCCAGTTCTTTGCCGTCCGTTTTCTGTAAGCGGACGACAAAGACCTTCTTTGCCGTCAGCCAGCAGACGGCAAAGAAATGGCAGACGACAAATAAGCTAATTCCAGTAGTGACTTAGAAATGTTACTACTCAAAATGTGCGACCAATAGTGATCTTATTGAACTACGGTCTCATCTATTTACGAAAGATGGTAAGATTTTTACTATTTGTCCTCAGTGCATCTTTTGCATACATTATATTTTTGCTAAACTTTCATTGCTAAGTATATTAATTACTATACGATGTTCTTCAACAGGGACTCCCGATGACAATTGTGCCTCAGTGGATCGAGCCTAATGGTCACATATCAATGGTTAGCTTACGGCCAAGATATCCTACATTGCACATGAGTGCATTCATGATTTCTAAAAGCGATGAATGCTTAATAGTGAAAGATTGGAGCAAAATTGTTAACGATCCCAGCAGAGAAGTACTAGGGGGCAGCAATGAGAAGCGCAGCCCACGATTAGGAGACAGGTTCATCTGCATGCTCCAGTATGATGAATCAGGAGAGCTATACATGTTCTATGCTATTTTACCTGAGAGAGAGCAGCAGGAGTGATTTAGCTACTTCATGCTCTTAGTACTTTTGTCCTCTCATGTCCGTGTTCTTCGTCCTGAACTTAATCTCAAAGGGTGATTTGCTTTTGTGGTGTTATGAACGCTTATAATATGATGACCATGTTGAACTCGATGATATCTTTGCTTCTGGTACAAGTGAATGTTTTTTCTTTAAGCTAGTGTTGGTGCTGATTAGATAGCGGTAATGACTATGATGATTAAACAGTGGTAATGATGACTATGATGATTTTTAGCTAGCTAATTTACTGTTGTTGATGATATGATGCAAGAATTTTTATATTAATATGATGATGATGATGATGATGATGAGTTATTATATCATTTATAAAAGAAACCGCAGATTAGTTTCAGCTGGATGGATCCTAGCTAAGTGATCAAGTATATGCCATATCCATATTATACTTGATCACTTAATTATAGGTGATCCAGTATAATATGGATATGGCATATACTTGATCACTTAGCTAGGATCCACATGCATCCAGTCAAAACTAATCTGCGGTACTTTCACCTAATGATTTAACAACTAAAATAATCACTAAATTAAATTGAAAACACAAAATTAAAGGAAAAATAAAAAATAATACCAAAACACCCCCAAACATTTAGTACCGGTTGGTGTTACCAACCGGTACTAATGTCCTGCACGCACCCGGGCCTGGCTCGTGCCACGTGGTGGCACTTTAGCGCCGGTTCATGATGAACCGGTACTAAAGGGGGGGACCTTTAGTCCCCACTCTTTAGTGCCGGTTGTGGAACCGACACTAAAGGCCCTTACGAACCGGCGCTAAAGCCCGGTTCTGAACTAATGTCTGCTTCCGGCCGCGTTTACAACGTGCAGGTATGCGATGGGCAATGGGCCCAGACCCCTCCGCGCTTAGGATTTAGACCGGCGTGGTGACCTCTTTGTTGTGCCTAGGTGGGGCTGCGACGTGTTGATCTTCGGAGGCTGAGCGTGACCCAGGAAAGTGTGTCTGGCCAGAGGGATCAAGCGTGTTGGGTAATGTGGTGCACCCCTGCAGAGAAGTTTATCTATTCGAATAGCCGTGTCCCTCAGTAAAAGGATGACCCAGAGTTGTACCTTGACCTTATGACAACTAGAACCGGATACTTAATAAAACACACCCTTTCAAGTGCCAGATACAACCCGGTGATCGCTCTCTCACAGGACGACGAGGAGAGGATCGCCGGGTAGGATTATGCTATGCGATGATACTTGGTGAACTTACCATCTACTCTCTTCTACATGCTGCAAGATGGAGGCTGCCAGAAGCGTAGTCTTCGAGAGGACTAGCTATCCCCCTCTTATTCTAGCATTCTGCAGTTCAGTTCACCGATATTGCCCCTTTGCACAGATACCCATGCATATGTAGTGTAGATCCTTGCTTGCGAGTACTTTGGATGAGTACTCACGGTTGCTTTGCTCCCTCTTTTCCCCCTTTTCCTCTTCTTCTCGATTGATGTTGGAGCCCAGGAGCTAGACGCCATCGTCGATGACGACCCCTACTACACCGAGGGTGCCTACTACTACGTTCAGGCCGCCGATGAGCAGGAGTAGTTTAGGAGGATCCAGGCAGGAGGCCTACGCCTCTTTTGATCTGTATCCCAGTTTGTGCTAGCCATCTTCTGGCAACTTGTTTAACTTATGTCTGTACTCAGATATTGTTGCTTCCGCTGACTCGTCTATGATCGCGCACTTGTATTCGAGCCCTCGAGGCCCCTGGCTTGTATTATGATGCTTGTATGACATATTTTTTTAGAGTTGTGTTGTGATATCTTCCCGTGAGTTCCTGATCTCGATTGTACATGTTTGCGTGTATGATTGAATCGGGGGCATCACAAGTTGGTATCAGAGTCGACTGCCTGTAGGAATCCCCCTTCCACACTCCTTGGCCGAAGTCGAGTCGAGACATTGCAAAAAATTTGCTAACATGGTTGTGTGTCTTACGGGCCCACGTCGCCATTTGGGTGGTATTAGGATCTTTTACTCCTCGATCTTTACTCCGGGACTCTGAACTCTCTTCTTCTTGGGTTAAACGAATTTACTAACTCTTAACATTAGGATCCCGTGACCACATTCACCCCAAAGTTGGATAAGTCGTAGTTATTCCTTAGAATAGATTTTTGAACAATACCGACACTGTCATTTGACTCCTTTGAAACATCTTTGTGTTCAGATGGAATCCCCGAGGCAGGTCGTGCACCACATGACGGCCATTGGTGCCCACGTTCACCTGCTGTGTTAGCTGAGATGATGACCTATCTGGGTTATTGCTGGCACCCTGAGTACACAGTGTACGAGCAGTACCAGGACTTTAACCAGGAGCAGTACCGTGCCATCGTCCACCTCTACTCTCGGGAGTATGACTCCACTACTGTGCTACACACCGCTCATGGTGTTGGAGTGACCATCGACATGGCAGTCCACGATGCTGCTTATGCTGCTCTGACACGTCTTCGTGGAGAGTATCAGGCGTTGGACACCTCCCCTTTCAGGCACATTGCTATCGCATCCGATGATGGTGCAGAGGGATACTACACTGCTGCCTACTCCACTGTCACCCGAGAGCCCTTCCACCATCAGAACCTGGTTCTGCATGCTGATGGGTTGGATCGAGCTAACCGAGCTCTTCGCCACAAGTTGTACACCACCCGTCGGCACCTTTACCGTGCTCTGACGCTGTTGCACCCCTTGGTCCAATCTGGTGAGCTGTCGCAGTCTGCAATCTACCCAGCCAGGACCGTGATGCCCCAGGGTGTCGGCTGGCCAGATGTGGTAGGCTACTCTCCCGCACTTGGTCCTCTTCTACCACCTGAGCATCGGGTTCTGCACCAGAGTATCTGCGGACCCCAAGCTACTGACGTGGAGGACTTCCCGTCGCGTCACTACCAGCTGTCAGGCTACACCTACCTCCATAGTTCCTCCTGGGACTGATGTAGGCTTGCTTATTAGTATTAGATGCATTCGCCGCGAGCCTGCGTGCCGCCTATGATGTCTTTAGTCTATGCACTGAACTCTGTGTACTGAACTCTATGCATGATCCCTTTTGTAAGATATGCCGACTACTATGTAGTATCTATCGTGCTCTTTTCATTGTGCATGTTTCATCATGAATGATTCTTGTCTTTGCAAATTTCTCAATACTGAACTACCCTATTATATATTAGCAGGATGGTTAGGCCAAGTGGTCATGGTAATGGTGGCGATGCCCCACCACCGCCTGAGTACATGGCTGGTATGATCCAACAGTTTGAGCTGAACAGGCAGTTCATGGAGAATATGATGACTCGGTTCCCTCGCCCCAATATGAACCAGTAGCCAACCCCAATGACTATGCAGGATTTCATGTGCCTCAACCCAACCATCTACCGCAGCTCAACTCAGCCTCTGGATGCTGATGACTGGCTCCGTGACATCACCTATGAGATGGAGTCTGCCAGCTATGTCACCTTTGCTTCCTTCTTTCTGAAGGGACCCACTGCTCAATGGTGGGACAGCCACAGGCGTACTCTACCGGTTGGAACAATCACCTGGCCAGACTTTCAGGGTGTTTTCCGTGCATGTTTCATTCCTCAGGGAGTCATGGACTGGAAGAAGCGTGAGTTTTGCAACCTCACCCAGGGCAACAAAACTGTGGAAGCTTATCAGTGGGAGTTTCTGGACTTGTCCCGCTATGCTGAAGAGGAGATTGAAACTAATGCTCGCAAACAGGAGAAGTTCCATGATGGCCTTCAAGCTGACATCAAGCTCGCACTTCTAGTGCATGACTTTGCCGATTTCGCCACCTTGGTGAACAAGGCCATCAATGTCGAAACTGGTGTGCAGGAACACCAGAGCTCTCACAGGCGCAACCGTCACACGGGCTCATCTTCGGGCCCGCCCTCGCAGAAGCGTATGATATGGATTCCCAACAGCATGTACCAGCCAATTCCACCTGCCCCAAGGCAGTCTTATGCTGCACCGTGTCTGCCTCCCCCACCATCTAGGCAGCCAAGACTTCCAGGTCCACCACCCCGAGCTCCTGTTCCCACTCCCAATAATGGTCTGTGCTACAAGTGTGGTCAACTAGGTCACCGTGCCAGGGACTGCTACCAGAACCAGAATTAACTGGCCCTTCCCGCAGCTGGCCGTGGAAGCAACGAGCCCCGCAACAACAATGCCAAGTCTTATGGTCGTGTTCATGCCAACCACATTGATCTCAATGGAGCTCAAGACCAGCCTGCTACTGTGATGGGTACACTCCTCGTAAATTCAGTACCAGCATCCGTTTTATTTGATATAGGAGCATCGCATTCGTTCATATCAGCAGAATTTGCATTCATGCATGGCATTAAATACGAAGAGATGAACACTCCGCTAGTGGTACACACCCCTGCGGGCCAATGTCAAACCTCTATGGTTAGTCATAACGTCCCCGTTGAAATCGAAGGACACGAATTCCTTGTCTCTCCCATCGTACTGAAGTCCTGTAGCTTTGATCTCATTCTAGGAATGGACTGATTGAAAGCGCATACTACTTCTATAGTTTGCACCACTAAGACCGTCCATCTGCTACACCCTTCTGATGAAATAATAAGCTACAACGCTCGTCTGGTTCAGAATGCCGAGGCACGGCTTTATGCGTTGAATGCATTGAACCCTGCACCACTCAAGGGCATTGAAAACATTCCCGTCCTTCGTGAATTCCAAGACGTCTTTCCTGAAGAACTTCCAGGGATTCCCCCTGCTGGAGCTGACGAATTCATCATCGACTTGAAACCAGGCACCACTCCTATAGCCAAACGACCCTACAAGATGCCACCGCATGAACTCATTGAGCTTAAGGAGGAAATCGACAAATCTCTTCGCAGTGGTTTCATTCGCCCAAGTTTCTCTCCTTGGGGAGCACCTTCTCTCTTTGTTAAGAAGAAGGATGGGACAAACCGATTGGTCCAAGACTATCGCCCTATTAACCAAGCTACCACTCGGAACAAATATCCTCTCCCTCGGATCAATGATATGTATGATCAACTGGCTGGTTCATCAGTGTTCTCCAAACTCGACTTGAGGTTGGGTTACCATTAGATCCGTGTTCGAGAAGAGGATATCCCAAAGACCGCCTTCGTGACTCGATATGGTTCATACGAGTACACCGTCATGTCATTCGGCTTAACCAATGCTCCAGCCACCTTCTCACGTCTGATGAACTATATATTCATGGAATACCTCGACAAGTTCATCGTGGTTTATCTGGATGATATCCTGGTATTTTCCAGGAACAAAGAGGAGCATGTTGAACATCTTCGTCTTGTGCTGGAAAAGCTACGAGAGCATCAACTATATGCCAAGTTCTCCAAGTGTGAATTTTGGCTTCCCGAAGTAACCTATCTTGGGCATGTCATCTCTAAGGATGGTATTGCCGTCAACCCAGAACGAGTCCAGGCTATTCTCGATTGGACTCCTCCGAAGAATGTCAAGCAAGTCAGAAGTTTTCTCAGACTCGCCAGCTATTGCCGTCGATTCGTCGAGAACTTCTCCAAGATCGCCTTGCTCCGATCCGCCGCCGTGGCCGGCACCCCACTGGGTGGCCACGGGCGCACGCCCGGGCGCCCGTGCCCGTTGCGCCAGATCGGGCTCCGCCCGACGCCCGCTAGCGCCCGAACCCACTAAGGCCCCTCTCGGCCACTGAAATGGGGGCCCACGCCATAATAAAATTAAAAATTTATTTATTTATTTATTAGTTAACTAAATTAATTAACTAGATTAATTGTGATTATTTAATCAAATTAATTGTTAGTTAAACAGTCAATGACATGCGGACCCCACACGTCAGCGACCCAGTCAACACCTCTGTTGACTGTGACATCATGCTAACGTCATGCTGATGCAGAAATGCTATTTTTGAATTAAATTAATAATAATAATTTAAAAAATTATTAAATCCTTTTTAAATTAATATAAAATAAACCGTAGCTCGGATGGGAAAACTTTGTACATGATAGTTGCTCAGAACGATGAGACGAATCTGAATACGTAGCCCATTCGTCCGCCACACATCCCTAGCATAGCGAACACGCAACTTTCCCCCTCCAGTTCATCTGTCCGAAAATGCGAAACACCGGGGATACTTTCCTGGATGTTTCCCCCCTTCGCCGGTATCACCTCCTACCACGTTAGGGCACACTTGTCACCGTTACTTTTCATGTCATGCATCGATATGCATCTGTTTGCATTATCTTCATTGTTTCTTCTCCCTCTTCTCTCCGGTAGACTACGAGACCGACGCCGCTACTGCCCAGGTCGACTACGGTGTTGACGACCCCTCCTTCTTGCCAGAGCAACCAGGCAAGCCCCCCCCTTGATCACCAGATATTGCCTATTCCTTCGCTCTACTGCTTGCATTAGAGTAGTGTAGCATGTTACTGTTTTCGGTTAATCCTATTCTGTTGCATAGCCTGTCATTGTTGCTACATTTGTTGATACCTTACCCGCAATCCTAAATGCTTAGTATAGGATGCTAGTATTCCATCAGTGGCCCTACATTCCTGTCCGTCTGCCATGCTATACTACCGGGCCGTGATCACTCGGGAGTTGATCACGGGTATATACTTATATACATAATACATGATACATGCGGTGACTAAAGTCGGGTCGGCTCGTCGAGTACCCGCGGTTGATTCACGGATTGGGGGCTGAAAGACATACTTTCCCGACGGCCCTCTGTGTGGATCTTTGTGGAGGAGCGACAGGGCAGGTTGAGACCACCTAGGAGAGAGGTGGGCCTGGTCCTGGTCGGCGTCCACGGTTGCCTAAAAATAACACGCATAACGAGATCTTGGTATTTGATCTAAGCCTCGCCACTGGCCTATACGCACTAACCAACTACGCAGGAACAGTTATGGGCACTTGGCGTCGTGGTATCAGCCGAAGCCTTTTTGACGTCAGCGACTGAGCGGCGCGCGCCAGATTGGACCATAAGCCTGCGCTTGTATTAAGGGGGCTAGGTCTGCTTCCGGCCGTGTTCGCAATGTGCAGGTGTGCAACGGGCGATGGGCCCAGACCCTTGCATGCTTAGGATTTAGACCGGCGTGCTGACCTCGCTGTTGTGCCTAGGTGGGGCTGCGACGTGTTGATCTTCCGATGCCGGGCATGACCCAGGAAAGTGTGTCCGGCCAGAGGGATCGAGCGTGTTGGGTAATGTGGTGCACCCCTGCAAGGAATTTTATCTATTCGAATAGTCGTGTCCCTCGGTAAAAGGACGACCCGGAGTTGTACCTTGACCTTATGACAACTAGAACCGGATACTTAATAAAACACACGCTTTCAAGTGCCAGATACAACCCGGTGATCGCTCTCTCACAGGACGAGGAGAGGATCGCCGGGTAGGTTTATGCTATGCAATGATACATGGTGAACTTACCATCTACTCTCTTCTACATGCTGCAAGATGGAGGCTGCCAAAAGCGTAGTCTTCAACAGGACTAGCTATCCCCCTCTTATTCTGGCATTCTGCAGTTCAGTCCATCGATATTGCCCCTTTGCACAGATACCCATGCATATGTAGTGTAGATCCTTGCTTGCGTGTACTTTGGATGAGTACTCACGGTTGCTTTGCTCCCACTTTTCCCTGTTTTCATCTTCTTCTCAGACGTCGCAACCAGATGTTGGAGCCCAGGAGCCAGACGCCACCGTCGACGACGACCCCTACTACACCGAGGGTGCCTACTACTACGTTCAGGCCGCCGACGACCAGGAGTAGTTTAGGAAGATCCCAGGCAGGAGGTCTGCGCCTCTTTCGATCTGTATCCCAGTTTGTGCTAGCCATCTTATGGCAACTTGTTAACTTATGTCCGTACTCAAATATTGTTGCTTTTGCTGACTCGTCTATGATGCTCGTATGACTTATTTTATTTTAGAGTTGTGTTGTGATATCTTCCCATGAGTCCCTGATCTTGATCGTACATGTTTGCCTGTATGATTAGTGTACGATTGAATCGGGGGCATCACACTCATGATCTTCATTTATATCTTTTTGGAGTAGTTTGTCATTTACTATTGTGCTTCACTTATATCCTATGAGTAAATTGTTGAATAAATTGAATGTCATGAAGTTGAAATCATATCATGCCTAGTGGTAGCTTCACATTGGGTTTAGAAAGTGAAATCTTTTGAGGCTTGACAATCACAATTTTGGTCATACAAACAATTCACGAATAATTAGTATGAGGAAGAGAACTTTCACATGCAAATACACTATCTTGGAAATCTTTTGTGATTGTGAGCCCCCATCGAAATATTATATGCCAAAATTGTTGACATTGGACAAGGAAGACAACGTAATGATTTATGTGTGTTCATATTCACATAGAAGTTATATTGTCATAGATCCTTCAACATGTGGTGCTTGCCCCCCATCTTTGCTAGCCAAAAATTCCGCACCAAGTAGAGATACTACTTGTGCATCCAAAAACCCTTAAACCCAAATCTTATTTTTAGGAGTCCACCATACCTACCTAAGGATTGAGCAAGATTCTTCAAGTAAGTTGTCATTGGTGCAATAAGGCAATAAGAATTGCTTCTAAAAGTGTGAGATCATTTAGTGTAAGAGAAAATTGAGCGTTGTACGAACTTGTGATGGCATAGAATAGAAGCGACAGACTGCATAATAAAGGTTGCTATTATAAGGGGCAATATAACGCGACGTTGTTTTGCACTAAGGGGTTGAGCATACAAACAAATAATCACATAGCAACCTCTGCTTCCCTCTACGAAGGGCCTATCTTTTACTTTTCAGTATTTACTTTTATGCAAAGAGTCAAAGTTTTTCTCTCTATTCCTTTTTATTTTTCTCTTTTGGCAAGCATCATGTGGTGAAGAAAGATCTAGGCACATATGTCCAGTTGAATATGGGTAGCATGAGTTATTATTGTTGACATCACCCTTGAGGTGAATACGTTGGGAGGCAAAACAATAAGCCCCTATCTTTCTATGTGTCCGGTTGAAACGTTTTTCTCATGTGTATGTGGTGAGTGTTAGCAATCATAGAAGACTATATGATGGTTGAGTATGTGGAGCTCTTACTTAAACTCTGTTGAATAAGTTGAATTGTAATTGCTTGGTGACTAAGAACATAGGTTGTTGAGTTTCAAGAGAGTTCATTGTTTGAACTTTAACATGTGAATTGGTTGCTACTATAACATGAGAAGTTTTATAAGAAAGAATTGCTGTTATGATGCTAGGAAAAGTGATTGAAATTGTAATTGATCAAACTTGTGCACTTTGCTAGTATTCACACTTCATAAATTATTTCTTTTATCATTTACCTACTCGAGGATGAGTAGGAATGAAGCTTGGGGATGCTGATATGTCTCCAACGTATCTATAATTTATGAAGTATTCATGTTGTTATTTTATCATTCTTGGATGTTTTACAATAATTTTATAGCAACTTTATATCATTTTTTGGAACTAACCTATTGACCCAGTGCCAATTGCTATTTTTTGCTTGTTTTTTACATTGCAGGAAATCAATACCAAACGGAGTCCAAATGCAATGAAACTTCACGAAGATTTTTTATGGACCAGAAGACCAACAGTGGGCTAAAGAAGCACCTGGGGGGTGCCCCGAGGGGGGCACAACCCACCAGGGCGCGCCTGGGGGGCCAGGCGCGCCCAGGTGGGTTGTGCCCACCTCGATGGCCTCCCGCACCCCCTCTTTACCCTATAAATTCACAAATATTCCAAAACCCATCGGGTTAACCTAGATCAGAAGTTCCACTACCGCAAGGCTCTGTAGCCACCGAAAACAAATCTAGACCCTTTCCGGCACCCTTCCAGAGGGGGGAATCATCACCGGCGGCCATCTTCATCATCTCGGCTGCCACCACGATGAGGAGGGAGTAGTCCACCCTCGGGGCTGAGGGTTTGTACCAGTAGCTATGTGTTTAATCTCTCTCTCTCATGATCTATATCATGGGCTTTGTTAATATAGATGGATCATATGATGTTTCTCCCCTCTATACTCTTGTTGTGATGAATTGAATCTTTACCCTTTGAAGTTTTGTCTTATCGGATTGAATATTCAGATATGAGAACACATGATGTATGTCTTGCAGTATGAATACTTGAGGTGACAATGGGGTACCATATTGATTCACTTGATATATGTTTTGGCACTCAACTCACGGATTCCCGAGGTGACATTGGGGTAATCTATGCATAGGGGTTGATGCACGCTTTTATTATCTTTTCTCTGATAGAAACTTTGGGGTCTCTCTGTAGTTCTTTGTGTGGATTGAGTATTATGAATATGAATTTGCTTTGGTGTTATTTTAGTACGAACTCTTGATTAGATCGATCGGAAAGAATAGCTTGCGTTATTTTAGTACAAACTCTAGGATAGATCGATCGGAAAGAATAGCTTCGAGGTGCTTTCGTACCCTACAAAAAATTTCTATGCTTTGCTCTCCGCTAATAGGAACTCGGGAGTGATTCTTTATTGCACTTTGAGGGATGATCATGTGATCCAACTATGTTAGCATTGTTGAGAGATTGCACTAGCGAAAGTACGGACCCTAGGCCTTGTTTTCAAGCATTGCAATACCGTTTTTGTGCCCGTTTACTATTTGCTACCTTGCTGTTTTTATTTATTCAGATTATAAAAATATATTTTCCACCATCCATATTACACTTTTATCACCATCTCCTCGCCGAATTAGTCCACCTATACAATTTGCTATTGTATTGGGTGTGTTGGCGACACAAGAGATTTCTTGTATTTGGTTGCAGGGTTGTTTGAGAGAGACCATCTTCATCCTACACCTCCCATGGATTGATAAACCTTAGGTCATCCACTTGAGGAAAAATTGCTCTGCCCTACAAAACTCTGCGCTTGGAGGCCCAACACGTGTCTACAAGAATAAAGTTGCGTAGTAGACATCAGAACACCATAACGTAATGGTGTGTCCGAACGTCGTAATCGTACTTTATTAGATATGGTGCGATCTATGATGTCTCTTACTGATTTACCACTATCGTTTGGGGTTATTCTTTAGAGACGACAGCATTCACGTTAAATAGGGCACCATCTAAATCCGTTGAGACGACAAGAAACCTAAGCTGACGTTTCTTAAAGTTTGGGGCTGCGATGCTTATGTGAAAAAGCTTCAACCTGATAAGCTCGAATCCAAATCAGAGAAGTGTGTCTTCATAGGATACCCAAAAGAAACTGTTGGGTACACCTTCTATCATAGATCCGAAGGCAAGACATTTGTTGCTAAGAATGGATCCTTTCTAGAGAAGGAGTTTCTCTTGAAAGAAGTGAGCGGGAGGAAAGTAGAACTTGATGAGTTAGTTGTATCTTCTCTCAAATTGGAAAATGGTTCATCACAGAAATCAGTTCCAGTGATGCCTACACCAATTAGTGAGGAAGTTAATGATGATGATCATGAAACTTCAGATCAAGTTACTACCGAACCTCGTAGGTCAACCAGAGTGCGATCCGCACCAGAGTGGTACGGTAATCCATGACGAACCTACGAACTATGAGGAGGCAATGATGAGCCCAGATTCCGCGCAATGGCTTGAGGCCATGAAATCTGAGATGGGATCCATGTATGGGAACAATGTGTGGACTTTGGTTGACTTGCCCGATGATCGGCAAGCCATAGAGAATAAATGTATCTTCAAGAAGAAGACTGGCGCTGACGGTAATGTTACTGTCTACAAAGCTCAACTTGTTGTGAAAGGTTTTCGATAAGATTAAGGAGTTGACTACGATGAGACTTTCTCACCCGTAGCGATGCTTAAGTTTTTCCAAATCATGTTAGCAATTGCCGCATTTTATGATTATGAAATTTGGCAAATGGATGTCAAAACCGCATTCCTTATTGGATTTCTTAAAGAAGAGTTGTATATGATGCAACCAGAAGGTTTTGTCGATCCTAAAGGTGCTAACAATGTGTGCAAGCTCCAGCAACCCATTTATGGACTAGTGCAAGCCTCTCGGAGTTGGAATATACGCTTTGATAGTGTGATCAAAGCATATGGTTTTATACAGACTTTTGGAGAAGCTTGTATTTACAAGAAAGTGAGTGGGAGCTCTGTAGCATTTCTAATATTATATGTGCATGACATATTGTTGATTGGAAATAATACAGAATTTCTGGATAGCATAAAAGGATACTTGAATAAGAATTTTTCAATGAAAGACCTCGGTGTAGCTGCTTATATATTGGGCATCAAGATCTATAGAGATAGATCAAGACGCTTAACTGGACTTTCACAAAGCACATACCTTGATAAAGTTTTGAAGTAGTTCAAAATGGACCAGTCAAAGAATGGGTTCTTGCTTGTATTACAAGGTGTGAAGTTGAGTCAGACTTAATGCCCGACCACTACTGAAGATAGAGAGAAAATGAAAGTCATTCCCTATGCCTCAGCCATAGGTTCTACCATGTATGCAATGTTGTGTACCAGACCTGATGTGTGCCTTGCTATAAATTTAGAAGGAAGGTACCAAAGTAATCCAGGAGTAGATCGCTGGACAGCGGTCAAGAACATTGTGAAATACCTGAAAAAGGACTAAGGATGTGTTTCTCGTTTATGGAGGTGACAAAGAGCTTGTCGTAAATGGTTATGTCGATGCAAGCTTTGACACTGATCCGGATGACTCTAAGTCACAAACCGTATACGTATTTATATTGAATGGTGGAGCCGTAAGTTGGTGCAGTTCCAAGCAGAGCGTAGTGGCGGGATCTACGTCTGAAGCGGAATACATAGCTGCTTCGCAAGCAACAAACGAAGGAGTCTGGATGAAGGAGTTCATATCCGATCTAGGTGTAATACGTAGTGCATCGGGTCCAATGAAAATCTTTTGTGACAATACTGGAGCAATTGCCTTGGCGAAGGAATCCAGATTTCACAAGAGAACCAAACACATCAAGTGACGCTTCAACTCCATCCGCGATCAAGTCAAGGAGGGAGACATAGAGATTTGCAAAATACATACGGATCTAAATGTTGCAGACCCGTTGACTAAGCCTCTTCCACGAGCAAAACATGATCAGCACCAAGACTCCATGGGTGTTAGATTCATTACTATGTAATCTAGATTATTGACTCTAGCGCAAGTGGGAGACTCAAGGAAATATGCCCTAGAGGCAATAATAAAGTTGTTATTTATATTTCCTTATATCATGATAAATGTTTATTATTCATGCTAGAATTGTATTACTTAGTACATGTGTGAATGCATAGACAATCCCTAGTATGCCTCTACTTGATTAGCTCGTTAATCAAAGATGGTAAAGTTTCCTAACCATAGACATGTGTTGTCATTTGATGAACGGGATCACATCATTAGAGAATGATGTGATGGACAAGACCCATCTGTTAGCTTAGCATAATGATCGTTAAGTTTTATTGCTGTTGCTTTCTTCATGACTTATACATATTCCTCTGACTATGAGATTATGCAACTCCTGAATACCGGAGGAACACCTTGTGTGCTATCAAACGTCACAACGTAACTGGGTGATTATAAAGATGCTCTACAGGTGTCTCCGAAGGTGTTTGTTGGGTTGGCATAGATCAAGATTAGGATTGGTCACTCCGAGTATCGGAGAGGTATCTCTGGGCCCTCCCGGTAATGCACATCACTATAAGACTTGCAAGCAATGTGACTAATGAGTTAGTTATGGGATGATGCATTATGAAACGAGTAAAGAGACTTGCCGGTAACGAGATTGAACTAGGTATGATGATACCGACGATCGAATCTCGGGCAAGTAACATATCGATGACAAAGGGAATAAGGTATGTTGTTATTGCGACTTGACCGATAAAGATCTTCGTAGAATATGTAGGAACCAATTTGAGCATCCAGGTTCCGCTATCGGTTATTGACCGGAGATGTGTCTCGATCATGTCTACATAGTTCTCGAACCCATAGGGTCCGCACGCTTAACATTCGATGACGATTTGTATTATGAGTTATGTGTTTTTGTGACCGAATTTGTTCGGAGTCCCGGATGAGAGGGACTTGACGAGGAATCTCGAAATGGTCGAGAGGTAAAGATTGATATATTGGACGATGATATTCAGACACCAGAATGGTTTCAGAATGGTTCGGGTATATTTCGGAGTACCGAGGGGTTACTGGAACCCCCCGGGGACTTGTTGGGCCTACATGGGCCATAGGGGAGAGGGGAGGCAGCCCACAAGGGGTGGTCGCGCCCCCCTCCCATGGGGAGTCTGAATTGGACTAGGGGAGGGGGCGCGCCCCCCTTTCCTTCTCCTCTTCCCTCTCCTTCCCCCTTTTCCCCCTCCATGAGAAGGAAAAAGAGGGGGGGAATCCTACTAGGAGTGGAGTCCTAGTAGGACTCCCCCCCTTGGCGCGCCCCTTGGTGGTCGGCCTCATCCTCCCCTCCTTTATATACGTGGGCAGGGGGCACCCCAAAGTACAACAGTTGTTCTCTTAGCCCTGCACGGTACCCCCTCCACAGTTTACTCCTCTGTTCATAGCGTCGTAGTGCTTAGGCGAAGCCCTGCGCGGATCGCATCACCATCACCGTCACCACGCCGTCGTGCTGACGGAACTCTCCCTCGACCCTCTGCTAGATCAAGATTTCGAGGGACGTCATCGAGTTGAACGTGTGCTGAACTCGGAGGTGTCGTACGTTCGGTACTAGATCGGTTGGATCGCGAAGACGTTCGACTACATCAATCGCGTTAACATAATGCTTCCGCTTTCGATCTATGAGGGTACGTGGACAGAATCTCCCCCTCTCGTTTGTATGCATCTCCTAGATAGATATTGCGTGATCGTAGGAATTTTTTTGAAATTGCACGCTACGTTCCCCACAATATCTACTATATGATTCACGTTCGACCTTTCGGTCTTAGTGTTCCGAGGACATATCTGCATAAGCTAGGCTCGTCAAGTTTAACCCGAGTTTTCTGCATGTGCAAAACTGTTTTACACCCGTTGTATGTGAACGTAGAGCTTATCACACCCGATCATCACGTGGTGTCTCGGCACGACGAACTGTAGCAACGGTGCATACTTAGGGAGAACACTTATACCTTGAAAATTAATGAGGGATCATCTTATAATGCTACCACCGTACTAAGCAAAATAAGATGCATAAAAGATAAACATCACATGCAATCAAAATATGTGACATGATATGGCCATCATCATCTTATGCCTTCGATGTCCATCTCGAAAGCACCGTCATGATCTCCATCGTCACCGGCTTGACACCTTGATCTCCATCGTAGCATCGTTGTCTTCTTGCCAACTATTGCTTCTACAACTATCGCTATCGCATAGTGATAAATTAGAGCAATTACATGGCGATTGCATTTCATACAATAAAGCGACAACCATAAGGCTCCTGCCAGTTGCCGATAACTTTTACAAAACATGATCATCTCATACAATAACTTATATCACATCATGTCTTGACCATATCACATCACAACATGCCCTGCAAAAACATGTTAGACGTCCTCTACTTTGTTGTTGCAAGTTTTACGTGCCTGCTATGGGCTTCTAGCAAGAACCGTTCTTACCTACGCATCAAAACCACAACAATTTTTCGTCAAGTGTGCTGTTTTAACCTTCAACAAGGACCGGCCGTAGTCAACTTCGATTCAACTAAAGTTGGAGAAACAGACACCCGCCAGCCACCTGTGTGCAAAAACACGTCGGTAGAACCGGTCTCATGAACGTGGTCATGTAATGTTGGTTCGGTCCGCTTCATCCAACAATACCGCCGAATCAAAAAAAGACGTTAGTTGTAAGCAGTATGACTATTATCGCCCACAACTCTTTGTGTTCTACTCGTGCATATCATCTACGCATAGACCTGGCTCGGATGCCACTGTTGGGGAACGTAGCATGCAATTTCAAAAAAAATCCTACGATCACGCAAGATCTATGTAGGAGATGCATAGCAATGAGAGGGGGAGAGTGTGTCCACGTACCCTCGTAGAGCGAAAGCGGAAGCGTTATGTTAACGCAGTTGATGTAGTCGAACGTCTTCACGATCCAACTGATCTAGTACCGAATGTACGGCACCTCCGAGTTCAGCACACGTTCAGCTCGATGACTTCCCTCGAACTCTTGATCCAGCAGAGGGTCGAGGGAGAGTTCCGTTAGCACGACGGCATGGTGATGGTGATGTGATCCGCGCAGGGCATCGCCTAAGCACTACGATGCTATGACCGGAGGAGTAAACTGTGGAGGGGGGCACTGCACACGACTAAGAGAACAACTGTTGTGCTTTGGGGTGCCCCCTGCCCCCGTATATCAAGGAGGGGAGGAGGAGGAGCCCAGCCAAGAGGGGCATGCCATGGGAGGGAGTCCTACTAGGCTCCACTCCTAGTAGGATTCGCCCCCCCCCCCTTTCCTTTCTCATCGGAGGGGGAAAAGGAAGGAGAGGGAGTGGGAGAGGGAAAGGGGGCCGCCCCCTCCTCCTTGTCCTATTCAGACTCCCTTGGAGGGGGCCGCGCGCCACCCCTTGCAGGCTCCCCTCTCTCTTCACTAAGGCCCATGTAGGCCCAATACTTCCCTCGGGAGGTTCCGGTAACCCCTCGGTACTCAAAAATATACCCGAACCATTCCGAAACCATTCCGGTGTCCGAATATCATCGTCCAATATATCAATCTTTACCTCTCAACCATTTCGAGACTCCTCGTCATGTCCGTGATCTCATCCGGGACTCCGAACAATCTTCGGTCACCAAAACACATAACTCATAATACAAATCGTCATCGAACGTTAAGCGTGCGGACCCTACGGGTTCGAGAACTATGTAGACATGACCGAGACATATCTCCGATCAATAACCAATAGCAGAACCCGGATTCTCATATTGGTTCCTCCACATTCTACGGAGATCTTTATCGGTCAAACCGCAATAACAACATACGTTATTCCCTTTGTCATCGGTATGTTACTTACCCGAGATTCGATCGTTGGATTCATCATACCTAGTTCAATCTCGTTACCGGCAAGTCTCTTTACTCGTTCCGTAATGCATCATCCCGCAACTAACTCATTAGTCACATTGCTTGCAAGGCTTATAGTGATGTGCATTACCGAGAGGGCCCAGAGATACCTCTCCAATACTCTGAGTGACAAATCCTAATCTCGATCTATGCCAACCCAACAAACACCTTCGGAGACACCTGTAGAGCATCTTTATAATCACCCAGTTACGTTGTGACGTTTGATAGCACACAAGGTGTTCCTCCGGTATTCGGGAGTTGCATAATCTCATAGTCATAGGAATATGTATAAGTCGTGAAGAAAGCAATAGCAATAAAACTTAACAATCATTATGCTAAGCTAACGGATGGGTCTTGTCCATCACATCATTCTCTACTGATGTGATCCCATTCATCAAATGACAACACATGTCTATGGTTAGGAAACTTAACCATCTTTGATTAATGAGCTAGTCAGGTAGAGGCATACTAGGGACACTCTGTTTTGTCTATGTATTCACACATATACTAAGTTTCCAGTTAATAAAATTCTAGTATGAACAATAAACATTTATCATGATATAAGGAAATATAAATAACAACTTTATTATTGCCTCTAGGGCATATTTCCTTTAGAGCCCCCCCTTGGCCATGGGTAGACATACTTTGTCCCAGGCCAGTTTGCATTTGGCGCCAGTAATGTTTTCATCCTGTGCCAAAGGAATTGCCGTCGCGTTTTATCCACCTCCTTGAGTATTTTCTTTGGCACCTTGAGGTCTGTCATAGCGAAAACTGGCAAAGCTGTTAACACTGCACGCACCAGCACCCGCCAGCCAGCCATGCTCATCAATCAGCCTTTCCATCCCGCGAGCCTCGAGCGGACCCGATCAATGATGAATTGGTAATGAACCAGTCACGGCTTCGTTGGAGAGATCGGCAGGCCTAGATATGTTGTTGGGAAAGCATACTGTTCGCCCCCAAAATTTTGCTCTTTTTTATTGTTGCTATCATACTCGCACGGTCGCACCATGACAAAGCAGAAGGAGAAAAAAGCACGGTCAATCTATTGTACAGGAGCCACTTGTAGTAACAGTAGCACTGTCGAGTTCGGCCGCTCCACCGAAAACAAGTTGCATACGGATCTATATGTGTCAAGCCGGCTAGACAGATCGGTCTGTTAGGCCTGGTACCCAACCGCCGTCCATGTACCACAGCAATGCAGGCATGCAAAAATACAGAGACCAGATGGATCCCGCCGGCCATATCGCTTTGCAATCTAGCATCAATCCGAGGGAGGCAGACAGGGAAACACGGAGGTCATGCAGCGACTCGATCGATCTACTCTTCTGGTGTTTCGGCTCCGTATCGGGTGTGCAGCAGCCGGGTTGTCGATCCCAAGCTTCTATACCTGGCCACCCTTCGTTGGAGTTTGCCGATTGCACTACAAAAAAAGACACATCCGTGACATTTTGGGTCGAACGAAATTTTTTTCTGTCATACTGATGACACTTCTATGACGATAATTGTGACAAAACATGGTATCATCTAAGATGTGGTGGGGTCCTACTTCTATGACAAAAAATCATGACAGAAAATGGGCTTTTCGTCCTGGGCGGGCCGGAGACGCAGCTGCATGACATTCTTTGGGCCGTCCATGACGGAAAAAACCGTGGTAGAAGCGAGGGCGAGGAAAATATTGGGGTGTTCCCGGTTACGGTGGGTGGTCGGGGCCGAGCGATGTGCGTTTCTCTCGTACACGCACGCGCGTGGGTGCGAGGCATTGGGCTCTAACTGAACCCGAGCGAGGCGTTGGGCTCTAACTGAACCCGAGCGATTGCACTGCAGGCTACGCGTTACTGAACCCGAGCGATCGATCGATGGCTGTAAATGAACCCGATCGAGCGATTCCTTCGCTACTACTGCTAACTGAAGCCGATCGATGCTGCCTCTGGATGAACAGTGAGTGTTGTTGGGGGGGTTTGGATGAACAGTTCCCGATGGGGCTGGATCAACAGGACCCCGTGGCGTTGCCTCTGGATGAACAGGACCCCGATCGTTCGAGCTGGTTGGGGCTGGAAGAACAGGACCCCGTGGAGGGAAGTATGAACAGGACCACCCCGTGGAGGGAAGGATGAACAGTAGGCGGTGGAGGGTTGGATGAACAGTAGCCCGTGGAGGGGTGGTTGAACAGGAGCCCGTGGAGAGGGCCGGTTGAACAGTAACCGGTGGAGTAGGGCGCAGTGGAGGCTGGATGAACAGGAGCCCGTGGATGAACAGTCGCAGGTGGAGGCTGGAGGAGGTCGACGGTGGATGAACAGTAGCCCGTGGAGGCTGGAGGGGGTCGACGGTGGAGATGAACAGTATCCCGTGGAGTCCCGTTTTGCGGTATGCCACACCCCTCTCGATGAACAGGACCCCCGTTTCGACCGTAGTGCTCCAACACAAGTCCGTTTCCTCCGTTTTCCGGTACGCCACACCCCTCCCGATCAACAGGACCCCCGTTTCGACCGTAGGAAGTCCACTTCCTCCGTTTTGCAGTACGCCAGACCCCTCCCGATGAACAAGATCCCGTTTCGAACATGGTCGGTCGAACACAAGGCCGTTTCCTCCGTTCTGCGGTACGCCACACCTCGTTTCCATCGGCTGTCCCGTCCAAGCCCTCCCGATGAACACGACGACGCATTCCGTTCCGACCAGCCGGTTGGCTCCCCATGAACACGACGACGACGCTGTTTCTCCGTTCCGACCCAGCCATGTACACGAGCCCTGGCCGTACGTACGCGCGAGTAGGCGTTAGAGACCCCACCCGTATGTACGTACGTGGCCGTTTTTACTTTCTTGCACCCTGGCCGCTGTACGTACGTGTACATGCTACGTGCGCGCCTCTACTACGACACGTGCGCGCCTCTACATCGACCAGTATGTACGTACACGTCGCAACCAGAATGACAACGCTACGTACGCTTCGACCAGGTGGGTCCCGACTGTCAGGCACTTCCTTGCCTGCGAAGATGTAGCTGGTGGGTCCCAGCAGTCAGGGGGCGAATCGTTTTTTTTTGCCCAGACGCACTTCCTTGCGTGCGAAGATGTAGCTGGTGGGTCCCAGCAATCAGGGGCAAATGTTTTTTTCGTGAAATACGATGGCCCTTCCGGTGGGTCCCCGCTATCAGGTGGAGGAATAATTATTTTGCGCGTAATAAGGAGGCACTTCCCATCCGCGGCCATGGACCCAGCTGTCAGCCTCTCCACGTACAGTCCACGTCCGATGGAAGCCGTTCCTTAACCATGTTGACCACGCCGCGCCGAGAGCACCAGGGCGGTGGACGACGACGAGGCCTAGGAAGGGGACGACGCAGAGCCGGGGAAGACGCGGCAGTGGAAGCCCGCGCGGAGAGGAGTACGAGGGTTCACTGGTTCGGCTGCGGTGTGAGGCTGCCGTCGCCGCAGGGCCTGGCCAGCGGTGGGAATAGTAGGGGGCGGTGAGGCCTCCGCGGCAGCACATCCGGCCACGGGAGGTAGGAGCGTGCGGCACGACCGGCGCTGCTTTGGGCGGCTGGAGCAAGAAGACCAGAGGTTGAAGAAGCACTACAGCCGTTGTGTGGATATCGTACGGTCACTGGAGCTAGAATCGTTCATATTGACTAAGTTTACAAAGTTCTCCGTCCCCGTCAACTTAGTATGCCCACAAGTCAGCCTCCCACCAAGGTGGGTCCCAACTAGTAGGGGGAGTATTCATTTTTTGTGCGTAATAAGGAGGCACCTCCGGTGGGTCCGAGCTGACAGCTGGGGGAACGTTTTTTTCGTGAAATACGTTGGCCCGTCCGGTGGGTCCCAGCAGTCAGGGGGAAACATTTTTTTTGCCAAATATGGTGGCCCGTCCGGTGGATCCCTGCTGTCAGGTGGAGGAATAATTATTTTCCGCGTAATAAGGAGGCACTTCCTTGCGGCTGCCGTGGACGCAGCTGTCAGCCTCTCCACGTACAGTACTCTTCCGATGGAAGTCGTTCCTTGACCACGTTGACCACGCCGCGCCGAGAGCACCAGGGCGGTGGACAACGGCGAGGCCTAGGAAGGAACGACACGGAGGCAGGGAAGACTCGGCAGTTGTTTCCCACGCGAAGGGGAGTACGACTGTACGAGGGTTTACTGGTTCGTCTGCCGTCGCCGGAGAATAACAGCAGGTGTGGGTGAGTAGAGGGATGAATAGCCCAGCGATGGGAGTACGGTGGGGCGGTGAGGCCTGCGCGGCAGCATAGCTGGCCGCGGGGAGGAGGGAGCAGGCGGTCCCGCCGGCGCTTGTTTGAGCGGCTGGAGCAGGAAGAGCAGAGATTGAAGAAGCACGACGGTCGTTGGATGGACATCCAATAGTCACTGCTTGTGCATCAACCTTTTTTTTAGGAAAGCCTCAAATCTGTGGAAAATAGCATACAGCCCATCTGTCATTATTTCTAATATTTATAGCCCATTTGCTAATTCTTAAGGTTTTTTTGGAGCCCATATTCTTTTTGTTAGCATTACAGCCCATATTGTGGCCACGGTTAAAAAATTATACGAAATTTTGCATATTTCGGTGCGGTCCGAATTGTTTTTAATCCCAAAATTTCGAGTCACATTCAAACTGATTTTAAAAATAAATGTATATCAATATAAAATCCAACAAATTGTCCACACATAAAAATTAATGCAATTTAAAATCTCGAAATGAAAAAAAGAAATTTGAAACTAATTGCCGGTTTGATGTGTTTTAAAAATGTACAACCCATTTCTCATTACTGATAGGCCATTTTCTCGGCCAGCCGAATGAAGCTCTCCTCGTCTTGAAAGATTTGCAGCCCAACAGGCATGACAAAGTGACTTACTTGGCAAATCACAAAAAAACTGGGTTGCGGCCGTGGACCCAGCTGTCAGCCTCTCCACGTACAATACTCTTCCGATAGAAGTCGGTCGTTGACCACATTGACCATGCCGCGCCGAGAGCACCAAGGCGGTGGACGACGGCGAGGCCTAGGAAGGGGACGACGCGGAGCCAGGGAAGACGCGTCAGTGGATGCTCACGCGAAGAGGAGTACGAGGATTCACTGGTTCGGCTGCGGTGTGAGGCTGCCGTCGCCGCAGAATAACAGGGGGTGTGGGTGTGTAGAGGAATGGCCTAGCGAGCGGTGGGAGTAGTAGGGGCGGTGAGGCCTCCGCCGCATCACAGCCGACGACGGGAGGCAGGAGCACGCGGCACGACCAGCGCTGGTTTGGGCGGATGGAGCAAGAAGACCCGAGGTTGAAGAAGCACTACTGCCGTTGGATGAACATCGTACGGTAACTGGACCTAGAATCGTTCATATTGACTAAGTTGACAAAGCCCTCCGTCCCCGTCAACTTGGTAGGCCCACAAGTCAGCCTCCCATGATGCTGGGTTCCACCTGGCAGGGGGAGTATTCATTTTTTTGTGCGTAATAAGGAGGCACTTCCTTGCATGCGAACATAGCTGGTGGGTCCGACCTGTCAGCGGGGGGCACGTTTTTTTGTGAAATACAGAGACCCTTCCGGTGGGTCCCTGATGTCAGGTGGAGGAATCAAAGACTTGAGAAGGCGTACAGAACAAGCTAGTGTACCAGTAAAGAGACGTTGCTGAGTTTTAGAAAAAAGAGAGACGTGCTCCTGTAGCTGGTTCGAATCCAAACCTAGACTATGACTATATATGGTGCTATGCTACTCTGCAAGTAATGAAACTGGCATATCCAACGTTCGCTTCTCCTGTTCTCTACTTACTCTACCTAGCATCAGAAGCTCTGGCCGCAGCAACCATGTCCGCTGGCTGCTCGTCCACCTGCTCTTCAGCAGGCAACAACCAAATATGCACCAAGTCGACACCCGTACCATCGCCTGTGGGTCTCATCACACCCCCGCCGGCACGCGCACCGCAACCGGTTGCTCATCGCAACCCGCTGTCGTTGGTGTGGTGCCACTGCTGCAAATCACGCAGAGTCATCCGTCGCGTCTCAACCACAATCCTCAACCCTGGCCGAGTCTTCTACAAATGCCCGAATCATGGGGTAATAATATGTTTAAGTGTTGTTCTGCTGTTTTCAGTTGCTGATTTTTTTAATAGTTTGGTTGATGATCTTCCAATTTGATTCGTGCAGAAAAGGGAAGATTCGTGTGATTTGTATTTCTGGGAAGTTGCTGATGTGGGGGAGTGCCACTACGCTGATTATTTGGTTAGCCGAGGAATCCCAATACCAGCAGGTTGGGGTGTTGGACAAGTAACTGAAGGAACGACAGAAGAGGAAGATGCAGAGCAGAAGGTTAAAGATGCAGTTCCTCTGATCATGGCCAAGCAACAGCTGCTGAATGGCCTTGGCAGCAATGAGGAGATGAAAGAGCTTGTGAAGATAATGGGCAAAATCTATGTGCTCTGTAGGATTATTGTCTCTTTATTTGCAGTGTATGTAGCACTCGTGATGTATTCAGTGGCTATGACATGAGCACTTTGCTAAAACTAGTAATGAATGAAACTTGTGTAGCAGGTTGGGCGTAGTGTTGTGAACATCTAATGATTCTATTAACGGAAATCAGGGGGTATCCCCTTTTGCTCATAAATAAATAAATAGCAGAGGCCCTTTTGGTAATAAATAAATAAATTAGCAGAGGACCTGTCGGGTCAGCTTTGTTCTCATTCGAAGACGTCGAGCAAATTACAGTCGAACAGCAAACTATGTCATCAAATTCAAGTTTCACAGCCAAATATGAGTACAACTAAACAACAATGTCATCATGTTTTAGTCGTCATACAATCACCAAACACAAATCAGCATACATAACAAGTGATGTTCTCACAGGAAAATACTAAACAACATGTTCATCAGGTTTCAGTTGTCATAGCAAACACAATTTCACATAGTAGATAAAAAACGTCTTCTGACAGGTAAATACGACAAAAGCAATGTAATCATCATCCGCAGAAGCAGCGTCAACATCTTCGCCATGTGTATCAGTCTGAATCATAATTCCCCATGGTGTCATCATCTTCTTCGTCCTCAACGTCCTCGAACGTTGGCTTCTTCTTGATCAACTCTTGTATGTCCACAGCACAACAGGCAATCTTTTCGCTAGCGTCATTGACGTGATGGTTCTCAAAGATATTAGGAACATATGTGTTATCTTGTACATCAGGAGCAGTGTAAGCATCATCTTGTTGTGCAACTTCATTAAACGAATTCCTCTGCTCAAACCTTTGCACTACTCTCCAATCATCGCTACATGCAAATGTGTCTTCCAAGAAAAATATATGTGTTGCTTGATTTGCCAAAATAAAAGGCTCGTTGGTCTAGTATGCCGCCTTGACATTGATGGATTTCAAATAATCATCAGCTCTGGGTTTTGCGATCCTGGAAAACAGGTTATACCAACGACAGCACAACAGAACCACACACCGATGATCCTCGAAACTGGAGATATAATGTAATTGAACAATGTCTGTTACGTTAGCATACATTTCAGTTGTGTCTTTGTCATACGTATCCGTGCTCATGATGGCACTGTTTTGTGTCTTCCTGCCTTCGTCTCGTGCAAGGGTGTTGTAGCGCACATCTCCAACAACGCAAGATTCATAATGTCTTACCCGAGTATCAGGACCCATTGCTAGTGAGTAAAGGGCATCATCAACTGCCTGCCCATCCTCCCGCATCTTCTTAACCTATGGTTAGAAAATAGACAAGCTGATCGTCTTATGTACTCAATATATTAAAAAAACTGACAGTGCAATTCAAAAGCTTACATGGCTCTTGAACCATTTCGCAAATCCTGTCATAACTAGTTTGTCAATGTTTCTTGGATTTTGCGACAGTAACTCCTTTTTGTAGATGCTACACAACATAGTGATCATGTCAAACATCTAAATATATAAGAATGTGCTGCAAGTTTAGTAGATTACGATGTATAAGCTGCAGTACTTAGCACTTACTTGATATAAGGTAGTATCTCAGGACAGTTATTCAACACATACCAAACCATTTTGTCCAAATCTTTAGGTTTGTCCTTGTCGACTCTTCCCTGTAACTCGAACAGAATAATCGAAAACATTGAGCCCGGGATTGTCTTCATCCACGTCTTTGCTAAGCTAATCAGCTGTTTCAATGTATTTTGAGCAGAATGTCAACGCTTTTGTAGCAATGTAGGCCTGTGCAATGGAACCCTCGGGTCTAGCTCTGTTCCTAACATAGCCCTTGAAAGTGCCTAGCCACCTTTCAATAGGGTACATCCAGCCATACTGTACTGGACCTCTAAGTAGTGCCTCATCAGGTAGATGAACAGCCAAATGCACCATCACATCAAAGAAGGCTGGAGGATATATCTTCTCAAGGTCGCATAGGATAGTTGATATCTTGTCTCTAAGACGCTCCAAAGCATCTATCCTGGTATTTCTACTGTAGAGTTCCCTGAAGAATTGTCCCAACTCTGCAACTGCTCTGTATAAGTCAGGGCGGCCCAATCCTCTAAGGATAATAGGTAAAACCCTTTGAAGTAGGACGTGGCAGTCATGAGTTTCAACCCTTGTACCTTGTCTCCATCTGCACTGACTCTCCTTTCAGGGTTGGAAGCAAATCCATGTGGGAATCTCACACGTGACAGGACCTTGTAGAATTCTTTGCTTTTTACCTTGTCCAAGACGTACACAGTTGGTGCCATATCCCGTGGTTTACCTTCATCTTGCACCTGCAAATTCTTTTTGATACCCAGGTGTGTCAAATCAATCCTAGATTTTAAGGTATCTTTCGTCTTGCCTTCAATATTAAGAAGTGTTCCGATAATGCTGTCACATATATTTTTCTCGATGTGCATCACATCAAGATTATGCCGCAGATCCAAATCTTTCCAATACTCCAAGTCCCACAAAGTGGACCTGCGGGTAAACAATAATCTATCTTCTTCCCTGCCAAGCTTCCTTTTCCCACTACCATTATCAGGATGGTTTCCTGGTGTAATATGCCTGACGGTTTTCATGCTTTGCATTGAACACATGTCTTCGGTATTTTCTAGGATGCGGCTTGTCCTTGGCAAGGAAACGGCGGTGTCCAATGTAACAGATCTTGCTAAGTATTGCGTATGACAGTGGATTCCTATCATAGCGAACACATGCATGTAACCATGTGTCGTTCGCCCTGACATAGTGCCCAAAGCCGGATAATCATGGATGCACCAAATTATAACAACACGCAGAAAGAAATCAGCTGGTGGGCTGCTATATAGGTCTCGAGTGAGAACACCCCTCCATAGCTGTTGAAGTTCCTCCACAAGAGGCTCCATGAACAAATCAAAATCCTTTCCAGGACTTTTTGGACCTGGGATGAGCAAGGCCATCATGTAGTTTGATTCTTTTGTGCAGACATTTGGAGGCATGTTGTAAGGGATAACAAGCACTGGCCACATGCTATATGTGGCGCTCTGGTGGCCAAATGGGTTAAATCCATCTGAAGCTAAGCCAAGTCTAATGTTTCTCGGGTCAGCAGCAAACGTTTCGTGCTTCTGATTGAAGCTTTTCCACTCACTACCATGTGATGGATGGCTCATTACATTCTGATCTCTGAAATCCTAGTTCCTAGAATGCCACAGTACATCCTCTCTTGTTTCAGCATCATGAAACAACCTATGCAATCCTGGTGTAATTGGAAAATGTCTCAGAACATTATGAGGAATCATCTTCACAGCATCGCCATCTTTCCATCTTGATGATTTGCATTTCGGGCATTCACTTAAGTTGGCATAATCCTTCCGGAACAGAACACAATTATTCTTACAAACATGGATCATATCATATCCAATTCCAACTGCACGAAGGAAATTCTTCATTTTACTGTAGGTGTGTGGCAGCTCAGACGCATCTGGGGAAGCTTTGCGGAAAGCAGCCAACATCGCAACGAATGATTTGTTGGTCATCTGCTCAGATGTCTTCACCTGAAGAAAGGTGACCGTAGCTGAGAATACTGACAGCTTATTTCCTGGGGTGACAGCCATGTTGCATTGTTCCAACATGCGAGCCCATCGTTTGTCTTGTGCGGGTGAAAGTTCACGGAATGCACGAGCATTTCGTAGCATTGTTTCAATGTTGGTCAAACTCACTGGCTCCGCCACCACCTCCTCCTCCTCCTCTTCCACCTGAGCATCAAGCAGATCAAGATGGTGATCTGCTGCTTCCAAGTAGTCAATAACATTGACGTTCACAGCTTCACCATGATGAACCCACCTAGTATATGTGACCGACATCCCATACAAGTGTAGATGATTTTGCACAGTTGACTGGGGTCTTGTAACTGAATTCATACAACTGCTACACGGGCAGAGCACATCTGATTTCGGACCACCGTACTCAGCTCTGATAAAGTTCATGAAGTTTTCAACCCCTCGACATATGCAGCGGAGAATCTTCGAGCAGAAGTTATCCAAGTCCTGTCCATCTATTAGACATACAAATTAGTTCTTCTACTAGATATTACAGGAAAAACATATATGCTTTTTTATGAAGTCCAGAAGAAAATACCTAGGTCGATGTCTAAAGCTATGGCAAGATATTTGGACGAGCAGATCTAAGTAACGAAATATATGTAAAGCTAATTCAGCAAACAGATTTGAGTGCTAAATTATGGCAGCCTATTTCAACAGTCAATGAGGCCGAGCACACAGCCATCGAACTATCGAAGGCCATCGCAGCAACAAAGATCGAGTATAAAATGGTGTAGAGCTATTTCACCTAACAGATTGGCTACCAGACCATGGCAACCTACGTCACAATAAATATATGGCAGGATATTTTAGCAACTAATCGGCCTTGGCATGCCATCTCAGCTAAGCAGATTGAGTGCAGAACAGGGCAAGAAAGCTTCTTAAGCAGAGCATATTGACTGTAAACTACTTCGGCAAACAGTGGGATTAACAGCGTCTATCAGCTAACATTCAGCGCTACACCGACATGCACGGGGCCTCAGTCTAGAATGCGCGTACCGTGGGAGAAGCTGACCGTCGTGCGTCTCCACACGAACATCGCCAGCGGTGGCGGCGCTGACCGCCGTGCGCCTCCACAAGAACGTCGCCAGCGGTGGCGGCGCGGCTAGAGGACGGCAGTCTATGAGAGCGTACTGTGGGAGCGAGAGGATCGCCGTGCGTCCCCTCGACGGCGTGGCGGGGAGGGCGGCTTGGCGGAGCGAATGGAGTGGAGGGGGACGAGGGGAGGGGGGTTTGAGGAATATTATTGGCTAGTTGGCCGAAGGGCGGTTGAATCTAGGATTTGGGGGAATTTTTGGGTGGGGGAGGATTTTCGCGCGGTGGGCGGGGGGAGTTGGCGCATGGTCGGTTTCTCCAAGTGCAGTCCCACGTGTCAGTGAAGAGGCAAGCCGAAGCGCGTTCCGTTTGCGTGAGCCGTGTGCAGGACCGAACGTGTGTGGGGTGCAATGCGACCGCGACAGGGGTGTTGTGAGTGTACCGCCTTTTTTCCTTTTAAACTAGGTGCTTCGCCCCCTCAAAAAAAAACTTGTTACTTCGCGCGATCCATCGATACTACTACTCGTAATCCGATAATCCCGACTAAAACGGCGCGGTCGGGTCTTTTCCCGTGCGATATGCTGGGAGGTTGGCTTAGTTGGGTTTTTTAGGACGAGTAATGCTACACCTACGTAGTCCCAGTTACGTAATTAACATAATGTGTAATGTGTGAGCTGTTGATTGTAGATTGGGGGGAGGGAGGGGCCCACCACCATGAAAATCAGGGGAGGAGAGAGAGAGAGGCAATTTACGTTAACCCTTTCATAGGTTCCCGTAGATGTAGAAAAATGTGAAATGCATGAATGTGCATTTGCAGATAAGGCCTTCCCTCGTTCATCCTTTTCTCCCACAAGATCTTGATCTTCCGTGCAACGCACGGGCATCTTGCTAGTACTCCTACAATATACTATATTATTGTGAAAGTTCATATACACCGGCCGAGATTAATGCAAACACGGCAGATTTTCATTACATTTCGAACTTTTATAGGACAGGAAAATAAAAGAAACCCGACCCTAAACCTATTCTACGGCGGCGACCGACGTCCTCCATCTGTGATCTCCATGTATGGGGGCGGGCTTCAAGACCCGTGAAATGAAGGTGCGGTCTCCGGCGAGGAAAAGTAGAACACAGGAGACGGACCGGCCAGTTGGCACACCATGCCCTGCCGCCTCCCATGCCCTACTCATCCTCGGAGGAGCCCCCGACCTCGGCGGTGCCGGACGTTGGGCGGTGGCAAGTAGGACGCGTAGCTGACGGTGCTCCCGTCGTCGGCCGCCAGCGTGGCCACCGTGTGTGCGGCGACTTGAGCGAGGGCGGCGACCTCGAGCTCCATCCCCGAAGACAAGCTCTCCCGCAGAGCGTTCGCGCTTGCGGTCATGGCGGATGTGGTGCCAGGTAGGAGGACGATGCGCTATGGTGTGGAGGTTAGCTGGGCGTTGCCGCTTTAAGTAGCGCATTCCGGTGAGGCCAAGCGTCCTGGTGCGTCATTAAGTCGCCGGAGTTGGTTCGTCGGGCACCGAGCCTCTTAACGACGACATACGGACGGACGACATGAATGCGGGCAGCTGCGCCGGCTGGGAATGCACCACGCGACGGCGCGAGGGATGAGGGTTTTTGGTGTGCCAGGGTAGTCAGCTGCAGTCGTGCCAACGTTGGAGATGCCCTTTGCTCACATGCGATCGACGCATGTCATTGAAGAAGCAAGATGACCCGGCATGGTCTCAGGTCCTGAGGATGCAGTTGGCCGCGCTACACCACTCCGTGAACGCGTCCCGGCGCCCCGTGCATCCTCGACGAGCCGGGTGTTGGGGTGTGTTTGGATTGTGGCCAAAGTGCGCCTTACCAAAATTTTGGTCATGACCCAAAGATTGGTCTTCGTTTGGATGGTTGCCATTTTTTTGAGGTTTTGGTCATGACCCAAAAATGGATGGTTGCCATTTTTTTGGCATGCCAATGAACTCTAGCCAACTCCAGTTCATTTTTCTTGCCGATGTCGGCCAAATCATGGGCAACCAAAACCTCAACCAAAATTTTGGCTACCCAATGCTTTGATGGGGCAACCTTGGGCACAAACCAAACATACTAGCTGTTGGTCGTGCCACAGCACTAACGCCACCCTCGGCACACTGAAACCGACCGTGTCTAGCGACGATGAGCGTGTCGCTCACCGCGGTCGCCGTGTCTAGAGGCGGTGCCGGAGCTGCGCCACGTTGTTGGCCCCCACGACCCACATGAACGGTTGCCGGTGGCGAGCTAGGAGATCGTGGGCCAGCTCCTCCATTGGACTAGTTTGCGCTACGTCATCCCGACAGGTGTGCCCCACATGTCAGTTTCCCTGTTTTCCCGGCCATATTCGAGCGTCAGTGCTCCGCGTTGCGCATTAGGCCTTTCACTATGTAGGCCAAGCGAGACAACTTATTGTTTATTTGAGCCGGTCAAGTATAATCATGTGGCGTTTGCTTATTTCTCATTCATCTCCAACCCTCTTCTCCATCGATCATGTCGCCCTCCGGCCGAGTCCATCCTCCCGCATGCCTCATTTGAACATTCTGCCAAGTATCATTCGCATGTGGGCCTAGACTATGCTTGTATTTCCAATGTTTACTTGTAATTTGTCCGACATGCATACAAACAAACGGTTCGTTTGAAGTTTCACTTTGCCTCCACTACGTGTCGCTTCGCGTCTTAGTTTGGAGGAGAGAGATGTGAAAAAGTAAGGGGAGTGAGCTCTCATGCAAGAGCCTAGCTATATACGCATTCCTAGTTAAATACGTACAATAAATATGAAGAAAGAGATGGAGAGGAGATGGAAAAAAAAGTACTAATACAATAGCCAACCTTATAATTTTTTTTGCGGGAATTAGCCAACCTTATAGCCCACACTACTGTATGAGTGCATATAATAGATGATGGCTATAGATGACATGGCAGTTCCTTATAGCCATCGACTGGCTATATTATTAACCATGCTCTAATGCGTTTTTCGAAACCGCATTTGACTATGGACAAGATTAATAGTATATGAGATGTATAATGTGAAAATTATATCATTGGAAGCTCCTTTCACATACGTATCCCTGCCTTACCCTCCCTTTCGGTCACTTACTCGAGGACCCCATGCTTGCTAGGCCCCGCATGTCAGTTACTCAATGGGTTCGGCCACGTCAGGGGATCCTCATCCGTAGTATACTCCCTCTGTTTTTATTTACTCCGCATAAAATGACGCAGGCAGGGGAGGGGGAGGGACGTCAGTTTGCTCTCAACTGCGGTCCCACAAGCGAGCGAAAACGCAAGACGAAGCGCGTTCCATTCGGTGAGCGACGTGGAGGGTCCAGCGTGCTGGGCTGCAACGCGAAGGCGACAAGAGCGATGTACAGTCAAAACCGATTGACCGGTCGTCACCGGAACCACTATTCACACCAGAACCTTCGTTGCTCAGCCTACGCCAGCCACTGCCCTAAAACCACACCAAATCTCCAGCCCCTTCCCCCACCTTTCGATCCCCTAGCCCGCATCAAGCGTCCCCTAGTTCCCCGGAAAGCCATGGTGCGCCGCAAGATCATGTACTACAAGATGCTGACACCGGAGCGCCGCGCAGAAATCGCGGCGGCGGTCGGTGCCAGAGACCTCCGTTCCCAAGCTCGCTTTGCGGCGGGCCAATCCCCGAGTTCTCTGGAGCCAAGCTACGAGGAGGAGGAAGCCGGTCCAATGTTCATGGCGGAGGTCGCGGCGCAGAAGGCCCCCGATGGGTATGAGACGATGGACGTCGACTTCGTGTCGGCGTCCGAGTCCCCCATGGTGCAGGCGGACCAGCGGTTCAACCTGGCGATACTAAAGGAGGACCGGGAGGTAGAGGTTCAACTCGACGCGGAGCACGCGCATGCCGCTGCCATCGGGGCTCTCCTGCAGGCGGAACCGGATGTCGTGGATGTGAACCGGGCAGCAGAGGCTCAACTTGAGGTGGAGCGCGCGGATGCCGCTGCCATCGAGGCCCTCCTGCAGGCGGAACCGGACGTCCTGGACTTGAACCGGGCGGCAGAGGCTCAACTCGACGCGGAGCGCGTGGATGCCGCTCTCATCGAGGCCCTCCTGCAGGCGGAACCGGACGTCCTAGACTTGAACCGGGCGGCGGAGGCTCGACTCGACGCGGAGCGCGCGGATGTCGCTGCCATCGAGGCCCTCCTGCAGGCGGAACCGGACGTCCTCGACTTGAACCGGGCGGTGCTCTCGTCCGTGTAGAGCGCCCGCACGCTCCGCGTGAACGAGTAGCTGGAGGCCGGGGACAACCACGGTGCGGAGACACACGTCGACAGCTGTGGCTGGTTCGCGCCGGCAGCCAAAGACGACGAGGCCGTCTCGTTCCGCGAGCAGTGATAGTTTTTCTTTATGTTGTTGTTTTTATGGATCTTTTGCTGTGTAAAAACATATATTGTTATGCAAGTCGCCTGACTTTGGTCAGTATACCATTTCAGGCGGTTGGATGAATATCCTACTTCTCCTAACCCTTCTTCCACACCTCTTCTTCTTCCCCAACAGACCACCGCACGGGTCGTACGCATACTCCCCAACATGCGGTTGGATAAACATACTCTATGAACGAAAATTATGTGTCAGCGGTAGGATGGCTGAGTTTGGTTTGTTCACATGCGACAGCACGTGTCAGTGAGGGTGCGTTCCCTTGGTTGGGTTTGCGGCGTGCAGGAGCGAGTGTGCATGTGAGGGTGCGGTGCGACCGCGACGTGCAGGAGCGACCGTGTGAGGGTGCGGTGCGACTGCGACTGCCGTGCGCAAGTGTACCTCCTTTTCATTTTCAAAACTTTAGGCAAGCTTGGCAAAAATGTGTGGCGAAGTATGGCAATGCAAGGCCTAGACCCAAACAGGATAAGTACGTAGTACTACGTACTAGGAGTACTAGTGTTAAAAAAGAAAGGCGGGGTTTTCCTTTGCGGGATTAATCGATACAAATCCTCATTTCACGTGTCAATTAATGCGTATTTTTTTCTCCAAAGCCCAAAGAGCTAACCATCTCAGTCCTCATCGCTTGATGCAAACCAATCTTCTCACTTCCGCATGCATGCAGCGGATATTAATGTCCTTGGTTGCTAGTACGAGGCAAACCCCATCAATTTTGCCTCGATTAGTGTTAGTGGCCTTTTGCAAATTGTAATTTTGATATACTGGCCCTGTGTACAAAAAAAATGGAGGTAGTAACTATATTTGACTTCCTTCCCCATTGCGGTGACGTCGATGATATCTTGAACGTTGTGGTTTGGCGAAGTGCGTTCGACGGAGAACACCATTGAGGGAGACCATTGTAAGTCGTTCGCAAGTGCCGCCTGCAAGCCGAGACAACCACCTTATTTGCATCCAGGAAGTCCGTTGAACCAAAGGACGCGTAAATGTAGTAGTACTACTCATACACAATAGCGTCGTCCGTCTAGCTTAGTGCGGTGAGATGGTTTCTCGAAGAAGACGATGGAGAAGCGGAGTCAGCGAAGAGTAAAATGATAGTTGCTTCGTCCGTGCTTTGTGATTTGACGCCTCACTGCTTTGTGATTTGTGATAGAAGGGACAGGGGAGTAGACTCTATCCTCTATACTGTACATGCGTCCAAGCACGGGAGAAAGAGGAGAGACGTTGCATTTTTCTATTCCTTCAATCAATCAATCAGGGAGCTTCGGTTCCATCCTTTTGGCTTTGGCAACACCGTCCACAATGGTTCCCACGATGCCAAAAGCTATTTTCACATTTGGCTACACACTGTGGATGCCCTTAACCATACCACTTGGTTTTGCCCCTGTGTGCTATCTATACAAATCTCAATTATATTGATCTAAAAAATTATAGAATCAAGATTAGTAAAAAGGAGGTGATTTTGCCGCGCGGATGGCGGGGGAGGTTTCTTATTTTTAGAGGACGTTTTCTTGGCGGTTTGCTAACATGCGGTCCCATGTGTCAGTGCTTTACCAAGCCGATCCGCTTCCCACATGAGGCAGAACAACGGCAAAAGCAACACATGGTTAACTTGAAGAAGATGAGGGAGAAGCGGATTCAGCAACGAGTGAAATGATGGTTGCTTCGTCCCTCCAACTTCTTTTTTTAGCATTATTACTTCGTCCCTCCAACTTAACTGCGGGAAAGGTGCAGCTTTGTGATTTGACGCCTTATTGCTCATTACTACGCCGGCGCCATGACTGGGTGCTTCACCCCGGCTGCTCTGCACTGTATTCCGGTATGGCACGTGGACCCGGTAGCTTGATGCCCCACATGCCGGCGAAAGGGACTAGAAGATTTATGAAAGTGAGCGCTCCACTCTTACGACGGAGGAGTACACGACACGACGGCCCAGTGAACTGTCACTTGTACTGTATATAGTACTATAGTTTTGTTGTTTCGCACGATCCATCAATACAAACCCGATTAAACAGGAAAGGGCGGGATTTTTCCCACGCGGTATATGATACTGGCCATACATTTCAAAGGCAATTTTAATGTATGAAAACTGAATAATTAAGTAACAATATGATATCTAGTAAAACTAAAAACACATATGATTTATTGTGTTAGAGTGTAGTAGTAGTGTTGTATTGCATAGTTGTTAGATGTAACATGCGAGAATGTGTAGAGATGTAGTTTTGGAGGGCCTACAGAGAGAAAAGCGTAATACGTTCACCGAACTTCAGAATAAGCTGATTACGGTCAGTATATACGTTTTGCGTGATTATACGGTCACTTGCTCACGGTTCAGCATCGGATTGCACTCTATTGACCGGCCAAATAGTCTGCGTGGCACCATGTTGACTAGTTAAATTGACCATGTTCCTTGTGTGTCCCACCTGTCAGTTCGCATAGGGAAAAGGTCAGATAAACACAAATTTACGCAGGCGGGACAAGACTCCACCCCATGCGCGGGAATCACCTGGTTGTGTATGTGTCTGTCAGGGCCTGATGTGTGCGCATGCACGTGTAGGTTGAGCACTTGAGCGTGAGAGTGTGTGTTGGTCGTGTGGTGTACTGGTGTGTGCATGCATGCATGCGTGTGTGCGTGTGAGTGTTGTGTGCGTGCGTGGCTGCGTGTGAGTGTTGCGTGCATGCGTGGGTGCATGTGTTCGTGTGAGTGTTGCATGCATGCAGTTCGTGTGCATGCGTGCGTGTGTGTATAATCACCACACCAGCTCCTGTGTGTTAAAACAGATGGCTCAGCATACCAATACAAGGCCACCTTGTCTGTTGTGCCCGCGGTCATGACTTCGAACAACCGTCCAATATTTTTTTGTCGTTTGTTTTCATTCTTACTAGCAAGATGCCCGTGCGTTGCACGTAACATCAAGATGCATTTGTATGACTAGTTTATCTTGTGAGAGAAAAGGATGAACGAGGGAAGGCCTTATTTGCAAATGTGGAGAGGTGTGTGGGTACATCTTAGGCAAAATTATCATAGTTTCTTTCCTATCCGTCAGATATAAATCGGACGGCCTATATTGCAGGATGGCAGGCACACCATCATCACCAACTCTATTTTTTATAAGAGTGTATTTTATCCCTACTCTTATAAAAAGCATAGTCGGTGATGATCGTGTGTCTGCCATCCTGCAATATAGGTCGTCCAATCTATATCTGACGGATAGGAAGGAAACTATGGCAATTTTGCAAAAAGATACCCACACCCCTCTCCACACTTGCAAATAAGGCCTTCCCTTGTTCATCCTTTTCTCCCACAAGATAAACTACTCATACAAATGCATCTTGATGTTCCGTGCAACGCATGGGCATCTTGCTAGTATTTTATAAGAGTGTAGATGTAGAGTAGATACAAGCCGACAGGTGGGCCCGATGGTAGTGAGATAATGTGATGCAACACTAGAGGTGCCACGTGGAGCGTTTAACTGGTCAACTAGTCGTGTCTTGAGCAAATACAGAGTTGTACAGTGAGCCCGTGACTGTATAATAACCACAAAACGTAAATGGTGACCGTAATGAGTGGATTCTGAAGTCCAATGTACGTATCGTGCTTTTGCTTCAAATACAATGATCGTCACTGTATATATCGCGAGAGAAAGATGAAACATGTGTGAATGTGCTGGGGGCTTACTTTTAGAGGACCTAGGGATAGTTTGGGTGCGTACGTGAAAGGGGCGTAGAGGGGGGGTATGCGATGGAGAGAGAGATGCTCTTCGTTTCTCTTTATTATGACTAACTTTATATATAGTATAAAAATATATAAATTCACAGTGCGGAATAAATATCATTGTGGGCACCATGCAATGCAAGCGTTCGTACTCCTCCATATAACTTTGTAATGTTGTATATATGTAGAAATTCTAAAATATTTTTTTGGCCACACTTTATTCAAAAGGAATGTTGTATGCGAAATAAACGTGAAGAGAGGGCTTTTTAGATAAATGGGGTACGTGATGTAACCTGTGTGAATGTGTAGTTGATGCATTTGGCAGGGCCTAGAGAGGTATGTGTGTGTATTACGTATTCGAGAGAGGCATGGATAGAGGGGCCGACAGGGGGGCGTGGGAGAGATAGCACGAGAAATGAGAGTGGTCTAGAGAGAGAGACGAATATGACGTCATGGCGAGAGATTCCCTTGAGTGTGTATATGCAAGGGGGAGTGGATAGAGGCACCGGGAGAATATATTTTTTGTGTGTGGTGTCTGTGTTGGTATGTGTGGGTGTGAGAAGATAACGAGACATGGGGGCAGAGGGTGTGTCACCGCGTGAGGTCCGGTGGGTCGAGGCGAGGCCCTTCGTTCGGTTCCGTCCTGTGTCACATTGGTCGGCCCGTGACGCATTTTGGGAGACCCATGGATGACTAGTCGTACAAGACAAAGATAGCATAATTGTGAAGGACTCTATGTCCACTGACAAAGCCGGCTAGGATTTGTAACCCTAGGTTCTCGGACTAAGGTAACCCCTTTATCTCTGATATTACTATTCATCCAACCTAACTTTAAGGGGCATCCTACAGAATGCTCTGCTAGAATCATACTCGTCGATTAGGAAGAGAGGTGTGAGACAATGCGTGAGAGACAGGCCTAATGATAATGTGCGTACAGGAGACACGTAGGCAGGTCTATGTATATAGAAAGGGTCGATGGGTATTGTGCGTGTGTATGCTTGCGAGAGGAAGAGTGCTTGTGATAAAGGTTAGTGAAAACAATCGTAAATGGTTACGAGAGGGAGGGAGGGTGTAACGCCCCGGATCCGATGCGCCAGGTGTCTTCCAGTTATTCGCCGTCGTTGCCATGACATTTGCTTGCGTGTTGCATTTTGCCATGTCATCATCTACATTTCATCTCCATGTTTTTCAAAACTTGCATTCGTTCAGGTTCCGCCGGTTCTCTCCGTTGTCTGTTCTGAGCCCCGACACTCTCGCACGAACCCGTCGCCGGACCTCTCTTCTCAGCCCAATGCCTCTACACAGCGCTCCAAGGCCTAACCCCTCTCGCGATCGGATCCGTCGGATCGAGATCCGATGCCCGAAAACAGATGATAACCCCCCTAACCCTAGCCCCCTTGCTATATATAGGCCCCTCCTTTCAAATTTTGGCCATTCCTAGCTAAAACCTATCCCCTAGCCTTCCCTAACCTTCCAACCGCCACCACCTAGAATTCTGCGCCGGCCAAACCCCTCCCCGCCACTTGGCGCCGCCGCCACCGCGCCCGGACCAACCAGCGCGCGCCACATCAGCCCCCAGCATCCCTCCAGCCACTCTTGCGGCGCCACCTATCGCCTCCACGTCGCCCCCCCCCACCACCAGCGGCACCGGGCCCACCCGAGCCCATCCGCGGTCCGCCCCGGGCCGATCTGGGCCCGAGGCACCCGCACCGCGCCGCCCCTGCTCCCCGAGCTCCAGATCGGGAGAGGAGCTCCCGATCCAGGAGCCCGCCGCCGCAGTCCCTCCGGCGACCCCGCCGTTGAGCGCCGTCGTCCCGTGCATCGTCCACCTCCTCCTCGCAGACCTCGCCGGTGGCTGCTCGACCTGCGTCCTAAGCCGTTTCTGCCCCGAGCTCCAGCGCCTCCGTCCCCGTCCTCGCAGATCCGCCGCTGATCATGGAGATCGCCGCTGCCGTCCTCTGTGTGCTCGGATCCGGCCGGGAACCATGCGGATCCTCGGCCTCCACCCGGTTTCCCCTCGCCGCCGGCCTCCCTGCTCCTCCCTCCTTCGCCATGGCGCCGCTGCCGCCGCCCTGCCTCCTGCTCGTGCCTCGGGCACGAGAGGAACGAGGACCGCGTCGGCCACGTGGGCCGACCCGACCTCCCCTCCGGCCCAGCGCGCCTCCCAGGCCCAAGCCGGCCTGCCTCCAGCCTCCTCGCGACCTGGGCCGAGCCCATGGTAAGCAGCTCGACTAACCCTCGCCTCGTGCGCAATTTTAGTTTTTTTACGCATGTCATGTTTTCTTTGAAAAATCGGCTAAGTCCCTGAATTGCTACATAAAGTGTGCATGTTCGCATGGTCATAACTTCGTGCATCTGGCTCCGTTTTGCATGTATAATATATCAAAATGTTCACTGTGAGATGCTCTACATTTAATTCCACTGAGACATGCTTGTTTGAGTTCATCTTGATGCCCGAATTATTGTTGCAAAAGTGCTATACGATGTTAACTTCTGTCTGTTTACAGAACTTGCTGATTTGTTATTTTCTTTGCATTTTGTGTGTGCATCCTATGAGCATGAGATCTACATTTGTTTTTAACTACATCATGCCGTCTTTACATAGGTGCTTTTCTTGTATTTTTGTGATCTATGTGGCGACTAGCACAAGCATGCAAAGTAGCCTTCGTGATGTTGCTGATTTCTTTGACTTAGTCATTTCTGCCAAGTCTGTAGCTGCAACATTGTGATGCCATGTAAGCCTACTGTCACCATGAGTTCTATGCATAATCTGGAGATGTTCACTAAGGATGTTTTGTTATACATATTATGCTCTATCCATACATGCCCTTTTTTGCATTTATAGTCTGCTGTAGCTTGTTGTAATCTTGCTCTCAAATTGCTCAATAATGCTGCTGTCAGCCTGTTAACATGAAGTTCAGTTTTGCCATGTGTTTTGCTAGTGATCCATGCATCCTATGAACTTTATCTTGCCATTCTTAGCTTCAAACTTATGCCATCTTACTGTTGGATGCCTTCACATGCCATGAAATACTTTGTGATGAGTGATTTGATCTCGCAAAGATGCCTTGATAATTCTGTTTATGCCATGCTCAGTTTTTCTGCGAAGTCTGAATCTGTTTATGAAACTTGCTACGTTTACATGGGTGCCATCATATCTTCTGTGCCTTTTTGGCTCGTGATCAGTAAGGTAATTTTGTTCTATGCAATTAGTAGATTCATGACATGCCTTTTTTTGCTATGATCTGTTCCTGTACCATGTTGTTTGATAGCTCTAAACTTAGCAACCTGATGTTAATTCTGCCATGTCAAGTGATATTCTGCTAAGTCTGTGAAACTGTTATTATTTGCTATCTTGCCATGTCCTTTTGAGCATGTCATATTGTTTTATGGAGATAGATCAGTGTTCATGTTTTGTAATGCTTTACCTGTGCATCATGTCCATGCCTTTTGTTATCATGTTGGGGTGCTGTAGCATATTTTCATGATGCTTGCAAGATGCCTAGTTGCTGTTTTGGACAGATTGTTGCTATATCTTGTTTGGAGTGTATGTGTTGCACCGTTGCTCCGTTTTGAGCATGCTCTATATGAAACTTGCGTAGTTTTGCATGCAGTTTCATGTTACCTTGTTGCATCCTTGTTTTGAGAGTGTTTGCTTGATGTTTGCATGCATTTTGCATCAATGCCATGTTTAACTTGTTTTGCTCATATCTTCTAGGGCGTAGCTCCGAACTAAATGAACTTTATATGTAACTTGACTAGAATTTCGTGTAGATCATCTTGGTGCATCTTAACTTGCTGTTTAACAACTTGAACATAAGTTTTATTCAGATCTGGACCAATTTTCTAAATCTTCATATGAGGACTTACCGGACTTGTTATATGTTGTTTCCGGCCTCATTTAAACTTGCTTTGATGTGTTGCTCTTGTATGCATCATCTCTTGCCATGAGTAGCTTCATGTAGCCTTGTCATGCATCATGCTTGGTTGTGCATCATGTCATGTTTATGTGTTGTGTGTTTACCTTCTTGTTTGCTTCTTTCCGGTTGTGCTTCTTCTTGATAGTTCCTGTTTCGTTGCGATCGTGAGGATTCGTTCGTCTACGCTTGGTTCGTCTTCGTGGCTTCATCTTATTCATGGACTCGTTCTTCTTCCTAGCGGGATTCAGGCAAGATGACCGTTACCCTGGATCTCACTACTATCATTGATATGCTAGTTGCTTCGTTCTATCGCTATGTTGCGCTACCTATCACTTGCTTATCAAGCCTCCCAAAATGCCATGAACCTCTAACCTTTGTCACCCTTCCTAGCAAACCGTTGTTTGGCTATGTTACCGCTTTTGCTCAGCCCCTCTTATAGCGTTGCTAGTTGCAGGTGAAGATGAAGAAGTTTGTTCCATGTTGGAACATGGATATCATGAACTTTGTTGGGATATCACAATATCTATTATTTAATTAATGCATCTATATACTTGGTAAAGGGTGGAAGGCTCGGCCTTATGCCTGGTGTTTTGTTCCACTCTTGCCGCCCTAGTTTTCGTCATACCGGTGTTATGTTCCTTGATTTTGCGTTCCTAACACAGTTGGGTGTTATGGGAACCCCTTGACACTTCGCTTTGAATAAAACTCCTCTAGCAAGGCCCAACCTTGGTTTTACCATTTGCCTATCACCTACTTCTTTTCCCTAGGGAGTCGCGCTCCCGAGGGTCATCTTTATTTTAGCCCCCCCGGGCCAGTGCTTCTCCAAGTGCTGGTCCAAACCGAGCGATGTCCGGCGCCCCCTGGGCAACCAGGGTCTATGCCAACCCGACGTCTTGCTCATCCGGTGTGTCCTGAGAACGAGATACGTGCGACTCCTATCAGGATTGTCGACACATCAGGCGGCTTTGCTGGTCTTGTTTTACCATTGTCGAAATGTCTTGTAAACCGGGATTTCGAGACTGATCGGGTCTTCCCAGGAGAAGGAATATCCTTCGTTGACCGTGAGAGCTTATAATGGGCTAAGTTGGGACACCCCTGCAGGGTATAAACTTTCGAGAGCCGTGCCCGCAGTTATGTGGCAGATGGGAATTTGTTAATGTCCGGTTGTAGAGAACTTGACACTTGACTTAATTAAAACGCGTCAACCGCGTGCGTAACCGTGATGATCTCTTTCCGGCGGAGTCCGGGAAGTGAACACGGTTTTTGGGTTATGTTTGACGTAAGTAGGAGTTCAGGATCACTTCTTGATCATTGCTAGTTTCATGACCGTTCTGTTGCTTCTCTTCTCGCTCTTATTTGCGTAGGTTAGCCACCATATATGCTTAGTCGCTGCTGCAACCTCACCACTTTACCCCTTCCTTACCCATTAAGCTTTGCTAGTCTTGATACCCATGGTAATGGGATTGCTGAGTCCTCGTGGCTCACAGATTACTACAACACCAGTTGCAGGTACAGGTTTTGCGATGATCATGACGCGAGAGTGATGTTACTTGTTTTGAAGTTCTTCTTCTTCTGCTTCTTCTTTGATCAGGGGATAGGTTCCAGGTCGGCAGCCTGGGCTAGCATGGTGGATGTCGTTTGAGCTTCTGTTTGTGTTTCATCCGTAGTCAGATGTTGATCTTTTGTATGATGTATTGATGTATTCTTGCGGCATTTGTATGCCTTGTATGTATCCCCATATATTATGTAATGTTGATGTAATGATATCCACCTTGCAAAAGCGTTTCAATATGTGGGTCTATCCTTGGTGGGACCTTCGAGTTCCTCTTGGATAGGGTCGCATATTTGGCGTGACAGAGGGTTATATCGAGAGCATGTGTGCGAGAAAGACACCTCGGGAGAGAGTGTGTGAGCATGTGTGAGAGACCACCGATGGAGACTGAAACTACACGTACAAGACTGTTGTACACATTGATTAAAGATATAAATTGTATCCAAATATTAGGATGGGATCATGATATTTGCATTCGCGTAAGGAACGGTCATTGATCCATCAGACATATAGTTTCTATCGAATTTGAGCATGTCTATGTTATTATTCGACACAATGGATCCACATAGTTAGTATTTTTGAACTCCAGACAATGCATCGCTTTAGCAATCGAATATAAACGTGAGTATAGTTCATGTTGTGTGTGTAAAGCACATTATGCATACGAAAGTTACACAATGAACACTATAAATAGCTACCTATGAACTAGCATACATTTGAATTCAACTTAAGGTGGTTTAAAAAAATCAAATTCAACATGAAGTCCATTCAATTATTTGAATTTGATATCATTGCATTTGTAAATCATACCTAAATTATGGGGGCACCAATCTTTGCTCTGATTTTATACATAATAGCATATGTAGTCATGTACAAAATAGATTCTAATTTAGCTCCTCCATTCCAAAATAATCGTAGTTATAGGATTTTCAAGTGTCAAAATTTCAAAAAGAAGCGGATAATTTAATGAGGTTTTCAAACATACAAGGTCAAATTTAACGTTGTGTATTTAGGTCAATCCTCAAAGTTCAAGAGTACTCTAAACATGAATGCTTGTGTTTCAAAATTTCGAACGAAGCGCCAAAAGAGCCTCTACTCGCCCGAAGCCGCATGAGACCGATGTTTGGTAGTACAAGGAAATTACTTTTCTAATAACTCCGACCCGTGAAACCTACCGGCCCGACGTCCAAAGGTCTAAACCGGGGTAGGTTTGTAGCTTCATCTAGACGCCACGCAACCGCCTCCGAAAAACATTCATACACAATGGCCGCCTAAGCACACATGTGCGCGGCCGAAATCGCTCCCGCCCACTATTTGGGACACCTGGGATTACCATCCTACCCCCAACCCGCAGTAGGCCCGAAATTTAAGAGGGGGGCCAAGTTTGTACTTCCCCAAATTTCAAACAAGCGCGTCCCATCTTCTGTTCAAAAAAGCCAAAAACAAGCGCGTCCCAGACCGAAACATGGTTCTCCCCCCCACCCGTCCGATTCCCCATTCATACTCCGTGGGCGCAAAAATTACCTCTCCACCAGCCGCGAAATCCCGGCGTCCTCCGTCCGCCACCCCATTCCACCCATCAACCGCCGCCCTCCTCCATTACGCCGGAGCCGATACCCCGACGTCGTCGTCCACCGCAACCTCAACCGCAACGCCCTCCACGGCTAGTAGTTGAAGCCGAGGCCGAGCCGTCCGTACCCGAGCAATTTCAACCACGCCGTCCTGCGCCTCACCGCTGCCGCTCCAACTTTGCCACCCTCCACCGCACCGGAGCTGTTCCTGCTACGCCGTCCTTCGCCGCCTCAGATCTGCTTCCCCTCCGCCGATATACGGCCACAGCAACATAGTCAACAATTTGGCCATGGGTTTGTCCAAGAATCCACGGTTCTCCAATACATCGGTTCCCCCGGGAGAAAAAAGAAGATCGCCGCGACATATGGAGGAGACCACACTGGCAACCGATAAGGGTACTCCTCTTCCCTTATTCATGCAAATCTTACGTGTCTGCTTGCACGGTATTCATCCCACAGAAGACGCTAGTTGACCGCTTCTTCTTGATACTAGATGTTCCTAGTAACTCGCGATGCACAAGGTTTCTCCTCATATACTATGTCACCTTAGCTAGAGGTCCGTCGCCCCCCTGAATTTCAATTCCTGGTCAGTTGATTCCCAATTAACGGAAGCATTCCCCGACGTAACAGGCGCTAGTCCGCCTATTACGCCAGGGAAGCAGCGCCTCGATGTTTATCTTAGGGGCGTGTGGGGCCTAGAGCTACTGGCGCCCGATCTGGAGGTCGGCCGGGATTAAAGGGATCGCCTGGGGGCGCTGCCAAGCACGGCGGTGGTGTGAGGTCGAGGGGAGGGCGGGGCGGCGGAGGCAGGGTCTGGGCCGGTGGTCGCTGGCGATTCGAGAAAGATCGTCAACAGTGACTGGCGGGAGATAGACGAAGGCCATCTGCCCGTTCCTTATAGATCGGACGGTTCATTAAAAAATCGACTGACCTATTTATTCTCAGTCGACTGTTATCTTGACATGACCACATGTGGTGGTGTGCTAGAGGAGTACCTGCATTTCCCAGCCATCCCTGTGCTCATATATTACAAAATCATACGGAGTAGAATCTAATTTTGTTTGCCAGGCAATGTTGTAGAGCTATCATATGTCTCTTGTCATTTATTTTTCAGCCACCTGATCTCTGCTACTTTTACAGTGCTTTAGTTCTGCACACACTTCACCCATACTCTCACTATTGTTTTTTTATGCATGGGTATTTCAGACTCTGCCAATCAGTTGATAGAAGCACGAAATAAAAGAGAGAAGCAGCTCCAGATTTCTTCGGGCTTAGGCAAGACACGTTTCAGTGTTATAAAGGGTGCAGTGTCAGTAGACGGAGACGGTAAAAGTAGCTCTGGAGTTGATGATCTCGCTCGCCATGAACCACCATCCCAGGTGCTTTCTTTAACTTCGCGGTGTCATATGTGGTTGCATGTTGCATATGGTGTCTAGCTTGTATTCAAAAGGCCGAAGTCGGTCTTTATTAAGATAAGGAAAGATAATTTTTACATGAACCACCATCCCGTGAGCCATTGTTTTAAGGCGTCCCTAAGGCGTCGCTTAGGCGACGCCTAGGCGTCAGGGCGCCCCCAGGAGCCAAGGCGTCGGCCTTGCCTTACCTGTGTGTCTAAGGCGTCCGCCTTAGTCCATAAGGCGTCCAAGGCGTCCGCCTACGCGCCATTCTGCCTACCTTAGGCAAATGAGGACGCCTTAGACAGGGCTGGGAGGTTCAGGCGGGAACGGAGATCTGGGAGGGAAGAAAAGGGCGGGAAAGTCTGTTTTGGTGCCAACAGTTACTAGCAGGGAGAGGAGAGAGAGCTGTAACCAGTTTCAGCTTCCCCCCACCCCCACCTCAGGCTGGATCTGAGCTTCTCCCCCTCCTCTACATCAGCATCCCCCTCCTCTACAGCGGATCCCCCTCCCCTTCCTCTCCTGCAATTCCTCCTCCCCATCCTCTCCTGCAGTACCTCCTCTCCTGCAGCTTCTCCCTCCTCCAGGACAACAAGCAAGCAGCACCTCTCCAAGACAGCAGACAGCAGCAAGCTGTGTATGGTTGTATGCCTAGTTGCCTAATACCTACCAAATTCTACTTAATTCTGTTGCATATAACTCTCTAAGGCGTCGCCTCGCCTTATGCCTTAGCGCTTAGGCAGTGAGGCGCCCCCCAGCGCCTCGCCTCGCCTTACCGCCTTAAAAACAATGCCGTGAGCACTAGAAGACAAATAGCTAGTCAGGGCACTGGTCGAGCCAGTAACAAGCCCAGCAAATAGAGGCATCACCTGAAACCCAACTAAAAAGCCGCGATGGTGGCGAAGTAGCCCGCCTCCCACCAAGCTCTCAGGTCCTAGATGATCATGCTCACCACTCCAGCCGGATGTCTAGCTTGTATTGCTTCCAATTTGGTTAAATTGCATCCGCTTAGCTTACACATTATACCTTTGAATATGACATGCCTTTCTGTTTTTGGTACATACTAGTACATCTGTGTATTAACCATGTTCTTACATCAAACTAATGTTCTTGTGTATCCCTCATCAATCAAATATGATGAGGCAGTCAGGCAAGTGGAATACTCCTCATTTAAAGAATGCAGCGTTAGCCTCCCGACATGATTCTCAAGAAACAGCAAGGCTAGATGAAGATAGTGAACGTAGCTCTGTAGTTGATTACCGCATTTCCCCTACACTAGCATCGCAGGTGCTTGCTCTAACTTGGCAGCGTGATATGTGGTTGCATGTTGCATATGGTGTCTAGATTGTAATTCTTCCAATCTGGTTAAACTGCATGTGCTATTCTGCTTAGCTTATACATTATACCTGTTAATGTGACATGCCTTCCTGTATTTAGTACATAGTACATCTGTCTATTAAGCATGTCCTCACATAAAACTATTGTTTTTTTGTATCCCGCATAAATCAATATGACAAGACACCTTCAGTATATGCAGTGTGATATTAGTTTCATCTTTGATATGATTTATAGCATGCGCTGCTTCTAATTTGTTGAAATGCCATTTATGATGGGACACTTTCAACTTGGCAGAGTCATATTGGTTGCATCTTTTACGTGGTGTCTAGCTTGCATTGCTTCTTATTTGGTGAAATGGTTTCTACTTAGTTTACACAAATAGTTGTGAATATGCCATGCCGTCCTGTTTTTCGTATTATTCCATCATGGAATCATGTGTTTGCCTTACATCAAAGTAGTGATTGTCAGTATCATGCACGAATGAGTTCTAAAGAGTGAATTTTATTGCTTTTTCTTGTCGGTTTTACTTGACAATTCAAAATCAATAGAGCGGAAGGAAGTTAGCAAGGCAGCAGATGAAGGTGCTCCTTCCAAATGGAGGGCCTCTACAGATTCTACTCCTCCATCCCCCCAAGATGATTTTCAAGACAACACATGCATAGACACTCAATGTAGCTGTGTTGGTGATGAGCACGTCTCCCCTAGTGCACCATCAAAGGTGCTCCCTCTAACTTGGCACTGTTATATGTGGTTGCATGTTATATATGATGTCTAGCTTGTATTGCTTCTAATTTTGTTGAATTGCATCTGCTTACTTTACACATTATACTTGTGAGTAAGACACGTGTTCCTGTTTCTAGAACATACAATATCTGTCTATCACACCATGTTCTTACATCAAAGTACATTTGTTCTGAAGAACTAAACTATTATTTGTTTTTCTTGTTGGCTTGACTTAACATGGCACAGAGAAAGAGGAAGCAAGATAGAACGACAGGGAAAGGGAAGAGCAACAATCCTGCAGATTCTGCTGGTACTGATGGTGCAATAGAAGGTCAAAGTCCAGCGGAAAATTGTACCAACAGGGTTATCCCATGCTACACGAGCTGCAGAACAAGCCAAACAGAAACACATAGCTGCCACCAAACAAGCAGAGACAACCCTAGTTGTTGCAACACCTTCCACAGTACCACCAGCTGCACGATTTACTCGTTCGTCAACTCAGCTAGCAGCACATTCCCACGCTCCCTTGCCACCTGACACTACTTTCGAAGCACTCTTGACACAAGATGAGTTGGCAAGATCAAATGAACTTTGTGAGCTTCAACAGCAAGAAGGTAGTTGCTGGAGTCAAGTTACAGTTGCATGCTTCTTTATATGTAGTCTCACAGTTTGATGTACACTAACACTTCCTATGTTTGTTGTTGGACTAGCACCTAGGCGCAAGAGAAACAAACATCAGGGATAATGCTCGGTAGGTTAACTAAATCTAGAGGAGGAAGAATGGAGATCCGTTTTGAGGCAGGTTTAAAAAGGCCACGTGATGCTACAGAGTCAGCCAAGTTAGTATCAGAGGCAGCGGTTGCTGTTAGGTGTCATGTACGTATCCTCCCAACATGGATTCAGTACAGGAATGACAAAGACGAAACCCAGTTCAACACCTTCCTCGACCATTTATCTGTAAGTATGGTTATGTATGGAAACTAGTAATATCGTCTTGCTCTGTCCAATACTTTCTAGGTTGCTGATAATGAGACTCCCATAATTTTCAATAGATGAGGTTCAAGTTGGATAGCCAAGATGATGCAACTAGACAAGCTTGCACCCATGTTTTCAAGTCTGCTCTGCGACAGTATCGGTATAACTTGAGGAAAACTAACTTTGAAGGCAAGGCTAAAAGTGAACTTGCCCAAACATCTCCAGTGGAAAATATATCTGATGAAGACTGAGAGGCCTCGTTAAACACTGGTCTGATCCGAAGTATCAGGTACATTATATACTCCCTCTGTTTCTTTATATAAGGTGTATTTGTTTTTTGAAAAGTCAAACGAGTGCAAGTTTGACTGAGTTTTTAGAAAAAATATATCAACATTCACAATTCAAAATTTATATCATTTGATCCACCATGAAAAGTAGTTTCATATTTTATCTACTAGGTATTGCAGATGTTGTTATTTTATTCTAAAATCTTGGTCAAACATTCAAATGGTTGACTTGCATGGAAACCAATACACCTTATATTCTGGAACGGAGGGAGTATATGTCATCAGATCACATGTTGAAGTCCTATTTACGCATGTGCCACACAAATCTATCTTCTTGTAGGTGAACTGTTCAAAGAACAAGGCCAACCGTACGAAAGTGAAATTCCAACAGACGACAGGATCTCGTAGCTATATTGCACACTGTGAGGCTCTTGTAATTAGCTGTTGTTTCACCCTTTTCGCTGTACCATATTATCATATCTATATTGACTTGTTCCAAATGCAGAGGAAAGCCCGCAAGGACCAAAAAGTACCTGAACCAAATGTTGTGGAAATCTTCAAGGACTGTCACACCAGCAAGAAGAAGGGCATGACTACACCAGTCAAAGCCGTTGTTGTAAGTCCTTAATCCTCATGCCTTTTAATTACTACTTACTCTGACTTGTGCCTTGAACTGCATGGTTTGCAGCCAATGTCTATTACTCTTTTCAATTTTATACACAATTGTCTTAGCGTATCATTGCACCTTACAAGTTTTAAAAGAGAGGAGTGACGTTCCTTTGATCTTAACCTGTAATCTAGTTCCGCGCTGGACTTGCCCACACAACGTTACAATTGCCTATTTGTCTATTCTCAGTTGTTTTGTAATATGAATGATGTCATACTATGCTTACCGTATTATAAACTTCGTCTCTTTATCCTTAGCCCTCAATACAATGTGAAGAAATAGACAATACATTAGCGATGGTACATGGTCATATGTTTCGAACCTGGTTTTATTATGTACTTTGCAATAAAATACAACTATTATTTTACATGGGTTCACCAGAATAAGTTCTGTATATAGACCAAACCTATTTTGTTTGGTTTTGCTGCCTCCTTAATATCTTCTGTTCTGGTACTACTAATGTAAAACCACAACTTTTCAGCGAGCTATGGAAAAAATGGTGGAACCGCCACCTTCTGAAGGTGGCGAGGCAACTATAACCGCAATGTCAGCTCTTGCTGCAGTGGGTCAGTACCTGTCCACTAACAGTGCCAAAAGCACGTTCCTGCGTAATACTGGGTTGGTTGTTAAGGCAATCTCGTCCAAACTGCCTCATGATCAAGATATGCAAGCTCAAAACAATGTTGTATCTGCGCTCCAGACACAAGTCCATTCCCTAACAGAGACCGTTTGTGAAACAAGGAGAGACATTGTTCGATGTTGTCAAGATATGCATGGTTTTGAAACCAGACTATCAGACATTTGCTATGTTTTTCAGGAGTCTAGAAGAACTGAAGGCGAAGGTTATGGTGCTCCATCGGACAATACAGTATGAAAACGTAACAGTCAGGTCAAATGAACTGAGCTTCTGAACTTCTGGTGGTGCATTTATCTGTTAGACGGTTAACTTTTATGCCAACCTTCCTTTTGTTTTATAGTTGTAATTTGTTTTGGTGCGATACAAAATTTGTTCTTAACGTGCAGCCACCGGCTGAAGAAAACAGCAAGCCATTTTTGTATAGTGTAGGGTGTTCCCTATATTTGCACTGGTGGTGAACTTTGATGCCCATCGGCTGTAGTTAACATGGGCCTCCTACGGGCCGTAGAAACAATGGGCCTTCTAAGGGCCGTAGAAACAATGGGCCTTCTACGTGGCGTAGAAACAATGGGCCTTATACGGGTCGTAGACACAATGGGCCTTCTATGGGCCGTATCATCAATGGGCCTTCTACGGGCTTATGATCGGTTGGCCAAACATGGGCCAATAACAGCCCACATTATGGCCGTATATGGGCTAGAGTTAAATTGTCTGTTCATGGGCCAACCATAACGGGCCATCGTTAATCGGCCGTATTTTGATGACGCTATGAAAACGGCCCAACGTATTAACGGGCCACAAACGGGCCGACTGTAACCACGGGATGAATTTGGCCCACAAGCAGAAAATGACAGTAACGGGCCGTAAGTAAATGAATGTGGAAATGAGCCCAAGAATAAATGGGCCCCGAGAAGGCCGAAAGATAACATGGGCTGGAAACGGCCCAACGGAATAATGGGCTGTAATGGGTATAAAGTGATACACTGTTCATTACGGGCCAGTTTCACCACGGGCCGTACACTGTTCATTACGGGCCAGTTTCACCACGGGCCGTTAATGGGTATAAAGTGATACACTGTTCATTACGGGCCAGTTTTACCATGGGCCGTTAATGGGCTGAGAGTAATAAGGGCCTCATATGGGCCGAAAGACGTCATGGTCCATACATGGGTCGGAAGTTAAAACGGGCTAGAATTATATTGGACGGCCCAGATGACGCTACTGGGCCTAATTCGGTTAGGCCGTAAACGGGCCCTGGGTTAGCGGCTGTAAATCGGCTATATGCGAACATGCCGTTAACAGGCTTGCCATGGGCCGGCCCGCCACCTTTTGACCAAGTCAAACGGGCCGGCCTTTTCACAGGAATGGGCCTCTGTTGGGTCGTGCCATGTGTCGACGTATCATAGGCGCTTTGTGTCCAATGAATGGATGACATCTGTCCCAACGGTGAGCCGACACGTGTTTCCTCCAGCCAATGATGATTTTACACGTGGAAAATCCCCATTGGTCGGGGCTGTTAACGGGTTATCGGATCCAAAACCGGACCTGATAGCTTAACGGCGTTCCGTTACGGTGGATGCCCTTGACGAAAGCACTTCTATGACGCGTGATTTATCGTCATGGAAGTGGACACTTCGGTGATGATAATTTTGGTAATGTCAAGGAACACTTCTACGACAGCACAGGTATGACTATCTTGATTCTGTCATAAATTTGTCATGGATGTACATGCATGACAAAAAATGCGACCTACTGTGACAAACACGTATCATCACGGAAGTGTATTTTGTAGTGTTGGCCATGGACGTGGACAGTTCTGTCTCCCGCATCCTACTCTATGAGTCCATCGCCTAGCCGTGGACATGGACGATTCCGTCTCCCATGTCCTACTTTTCGTCTTAGTCTACCGCCTGGTTGTGGACGGTCTGGCTTCGTGGTCGTTGCGCCCAGGCGCGAACGACATGGAGTTACCGACGTTGGCAGCATTCCAGTCCATGATCGTTCGCACCGTCCTCGCGTCCACCTCCATCGCGAGCTAGCTGCTCGAACAGGATGCCACACTCTGCTTCCATGATGCAAAACCGCTACTGCTCACCGCGGATGGTGCAGGCGTTGCACGTGAACTCGTACACCGCTCGTTGCTTATCCACGAAGGCCAGGTTCTCCGTGACCTCCTTGCTTGCCTACTGGCCAGTGCTACACGAGAAGTTGCAGGCAAGACTGAGGTGCATAGCCAGTAGGGAGGCGAGCGTCACCCCCCCCCCCCCCCTCGGCCACCCTGAAGCTAGACTTTATTACTAAATAACCAATGTTCAGGTCATGTGGATGACCCACTCAAGTGTGGCCGCTTGATCTAAAGAAAGTGAATGTCAAGCTAAATTGTGAGCTTCGAAATTATTGTTTGTGCTTTCAAAACTAAACGTACATGAAATAAAAGAATGCTTCCAATCTCGTTGATAACCATTCCATAAGCAGCATACGATCCATCCTGGATGTCCTTCACCACCGACTTGCAATCAGATGCGACATATAAATTTTAAATGCCAAGGTCAGGGCACTATAATTTCAGTACTGGATTGTAACTTGTGATTAATTAGTATTGTCAGTCATCATTAGCAGACCCAACAGCTGGAAAAATTGAAATAAACCAGAGAAAAAGGGCTTGCGCGGGGTTCGATCCTTAGATTTGTTGCGCCGCTAGCCAGTAAGCCATCACTAAGTTCACGTTAGGTAAGTAGGACGCGAACAACTTGAAGTGACCGGATTTCCACTAGCTTTTCCGGTTTTCTATTTTGTTTTTTTCTTGTTTTTACCGATTTTATCCGTTTATTTTCTCCGCTTTACAGGTTTCTTTTTTTTCATAGGTTTTCTTTGGTTCTTTATCGTTTTCAATGGTTTTTTATTTTCTTTAATTTTTCTCTATATTTTCTTTTGTATTTTTTGTTTCTTTCTCATTTTCATCTATTTTTATTTTTTCTTTCAATGATTTCTAATACATTTTTATTATATTTCCAATACATTTTTATACATGTTTATCATTTTTCAAATACAAGTTTAACATTTTTTTAAATACATGATCAACATTCTTTCTATACATATATTTCTTAGCATTTCTCAAATTCTTGATTAACATTTTTCAAATACAAGATTAACATTTTTTTAATACATAGTCAACATTTCTCCTATACATTTTTCACATTTTCCTAAATGTTTGGTTAAAACATTTCAAATAAAATATTAACATTTTTTAATACATGGTCAATATTTTTCTATACACAATTAACATTTTCCAAATGCTTGATTAAAGATTTTCAAGTACGTGTTCAATATTCAAATGCTTCATTAACATTCCTGTATACATGATCAAATTTTTTTCATCATTTTTTAATACATGGTCAACATTTTTTCCCTACACATTTAACATTTTTCCAGTGTTTGATTAACATTTTTCAAATACATGTTCAACATATTTTTCAACTGCTTGATTATCATTTTTTTCAAATACATGATCAATGTTTTTCAAACACATTGTGTTTTTAATATATTTTTCGGACACATGATAAACATTTTCTCTGCACAGATTTTGAAGGAAATATGCCCTAGAGGCAATAATAAAGTTGTTATTTATATTTCGTTATATCATGATAAATGTTTATTATTCATGCTAAAATTGTATTAACCGGAAACTTGATACATGTGTGGATACATCAACAAAACACCGTGTCCCTAGTAAGCCTCTACTAGACTAGCTCGTTAATCAAAGATGGTTAAGTTTCCTAGCCATAGACATGTGTTGTCATTTGATGAACAGGATCACATCATTAGATGGACAAGATCCATCCGTTAGCTTAGCATGTTGATCGTTCAGTTTTATTGCTATAGCTTTCTTCATGTCATATACATATTCCTTTGACTATGAGATTATGCAACTCCCGGTACCGGAAGAATACCTTGTGTGCTATCTAACGTCACAACGTAATTGGGTGATTATAAGGATGCTCTACAGGTATCTCCGAAGGTGTTCATTGGGTTGGCATAGATCAAGATTAGGATTTGTCACTCCGAGTATCGGAGAGGTATCTCTGGGCCCTCTCGGTAATACACATCATAAGAAGCTTGCAAGCAATGTGACTAATGAGTTAGTTGCGGGATGATGTATTACGGAACGAGTAAAGAGACTTGCCGGTAACGAGATTGAACTAGGTATGAAGATGCCGACGATCGAATCTTGGGCAAGTAACATACCGATGACAAAGGGAATGACGTATGTTGTCATTACGGTACGACCGATAAAGATCTTCGTAGAATATGTGGGAACCAATATGAGCATCCAGGTTCCGCTGTTGGTTATTGACCGGAGATGTGTCTCGGTCATGTCTACATAGTTCTCGAACCCATAGGGTCCGCACGCTTAACGTTCAATGACGATTTTGTATTATATGAGTTATGTGATTTGGTGACCGAATGTTGTTCGGAATCCCGGATGAGATCACGGACACGACGAGGAGTCTCGAAATGGTTGAGAGGTAAAGATTGATATATAGGACGATAGTGTTCGGACACCGGAAGTGTTCCGGGGGTACCGGGTACGTATCGGGACACTAGAAAGGGGTTCCAGGCACCCCCGGCAAAGATATGGGCCGAATGGGCCAAGAGGGGAAATGCAGCAGCCAACTTGGGCTGCTGCGCCCCGCATATAGGCCGAACCTGGAGGGGAAGGAAAGAGGGGAAGAGAGAAAGGAAGGGGAGGGATCCGGCCTCCCCCTTCCTTCCCTCCTCCCTCATCCTTCCTCCCCCCTCCGGAAATTATGGTAAGGGGGGCCAAATAGGACTAGGGCCCCAAGTAGGATTCCTCCTACTTGGGCGCCCCCTTGGCTGCTCCGTCTCCCTCCCACCTATATATATGAGGGGGGAGGCGCCTAGAACACACAACAACATTTGTTAGCCGTGTGCGGCGCCTCCCTCCATAGATTACACCTCTGGTCATATCTTCGTAGTGCTTAGGCGAAGCCCTGCGTGGATCACTTCACCATCACCGTTACCACGCCGTCGTGCTGACAGAACTCTCCCTCGACACTTTGCTGGATCAAGAGTTCGAGGGACGTCATCGAGCTGAACGTGTGCAAAACTCGGAGGTGTCGTACGTTCGGTGCTTGATCGGTCGGTACGAGAAGAAGTTCGACTACATCAACCGCGTTGTCAAACGCTTCCGCTTTCGGTCTACGAGGGTACGTGGACACACTCCCCCTCTTGTGTCTATGCATCTCCTAGATAGATCTTGCGCGAGCGTAAGAATTTTTTGAAATTGCATGCTACGTTTCCCAACAGTGATATCCGAGCCAGGTCTATGCGTAGATGATATGCACGAGTAGAACACAAAGAGTTGTGGGCGGTGATCGTCATACTGCTTACCACCAATGTCTTATTTTGATTCGGTGGTATTGTTGGATGAAGCGGCCCGGACCAACCTTACATGGCCACCTTCATGAGACCAGTTCCACCGACAGACATGCAACTAGTTTTGCATAAATGTGGCTGGTGAGTGTCCGTCTCTACAACTTTAGTTGAATCGAATTTGACTACGGCCGGTCCTTGTTGAAGGTTAAAATAGCGAACTTGATAAATCACCGTTGTGGTTTTGATGCGTAGGTAAGAACGGTTCTTGCTAGAAGCCCGTAGCAGCCACGTAAAACTTGCAACAACAAAGTAAAGGACGTCTAACTTGTTTTTGCAAGGCATGTTGTGATGTGACATGGTCAAGACATGATGTGATACACATTATTGTATGAGATGATCATGTTTTGTAAAAGTTATCGGCAACTGGCAGGAGCCTTATGGTTGTCGCTTTATTGTATGAAATGCAAACACCATGTAATTGCTTTACTTTATCACTATGCATTAGCGGTAGTTGTAGAAGCAATAGTTGGCGAGACAACCACGACGCTACGATGGAGATCAAGGTGTCAAGCCGGTGACGATGGAGATCATGACGGTGCTTTGGAGATGGAGATCAAAAGCACACGATGATGATGGCCATATCATTTCACATATTTTGATTGCATGTGATGTTTATCTTTTATGCATCTTATTTTGCTTAGTACGGAGGTAGCATTATAAGATGATCCCTTACTAAAATTCAAGGTATAAGTGTTCTTCCTGAGTATGCACCATTGCGACAGTTCGTCGTGCTGAGACACCACATGATGATCGGGTGTGATAGGCTCTACGTTCACATACAACGGGTGCAAGACAGTTTTGCACATGCGGAATACTCGGGTTAAACTTGACGAGCCTAGCATATGCAGATATGGCCTCGAAACACTGAGACTGAAAGGTCGAGCGTGAATCATATAGTAGATATGATCAACATAGAGATGTTCACCATTGAAGACTACTCCATCTCACGTGATGATCGGACATGATTTAGTTGATTTGGATCATGTATCATTTAGATGACTTGAGGGATGTCTATCTGAGTGGGAGTTCTTAAGTAATATGATTAATTGAACTTAATTTATCATGAACTTAGTCCTGATAGTTTTTGCATATCTATGTTGTACATCAATGGCGCGTGCTACCGTTCCCTTGAATTTTAATGCATTCCTAGAGAAAGCTAAGTTGAAAGATGATGGTAGAAACTACATGGATTGGGTCCGTAACTTGAGGATTATCCTCATTGCTGCACATAAGAATTATGTCCTTGATGCACCGCTAGGTGAAAGGCCTACTGCAGGAGCAGATGCTAATGTTATGAACGTCTGGCAAGTTCGGTATGATGACTACTCGATAGTTCAGTGTGCCATACTTTACGGCTTAGAATCGGAACTTCAAAGACGTTTTGAATGTCATGGAACATATCGGATGTTCCAGGAGTTGAAGTTAATATTTCAAGCAAATGCCCGAGTTGAGAGATATGAAGTCTCCAACAAGTTCTATAGCTGCAAGTTGGAGGAGAACAGTTCTGTTAGTGAACACATACTCAGAATGTCTGGGTATCATAACCACTTGACTCAGCTGGGAGTTAATCTTCCAGATGATAGTGTTATTGACAGAGTTCTTCAATCACTGCCACCAAGCTACAAAGGATTTGTGATGAACTATAATATGCAAGGGATGGATAAGACAATTCCCGAGCTCTTCGCTATGCTCAAAGCTACGGAGGTAGAAATCAAGAAGGAGCATCAAGTGTTGATGGTTAACAAGACCGCTAGTTTCAAGAAAAAGGACAAAGGAAAGAAGGGGAACTTCAAGAAGAATGGCAAGAAAGTTGCCACTCCCGGGAAGGAGCCCAAGTCTGGACCTAAGCCTGAAACTGAGTGCTTCTACTCCAAAGGGACTGGTCACTAGAAGCGGAACTGCCCCAAGTATTTGGCGGATAAGAAGGATGGCAAAGTGAATGAAGGTATATGTGATATACATGTTATTGATGTGTACCTTACTAATGCTCGTATTAGCGCCTGGGTATTTGATACTGGTTCGGTTGCTCATATTTGTAACTCGAAACAGGGGCTACGAATTAAACGAAGATTGGCTAAGGACGAGGTGATGATGCGCGTCGGGAATGGTTCCAAGGTCGATGTGATCGCCGTTGGCACGCTACCTCTACATCTACATGCGGGATTAGTTTTAGACCTGAATAATTGTTATTTGGTGCCAACGTTGATCATGAACATTATATCTGGATCTTGTTTAATGCGAGACGGTTATTCATTTAAATCAGAGAATAATGGTTGTTCTATTTATACGAGTATTATCTTTTATGGTCATGCACCCTTGAAGAGTGGTCTATTTTTGTTGAATCTCGATCATGGTGATACACACATTCATAAAGATGCAAAGTTGATAATGATAGTGCAACATATTTGTGGCACTGCCGTTTAGGTCATATTGGTGTAAAGCGCATGAAGAAACTCCATGCGGATGGACTTTTGGAATCACTTGATTATGAATCATTTGATAATTGCGAACCATGCCTCATGGGCAAGATGACTAAAACTCTGTTCTCCGAAACAATGGAGCGAGCCACTGACTTATTGGAAATAATACATACCGATGTATGTGGTCCGACGAGTGTTGAGGCTCGCGGCGGGTATCGTTATTTTCTGACCTTCACAGATGACCTTAGCAGATATGGGTATATCTACTTGATGAAACACAAGTCTGAAACGTTTGAAAAGTTTAAAGAATTTCAGACTAAAGTGGAGAATCATCGTAACAAGAAAATATATTTTCTACGATCTGATCACGGTGGCGAATATTTGAGTTACGAGTTTGGCCTTCATTTAAAACAATGTGGAATAGTTTCACAACTCCCGCCACCTGGAACACCACATCGTAATGGTGTGTCCGAACGTGATAGCCGTACTTTATTAAATATGGTGCGATCTATGATGTCTCTTATCGATTTACCACTATCGTTTTGGGGTTATGCATTAGAGACAGCTGCATTCACGTTAAATGGGGAACCATCTAAATCCGTTGAGACAACTCCATATGAACTGTGGTTTGGCAAGAAACCTAAGCTGCCGTTTCTTAAAGTTTGGGGTTGCGATGCTTATGTGAAAAAGTTTCAGCCTGATAAGCTCGAACCCAAATCGGAGAAGTGCGTCTTCGTAGGATACCCAAAAGAAACTGTTGGCTACACCTTCTATCACAGATTCGAAGGCAAAATCTTTGTTGCTAAGAATGGATCCTTTCTAGAGGAGGAGTTTCTCTCGAAAGAGGTGAGTGGGAGGAAACTAGAACTTGATCAGGTAACTGTACCTTCTCTCAAATTGGAAAGTAGCTCATCACAGAAAACCATTCCCGTGATGCCTACACCAACTAGAGAGGAAGCTAATGATAATGATCTTGAAACTTCAGCTCAAGTTACTACCGAACCTCGTAGGTCAACCAGAGCACGTTCCCCACCAGAGTGGTACGGTAATCCTGTTCTGGAAGTCATGTTACTAGACCATGACGAACCTACGAACTATGAAGAAGCGATGATGAGCCCAGATTCCGGTATAGCTTGAGGCCATGAAATACGAGATAGGATCCATGTATGAGAACAAAGTGTGGACTTTGGTTGACTTGCCCGATGATCGGCAAGCCATAGAGAATAAATGGATCTTCAAGAAGAAGACTGACGTTGATGGTAATGTTACTGTCTACAAAGCTCGACTTGTCGTGAAAGGTTTTTGATAGGTTCAAGGAGTTGACTACGATGAGACTTTCTCACCCGTATCGATGCTTAAGTCTGTCCGAATCATGTTAGCAATTGCCGCATTTTATGATTATGAAATCAGGCAAATGGACGCCAAAACTGCATTCCTTAATGGATTTCTTATAGGAGAGTTGTATATGATGCAACCAGAAGGTTTTGTCGATCCTAAAGATGCTAACAAAGTGTGCAAGCACCAGCGATCCATTTATGGACTGGTGCAAGCATCTCGGAGTGGGAGCTCTGTAGCATTTCTAATATTGTATGTGGATGACATATTGTTGATTGGAAATGATATATAATTTCTGGATAGCATAAAGGATACTTGAATAATAGTTTTTCAATGAAAGACCTCGGTGAAGCTGCTTATATATTGGGCATCAAGATCTATAGAGATAGATCAAGACGCTTAATTGGACTTTCACAAAGGACATACCTTCATAAAGTTTTGAAAAGGTTCAAAATGGATTAGTCAAAGAAAGGGTTCTTGCCTATGTTACAAGGTGTGGAGTTGAGTCAGACTCAATGCCCGACCACTTCAGAAGATAGAGACAAAATGAAAGCCATTCCCTATGCCTCAGCCATAGGCTCTATCATGTATGCTATGTTGTGTACCAGACTTGATGTGTGCCTTACTATAAGTCTAGCATGGAGGTATCAAACTAATCCAGGAGTAGATCACTGGACAGCGGGCAAGAACATCCTGAAGTACCTAAAAAGAACTAAGGATATGTTTCTCGTTTATGGAGGGTATACAATAGATCTGGTACACAGCATGGCATACTTTATAGAACCTATGGCCAAGGCATAGGGAATGACTTTCATTCTCTTTCTATCTTCTGCCGTGGTCGGGCTTTGAGTCTTACTCAATTTCACACCTTGTAACACAGGCAAGAACTCTTTCTTTGACTATTCTATTTTGAACTACTTCAAAATCTTGTTAAGGTATGTACTCATTGAAAAAACTTATCAAGCGTTTTGATCTATCTCTATAGATCTTGATGCTCAATATGTAAGCAGCTTCACCGAGGTCTATCTTTGAAAAACTTCTTTCAAACACTCCTTTATGCTTTGCAGAATAATTCTACATTATTTCTGATCAACAATATGTCCTTCACATATACTTATCAGAAATGCTGTAGTGCTCCCACTCACTTTCTTGTAAATACAGGCTTCACCGCAAGTCTATATAACACTATATTCTTTGATAAACTTATCAAAGTATATATTCCAACTCCGAGATGCTTGCACCAGTCCATAGATGGATCGATGGAGCTTGCATATTTTGTTAGCATCTTTAGGATTGACAAAACCTCCTGGTTGCATCATATACAACTCTTCTTTAATAAATCCATTAAGGAATGCAGTTTTGTTTATCCCTTTGCCATATTTCATAAAATGCGGCAATTGCTAACATGATTCGGACAGACTTAAGCATAGATACGAGTGAGAAACTCTCATCGTAGTCAACATCTTGAACTTGTCGAAAACCTTTTGCGACAATTCTAGCTTTGTAGATAGTTACACTACTATCAGTGTCCGTCTTCCTCTTGAAGATCCATTTAATCTCAATGGCTCGCCGATCATTGGGCAAGTCAATCAAAGTCCATACTTTGTTCTCATATATAGATCTTATCTCAGATTTCATGGCCTCAAGCCATTTTGCGGAATCTGGGCTCACCATCGCTTCTTCATAGTTCGTAGGTTCGCCATGGTCTAGTAACATGACCTCCAGAAGAGGATTACTGTACCACTCTGGTGCGGATCTTACTCTGCTTTACCTACGAGGTTTGGTAGTAACTTGATCTGAAGTTACATGATCATCATCATTAACTTCCTCACTAATTGGTGTAGGAGTCACAGGAACAGATTTCTGTGATGAACTACTTTCCAATAAGGGAGCAGGTACAGTTACCTCATCAAGTTCTACTTTCCTCCCACTCACATCTTTCGAGAGAAACTCCTTCTCTAGAAAGGATCCATACTAAGCAACGAATGTCTTGCCTTCGGATCTGTGATAGAAGGTGTACCCAACTGTCTCCTTTGGGTATCCTATGAGGATACATTTCTCCGATTTGGGTTTGAGCTTATCAGGATGAAACTTTTTCACATAAGCATCACAACCCCAAACTTTAAGAAACGACAACTTTGGTTTCTTGCCAAACCACAGTTCATAAGGCGTCGTCTCAACGGATTTTGATGGTACCCTATTTAACGTGAATGTAGCTGTCTCTAATGCATAACCCCAAAACGATAGTGGTAAATTGGTAAGAGACATCATAGATTGCACTATATCCAATAAAGTACGGTTATGACGTTCGGACACACCATTATGCTGTGGTGTTCCAGGTGGCGTGAGTAGTGAAACTATTTCACTTTGTTTTGACTGAAGGCCAAACTCGTAACTCAAATATTTTACCTCTGCGATCATATCGTAGAAACTTTTATTTTCTTGTTACGATGATTCTCCACTTCACTCTGAAATTCTTTGAACTTTTCAAATGTTTCAGACTTGTGTTTCATCAAGTAGATATACCTATATCTGCTCAAATCATCTGTGAAGATCAGAAAATAATGATACCTGCTGTGAGCCTCAATATTCATCGGACCACATACATCTGTATGTATGATTTCCAACAAATCTGTTGCTCTCTCCATAGTTCCGGAGAACGGCGTTTTAGTCATCTTGCCCATGAGGCACGGTTCGCAAGCATCAAGTGATTCATAATCAAGTGATTCCAAAATCCCATCAGTATGGAGTTTCTTCATGCGCTTTACACCAATATGACCTAAACGGCAGTGCCACAAATAAGTTGCACTATCATTATTAACTTTGCATCTTTTGGCTTCAATATTATGAATATGTGTATCACTGAGATCCAACAAACCATTTTCGTTGGTGTGTATGACCATAAAAGGTTTTTATTCATGTAAACAGAACAACAATTGTTCTCTAACTTAAATGAATAACCGTATTGCAATAAACATGATCAAATCATATTCATGCTCAACGCAAACACCAAATAACACTTATTTAGTTTCAACACTAATCCCGAAAGTATAGGGAGTGTGCGATGATGATCATATCAATCTTGGAACTACTTCCAACACACATCGTCACCTCGCCTTTTACTAGTCTCTGTTTATTCTGCAACTCCGTTTTCGAGTTACTACTCTTTAGCAACTGAACCAGTATCAAATACTGAGGGGTTGCTATAAACACTAGTAAGTACACATCAATAACATGTATATCCAATATACCTTTGTTCACTTTGCCATCCTTCTTATCCACCAAATACTTGGGGCAGTTCCGCCTCCAGTGACCAGTTCCTTTGCAGTAGAAGCACTTAGTCTCAGGCTTAGGACCAGACTTAGGCTTCTTCACTTGAGCAGCAACTTGCTTGCCGTTCTACTTGAAGTTCCCCTTCTATCCCTTTGCCCTTTTCTTGAAACTAGTGGTCTTGTTAACCATCAACACTTGATGTTTTTCTTGATTTCTACCTTCGTCGATTTCAGCATCACGAAGAGCTTGGGAATTACTTTCGTCATCCCTTGCATACTATAGTTCATCACGAAGTTCTACTAACTTGGTGATGGTGACTAGAGAATTCTGTCAATCACTATTTTATCTGGAAGATTAACTCCCACTTGATTCAAGTGATTGTAGTACCCAGACAATCTGAGCACATGCTCACTAGTTGAGCGATTCTCCTCCATCTTTTAGCTATAGAACTTGTTGGAGACTTCATATCTCTCAACTCGGGTATTTGCTTGAAATATTAACTTCATCTCCTGGAACATCTCATATGGTCCATGACGTTCAAAACGTCTTTGAAGTCCCGATTCTAAGCCGTTAAGCATGGTGCACTAAACTATCAAGTAGTCATCATATTGAGCTAGCCAAACGTTCATAACGTCTGCATCTGCTCCTGCAATAGGTCTGTCACCTAGCGGTGCATCAAGGACATAATTTTTTCTATGCAGCAATGAGGATAATCCTCAGATCACGGATCCAATCCGCATCTTTGCTACTAACATCTTTCAACATAATTTTTCTCTAGGAACATATCAGAAATAAACAGGGAAGCAACAACGCGAGCTATTGATCTACAACATAATTTGCAAAATACTATCAGGACTAAGTTCATGATAAATTTAAGTTCAATTAATCATATTACTTAAGAACTCCCACTTAGATAGACATCTCTCTAATCATCTAAGTGATTACGTGATCCAAAGCAACTAAACCATGTCCGATTAACACGTGAGATGGAGTAGTTTCAATGGTGAACATCGCTATGTTGATCATATCTACTATATGATTCACGCTCGACCTTTCGGTCTCTGTGTTCCGAGGCCATATCTGTACATATGCTAGGCTCGTCAAGTTTAACCTGAGTATTCCGCGTGTGCAACTGTTTTGCACCCGTTGTATTTGAACGTAGAGCCTATCACACCCGATTAACACGTGGTGTCTCAGCACGAAGAACTTTCGCAACGGTGCATACTCAGGGAGAACACTTTTGTCTTGAAATTTTAGTGAGAGATCATCTTATAATGCTACCGTCAAACAAAGCAAGATAAGATGCATAAAGGATTAACATCACATGCAATCAATATAAGTGATATGATATGGCCATCATCATCTTGTGCTTGTGATCTCCATCTCCGAAGCACTATCATGATCACCATCGTCACCGGCTCGACACCTTGATCTCCATCGTAGTATCGTTGTCGTCTCGCCAACTTATTGCTTTTACGACTATCGCTACCGTTTAGTGATAAAGTAAAACTATTACATGGCGATAGCATCTCATACAATAAAGCGACAACCATATGGCTCCTGCCAGTTGCCGATAACTCGGTTACAAAACATGATCATCTCATACAACACATTATATCACATCATGTCTTGACCATATCACATCACAACATGCCCTGCAAAAACAAGTTAGACGACCTCTACTTTGTTGTTGCATGTTTTACGTGGCTGCTACGGGCTTAGCAAGAACCGTTCTTACCTACGCATCAAAACCACAACGATAGTTTGTCAAGTTGGTGCTGTTTTAACCTTCGCAAGGACCGGGCGTAGCCACACTCGGTTCAACTAAAGTGAGAGAGACAGACACCCGCCAGTCACCTTTAAGCAACGAGTGCTCCGAACGGTGAAACCAGTCTCGCGTAAGCGTACGCGTAATGTCGGTCCGGGCCGCTTCATCTCACAATACCGCTGAACCAAAGTATGACATGCTGGTAAGCAGTATGACTTATATCGCCCACAACTCACTTGTGTTCTTCTCGTGCAAAGCATCAACGCATAAAACCAGGCTCTGATACCACTGTTGGGGAACGTAGTAATTTCAAAAATTTCCTACGCACACGCAAGATCATGGTGATGCATAGCAACGAGAGGGGAGAGTGTTGTCCACGTACCCTCGTAGACTGACAGCGGAAGCGTTATCACAACGCGGTTGATGTAGTCGTACGTCTTCACGATCCGACCGATCAAGTACCGAACGTACGGCACCTCCGAGTTCTACACACGTTCAGCTCGATGACGTCCCTCGAACTCCGATCCAGCCGAGTGTTGAGGGAGAGTTTTGTCAGCACGACGGCGTGGTGACGATGATGATGTTCCACCGACGCAGGGCTTCGCCTAAGCTCCGCAACGGTATTATCAAGGTGTAATTTGGTGGAGGGGAGCACCGCACACGGCTAAGAGATCTCAAGGATCAATTGTTGTGTCTATGGGGTGCCCCCCTGCCCCCGTATATAAAGGAGCAAGGAGGAGGCAGCCGGCCAAGGGAGAGGCGCGCCAAAGGGGGGAGTCCTACTCCCACCGGGAGTAGGACTCCTCCTTTCCTTGTGGGAGTAGGAGAAGGGAAGGGGGAAGGAGAAAGAAGGAAGGGGGCGCCCCCCCTCCCTAGTCCAATTCGGACTAGCCCATGGGGAGGGGTGCGGCCACCCTTTGGGGTCTTTCTCTCCTTTCCCGTATGGCCCATTAAGGCCCAATACGAATTCCCATAACTCTCCGGTACTCCGAAAAATACCCGAATCACTCGGAACCTTTCCGAAGTCCGAATATAGTCGTCCAATATATCGATCTTTACGTCTCGACCATTTCGAGACTCCTCGTCATGTCCCCGATCTCATCCGGGACTCCGAACTCCTTCGGTACATCAAAATACATAAACTCATAATAAAACTGTCATCGTAACTTTAAGCGTGCGGACCCTTCGGGTTCGAGAACTATGTAGACATGACCGAGACACCTCTCCGGTCAATAACCAATAGCGGGACCTGGATGCCCATATTGGCTCCCACATATTCTACGAAGATCTTTATCGGTCAGACCGCATAACAACATACGTTGTTCCCTTTGTCATCGGTATGTTACTTGCCCGAGATTCGATCGTCGGTATCTCGATACCTAGTTCAATCTTGTTACCGGCAAGTCTCTTTACTCGTTCCGTAATACATCATCCCGTAACTAACTCATTAGTCACAATGCTTGCAAGGCTTATAGTGATGTGCATTACCGAGTGGGCCCAGAGATACCTCTTCGACAATCGGAGTGACAAATCCTAATCTCGAAATACGCCAACCCAACAAGTACCTTTGGAGACACCTGTAGAGCACCTTTATAATCACCCAGTTACGTTGTGACGTTTGGTAGCACACAAAGTGTTCCTCCGGTAAACGGGAGTTGCATAATCTCATAGTCATAGGAACATGTATAAGTCATGAAGAAAGCAATAGCAACATACTAAACGATCGGGTGCTAAGCTAACGTAATGGGTCATGTCAATCACGTCATTCTCCTAATGAGGTGATCCCGTTAATCAAATGACAACTCATGTCTATGGCTAGGAAACATAACCATCTTTGATTAACGAGCTAGTCAAGTAGAGGCATACTAGTGACACTCTGTTTGTCTATGTATTCACACATGTATTATTTTTCTGGTTAATACAATTCTAGCATGAATAATAAACATTTATCATGATATAAGGAAATATATAATACTTTATTATTGCCTCTAGGGCATATTTCCTTCAATACTTAGTGCATCGGGTCCAATGAATTTTTTTGTGACAATACTAGAGCAATTGCCTTGGAGACGGAATCCAGATTTCACAAAAGAACCAAACACATCAACAGACGCTTCAACACCATCCGTGATCAAGTCAAGGAGGGAGACATAGAGATTTTCAAAATACATACGGATCTGAATGTGGCGGACCCGTTGACTAAGCCTCTACCACGAGCAAAACATGATCAGCACCAAGTCTCCATGGGTGTTAGAATCATTACAATATAATCTAGATTATTGACTCTAGTGCAAGTCGGAGACTGAAGGAAATATGCCCTAAAGGCAATAATAAAGTTGTTATTTATATTTCCTTATATCATGATAAATGTTTATTATTCATGCTAGAATTGTATTAACCGGAAACTTGATACATGTGTGGATACATAAACAAAACACCGTGTCCCTAGTAAGCCTCTACTAGACTAGCTCGTTAATCAAAGATGGTTAAGTTTCCTAGCCATAGACATGTGTTGTCATTTGATGAATGGGATCACATCATTAGGAGAATGATGTGATGGACAAGATCCATCTGTTAGCTTAGCATGTTGATCGTTCAGTTTTATTGCTATAGCTTTCTTCATGTCATATACATATTCCTTTGACTATGAGATTATGCAACTCCCGGGTATCGGAAGAATACCTTGTGTGCTATCTAACGTCACAACGTAATTGGGTGATTATAAGGATGTTCTACAGGTATCTCCGAAGGTGTTCATTGGGTTGGCATAGATCAAGATTAGGATTTGTCACTCCGAGTATCGGAGAGGTATCTCTGGGCCCTCTCGGTAATATACATCATAAGAAGCCTTGCAAGCAATGTGACTAATGAGTTAGTTGCGGGCTGATGCATTACGGAATGAGTAAAGAGACTTGCTGGTAACGAGATTGAACTAGGTATGAAGATACTGACGATCGAATCTCGGGCAAGTAACATACCGATGACAAAGGTAATGACGTATGTTGTCATTACGGTACGACCGATAAAGATCTTCGTAGAATATGTGGGAACCAACATGAGCATCCAGGTTCCGCTGTTGGTTATTGACCGGAGAGGTGTCTCGGTCATGTCTACATAGTTCTCGAACCCGTAGGGTCCGCACGCTTAATGTTCGATGACGATTTTGTATTATATGAGTTATGTGATTTGGTGACCGAATGTTGTTCGGAAACCCCGGATGAGATCACGAACATGACGAGGAGTCTCAAAATGGTCGAGAGGTAAAGATTGTAGGACGATAGTATTCGGACACCAGAAGTGTTCCGGGGGTACCGGGTACGTATCGGGTCACCGGAAAGGGGTTCCGGGCACCCCAAGCAAAGATACGGGCCTAATGGGACAAGAGGGAAAATGCAGCAGCCAGCATGGGCTGCTGCGCCCCCCATATAGGCCGAACCTGGAGGGGAAGGAAAGAAGGGAAGAGAGAAAGGAAGGGGAGGGATTCAGCCTCCCCCTTTCTTCCCTCCTCCCTCCTCCTTCCTTCCCTCTTTGAAAATCTCTACTCCTAATGTCTCAGTTGGTAGTCTCCGCGGTTAAATTTCGTCCTAGCAGACCCGGTTTTTTTCGTCCTCATTTCCACCTCCCACGTATCAGCGATCCCGCCCTGGTTCCAGCGCCGAACAAAAAAACGATTCCTCCGTGGAGGTAGCGATGCCTCCAGCCTCCCGGTAGCGAGCGAGGCCTCCACGTCAAAAAAAAAACCCTACGAAAATAAACCTACGAAAGAAAACCATCGAAAAAAACCACGAGCGAGGCCTGCGGGGTGCCCTCGAGCGAGAACCATGCCAGCCGCCCTCGCACAGTCGCACTCCATCCCTTCGCCGCCGGCCTCGCGCTCGCAGGATCGAGGCCTCCCCTCGATCCCTACGCTACTTCCGTTCCCCGCCACCGATCCTTTCACCGCCGCCGATCTCATCGCTACGATCCCCTTGGGGAGCCGCCGCCGATCTCGTCGGTACGATCCACGACCGAGACAATGAAAACAGCACCCAAGTCGCCCACCCGTGCCCACTCCCAGCCTTTCCTCTGGACGCGATGCACAGGATCGGCGGAGCACCACCGAGTGTAGCACCGACCACGACCTCCATTTTTCTTTGTGGGCTAGAGAAAATATTCTGCCAGATCTCTCCTAGCGCGTCCACTTTCTTCCGTGGCCAGCAGCAGCGACAAAAAATCTGGGCACTTAGGGTGAGATAGACAAGCATGATTTTCCTTTTTGTGATGATATTTGCATTCCAGAAGTAGTTCTTGCTTCATGAGATTCTGCTTATGTTTATTTTCAGATTTCAGGACTGACGTAGAGGATATGATTAGTACTTTGAGCTGATCGTGGACCTGTGGTAGTTGATATGCTTGATTGTTCTGCTCTAGATAGTTATACTATTGTTCTGTATATATAGAGATCGGAGAAGAGAGCAGCAGCCTATTACTACTGATTTTGTTCAAGCTGCTACTTGCTTACTGTTACACATCTACACAGGCAAGGCTGCTGCTTGCTGATTGCAATCCATTCATGATATGTAGATATGTATGCTTCTGCTAGGTACTTGTGAACAGGGAGACAATGAATGGACGCTTCAGTGCTAGCCGGCCGGTGGCCACGCATTGACAGCCACTGCTTGGATACATAACTCCAGCCAGCTATGGTGAGCAGACTTTGATCTTGATATGTTAGTCTGAGTGGATAAACATTACTAGATGTTCAATGTGATGTGACTGTATTGATTTTTTTTCCAGTTGCCATATGATAGAAATCAGTAGCTTGATTTGCTGTTCAACAAACGTTCATGGTACATGTGTGTGCTTGCTTTTGCCGATTCTCAAGAAAATGCTCGCTTTTTGGATGTGGTTCTTAGTTGTGGGTATTTGGTACTTATGACATTGAGAACAAAAATTGATCCTATGATCTTGTACCTTTAAATAAGAAGTTTTGGCTGTGATTAGGAGTAATCAGATTATTTACAAATCATGTGCAGAAAACTTGGATCGGTTATGGTAAAACCTCTCATGCCATATGTATCATGTGGAGACCTATGCATGATATTTTTTTCCAGTGCTATTAGAAAAGATGTTGCTTTTGAACCTTCCATCTTGAGAAACTAAAAATAGTATTTCTGTGTTTTACCTTGCTCTAATATTTGTTCCCCAGGTTGAGAATGGCAAGAAGATGCTTATACTCCATGGTACAAAGTGCTATTGGTGCAGTTTTGAACTCCTTGCTGACAGATCATTTTCACCTGATGCACGATCGTTATGTGAAGTGCGCCAACAATAACATCATCAAGCCATTTGAGTGTAATGGTGGAACTCCCTGGAGGTATTCTCCCTTAAATCTTATTGTAACCCTTATTCACATTTCCTATTGTGTAGTTGGTGACAATAAGGAATTGTTATTCACTATGTTAAAGATTAAATCGATGTTGCTACCTAAAGTAAAATGACTTCATGAGCTAGATAGTGAATTTCTGAGCACCAATATAGAACATATCTGAATCCTTTCCCATATCTGTCATAATGATCTTTTCATTTTTCTAGAGAATATTATTCTACATTATTTTCAACCGCTACCTTTTATCTGTTTGCAGTATGACTGTATGGTTTTCATTCAAAGAAGAGGCCCAACAATATCTTTTGGGACTTTTTATCACCACATATATGATCTTATTGAACTAGGAGTCGAGAATTACAGTTCCCCAAAAGATCATATATGCTTGATGTGTGTGAACATATTGCAGGCAGACGGTTCCAGTGATGACTCAGTTCCCTGCACAGCTTCACCAAGAGGCATCTGTTGCATGAGATGTTGTATTCTCACCTCTCAAACTATCTGTATTCTGATTTTCTCACTAGGTGTTTGATAAAATGCCCGCCCGAGCAAACAATTTGTTGTGTGCTACCTAAGAGATGCAAGTTGGATGTGGAGGAGAATCATGTACAATCCTTAGGTTCTATGGTTAATCTGTTTAACCTAGGAGGTGGTCATCAAGTTTGAGATGGCAAGTGTAGGTGCTATATGCTGTTTTCCATGAACCAATAAAATGCATTGGCTATTTTTCTACTCAGATTTGTTTGTTATTTCTGATGGAACATGAAAATACTTCTGAAAGGATTATAATTTCTACCTGAGATTTCAGTTGTTTTTGTAGACAGTAAAACTCCAGCTGTTATTTTGCTAGATGGGTCGGTATCATCCCAACATTGAACACGGAAGTTAAGGAATTGAGGTGATGTTGCTTCTTCCCAGTTACTTATAGGGTGATATATAAGTATGCCTATGCTTTCCAAGTATGCTCATATGTTTGAACCAATAAATCTTCCAACTACTGATAGCTATATTTGGCTAAGTAGCACAGCATGATAGCAGGCAGTAAAAGGAGTACTGCTACCATAGATATATGGAAATTTGTGGTTGTATTTTGTATGACCAGTGGAAAAAAAATACTGGGAATAATCATGTACGCAATGACGGCGTACGTTCTTTAGTTTTGAAATGGTTCTCGAGATGGGCGTCTATACGATGAGACATCATGTAACACCCACGATGCGGCCATATCTCCCATGTGTCGAGGCACGACTTAGAGGCATAACCGGATTGTGGTTTTGTCGCAAGAAGGGCCATCTTCACACAATCCCAAGTAATGAACAAGAAAGGGATAAAGAGTTGGCTTACAATCGCCATTTCACACAATACATAATAAAAATCATACATCAATCAGAGTACACACATGGACCGACTACGGTCAAAGCCAAAAGAAAAGAAGATAACCCCAAATGCTAGATCCCCGATCGTCCCAACTGGGCTTCACTACTGATCAACAGGAAAACGAAACACAGTAATGGCCAAGGTCTTCGTCGAACTCCCACTTGAGCTCGGTTGCGTCATCTGCACTGGTATCATCGGCACCTGCAACTGTATTGGAAGTATCTGTGAGTCACGAGGACTCAGCAATCTCACACCCGCGAGGTCAAGACTATTTAAGCTAATAGGAAGGATGGGGTAATGAGGTGGAGCTGCAGCAAGCACTAAGCATATATGGTGGCTAACATACGCAAATAAGAGCGAGAAGAGGAGCAACGGAACGGTCGTCAACTAGTAATGATCAAGAAGTGATCCTGAACTCCTACTTACGCACAACCATAACACAAGAACCGTGTTCACTTCCCGGACTCTGCCGAGAAGAGACCATCACGGCTACACACGCGGTTGATGTATTTTAATTAAGTCAAATGCCAAGTTCTCTACAACCGGACATTAACAAATTCCCATCTGCGACATAACCACGGGCACGGCTCTCGAAAGTTTATACCCTGCAGGGGTGTCCCAACTTATCCCATTATAAGCTCTCACGGTCAACGAAGGATAAACCTTCTCCCGGGAGGACCCGATCAGTCTCGGAATCCCGGTTTACAAGACATTTCGACAATGGTAAAACAAGACCAGCAAAGCCGCCCGATGTGCCGACAAATCCCGATAGGAGCTGCACATATCTCGTTCTCAGGGCAACACCGGATGAGACATCCTACGAGTAAAACCAGACCTCGAGTTTCCACGAGGGGGCCCCGCAGTCTACTCAGTTCGAACCAACACTCGAAGGAGCACTGGCCCGGGGGGTGCTAAAATAAGATGACCCTTGAGTCTACAGAACCCAAGGAAAAAAGAGATAGATGGTAGCAAATGGTAAACCAAGGTTGGGCCTTGCTGGAGGAGTTTTATTCAAAGCGAACTGTCAAGGGGGTCCCATAAATCACCCAGCCGCGTAAGAAACGCAAAATCAAGGAACATAACACCGGTATGACGGAAACTAGGGCGGCAAGAGTGGAACAAAACACCAGGCATAAGACCGAGCCTTCCACCCTTTATCAAATATATAGATGCATTAATTAAATAAGAGATATTGTGATATCCCAACATAACCATAATCCAACATGGAGCAATCTTCATCTTCTCCTGCAACTAGCAACGCTATAAGAGGGGCTGAGCAAAAGCGGTAACATAGCCAAACAATGGTTTGCTAGGAAGGGTGACAAAGGTTAGAAGTGGTTTCATGGCAATTTGGGAGGCATGATATAGCAAGTGGTAGGTAGTGCAGCATAGCAATAGAGCGAACAACTAGCAAGCAAAGATAGAAGTGATTTCGAGGGTATGGTCATCTTGCCTGAAATCCCGCTAGGAAGAAGAACAAGTCCATGAAGAAGACAAACGGACGAAGTCGAACAAATCCTCACAACTCCGGAACGAAACCGAAGCTAACGAGAGAAGCAAACCGGAAAGAAACAAACAACATAGTAAACAAACAATCATAAACATGGCATGATGCACAATCAAGTATGATGCATGTCCAGTTTAAAGAGGCATGGCATGGCAAAGTGCACAAACGAAACTACAAATTAAGTGGAGCTTAATATGCAACGAGTTGCATATTGACGAAACACCACATCAATTATTTAGTTCTCTCTCATTATGTACTCGACCATATTAAATGTTGATTAACATGGCAAGAGGGTGAAGCATAAATAAACTAACTATTTAGGCAAGTTTAAATGAGGCCGGAACAACAAACAACAATTCCGGAAAAATCCTCATATGCATAAAGCAATCTAAATGCAAACACGATTTTAAACATTTAAATGTTTTTATCATGATGCGAATGACATATGCAGGTTTTATGCAATTTTATGAAAATGTTGACATGAGCATGTTATGAAGCATTTGACACCGTGGTGGAAGAAAGGGGTGCCACGGCAACGAATCCGAAAATGATGCCACGGCAACATATCGGTTCCGATAGCTCACGGAGATACCGGTGCAAAAGAAGTGGGCGTGAGCGTGTCATGCAAGGATGGTGGGGTGCTCCCGGATTCCGGGTACCCACGGTACGGCGGCATGGCAATCGAGGAACGTGCAAAGACCTCTCTCGGACACGGTGCACACACGAGCAACTCATAACAACACATGCATTCGTTCTCGGGCGGCGTCTCGGGGTTATACCTTTGAAGCGTGCGTTTCAGAACGGATCAAGTCGGTGCGATGTAGAGGAAGTAGACGTTCTCGGAACGGTCGTAGGAAGTAGTTGTACACGTTTCGTAGATGAACTTGGCGTAACCGTGCGGTAGTCGAACTTGGCGACGGTAGTGGTACACGTTGTCTTGTCGAAACCGAGCGACGGTAGTCGTACACGTCGTCTTGACGAATCCGAGCGACGGTAGTCGTACACGACATGTTATGGAAGTAGTGGTACACATATCATAGAGGAACTTGACAGAATCCAGTCCCCGGGGTCGTCGCGGTACTTGTAGCTCGTGTAACTCCACCGTTCGTTGCGTAATCGTACATGGGTCTCGGGTCTTGGTCCTTCTTCTTCTGCTTGCTTCCGTCGGACTTGGCATGCTTGGACGATGGCAGTGGAGCCTGCAGCTCTAGGTCAAGGGAGGGGTTGCAGGGGGCGCGGTTCCGGCGAAGCGGAGGCAGCGGCGGCGAGGCTTGGGGCTGGCGACGAGGATCCGGGCGAGGACGACGTCCAGCAGAGGCCAGCGGCAGCGCACGTCCATGGCCCACGCGAGGACGAGCAGGACGTCGAGGAGGGCAGCTGAGGCGACGGGCGAGGCCGAGACGAGGTCAACGACGGCCGGGACGGAGGGTAGCGTGCGGCGGACGGAGCAGCGGCGGGGCGGGCGGAGCAGCTCCGGCGGTGGCGGGGTACACGGCGAGGACGAGCAGGCCGTTGTGTTGGAAATAGGCCCTAGAGGCAATAATAAATGGTTATTATTATATTTCTTTGTTCATGATAATTGTCTATTATTCATGCTATAATTGTATTGTCCGGAAATCGTAATACATGTGTGAATACATAGACCACAACGTGTCCCTAGTAAGCCTCTAGTTGACTAGCTCGTTGATCAACAGATAGTCATGGTTTCCTGACTATGGACATTGGATGTCATTGATAACGGGATCACATCATTAGGAGAATGATGTGATGGACAAGACCCAATCCTAAGCATAGCATAAAAGATCGTGTAGTTTTGTTTGCTAGAGCTTTTCCAATGTCAAGTATCTTTTCCTTAGACCATGAGATCGTGCAACTCCCGGATACTGTAGGAGTGCTTTGGGTGTGCCAAACGTCACAACGTAACTGGGTGACTATAAAGGGGCACTACGGGTATCTCCGAAAGTGTCTGTTGGGTTGGCACGAATCGAGACTGGGATTTGTCACTCCGTGTGACGGAGAGGTATCTCTGGGCCCACTCGGTAATGCATCATCATAATGAGCTCAATGTGACTAAGGCGTTAGTCACGGGATCATGCATTGCGGTACGAGTAAAGAGACTTGCCGGTAACGAGATTGAACAAGGTATTGGGATACCGACGATCGAATCTCGGGCAAGTAACATACCGATTGACAAAGGGAATTGTATACGGGATTGATTGAATCCTCGACACCGTGGTTCATCCGATGAGATCATCGTGGAACATGTGGGAGCCAACATGGGTATCCAGATCCCGCTGTTGGTTATTGACCGGAGAGGCGTCTCGGTCATGTCTGCATGTCTCCCGAACCCGTAGGGTCTACACACTTAAGGTCCGGTGACGCTAGGGTTGTAGAGATATATGTATGTGGAAACCCGAAAGTTGTTCGGAGTCCCGGATGAGATCCCGGACGTCACGAGAGGTTCCGGAATGGTCCGGAGGTGAAGAATTATATATAGGAAGTCCAGTTTCGGCCACCGGGAAAGTTTCGGGGGTTATCGGTATTGTACCGGGACCACCGGAAGGGTCCCGGGGGTCCACCGGGTGGGGCCACCTGTCCCGGAGGGCCCCGTGGGCTGAAAGTGGAAGGGAACCAGCCCCTAGTGGGCTGGGGCGCCCCCCTTGGGCCTCCCCCCATGCGCCTAGGGTTGGGAACCCTAGGGGGAGTTCCCCCTTGCCTTGGGGGGCAAGGCACCCCTTCCCCCCCACTTGGCCGCCCCCCCCCCTTGGATTTGATCTCCAGGGCCGGTGCTCCCCCAGGGGGCCTATATAAAGGGGGGGGAGGGAGGGCAGCACACAACAGCCTTGGGCGCCTCCCTCCTCCCCTGCAACACCTCTCTCTCTCTCTCGTAGAAGCTCGGCGAAGCCCTGCACGAGACCCGCTACATTCACCACCACGCCGTCGTGCTGCTGGATCTCCATCAACCTCTCCTTCCCCCTTGCTGGATCAAGAAGGAGGAGACGTCGCTGCACCGTACGTGTGTTGAACGCGGAGGTGCCGTCCGTTCGGCACTCGGTCATCGGTGATTTGGATCACGGCGAGTACGACTCCGTCATCCACGTTCATTGGAACGCTTCCGCTCGCGATCTACAAGGGTATGTAGATGCACTCCCTTCCCTTCGTTGCTAGTATACTCCATAGATGCATCTTGGTGAACATAGGAAAATTTTAAAATTATGCTACGATTCCCAACAGTGGCATCATGAGCGAGGCCTATGCGTAGTTACTATGCACGAGTAGAACACAAAGCAGTTGTGGGCGTTGAGTTTGCCAATTCTTCTTGCCGCTACTAGTCGTTTCTTGTTTCGGCGGCATTGTAGGATGAAGCGGCCCGGACCGACCTTACACGTACGCTTACGTGAGACTGGTTCCACCGACTGACATGCACAAGTTGCATAAGGTGGCTAGCGGGTGTCTGTCTCTCCTACTTTAGTCGGAACGGATTCGATGAAAAGGGTCCTTATGAAGGGTAAATAGAAATTGGCAAATCACGTTGTGGTCATACGTAGGTAAGAAACGTTCTTGCTAGAAACCTACAAACCACGTAAAAACTTGCAACAACAATTAGAGGACGTCTAACTTGTTTTTGCAGCAAGTGCTATGTGATGTGATATGGCCAGAAGATGTGATGAATGATATATGTGATGTATGAGATTGATCATATTCTTGTAATAGGAATCACGACTTGCATGTCGATGAGTATGACAACCGGCAGGAGCCATAGGAGTTGTCTTTATTATTTTGTATGACCTGCGTGTCATTAAATAAACGCCATGTAAATTACTTTACTTTATTGCTAAACGCGTTAGCCATAGAAGTAGAAGTAATCATTGGCGTGACGACTTCATGAAGACACAATGATGGAGATCATGATGATGGAGATCATGGTGTCATGCCGGTGACAAAGATGATCATGGTGCCCCGAAGATGGAGATCAAAGGAGCATGATGATATTGGCCATATCATGTCACTATTTGATTGCATGTGATGTTTATCATGTTTTTGCATCTTATTTGCTTAGAACGACGGTAGTAAGTAAGATGATCCCTTATAATAATTTCAAGAAAGTGTTCACCCTAACTGTGCACCGTTTCGAAGGTTCGTTGTTTCGAAGCACCACGTGATGATCGGGTGTGATAGATTCTAACGTTCGAATACAACGGGTGTTGACGAGCCTAGCATGTACAGACATGGCCTCGGAACACACGCAATACACTTAGGTTAACTTGACGAGCCTAGCATGTACAGACATGGCCTCGGAACACGGAGGACCGAAAGGTCGAGCATGAGTCGTATAGAAGATACGATCAACATGGAGATGTTCACCGATCTTGACTAGTCCGTCTCACGTGATGATCGGACACGGCCTAGTTGAATTCGGATCATGTTTCACTTAGATGACTAGAGGGATGTCTATCTGAGTGGGAGTTCATTAAATAATTTGATTATATGAACTTAATTATCATGAACTTAGTCTAAAATCTTTACACTATGTATTATAGATCAAATGGCCAACGTTGTCCTCAATTTCAACGCGTTCCTAGAGAAAACCAAGCTGAAAGATGATGGCAGCAACTATACGGACTGGGTCCGGAACCTGAGGATCATCCTCATAGCAGCCAAGAAAGATTATGTCCTAGAAGCACCGCTAGGTGAAGCACCAATCCCTGAGAACCAAGACGTTATGAACGCTTGGCAGCAGCGTGCTGATGATTACTCCCTCGTTCAGTGCGGCATGCTTTACAGCTTAGAACCGGGTCTCCAAAAGCGTTTTGAGAAACATGGAGCATATGAGATGTTCGAGGAGCTGAAAGTGGTTTTTCAAGCTCATGCCCGGGTCGAGAGATATGATGTCTCCGACAAGTTCTTCAGCTGTAAAATGGAGGAGAACAGTTCTGTTAGTGAGCACATACTCAGAATGTCTGGGTTGCACAACCGCTTGTCTCAGCTGGGAGTTAATCTCCCGGATGACGCGGTCATTGACAGAATCCTCCAGTCGCTTCCACCGAGCTACAAGAGCTTTGTGATGAACTACAATATGCAGGGGATGGAAAAGACCATTCCCGAGGTATATTCAATGCTGAAATCAGCTGAGGTAGAGATCAGAAAAGAACATCAAGTGTTGATGGTGAATAAAACCACTAAGTTCAAGAAGGGCAAGGGTAAGAAGAACTTCAAGAAGGACGGCAAGGGAGTTGCCGCGCCCGGTAAGCCAGTTACCGGGAAGAAGTCAAAGAATGGACCCAAGCCCGAGACTGAGTGCTTTTATTGCAAGGGAAGTGGTCACTGGAAGCGGAACTGCCCCAAATACTTAGCGGACAAGAAGAAGGCCGGCAACACCCAAGGTATATGTGATATACTAGTAACTGATGTGTACCTTACCAGTACTCGTAGTAGCTCCTGGGTATTTGATACCGGTGCGGTTGCTCATATTTGTAACTCAAAACAGGAACTACGGAATAAACGGAGACTGGCGAAGGACGAGGTGACGATGCGCGTCGGGAATGGTTCCAAGGTCGATGTGATCGCCGTCGGCACGCTACCTCTGCATCTCCCTACGGGATTAGTTTTAAACCTCAATAATTGTTATTTAGTGCCAGCTTTGAGCATGAACATTGTATCTGGATCTCGTTTAATTCGAGATGGCTACTCATTTAAATCCGAGAATAATGGTTGTTCTATTTATTTGAGAGATATGTTTTATGGTCATGCCCCGCTGGTCAATGGTTTATTTTTGATGAATCTCGAACGTGATGTTACACATGTTCATAGTGTGAATACCAAAAGATGTAAAGTTGACGACGATAGTCCCACATACTTGTGGCACTGCCGCCTTGGTCACATTGGTGTCAAGCGCATGAAGAAGCTCCATGCAGATGGACTTTTGGAGTCTCTTGATTACGAATCATTTGACACGTGCGAACCATGCCTCATGGGTAAGATGACCAAGACTCCGTTCTCCGGAACAATGGAGCGAGCAACCAACTTATTGGAAATCATACATACCGATGTGTGCGGTCCAATGAGTGTTGAGGCTCGCGGAGGATATCGTTATGTTCTCACTCTCACTGATGATTTAAGTAGATATGGATATGTCTACCTAATGAAACACAAGTCTGAAACCTTTGAAAAGTTCAAGGAATTTCAGAGTGAAGTCGAGAATCAACGTGACAGGAAAATAAAATTCTTACGATCAAATCGTGGTGGAGAATATTTAAGTCACGAGTTTGGTGCACACTTAAGGAAATGTGGAATAGTTTCACAACTCACGCCGCCTGGAACACCTCAGAGAAATGGTGTGTCCGAACGTCATAATCGCACTCTATTGGATATGGTGCGATCTATGATGTCTCTTACCGATTTATCGCTCTCATTTTGGGGCTATGCTTTAGAGACTGCCGCATTCACTTTAAATAGGGCACCGTCTAAATCCGTTGAGACGACACCGTATGAATTATGGTTTGGGAAGAAACCTAAGCTGTCGTTTCTAAAAGTTTGGGGATGCGATGCTTATGTCAAGAAACTTCAACCTGAAAAGCTCGAACCCAAATCGGAAAAATGCGTCTTCATAGGATAACCTAAGGAAACTATTGGGTATACCTTCTACCTCAGATCCGAAGGCAAGATCTTCGTTGCCAAGAACGGGTCCTTTCTGGAGAAGGAGTTTCTCTCGAAAGAATTGAGTGGGAGGAAAGTGGAACTTGATGAGGTGATAGTCACCCCTTCCGAACCGGAAAGTAGCGCAGCGCGGGAAAATGTTCCTGTGGTGCCTACACCGACTGGGGAGGAAGTTAATGATGATGATCATGAAGCTTCAGATCAAGTTGCTGAACTTCGTAGGTCCACAAGGACACGTTCCGCACCAGAGTGGTACGGCAACCCTGTCCTGGAAATCATGTTGTTAGACAACGGTGAACCTTCGAACTATGAAGAAGCGATGGCAGGCCCGGATTCCGACAAATGGCTAGAAGCCATGAAATCCGAGATAGAATCCATGTATGAAAACAAAGTATGGACTTTGGCTGACTTGCCCGATGAGCGGCGAGCCATAGAAAACAAATGGATCTTTAAGAAGAAGACGGACGCAGATGGTAATGTGACCATCTACAAAGCTTGACTTGTCGCTAAGGGTTATCGACAAGTTCAAGGGGTTGACTACGATGAGACTTTCTCACCCGTAGCGAAGCTGAAGTCCGTCCGAATCATGTTAGCAATTGCCGCATACTATGATTATGAGATATGGCAGATGGACGTCAAAACGGCATTCCTTAATGGCTTCCTTAAGGAAGAGTTGTATATGATGCAGCCGGAAGGTTTTGTCGATCCTAAGAATGCTAACAAAGTGTGCAAGCTCCAGCGCTCAATCTATGGGCTGGTGCAAGCATCTCGGAGTTAGAACATTTGCTTTGATGAGATGATCAAAGCGTTTGGGTTTACACAGACTTATGGAGAAGCCTGTGTTTACAAGAAAGTGAGTGGGAGCTCTGTAGCATTTCTCATATTATATGTGGATGACATATTATTGATGGGAAATGATATAGAATTCTTGGAAAGTATAAAGGCCTATTTGAATAAGTGTTTTTCAATGAAGGACCTTGGAGAAGCTGCTTATATATTAGGCATCAAGATCTATAGAGATAGATCAAGACGCCTCATTGGTCTTTCACAGAGTACATACCTTGACAAGATATTGAAGAAGTTCAGTATGGATCAGTCCAAGAAGGGGTTCTTGCCTGTATTGCAAGGTGTGCAATTGAGCACGGCTCAATGCCCGACCACGGCAGAAGATATAGAACAGATGAGTGTCATCCCCTATGCCTCGGCCATAGGGTCTATTATGTATGCCATGCTGTGTACCAGACCTGATATAAACCTTGCCGTAAGTTTGGTAGGAAGGTACCAAAGTAATCCCGGCAAGGAACACTGGACAGCGGTCAAGAATATCCTGAAGTACCTGAAGAGGACTAAGGATATGTTTCTCGTTTATGGAGGTGACGAAGAGCTCGTCGTAAAGGGTTACGTCGACGCTAGCTTCGACACAGATCTGGATGACTCGAAGTCACAGACCGGATACGTGTATATTTTGAATAGAGGAGCAGTAAGCTGGTGCAGTTGCAAGCAAAGCGTCGTGGCGGGATCTACATGTGAAGCGGAGTACATGGCAGCCTCAGAGGCAGCACAGGAAGCAGTCTGGATGAAGGAGTTCATTACCGACCTAGGGGTGATTCCCAATGCGTCGGGCCCAATGACTCTCTTCTGTGACAACACTGGAGCTATTGCCCTTGCGAAGGAGCCCAGGTTTCACAGGAAGACCAGGCATATCAAGTGTCGCTTCAACTCCATTCGTGAAAGTGTTCAAAATGGAGACATAGATATTTGTAAAGTACATACGGACCTGAATGTAGCAGATCCGTTGACTAAACCTCTCCCTAGGGCAAAACATGATCAACACCAGGACGCAATGGGTGTTCGATTCATCACAATGTAACTAGATTATTGACTCTAGTGCAAGTGGGAGACTGTTGGAAATATGCCCTAGAGGCAATAATAAATGGTTATTATTATATTTCTTTGTTCATGATAATTGTCTATTATTCATGCTATAATTGTATTGTCCGGAAATCGTAATACATGTGTGAATACATAGACCACAACGTGTCCCTAGTAAGCCTCTAGTTGACTAGCTCGTTGATCAACAGATAGTCATGGTTTCCTGACTATGGACATTGGATGTCATTGATAACGGGATCACATCATTAGGAGAATGATGTGATGGACAAGACCCAATCCTAAGCATAGCATAAAAGATTGTGTAGTTTCGTTTGCTAGAGCTTTTCCAATGTCAAGTATCTTTTCCTTAGACCATGAGATCGTGCAACTCCCGGATACTGTAGGAGTGCTTTGGGTGTGCCAAACGTCACAACGTAACTGGGTGACTATAAATGGGCACTACGGGTATCTCCGAAAGTGTCTGTTGGGTTGGCACGGATCGAGACTGGGATTTGTCACTCCGTGTGACGGAGAGGTATCTCTGGACCCACTCGGTAATGCATCATCATAATGAGCTCAATGTGACTAAGGCGTTAGTCACGGGATCATGCATTGCGGTACGAGTAAAGAGACTTGTCGGTAACGAGATTGAACAAGGTATTGGGATACCGACGATCGAATCTCGGGCAAGTAACATACCGATTGACAAAGGGAATTGTATACGGGATTGATTGAATCCTCGACACCGTGGTTCATCCGATGAGATCATCGTGGAACATGTGGGAGCCAACATGGGTATCCAGATCCCGCTGTTGGTTATTGACCGGAGAGGCGTCTCGGTCATGTCAGCATGTCTCCCGAACCCGTAGGGTCTACACACTTAAGGTCCGGTGACGCTAGGGTTGTAGAGATATATGTATGCGGAAACCCGAAAGTTGTTCGGAGTCCCGGGTGAGATCCCGGACATCACGAGAGGTTCCGGAATGGTCCGGAGGTGAAGAATTATATATAGGAAGTCCAGTTTCGGCCACCGGGAAAGTTTCGGGGGTTATCGGTATTGTACCGGGACCACCGGAAGGGTCCCGGGGGTCCACCGGGTGGGGCCACCTGTCCCGGAGGGCCCCGTGGGCTGAAAGTGGAAGGGAACCAGCCCCTAGTGGGCTGGGGCGCCCCCCTTGGGCCTCCCCCCATGCGCCTAGGGTTGGGAACCCTAGGGGGAGTTCCCCCTTGCCTTGGGGGGCAAGGCACCCCTTCCCCCCCACTTGGCCGCCCCCCCCCCTTGGATTTGATCTCCAGGGCCGGTGCCCCCCCAGGGGGCCCATATAAAGGGGGGGGGGAGGGAGGGCAGCACACAACAGCCTTGGGCGCCTCCCTCCTCCCCTGCAACACCTCTCTCTCTCTCGTAGAAGCTCGGCGAAGCCCTGCACGAGACCCGCTACATCCACCACCACGCCGTCGTGCTGCTGGATCTCCATCAACCTCTCCTTCCCCCTTGCTGGATCAAGAAGGAGGAGACGTCGCTGCACCGTACGTGTGTTGAACGCGGAGGTGTCGTCCGTTCGGCACTCGGTCATCGGTGATTTGGATCACGGCGAGTACGACTCCGTCATCCACGTTCATTGGAACGCTTCCGCTCGCGATCTACAAGGGTATGTAGATGCACTCCCTTCCCTTCGTTGCTAGTATACTCCATAGATGCATCTTGGTGAACGTAGGAAAATTTTAAAATTATGCTACGATTCCCAACACGTTGGTGATGACTGGAGGCGGAGGCGCGGCGAACTGCAGAGGAGACGAGGCGGCGCTTGGGACTCGGTGTCGCGGGGAAGGAGCAGCTCCGGTGCTGCGGCGACGGAGACGGCAGTGGAGCGACGTCCTGGGCAGCGCGGCGAGGCGAAGCCCGGCGGCAGCGAGCGGGCTCCGGTGTCCGGCTGGAGGTACGGAGGCGACGGGGTTTGGAGGAGGACGAGTGAGGGGAGCGAGAGGAGGGAGAGATGGGGATCGGGCGCGAGGCCCCTGCGTGCGTGGGTGGTGGCGGCGGAAGGGAACGAGGAGGAGGGGTCAAGGGATCGAGAGAGAGCAGGGAACCGGCTAGGGTTAGGATGGGTTTTAGTGGGCTGCGGCTACAGGAGGCCCAAGTGGCCGGCTGGGGGTCTCTCTCTTCTCTCTCCCTTATTTCTTTGGCAGAAAAGAATTAGAGAAAGGAAAAGAAAGAGAGGGTTAGAGAAAGAATTTGCGCATGCGGACAATTTTCCCGGGCTCACAAAAATGTGCTTGCTCCGAGAAAATAGAAAAAACCAGATTGAAAATTATAAATTCAAATTCATTTGATTTAAATACAAATGATTTGAATAGGAAGTGAGGGTTGGGAAGGTCCAAAAATGTTCGGATTTTTGGTGGAGCTCCGAAATATGATGAAAGAAATATATGGCGAGGATGGAGACCAAGAATTAAGATAACAAAGGCATTGGGATAATTCGCAAGTGTGTTATGGAGATTTCCAAATTAATAAATATTTAATATAGCTCCCTAATATTGGGAGGATATGTTGTAAAGAGAAGTCACCATGTGCATTTCCCTCGATTTAAATGGATCGAAGATCCATGCAATTTACTTAGTTGAGTTTTTAAAAATTAAATGACATGATGGCATGATGACATGATGCAATGCAAAGATAAAAGAGCAAGCACAATTGAAACACACAGTGATCACAAAAAATATGGAAGTCTTTTGAAGCGTCGGTCTCGGGGCGTTACAACACTCCACTACTACAAGAGGATCTCGTCCCGAGATCTAGGATGCCGCCAGAGAGAAAAGAGGAAGAGGAAGAGGTAAAACAAAGTTGCTTCTTTGACAAACGAGTGAAACCAAAGAATCTTGAGAGGTCGCAAAGCTTGAGGAAATGACACAACGGAGATAAGCGAATTGAGAGCACTCCATAGTAAACGGAAAACAAGGAACACCATGAGAACCTTGAGGTTAGGTGACACGATAGATATTTAAACCACTCCGGTTAAAACAAGATAGGGAAGGAATAAGAACGATATAATTTGGACAGCACTCCGATTGTAAATGGAAGGAATTGAACATGATCTTGACAAGATGAAAGGAAAACTCGATGAATTAACAACACAATGCCTCCGGAACTAATGAAAGAATGGCACAAGGGGTAAGAAAGATTTCATACAACACTCCGGTTAAATGGATAAGCAAGAAAAGAATATGATCTTGGCAAAACGAGATGATGGGTCGAAGAAAACATCACAATGCCTTCGAAAGAAGGAATAGAAGATAGATCATTGGAATAAAGGAATGGAGAAGAAAATGCCAACTTCTGCCACAAATGATCTTGGAAAGCACCCTTCCAAGAAGGTTAGAACGGAGTTGTTGGAAAATCAACAACGAAAAGAACAAGCTTGTTGAGGGCTTATGGAACACATCTCAAAATTATGAGGTGACAACCCGCCACTAACGGAAACAGTTGATTGGATTGAGATCAACAAGGAGATGAAAAACTTCTCTCGCCGAGAGGATAGCAGAAAAACTTGGAACATTGATAGACACCACAATTAGCAACATTCCTTAGGGAAGGCTGTAGGTGAAATATAACCCAAGATAAATCCAACGAAGAGATTGGTGGATTTAAAATATCTCATTCTTGACAACATGTGAATCATGAAACGCGAACTCAAATTGTCAAGAATGACATAACACCACCTCAAAAGATATTGATAGAGAGAATTGCACTTCGGAATGCAAGATGAAGAATGCTTGAACTCCCCAAAACAAAACATGTCCTGAATACCATGTTTAATTTAGAGTATAGCTTGACGGATCTTAACTCCGAGAGAAATCTAGAAGAACAATTGAAGAATGAAAAAGGGATCCTTGATGAACCACCATGTAGATCCTCCATGAAGAACTCCGATAATAAAAGAATGATCAAACGAAAGGGAAAATTGAAAAGAACTCCGGGAGAAGCTTTGCAATGATTAGATGAAGCTTTGAAATGATATAATTGAAATAACTTGGAGCTCCGGAAAGAAAAATGAACAACTGAGATCAAGAATTTTTTTTATGAATCACTTGGATGAAACAAGAATAAGAATTATGTTATGCATATCCTTCACCAATTTAGATTGATGACAAGCAACGGATTTGGCATACTACTTATTCTCGTAGAAAGGATTAAGATAGATATAGCGCAAACTTGAGAAAAGTCTTCAACGAACCACCGGTAGGATTGAAACAACGAATAAATTTATATGATAACCAAGGAAGAGAACTCTTAAACGAACCACCGTAAGAATCTGAAAATCAACGAAGATAAGATAAAGAAACACCGGGAAGAATTAGAAAACGAATAAAGATACTTGACAGAATTTAGATACAAGTGAAACGAAGAGATCATGAATTGACTAGAGGATATTTGAACGATGCACCGGTAAGATTTGGAGAACGAGAGCTGAATGTTGAGAACGAATAAATCTTCTGAAATGATGGCCTTCGAAGAATCAAACTGAAAAATACTCCTGAAATGCTTCGGATGGGTAAAAAGAATTCTCACAACCGCAAACAATTATGAGAGGATAGCAACACGCTTGAGCTTCGCATCTTTGAGAGAACGGATAAGATTGAAGAAAAACTCTTCTTCGGTCTTCAAATGTTGAGAATGATGAGAAGAAACACCACCATGAATTGTTGAGGCACTCCGGAATGAAAAATTAGAAAGGTTGAACCAACGATGAAAAAAATTTGAATTATCTTGGAGAAAGACACATGACTGATGATAATTAATTCTTATGTCAAACTTTACAATGAATTTGAGAATAACTCCAGAAAAATTAGAAGAGTCAGATAAGATCCTGGAAAAAGACCTGTGGGTTAGGGCCCACTCAAAAGATACATCGTTGAATGATTAAAAGAAAGATTGCGCCGGTTGAATTAAATGGCTTGAATGAGATTATAACCTCGAAATAGTTTGAACGGATTGGGAATGGAAATGTGAATCTTCTGAGATATCTTGTACACTCCGGAACCAATGAAAATAGTGAGAGGTGAATGATTGAGAGGTGCACCGGTATGACAAAGCATTGAAGCGAGGAAAGGAATATGATCAACACTGAAAGCTTGAATTTAGTCCACCGGAGAAGAAAAAGAATGAAGAATGATAAACTTGAAGAACATCTTCATGAGAACCACCGGGTAAGAACATTGATTGAAAAGAATGAAGGGACTTCACATGAATAAAATGGATACTTGGTTAACAAATCTGAGTCCTTGAAGAAAAGGGTGGGAGGGCGGGAAAAAACAAAGGCAACTTGGGCAGATGGAATAAACACCGTTGAGAAAAAGCTTAGAATTGATCTTGCGAATGTTGGAATGATCGGATCCACTTGAAGAGAAGCACGCCGGTTGGAAAAGAATTTAACATGACGACCTCGATGATCAAGAAGGATTAGTATTCACATAGAAATATGAGAACACCGCTTAGAATAAGGTATGGAATCAACACTTGACTTCGAAGCAACTCGAATACCACAAATAAAACAAAACAAAGGATTTGGCTTGCAGAATAAGCCGGAACAAACATATGATAGAGATTTCGTCCGAAGTTTTCATGGTGGGGCCCACACAGGCTCGATCGTACAGCACCATCATGTACAAGGCAGTGCACATGACATACGAAGCGTCCCCGAGTCGGCAAAGCCATGGACTCTTTAAGACACTACGAGACCACTGTAAAACCAACCGTGGAAAGGCGGACCACTAGACGTCGAACCCCAATCTCATATCATGCATCTGTCGGAAAGATATCCTAGGAGCTACTTGAATTCCCACTTAAAAACTCCCGAAACTTTCTGGTTATGCAATCAGGTGTTGGGGATACAGGGGACACAAAATATATCACCCAAACTAACAATACCTAGATCCAGCTGTATCCATCCTTCAACACATAACCAAGAAACCTTCGGAAATCTTTACCTCAACCTTCGAAAAGCATCCGTTATACGAGTTATGGCAATACTCCCGAACTCCCGCCCCAGTACTGGGTGGCGTCGAGGTGATCTCACCAACAACTGCATAAAAGAGATTTTCGATGTCGGCGAAACTCAGGTATTCCAGAACTGCAATGATAAAATTGTGATGACAACACCTCGGAGCTCAACTCCCCGGGACACTGCCACAACCCCTAAATGTCAGGAGGCACCAAGAACAATGTTCTCGTCACAAAACCATCGGAACGATTCCAAGATACCCGCGTGATCCTAAAAAAAAATTTAGTGAAATTTGAGGAGAGGAAAGTCAAAACATCTACGTCAGGAGACCTCACCAGAGCGACGAAGGGACCGAGGAGTAAAAAGAATCCTACTCTCCGATATATATATATATATAATCCTAAGACTCAAAACATTTTTGTTCTAGACCCAACAACGCCAGCGATTCGATCAAGCAGGGGGCTCCTAAGTCGGGGATGGCTCTGATTACCAACTTGTAACACCCACGATGCGGCTATATCTCCCACGTGTCGAGGCACGACTTAGAGGCATAACCGGATTGTGGTTTTGTCGCAAGAAGGGTCATCTTCACACAATCCCAAGTAATGAACAAGAAAGGGATAAAGAGTTGGCTTACAATCGCCACTTCACACAATACATAATAAAAATCATACATCAATCAGAGTACGCACATGGACCGACTACGGTCAAAGCCAAAAGAAAAGAAGATAACCCCAAATGCTAGATCCCCGATCGTCCCAACTGGGCTCCACTACTGATCAACAGGAAAACGAAACACAGTAATGGCCAAGGTCTTCGTCGAACTCCCACTTGAGCTCGGTTGCGTCATCTGGACTGGTATCATCGGCACCTGCAACTGTATTGAAAGTATCTGTGAGTCACGAGGACTCAGCAATCTCACACCCGCGAGGTCAAGACTATTTAAGCTAATAGGAAGGATGGGGTAATGAGGTGAAGCTGCAGCAAGCACTAAGCATATATGGTGGCTAACATACGCAAATAAGAGCGAGAAGAGGAGCAACGGAACGGTCGTCAACTAGTAATGATCAAGAAGTGATCCTGAACTCCTACTTACGCACAACCATAACACAAGAACCGTGTTCACTTCCCGGACTCTGCCGAGAAGAGACCATCACGGCTACACACGCGGTTGATGTATTTTAATTAAGTCAAATGTCAAGTTCTCTACAACCGGACATTAACAAATTCCCATCTGCCACATAACCGCGGGCACGGCTCTCGAAAGTTTATACCCTGCAGGGGTGTCCCAACTTAGCCCATTATAAGCTCTCACGGTCAACGAAGGATAAACCTTCTCCCGGGAAGACCCGATCAGTCTCGGAATCCCGGTTTAAAACACATTTCGACAATGGTAAAACAAGACCAGCAAAGCCGCCCGATGTGCCGACAAATCCCGATAGGAGCTGCACATATCTCGTTCTCAGGGCAACACCGGATGAGACATCCTACGAGTAAAACCAGACCTCGAGTTTCCACGAGGGGGCCCCGCAGTCTACTCAGTTCGGACCAACACTTGAAAGAGCACTGGCCCGGGGGGTGCTAAAATAAGATGACCCTTGAGTCTACAGAACCCAAGGAAAAAAGAGATAGATGGTAGCAAATGGTAAAACCAAGGTTGGGCCTTGCTGGAGGAGTTTTATTCAAAGCGAACTGTCAAGGGGGTCCCATAAATCACCCAGCCGCGTAAGAAACGCAAAATTGAGGAACATAACACCGGTATGACGGAAACTAGGGCGGCAAGAGTGGAACAAAACACCAGGCATAAGACCGAGCCTTCCACCCTTTACCAAATATATAGATGCATTAATTAAATAAGAGATATTGTGATATCCCAACATAACCATAATCCAACATGGAGCAATCTTCATCTTCTCCTGCAACTAGCAACGCTATAAGAGGGGCTGAGCAAAAGCGGTAACATAGCCAAACAATGATTTGCTAGGAAGGGTGACAAAGGTTAGAGGTGGATTCATGGCAATTTAGGAGGCATGATATAACAAGTGGTAGGTAGCGCAGCATAGCAATAGAGCGAACAACTAGCAAGCAAAGATAGAAGAGATTTCGAGGGTATGGTCATCTTGCCTGAAATCCCGCTAGAAAGAAGAACAAGTCCATGAAGAAGACAAACGGACGAAGTCGAACAAATCCTCACAACTCCGGAACGAAACCGAAGCTAACGAGAGAAGCAAACCGGAAAGAAACAAACAACATAGTAAACAAACAATCATAAACATGGCATGATGCACAATCAAGTATGATGCATGTCCGGTTTAAAGAGGCATGGCATGGCAAAGTGCACAAACGAAACTACAAATTAAGTGGAGCTCAATATGCAACGAGTTGCATATTGACGAAAAACCACATCAATTATTTAGTTCTCTCTCATTATGTACTCGACCATATTAAATGTTGATTAACATAGCAAGAGGGTGAAGCATAAATAAACTAATTATTTAGGCAAGTTTAAATGAGGCCGGAACAACAAACAACAATTCCGAAAAAATCCCCATATGCATAAAGCAATTTAAATGCAAACACGATTTTGAACATTTAAATGTTGTTATCATGATGCGAATGACATATGCAGGTTTTATGCAATTTTATGAAAATGTTGACATGAGCATGTTATGAAGCATTTGACACAGTGGTGGAAGAAAGGGGTGCCACGGCAACGAATCCGAAAATGATGCCACGGCAACATATCAGTTCCGATAGCTCACGGAGATACCGGTGCAAAAGAAGTGGGCGTGAGCGTGTCATGCAAGGATGGTGGGGTGCTCCCGGATTCCGGGTACCCACGGTACGGCGGCATGGCAATCAAGGAACGTGCAAAGACCTCTCTCGGACACGGTGCACACACGAGCAACTCATACAACACATGCATTCGTTCTCGGGCGGCGTCTTGGGGTTATACCTTCGAAGCGTGCGTTTCGGAACGGATCAAGTCGGTGCGATGTAGAGGAAGTAGACGTTCTCGGAACGGTCGTAGGAAGTAGTTGTACACGTTTCTTAGATGAACTTGGCGTAACCGTGCGGTAGTCGAACTTGGCGACGGTAGTGGTACACGTTGTCTTGTCGAAACCGAGCGACGGTAGTCGTACACGTCGTCTTGACGAATCCGAGCGACGGTAGTCGTACACGGCATGTTATGGAAGTAGTCGTACACATATCATAGTGGAACTTGACAGAATCCAGTTCCCGGGGTCGTCGCGGTACTTGTAGCTCGTGTAACTCCACCGTTCGTTGCGTAATCGTACATGGGTCTCGGGTCTTGGTCCTTCTTCTTCTGCTTGCTTCCGCCGGACTTGGCATGCTTGGACGATGGCAATGGAGCCTGCAGCTCTAGGTCGAGGGAGGGGTTGCAGGGGGCGCGGTTCCGGCGAAGCGGAGGCAGCGGCGGCGAGGCTTGGGGCTGGCGACGAGGATCCGGGCGAGGACGACGTCCAGCAGAGGCCAGCGACGGCGCACGTCCATGGCCCACGCGAGGACGAGCAGGACGTCGAGGAGGGCAGCAGAGGCGACGGGCGAGGCCGAGACGAGGTCGGCGACGGCCGGGACGGAGGGTAGCGTGAGGCGGACGGAGCAGCGGCGGGGCGGGCGGAGCAGCGCCGGCGGTGGCGGGGTACACGGCGAGGACGAGCAGGTCGTTGGTGATGACTGGAGGCGGAGGCGCGGCGAACTGCGGAGGAGACGAGGCGGCGCTTGGGACTCGGTGTCGCGGGGAAGGAGCAGCTCCGGTACTGGGGCGCCGGAGACGGCAGGGGAGCGACGTCCTGGGCAGCGCGGCGAGGCGAAGCCCGGCGGCAGCGAGCGGGCTCCGGTGTCCGGCTGGAGGTACGGAGGCGACGGGGTTTGGAGGAGGACGAGTGAGGGGAGCGAGAGGAGGGAGAGATGGGGATCGGGCGCGAGGCCCCTGCGTGCGTGGGTGGTGGCGGCGGAAGGGAACGAGGAGGAGGGGTCAAGGGATCGAGAGAGAGCAGGGAACCGGCTAGGGTTAGGATGGGTTTTAGTGGGCTGCGGCTACAGGAGGCCCAAGTGGCCGGCTGGGGGTCTCTCTCTTCTCTCTCCCTTATTTCTTTGGCAGAAAAGAATTAGAGAAAAGAAAAGAAAGAGAGGGTTAGAGAAAGAATTTGCGCATGCGGACAATTTTCCCGGGCTCATAAAAATGTGCTTGTTCCGAGAAAATAGAAAAAACCAGATTGAAAATTATAAATTCAAATTCATTTGATTTAAATACAAATGATTTGTATAGGAAGTGAGGGTTGGGAAGGTCCAAAAATGTGTTCGGATTTTTGGTGGAGCTCCGGAATATGATGAAAGAAATATATGGCGAGGATGGAGACCAAGAATTAAGATAACAAAGGCATTGGGATAAATTGCAAGTGTGTTATGGAGATTTCCAAATTAAGAAATATTTAATATAGCTCCCTAATATTGGGAGGATATGTTATAAAGAGAAGTCACCATGTGCATTTCCCTCGATTTAAATGGATCGAAGATCCATGCAATTTACTTAGTTGAGTTTTTAAAAATTAAATGACATGATGGCATGATGACATGATGCAATGCAAAAATAAAAGAGCAAGCACAAATGAAACACACAGTGATCACAAAAAATATGGAAGTCTTCTGAAGCGTCGGTCTCGAGGCGTTACACATCGAGTGCACAAGGTTCCTATCGCATATATAGGAGTAGTGAATTTCACCTTATCTCAAAATATTATCATGACCATTATCTGCTAGACAAACACATTCTCAAGAACCTAATGCAAGTAAAGTTTTTAATTGGTAAATTATTTTTGAGGTTTCTAAACATATTGTTTTGAGCACAAGGTTTCTAAACACATACTTCTATATTCTACGATGGAATCCATGACTTTTTTGCTTTTAGAAAATGTGAAGCCACTAAAATATGTTTTTGTAGAACTAGCCACTAAAATATGTATGTCCACGTTGTAACGCACGGGCCCTTTTACTATAATATAGTTCAACTGTGAAGCAGCAACACTGCCAAAGAAACAAAACTAAAAAATATACAGACATTAGAGCATTGAGAAGAAGAATTTCAACTGTTTTGAATATAGTCAGGAGGCTACTCACGGATAGTGAAAAGAGAATGGTGGTGTTCTAATACCTGGAGTGTTGCTGCTGTCACAGTGTCAAGCAAAGTATTGGAGGTATAGCTGTTTGACTTCAGCCGTATTAGCTTTGCTTCAAAATATACCGAAGTCTTGGCACAAATCACAAATACAGTTGAATCCAAAACCTAAATAAGCAAAGTGTCAACCATTAGAATACCCTCACTACTGCGTACCATAACAATGATGAGAAAATATAACAATAAGCTTCTGCAAAAATGCTGACGAACACACCTCCCATTTCGTCAGTGTATCAAGGGATAAATCCTTAGGGTCCTGCTTGTGCTGGGATTAAGCATGCGGAACCCATCGAGACCAATCTGCACCTCCTCTTGATACTCTGCCCCTCCTCTGTTTCTATCACTTTGAGCTACAGGAAAGGGAAATTACAGGCAGAGGAAATAGCATATGGGGGTAGCACTCACCTCTGCCTGTGAGCTTGCATCGAGCTCCAAACTTGAAATGAGTCTACATGAGCTCCTGCTGTATCTCGATGTACCTGCTCACCGCCCACGCATGCTGTTCGGCGCGGAACAACGACATGGAGCAACTGCCACAACTTAGGCAGTGGCTTAGGCACGCCGGACGCAAGCGGTGCTACACACCATAGCTCTCGCCGTGCCGCCGGCGACGGCGACGGCCTCGGACGGCAGACCGCATCTCACCTTGTGTGAATTGTCTCCGAGCTCGAACTGACGGGAACATAGGCAAGGGAGAAGCTGCCACACTTTAGGCCCGGGCTTGGGCGCGCCGGACGGAGGCCCTGCTAACCGCAAGGTGTCCCTACTTGCTGCCGGCGTCGGCGAGGGCCCCAGACGGTGGTCTGCATCTCACGGTCTCACCTTGTAGCCTTGTGGGAAACGCCTCATGGTCATGGAGCTGGAACTGAGGCAACTAGAAGAGTCCAGGAGATAAGTTAAGGGAAAGGAAATAAGAAAAACAATGATACAAAATATCATTGTTTGAGGATCAGAACACCTGTTGGTCGCGGGACCCGTACAGGGAAGGGGGGAGGGCACGCCACACATGCATAAAAGAGGACATGCACGCCGCATTTACCCCTTGAATTGGCTATAATTAAACGGAATTGTGTGCTGGTTGCCTCTAATAAAATAGATTTATGTGCTGGCTTATGAAAATTAGCTAGAAAGTATCGTATAGAAATCGCACTAAAAGTATTGCATCTGTAGTATGGTTCTTAATTCATGGAGGCGTGTGCCTCCCTGTGGCATGATGTACGTTTTGATGAGCACGCCCATTATTATTCTGTTGCAACGCATGGATATATGTCCTATTATACTAACAAATACTTAACATCTCTTTACCGGGAATTTGTTAATTAGTGACAATCTATTCAAATTATTTTACGCAATAATTCTAATCTGGATCGACTAACATATTTCAGAAGGATTCCCTCTGATCAATGCTGATTGACACTCTGACAGCAAAGTGCCCTCGATCAGATCTGACACTCTAACAGCAAAGTCCCTGCAAAAGAGCTTATCACTATGTGTGTTCTGGTTATATATCAACAAGAATAGCAGAGGAATCGATGGCAAAGATAAGGAACAATATTCTTCTTATTTCCAAGAAAGGCATTTAGTTGATTCATGTCAGTTCTTGGAACTAAAGCATCATACAATGATATATAACCAGTAAGATACTTGACACATCTGAAGCTGAAAGTGTTCTCTTATATTTCGTAAACTTTTTCATTGTATTATATTCTATAAGAGCGTCAAAGTCGTGTTCTGTTTTTTTGGATACAGCAATGATGTTTTGATCATTGCTTTAGTAAAACATACATATGAAGTATGATAGTGAAGCTAAATGCATGCCCAATGGTCAATTCAAGACTTCAAGGTTAATTTGTTTTGTGTGTGTTGCTTAAAATGTTAAAGCAGGCCTACATCAATTTTTGCAGGTGGGCTGGTCCTCTCGGCATAATACTTTTTATGCAGTTGTGTTAGAACATGTTTTCATTGAGATGTTATCCAGTATTTTTCAGCTCCTAAAGGTTGTGCACTTGTGCCATAATTTTTGTGCGTGAAACTATAACAAAATTGTGTAAGGTGAAATTTTGGTAGTTGCGTAAGCTGACCAATTTACTCTTTTCTTTCTTAAGATCACATTATAGTACTTGCATAAGCTGAACCATGATGCTTTCTTGCTACTGTTGTAGTATGTAATGAAATTCTGAGATAATAATGTAGTTAAGCAACTTTCTGTAACTGACTCTGTAGGTCTTAGTAGTGCAGATTCCTTTTGGACTGCAAGGAGTTTACTGAGATACAAATCATTGTGTGCGGTATAATCATATGAATATTCCTGCTTAGTTGTAGATATGTAGGTTTAGTAGCTTCTCGGGTTCCCATCTAATCCTAACATGCAGTTATTTGTATTTGCATGTACCATTGTTTCTTGGAATAGTCTATCAGTCATGTCTGAACCTAGCGTTCCTTAACAGATAGGCTCCTCATTTCAAAAGGATTAAATGAGTCTAAATGGCCATGGCTTGTCGTCCGTCTTGAAGCGGATTCAGAGCCTGGTAGGATCGCACACCATATGGCTTGGACATTGGAAGAAGATACAAGATTGGTAATGATATTACTTGCCTCAGTGCTCAATTTATATTTTATGATCCTATTAATTTGAACTTATTTACTTGGTTGTCTCAGCTAATTTATTTGTCCTCAAATGCAGACAAGTGTTCGGTCAAAAAACTCAAATTATTCCATCGATAGAATAACATGAAGAACAAGTACTGGGATAACATGGTTGTTACTACAATAGTAAAAGGCCAAGTCACGGGAGGAGAGATGCTCAGCGTGTATGATGGACATGGTGGCTCGGAGGTGAGGTTATCTTCTCTTGAAAATCTTGACCCACAAAAGAAACTAACCATGACGCTGTGGGAACCAGGAAAGCGTAGATCACGAATGGCCCCACAATTTGGTGGTGTGATACGTCTCCAACGTATCTATAATTTTTTATTGTTCCATGCTATTATATTATATGTTTTGAATGTTTATGGGCTTTATTATATATTTTTATATTATTTTTGGGACTAACTTATTAACCCAGAGCCCAGTGTCAGTTTCTGTTTTTCTCCTTGTTTCAGTGTTTCGCAGAAAAGGAATATCAAACGGAGTCCAAACGAAATGAAACCTTCGGGAGAGTTATTTTTGGAACGGAAGCAATCCAGAAGACTTGGAGTGTACGTAAGGGAAGCAACGAGGAAGGCACGAGGCAGGGGGCGCGCCCACCCCTCCTGGGCGCGCCCTCCACCCTCGTGGCCCCCTCGTGGCTTCCCTGACCGACTTTTTCGCCTATATATATCCATATACCCTAAAACCATCGGGGAGCACAATAGATCGGGAGTTCCGCCGCCTCAAGCCTCTGTAGCCACAAAAAACCAATCGGGACCCTGTTCCGGCACCCTGCCGGAGGGGTATCCCTCACTGGTGGCCATCTTCATCATCCCGACGCTCTCCATGACGATGAGGGAGTAGTTCACCCTCGGGGCTGAGGGTATGTACCAGTAGCTATGTGTTTGATCTCTCTCTCTCTCTCTCGTGTTCTTGAGGTGGTACGATCTTGATGTATCGCGAGCTTTGCTATTATAGTTGGATCTTATGATGTTTCTCCCCCTTTACTCTCTTGTAATGGATTGAGTTTTCCCTTTGAAGTTATCTTATCGGATTGAGTCTTTAAGGATTTGAGAACACTTGATGTATGTCTTGCCGTGCTTATCTGTGGTGACAATGGGATATCACGTGATCCACTTGATGTATGTTTTGGTGATCAACTTGCGGGTTCCGCCCATGAACCTATGCATAGGGGTTGGCACACATTTTCGTCTGGACTCTCCGGTAGAAACTTTGGGGCACTCTTTGAAGTACTTTGTGTTGGTTTGAATAGATGAATATGAGATTATGTGATGCATATCGTATAATCATACCCGCGGATACTTGAGGTGACATTGGAGTATCTAGGTGACATTAGGGTTTTGGTTGATTTGTGTCTTAAGGTGTTATTCTAGTACGAACTCTATGATAGATCGAACGGAAAGAATAGCTTTGTGTTATTTTACTAAGGACTCTTGAATAGATCGATCCGAAAGAATAACTTTAAGGTGGTTTCGTACCCTACCATAATCTCTTCGTTTGTTCTCCGCTATTAGTGACTTTTGAGTGACTCTTATTTGCATGTTGAGGGATAGTTATATGATCCAGTTATGTTATTATTGTTGAGAGAACTTGCACTAGTGAAAGTATGAACCCTAGGCCTTGTTTCCTAGCATTTCAATACCGTTTGTGCTCACTTTTATCATTAGTTACCTTGCTGTTTTTATATTTTCAGATTACAAAAACCTATATCTACCATCCATATTGCACTTGTATCACCATCTCTTCGCCGAACTAGTGCACCTATACAATTTACCATTGTATTGGGTGTGTTGAGGACACAAGAGACTCTTTGTTATTTGCAGGGTTACTTGAGAGAGACCATCTTCATCCTGCACCTCCCACGGATTGATAAACCTTAGGTCATCCACTTGAGGGAAATTTGCTACTGTCCTACAAACCTCTGCACTTGGAGGCCCAACAACGTCTACAAGAAGAAGGTTGCGTAGTAGACATCAAGCTCTTTTCTGGCGCCGTTGCCGGGGAGGTGAGTGCTTGAAGGTATATCTTTAGATCTTGCAAATCTTCAGGGAGATGAGACGATGGGATGTGGCCGCGCCGTGCTACCTGTTGTTGTTGTGCTAGCTTTGTTGTGTGTGTGTGTGTGTGTGTGTGCGCGCGCGTGTGTGTGAGAGAGAGAGGGAGGGATGGAGGGCATTGGCTGATAGGGGATGGTTATGTTGTTGCTAGATATGAGCAATGTTCTATCTATGTCTTTAGAGAAGCCTTTTGCTTTAGTTTAACTGGGGTGGAGAGTGGGTACTGTTGTGACAAAGTTGCATGTTACTAGATTATCAAACATGTTGTTTAGGTGAATATCTACCGTCGAAAAGAGAACAATGGTACTCTGATTATACTGTTTTATGCTCGATGTTAAAGAATACTCTTACAAGTAGTTAGCGACAAGCTGATGGTGCATTATATTGTATAGAAGATTCTTTTGATCCCACAATGCCAATTGTGCATTTATTGTTCTATACCTATTTTGTCCCTCATGAATCTCTATATTTAAAAATTATTGGTAGTAACTATTGATTAACTCCGTGCTTACCTCTCAAGTTCTTTGCGTAATTTTTGTAATTATTAGTAGTACATCAAGTTTTGAATAAGAATTATTAGTAAGTACATGTTGATCACTGCTTATAATGAAAATAAACGTCCATGGTTTAAAGGAGCTTTATTGTTTCACTCCATACCAAGTTATCTGTGGGTTATACTGAAGCTTATATTGTCTCTGGTTAATCTGCATATCAAATATTCTAAGCTTCCTTTTTATGAGCAAACGGGTGAACTAAGAAAGGAAAACTTGTTCTCTGCCTGAACTAGCTGAACATTGCCAACTTAGTAAAATGATATGAACTTGTGTGTAATGCACATAGCAGGTCGAAAAACTACCATTGTATTTGCATATACTGTTTGAGGCACTATTTTTCTGAAAACATGTTGGTGGTCAGTGGTCATGAGAAGCTTTCAACATTCTGCATGGTGTTAATATTCTTGAATTTGTTTTGGTTGACTGCATAACTGAGTAACATTTCTCTTCATATTCTTACTGTATAATTTCAAACACATTTTTTCTGGAAAGTTGGCATGTGACGAGGGAGTATTGTTCACAGACCCTCCTATACACTACATGGATCTAAGATTTTGTGTAAGTTATCATAACTCTTCATTCCATGTGGCATTAGTATCAACATGTTGAAACAATATTCATTTTTTACTTAATTCATTATGCTAGAGTCAACACGAGGTAAGAAGTTTTGCGAGAAGGAAACTATCCAGACGTTGGCAACATTATTTGATAACTGGCCTGGGATAGACAATGACATCTCATCGTGCAAGATGATAAGTAAAGTATTTTGTCTATTGTTATCATGGTTTATTTGTTGTTTCTAATAACTCCACTTGTAGATTTATCTTCCCTATGCATCCATCAGCCGATCCATCTTATACGTCATCGACAAAGAGGCACGTCGTCTATATATTATGGACCCTATTCAAACATCACAATCGTTAGAGGATAATAATTTGAGGCATGCACTGAAATCTAAAAGTTTTGCAAGGGGTTTCAAAGAAACACTCGAAATAAAGCTACCTGGTTGGAATTCCGATATATCTAAATGGCAACATTTATTTCCGGTTGGTATTTCAACGAGTATAGACGGGTAATGAATTCATAATAAAAACATTTATTTTTGTTTCACTATATTCTTTATATTATTAATTTAAAAAACTGCAGGAATGTGTGGCTATTTTGTTTTTCATTTTATGCTCTGGTGGAACGATAAAGAATTGGTCAAGCCGGTTTGCGGGGTGAGTATTGTCCGTTACATGTTTTAAGACTTTCGACGTGAAATTTTCATACTAACTACATATATTGTTTGTGCAGGATGGGTATGAGTTGAGGAAACAATTTTTATTATACTTGCTAAAACATCGTGAGAATGAAGCTAAAGGCAACTTTCCTAATGTTGTGAAAGAATTTTTAAGAACATCATCTAGATATTGATAGTTTTGTAATAGATGTTAAGGTCGACCATCCCTCAGTTTGTTACATGGACATGTCGTTAATCTTTCTTTTTGTTATTAATTTACATTGCAAAAATGGACTTTAATTATTCAATAATTGTGTTTGTGTTATATTGTTTGTACATGTGAAATTTAACATGTAACTCTTGCAAACTATTTCAAGAGCCCGCGGCAACGCACGGGCACTCTACTAGTTATGGTAAGGGGGGCGAATAGGACTAGGGCCCCAAGTAGGATTCCTCCTACTTGAGCGCCCCCTTGGCTGCTCCCTCTCCCTCCCACCTATATATATGAGGGGTAAGGCGCCTAGAACACACAACAATATTTGTTAACCGTCTGCGGCGCCTCCCTCCACAAAATACACCTCCAGTCATATCTTCGTAGTGCTTAGGCGAAGCCCTGCGCGGATCACTTCACCATCACCGTCACCACGCCGTCGTGCTAATGGAACTCTCCCTCGACACTTTGCTGGATCAAGAGTTCCAGGGACGTCAACGAGCTGAACGTGTGCAGAACTCAGAGATACCGTACGTTCGGTGCTTGATCGGTCGGAACGAGAAGAAGTTCGACTACATCAACCGCGTTGTTAAACGCTTCCGCTTTCGGTCTACAAGGGTACATGGACACACTCTTCCCCTCTCGTTGCTATGCATCTTCTAGATAGATCTTGCGTGACCGTAAGAAATTTTTTGAAATTGCATGCTACGTTTCGCAACAGATTTAACATTTTCAAATGCTTGGTCAACATATTTCAAATGTTATATATATATATATATATATATATATATATATATATATATATATATATATATATATATATATATTAGTATAAACAAAAGCAAAAAATAAAGCAAAAAACAAAAACTGAAAACATAGAAAAATAGGAAAAAACGAGGTTGTGACCTCTAGCATGCCTGGGCCGGCCCAACTTGCTCTATACTTGAGCAAGAGTTCCATAGGTCTCGGTCTTGTTGTTCTCAAGAAAAAATAGAAGTTCCCGGTCTCACTGAACGCGAGATATAGGGGCGCCCTTAGTTCCGTTCCGATAACCTTTTTCTGCTTTTCTTTGGTTCGCGCTACGATAAGCCTTGTTACGTTTGGGTAATTTGCCTCTAGTCGCTTTTTTTCCTTCTTCTCTTCTTTCCTTCTTTCTGTTAGGTTCGTTCCTTTTCTTTTCAAACAATATGTCTTATCATACACAATATATTCAGTACTCCCTCGTCCCGAATTATTTGTCTTAAATTTGTCTAAATACGGATGTATCTAGACGGAGGTAATATATTCTAGAGATACATGAAAACCTAATTTATCTGTAACGTTCATGTATTTAATTGAAAAGTGTCCATATGCTTAAAAAAATATTCATGTTTTTTAGAAAACACGTATTTTAGAGGTACATGAAAACCTAATTTATCTTTAATGTTAATGTATTTAATTGGATAGTGTCCATATGCTTCAAAAATATATGCATGTTTTTTAGAAAAACATGCATCTTTATAAAAGTGGTCTCTATATTTTAGAAAAATGTTTATTACATATTGAAAGAATATTCACCAAGTAATACGGAATTGTATTTGCATTGCAAAAACTGTTCATTGGGTGTTAAAAATAATTTATTGAGAAAATATTCATTATTTATTTAAAAAATCACTTAATATAATTAAAAAAGTATATTTTGGAAAATTGTTAACATGTATAAAAAATTATGTTTATACAAAAATGTACAATGTGTATGAAAAAATGCAATCATGTATTTGAAAATGTTTCATATGTATACAAAAAATTATACTATGTATAAAGAGTCTAGACAACAAAACTTATATTTGAAAAAAATCATGTACCCAAAAAGTGTTAAACGTGCATAATGAAAATGTAGCATGCAGAAAATGTAGAATGAAAAAAACGTGAATATGTATTTAATTATATATATTAATCATGTCTTATAAAATGATCCTAATGTATACAAATAATGTAGAATGTGGAATAAAAAATTAGAGATAAAAAGTAGATTGAAAAAATGTTAATTATGTATTTGAAAAATGTTAAATAAATACATATACAAAAAAAATCTGTTATATGCAGAAAATGAAGTATGTGTTTGAAATAAGTTGGCATAAAAAATATATATGAAAAAATGTTTATCAAGTATTTCAAAAAATATTGAAAATTTTATAGAAAAGTTCCTGTTCTACAGAAACGAGAAATAAGAAAATCAATGAAAACAAAAAAAAGAAACATATAAAAGCAAAGAAAACCAATAAAAACAAAAAATAAACAATGAAAACCAAAGAAATAAGAAAGATTAAAATAAAAACAAAGAAAACCATTGCAAAAGAACGAAAAACAGTGAAACCTACAAAGAAACAAAGAAAAACCATGAAAACCAATAAAGAAACAAAGAAACCCTAGAAAAAAATGAACAAAATAAGAAAGAAAATAAAAAACCAAGAAGTAATAAAAAACAATGGAAAATGCGGAAAAAGAAAAGACAAAGGAAAAACGAGTGCAAACCCATAAACAACTATAGAAAACTAGTGAAAAACAAAGAAATGAGAGAAAATAAAAAACAGAGAAAGAAACAAATAAAACTGAGAAAAGAAAAGCAAACCATAAAACCTCGAGGCCGCGAGGCGTTTGTGTCTCAACTGTTGGCTGAGTGGGATGTGTTGGCATGGGGTTTGGTGAGCTCCGGGTGAAAACCTCGCACGATCTTTGGTTGTTGCCGGCGACGATGGCGTCCTCAAACATCATTGCCCTCCTAGGAGGCATTGTCGTGAAGCTCCTTCACCTCCCCTGTCCTCTAGGTCTCATGCTCTCCGGTTGAAAATCCAAGTTCCATCCTTGGTTAGAGTAGGCGTGGGGAGTCATTCTTGTCGCTTCCGCGTCGCCTTGGAGGTTTAGCCTACTTTCGGACGACACCCAACCTTGGAGGTTTAGCCTACTTTCGGACGACACCCAGCCTTGGAGCTTTAGCCTACTTTCGGACGACAGTTGCTTGTGCATGGCCTTGGGGTCAGTGTGGAAGCTGGAGTGGTTACTCCGGTGTTGGCTAGGTGTCGTCTCAGGTTTGCTTGGGCAGCAGAATCATCAGCCCATCCGCTACGTGGCCTGGGAGGCGGTGTGGGTGAGTGTTGTTGTGGATTGTATGCCGGAACAACGGCTCCGGGTCGTGTCGTAGGGTACCATCTCTGGCTGCTTGGGCGGCAGAGTCATCTGCTCGTTCGGTACGTGACCTCGGGGTGATTTGTGGATGTTGTAGTGGGTTGTAAGTCAGAGTGGCGGCTCCGAATCATGTTGTGGGGTGTCGTCTCTAGTTGCTTGCGGGGCAAAGTCACTGACTCGTCCGGTACGCGGCCTTGGGGCCGGTGTGTGTGTGTGTGTGTGCCGGAGAGGCGGCTCCGGGTCATTGATACGTCCATTTTGCATCATGCTTTTATATCGATATTTATTGCATTATGGGCTGTTATTACACTTTATGTCACAATACTTGTGCCTATTCTCTCTTATTTTACAAGGTTTACATGAGGAGGGAGAATGTCGGCAGCTGGAATTCTGGGCCGGAAAAGGAGCAAATATTATAGACCTATTCTGCACAACTCCAAAAGTCCTGAAACTCCACGAAAGTTATTTTTGGAAATAATAAAAAATATTGAGCGGAAGAAGTACGTCAGAGGGGGTCCCACCTGTCCACTAGGGTGGGGGGCGCGCCCTACCCCCCAGGGCGCGCCCCCCTGCCTCGTGGGCCCCCTGTTAGCTCTCCGGTGGCCATCTTCTGCTATATGAAGTCTTTCGTCAAGGAAAAAATCATAAGCAACCTTTCGGGACGAGACTCCGCCGCCACGAGGCGGGACCTTGGCGGAACCAATCTAGGGCTCCGGCAGAGCTGTTCTGCCGGGGACACTTCCCTCCGGGAGGGGGAAATCATCGCCATCGTCATCACCAACGCTCCTCTCATCGGGAGAGGGCAATCTCCATCAACATCTTCACCAGCACCATCTCCTCTCAAAACCCTAGTTCATCTCTTGTATCCAATTCTTGTCTCCAAGTTCGGGATTGGTACTAGTAGGTTGCTAGTAGTGTTGATTACTCCTTGTAGTTGATGCTAGTTGGTTTATTTGGTGGAAGATCATATGTTCAGATCTTATATGCATATTAATACCCCTCTGATTATGAACATGAATATGCTTTGTGAGTAGTTACGTTTGTTCCTGAGGACATGGGAGAAGTCTTGCTATTAGTAGTCATGTGAATTTGGTATTCGTTCGATATTTTGATGAGATGTATGTTGTCTAGCCTCTAGTGGTGTTATGTGAACGTCGACTACATAACACTTCACCATTATTTGGGCCTAGAGAAAGGCATTGGGAAGTAATAAGTAGATGATGGGTTGCTAGAGTGACAGAAGCTTAAACCCTAGTTTATGCGTTGCTTCGTAAGGGACTGATTTGGATCCATATGTTTCATGCTATGGTTAGGTTTACCTTAATACTTTTGTTGTAGTTGCGGATGCTTGCAATAGAGGTTAATCATAAGTGGGATGCTTGTTCAAGTAAGAACAGCACCCAAGCACCGGTCCACCCACATATCAAATTATCAAAGTACCGAACGCGAATCATATGAACGTGATGAAAACTAGCTTGACGATAATTCCCATGTGTCCTCAGGAGCGCTTTTCTCTATATAAGAGTTTGTCCAGGCTTGTGCTTTGCTACAAAAAGGATTGGGCCGCCTTGCTGCACTTTATTTACTTTTGTTACTTGTTACTCGTTACAAATTATCCTATCACAAAACTATCTGTGACCACTTATTTCAGTACTTGCAGAGAATACCTTGCTGAAAACCGCTTATCATTTCCTTCTGCTCCTCGTTGGGTTCGACACTCTTACTTATCGAAAGGACTACGATAGATCCCCTATACTTGTGGGTCATTAAGACTCTTTTCTGGCGCCATTGCCGAGGAGTGAAGCGCCTTTGGTAGGTGGAATTTGGTAAGGTAAAATTTATATAGTGTGCTGAAATTTACTGTCACTTGTTACTATGGAAAGTAATCCTCTGAGGGGCTTGTTTGGGGTATCTCCACAAATCACCCCGAGAGTTGCTCCTCAACCTACTGAACCTACTGAAAATGAAAATGTTCCCTTTGAAGTTCCTTCGGGTATGTTAGAAAAACTGCTAGCTAATCCTTTTGCAGGAGATGGAACAAAGCATCCTGATGAGCACCTAATCTATGTGCATGAAGTTTGTGGATTATTTAAGCTTGCAGGTATACCCGATGATGTTGTTAAGAAGAAGGTCTTCCCTTTATCTTTGAAGGGAGATGCATCGACATGGTATAGGCTATGTGATGATACGGGGTCATGCAACTACAAACGATTGAAATTGGAATTTCATCAGAAATTTTATCCTATGCATCTTGTTCATCGTGATCGCAATTATATACATAAGTTTTGGCCTCGCGAAGGAGAAAGCATCGCTCAAGCTTGGGGGAGGCTTAAATCAATGTTATATTCATGCCCCAATCATGAGCTCTCAAGAGAAATAATTCTTCAAAGTTTTTATGCTTGGCTTTCTGATAACAATCGCACCATGCTCGATACTTCTTGTGCTGGCTCTTTTATGATGAAGACTATTGAATTCAAATGGAGTTTATTGGATAGAATTAAACGCAACTCTGAAGATTGGGATCTCGACGAAGGTAAGGAGTCAAGTATGACACCTAAGTTTGATTGTGTTAAATCTTTTATGGATACCGATGTTTTCCGTAAATTTAGCACTAAATATGGACTTGACTCTGAGATAGTAGCTTCTTTCTGTGAATCTTTTGCTACTTATGTTGATCTTCCCAAAGAGAAGTGGTTTAAATATCATCCTCCCATAGAAGTAAAAGTAGTTGCACCTATTAAAGTTGAAGAAAAAACTATCACTTATAATGATCCTATTGTTCCTACTTCTTATGTTGAGAAACCACCTTTCCCTGTTAGAATAAAGAATCATGCTAAAGCTTCAACTGTGGTTCGTAAAAGCAATATTAGAACTTATACCCCTCCTGAGCAAGTTAAAGTTGAACCTAATATTGCTATTGTTAAAGATCTCTTGGCTGATAATATTGATGGGCATGTTATTTATTTCTGCGGTGGAACTGCTAGAATTGCCAAACCTTGTGCTAAAGATAAACATAGACTTGTGGTAGGCATGCCTGTTATTTCTGTTAAAATAGGAGATCATTGTTATCATGGCTTGTGTGATATGGGTGCTAGTGTTAGTGCAATACCTTATGACTTATACAAAGAAATTATGCATGATATTGCACCTGCTGAGATAGAAGATATTGATGTCACAATTAAACTTGCCAATAGAGATACTATTTCACCAATGGGAATTGTTAGAGATGTTGAAGTCTTGTGTGGGAAAACTAAATATCCTGCTGATTTTCTTGTTCTTGGCTCCCCACAAGATAGCTTTTGTCCCATAATATTTGGTAGACCCTTCTTGAACACAGTTAATGCTAGGATAGACTGTGAAAAGGATGTTGTTACTATAGGCTTGGGTGATATGTCTCATGAGTTTAATTTCTCTAAATTTAGTAGATAACACCGTGAAGAAGAATTACCTAGTAAGGATGAAATTATTGGTCTTGCTTCTATTGCCGTACCTCCTAGTGATCCTTTAGAACAATATTTGCTAGACCATGAAAATGATATATTCATGAATGAAAGAAGGGAAATAGATGAAGTATTCTTTAAACAGGAACCCATTCTGAAACACAATTTTCCTGTTGAAATCCTAGGGGATCCTCCTCCACCCAAGGGTGATCCCGTGTTTGAGCTTAAACCGTTGCCTGATACTCTTAAATATGCTTATCTTGATGAGAAAAAGATATATCCTGTTATTATTAGTGCTAACCTTTCAGAGCATGAAGAAGAGAGATTATTGAAAACTCTGAAGAAGCACCGAGCTGCTATTGGATATACTCTTGATGATCTTAAGGGCATTAGTCCCACTCTATGTCAACATAAAATAAATTTGGAAGAAGATGCCAAACCAGTTCGTGATCATCAACGACGGTTGAATCCTAAAATGAAAGAAGTGGTAAGAAAGGAAATACTAAAGCTCCTTGAGGCAGGTATAATTTATCCCGTTGCTGATAGTCAGTGGGTAAGTCCTGTCCATTGTGTCCTTAAGAAGGGAGGTATTACTGTCGTTCCTAATGATAAAGATGAATTGGTTCCGCAAAGAATTATTACAGGTTATAGGATGGTAATTGATTTCCGCAAATTAAATAAATCTACTAAGAAAGATCATTATCCCTTACCTTTTATCGATCAAATGCTAGAAAGATTATCCAAACATACACATTATTGCTTTCTAGATGGTTATTCTGGTTTCTCTCAAATACCTGTGTCGGCCAATGATCAATCAAAGACTACTTTTACTTGCCCTTTTGGTACTTTTGCTTATAGACGTATGCCTTTTGATGATAGCTTGAGCAACCTTGATCGAGTTTTGCAGAGATGTGAAGAAACTAATCTTGTCTTGAATTGGGAAAAGTGCCACTTTATGGTTAATGAAGGTATTGTCTTGGGGCATAAAGTCTCTGAAAGAGGTATTGAGGTTGATAAAGCCAAGGTTGATGCTATTGAAAAGATGCCATGTCCCAAGGACATCAAAGGTATAAGAAGTTTCCTTGGTCATGCCGGATTTTATAGGAGGTTCATTAAGGACTTCTCAAAAATTTCTCGGCCTCTGACTAATTTATTACAAAAAGATATACCATTTGTCTTTGATGATGATTGTGTAGAAGCATTTGAAATACTTAAGAAAGCATTGATCTCTGCACCTATTGTTCAGCCACCTGATTGGAATTTACCCTTTGAAATTATGTGTGATGCTAGTGATTATGCTGTAGGTGTTGTTCTAGGGCAAAGAGTTGATAAGAAATTAAATGTTATTCAATATGCTAGTAAGACTCTAGACAATGCTAAGAGAAATTACGCTACTACTGAAGAAGAATTCTTAGCAGTCGTATTTGCATGTGATAAGTTCAGACCTTATATTGTTGATTCTAAAGTAACTATTCACACTGATCATGCTGCTATTAAATATCTTATGGAAAAGAAAGATGCTAAACCTAGACTCATTAGATGGGTTCTCTTGCTACAAGAATTTGATTTACATATTGTTGATAGGAAGGGAGCTGAGAACCCCGTTGCAGACAACTTGTCTAGGTTAGAAAATGTTCTTGATGACCCACTACCTATTGATGATAGCTTTCCTGATGAGCAATTAAGTGTCATAAATGCCTCTCGTACTACTCCATGGTATGCTGATTATGCTAATTATATTGTTGCTAAATTTATACCACCTAGTTTCACATACCAGCAAAAGAAAAAGTTTTTCTATGATTTGAGACATTACTTTTGGGATGACCCACATCTTTATAAAGAAGGAGTAGATGGTGTTATTAAACGTTGTGTACCTGAGCATGAACAGGAACAGATCCTACGCAAGTGTCACTCCGAAGCTTATGGAGGGCACCACGCTGGAGATAGAACTGCACATAAGGTATTGCAATCCGGTTTTATTGGCCTACTCTCTTCAAGGATGCCCGTAAGTTTGTCTTATCTTGTGATGAATGCCAAAGAATTGGTAATATTAGTAGACGTCAAGAAATGCCTATGAACTATTCACTTGTTATTGAACCATTTAATGTTTGGGGCTTTGATTATATGGGACCTTTTCCTGCCTCTAATGGATACACACATATTTTAGTTGCTGTTGATTACGTTACTAAGTGGGTAGAAGCTATTCCAACTAGTAGTGCTGATCATAACACTTCTATCAAGATGCTTAAAGAAGTTATTTTTCCGAGGTTTGGAGTCCCTAGATATTTAATGACTGATGGTGGTTCACATTTTATTCATGGTGCTTTCCAAAAAATGCTTGCTAAGTATGATATTAATCATAGAATTGCATCTCCTTATCACCCACAGTCTAGTGGTCAAGTAGAATTGAGTAATAGAGAGCTCAAATTAATTTTGCAAAAGACTGTTAATAGATCTAGAAAGAATTGGTCCAAGAAACTTGATGATGCATTATGGGCCTACAGAACTGCATATAAAAATCCTATGGGTATGTCTCCGTATAAAATGGTTTATGGAAAAGCATGTCACTTACCTCTCGAACTAGAACATAAGGCATATTGGGCTATTAAAGAGCTCAACTATGATTTCAAACTTGCCGGTGAGAAGAGGTTATTTGATATTAGCTCACTTGATGAATGGAGAACCCAAGCTTATGAAAATGCCAAGTTGTTTAAAGAAAAAGTTAAAAGATGGCATGACAAAAGGATACAAAAGCGTGAGTTTAATGTAGGTGATTATGTATTGCTATACAACTCTCGTTTAAGATTTTTTGCAGGAAAACTTCTCTCTAAATGGGAAGGCCCCTACGTTATCGAGGAGGTCTATCGTTCCGGTGCCATAAAAATCAACAACTTCGAAGGCACCAATCCGAAGGTGGTGAACGGTCAAAGAATCAAACATTATATCTCAGGTAATCCCATAAATGTTGAAACCAATGTTATTGAAACCGTAACCCCGGAGGAATACATAAGGGACACTTTCCGGAACGTTTCAGACTCCGAAAAGGAATAGGTATGTGGTACGGTAAGTAAACCGACTCCAAAACAGTTTTTAAGGCAATATTTCTCCGTTTTGGAATATTTAGAAAAATAGAAAAATAAGAAGCAGTCCGGGAAGGACACGAGGGCTCCACGAGGGTGGAGGGCGCGCCCTACCCTACTGGGCGCGCCCCCTACCTCGTGGGCACCTCGTGTGCTCTCCGGACTCCGTTTTCTTGCACAATACGTATTTTGGTCGGTAAAAATTCATTATATAATCTCCCGAAGGTTTTGACTCCCGTATCACGCAAATATCCTCTGTTCTTGTTTCGAGCTATTTTTCTGACAGATCTATATTATCATGACGTCTCCAAGTGCCCCCAAGGACAAGTTCTTCGAGAAGGTCATCAACCCTTACCTCGCGGAGGTGCTACGACACCCTCAAACCATTGAGATGCGTGATGGGTTGCTGCACATCCGCGATGTTGAGGGACCAAAGGGGACCGGAAGCATGGAGACAAGGCTCGAAGCAATGGAGCAACAAGTTTTCAAGTGCCAGGGGATGGTGGAACGTAGACTCAACTCCAACCACATGATGATCGCGGAGTTCACCAACAACCACAAGCTGGATGCTGACAACATCGGGGAGACCATCTTCAAGCTTCACGAGAAGATCGAGCACCTTCAAGCCCAAATCTATGACCTGCAAAACCAAAACTATGAGTATGAATATAGATTCAAAAGGATGAGTTTGGCTGCAGATTTGAGGATCCCGGAGACTCGATCACCCTTCTATGATGGTGAGCCTATGCCTTGTAATATGGACGATAAGCCCGCATCGTCAACAACACCGCCACCTTCTTCATCAGCAAAGGAGATATAATCACATGGGTATGGGCACTCCCCTTGGCAACTGCCAGGCTTGGGGGAGATGCCCCGGTATCATATCACCATCACACTCCTATCTTTACCGTTTTTCTTAGTTTGATCCCATTAGTAGTATCTTGATCTAGTAGAATAAAGTTTTTGGTATGATCTAGTTTTGAGTTTTGCTTTATGATCTCTCTATGTAATCGAGTCCGTGAGCTATATAATAAAGATTAGTGTTGAGTCAAGGGCTTGATTATTTTGCTATGATCTTGAGTGAATAAAAGAAAAGAGAAAAAGAATAAAAAGAAACAAAGAGATCATATTGATCTTATCGAGAGTAATGACTTCACATAAAAAGAGTATGATGATTAAAAATTGTTGAGAGTTGACAAGCATAGCTTTGGTCATCGTTGCAATTAATAGAAGTAATAAAGAAAGAGAGGTTTCACATATAAATATACTATCTTGGACATCTTTTATGATTGGGAGCACTCATTAAAATATGACATGCTAAAGAGTTGATGTTGGACAAGGAAGACAACGTAATGGGTTATGTTTTCCTATATCTGAGATAAAGTATATTGTCATGGATCATCCAACATGTTGAGTTTGCCTTTCCCCCTCATGCTAGCCAAATCGTTAGCACCAAGTAGAGATACTACTTGTGCTTCCAAAAACCCTTAAACCAGTTTTGCCATGAGAGTCCACCATATCTACCTATGGATTGAGTAAGATCCTTCAAGTAAGTTGTCATCGGTGCAAGCAATAAAAATTGCTCTCTAAATATGTATGATTGATTGGCGTGGAGGAAATAAGCTTTATACGATCTTGTGACGTGGAAGAAATAAAAGCGACGGACTGCATAATAAAGGTTCATATCACAAGGGGCAATATAAAGTGACGTTCTTTCGCATTAAGATTTTGTGCATCCAACCCTGAAAGCGCATGGCAACCTCTGCTTCCCTCTGCGAAGGGCCTATCTTTTATTATTATCTTCTACCTTATGCAAGAGTCATGGTGATCTTCACCTTTCCTTTTTACATTTTATCCTTTGGCAAGCACAGGGTGTTGGAAAGATCCTGATACATATATCTAATTGGATATGGGTTAGCATGAATTATTATTGTTGACATTACCCTTGAGGTAAAAGGTTGGGAGGCGAAACTATAAGCCCCTATCTTTCTCTGTGTCCGATTAAAACTCCGTAACCACAAGTATTGCGTGAGTGTTAGCAATTGTGAAAGACTAAGTGATAGTTGAGTATGTGGACTTGCTATAAAGCTCTGACATAGACTCTTTCTGATGTTATGATAGATTGCAATTGCTTCAATGACTGAGATTATAGTTTGTTGGTTCTCAATAAATTTTCTGATTCATACTTTTGCATTGTGAATAGGTTATTACTTGAGCATAAGAAATCATATGACAATATCCATTTATGTTGCTGTTATGAGAATAATCATGATGCCCTCATGTCCGTATTTTATTTTATCGACACCTCTACCTCTAAACATGTGGACATATTTATCGTTATCGGCTTCCGCTTGAGGACAAGCGAGGTCTAAGCTTGGGGGAGTTGATACGTCCATTTTGCATCATGCTTTTATATCGATATTTATTGCATTATGGGTTGTTATTACACGTTATGTCACAATACTTATGCCTATTCTCTCTTATTTTACAAGGTTTACATGAGGAGGGAGAATGCCGGCAGCTGGAATTCTGGGCTGGAAAAGGAGCAAATATTAGAGACCTATTCTGCACAACTCCAAAAGTCCTGAAACTCCATGAAAGTTATTTTTGGAAATAATAAAAAATATTGAGCGGAAGAAGTACGTCAGAGGGGGTCCCACCTGGCCACGAGGGTGGGGGCGCGCTCTACCCCCCAGGGCGCGCCCCCTGCCTCGTGGGCCCCCTGTTGGCTCTCCGATGGCCATCTTCTGCTATATGAAGTCTTTCATCAAGGAAAAAATCATAAGCAACCTTTCGGGACGAGACTCCGCCGCCACGAGGCGGAACCTTGGCGGAACCAATCTAGGGCTCCGGCAGAGCTGTTCTGCCGGGGACACTTCCCTCCGGGAGGGGGAAATCATTGCCATCGTCATCACCAACGCTCCTCTCATCGGGAGAGGGCAATCTCCATCAACATCTTCACCAGCACCATCTCCTCTCAAAACCCTAGTTCATCTCTTGTATCCAATTCATGTCTCCAAGTTCGGGATTGGTACTAGTAGGTTGCTAGTAGTGTTGATTACTCCTTGTAGTTGATGCTAGTTGGTTTATTTGGTGGAAGATCATATGTTTAGATCTTATATGCATATTAATACTCCTCTGATTATGAACATGAATATGCTTTGTGAGTAGTTACGTTTGTTCCTAAGGACATGGGAGAAGTCTTGCTATTAGTAGTCATGTGAATTTGGTATTCGTTCGATATTTTGATGAGATGTATGTTGTCTAGCCTCTAGTGGTGTTATGTGAACGTCGACTACATAACACTTCACCATTTTTTGGGCCTAGAGGAAGGCATTGGGAAGTAATAAGTAGATGATGGGTTGCTAGAGTGACAGAAGCTTAAACCCTAGTTTATGTGTTGCTTCGTAAGGGACTGATTTGGATCCATATGTTTCATGCTATGGTTAGGTTTACCTTAATACTTTTGTTGTAGTTGTGGATGCTTGCAATAGAGGTTAATCATAAGTGGGATGCTTGTTCAAGTAAGAACAGCACCCAAGCACCGGTCCACCCACATATCAAATTATCAAAGTACCGAACGCGAATCATATGAACGTGATGAAAACTAGCTTGACGATAATTCCCATGTGTCCTCATGAGCGCTTTTCTCTATATAAGAGTTTGTCCAGGCTTGTGCTTTGCTACAAAAAGGATTGGGCCACCTTGATGCACTTTATTTACTTTTGTTACTTGTTGCTCGTTACAAATTATCCTATCACAAAACTATCTATTACCACTTATTTCAGTACTTGCAGAGAATACCTTGCTGAAAACCGCTTATCATTTCCTTCTGCTCCTCGTTGGGTTCGACACTCTTACTTATCGAAAGGACTACGATAGATCCCCTATACTTGTGGGTCATCAGTCATGTGGTAGAATGTCGACTCTGGTTCGGCAGAGTAGCCGGCTCGCATGAGGCGCAGCCTCAGGGCTAGCATAGTTGGCAATGTATCGGTTCTGTTGGTGCAATAATAGGCCCCTTATGGTTTGGAGTTTGTTGACATAAACAGTATGGGACTTATGTATTTGCTAGTGCACACAGAGTAACAGGTCCCTGAAGTATCGAGGAGTTTGATGCATACAACGAAGATAATCTCCCTGCGCGGTAGTGAAGGTTATCATCGAAGATAAAGCTAACAAGAGTGACCCCTAAAATTGCTGAAGTTTAAGCAATTGGTTCGGTGCATGTTCGAAGCAAATGACTACGCTCGAGGAAGAATGAAGACGAGATGAAGATGTAGCATTTATTTTGTTGTATTCTTCTTTCATTGAGTCATAGGACCACCATAGTATTAAAAGGGGTGTAGCGTTCGAAGCTTTGATTCTCTGATACAAAACCCAAATCCTATGAAAGCTGTGTGAGAAATCCCTTTGTGCTCCAAGTAAATACTTGCCAGCAAGAGACTATGATCTTCTTCGCAGCAAGAGATTTGCCTCGGACCGAGGGGTTAGCATTACTTGTTCCTCATGTAATGTTACCGTTGCTCCAAAATCTGACCGTTGTGAACGTGTCAGTTGGCCATTGGCTGGACCTCGTGTCCAAAATGGTCATTTCCCATCTGGGAAGGCTGCGGCTATAAATAGCCACCCCGCGCCGGCTTTGTCCGGTGGCTGCTCCGTTTGATTCCTGAGAAGATTGTTGAGCAACCCACTCTGAGCGATTTGAGTTTAAAATCCACCGAGAAAAAAACTCTAGAGCCAAAGAATTAGATAGTGGTTCAGTATCACTAGAATCTAAGTTTAGTACGCTTCGCCTATTACTCTTGAGAGCTGCAAACTCTCTAGACGGTTAGGTGTCAATTTCTTTAGAGACCAAGAGTGATTGTGGTTCTCGAAGAAGAAGTTTGTAAAGGTTTGGAGATCGCCTTCAAGTATCTACCACGAGTGATCGACATCGGTTGACGAATCGATTGTCGAGGAGAATAGGGTGAAGAGAGTTTACCTTCCATGTTAAGTCACAACCCCTCCAACCAGACGTAGTCCTTGTGCAGAAGGACGAACTGGTTGAACTAATATCTTGTAGCTATTGAGCATCTTCGGTTACCTCCATCACTTATGTTTACATTTGATGTATTTCATTCATGTGATTTACTTCGATACATGTTTTAGTTTCCCTTTAGTTCTCCGTAGTAGTTCTTCGTTGTCTGTTTTTCATTCATTCCGCTGATGGGTTCTGAGAGATTTAAGTTTCTCGAAGAAAAATTAAAACTCCCATTCACCCCCCCCCCCTCTGGTAGACATATTTCATTCCTACAATTGGTATCAGAGCGAGGTACTCCCTGACTCTGCTCATTTTAGTCTAATGACTTTGGAGTTTAAGTATGTCTTCAGTGAAATATAAGTTGTATCTCAAGATTCCCATATTCGATGGGACGGACTATCCCTTCTGGAAGGAGAAGATGAAGATCCGTCTTCGAGCTATATATGATGATATGTGGATGTGGTGCATATCGGGTTCACAGTTGTTATTCCTCAAGCTCCTACTGATGAAGAAAAGAAGCTCATTCAACTGGATGCTCAAGCCAAAGATGAAATTGGTGGCCATCTCTCTTGAGCACAATTCCTTCGGTATCACCAGTGTTAAACTGCAAAGGAGCTGTGGGATGTCCTAGAAAAGATCAATGAAGGAGTTTCAACTCAGAAAGAAAGCTTGAATTGATACACTTCGAGTGAAGTTCAATCGCTTCAAGCGCATTGGAAATGAGAGCTGTCAGCAAACCTTCGACCGCCTCAGTGACATAGCAAATGAACTTCAAGAACTCGGCGCCAAAGATATCACTGACCATGAAGTTGTGAAGAAACTGCTTCGATCTCTTGACACTTCATTTGACATGCTTGTTCTGATGATTCGAGAGCATCCTGATTTCAAAAGCCTCAACTCTGTTGATGTCATGGAAAGACTAAACACTCACGAGGAACAAGAAGAAGAGAAAAGAGATCTGCATGGCTCAACTTAACGCAAAAATCATGCTCTCAAAGTTGTGACTGATTCCTCCTCAGATGGAAATGCCAAAGAAGATTCAGATGATCCAGAATGACTCAGCAAAGATCTCACACTGATCACGAAATGATTCCAACGTTTCCACAAGAAGAGCCAGTTCCAGAAAAGAAGTTCAAGCAACTTCGGGGATTCAAAATCATCAAAACCTTCCGGAGAATACACCTGCTTCAAGTGCAAAAAGCCTGGACACTTCATTTCAAACTGCCCTCTCTGGGAAGCTGAAATCCGTGCTAGTGGGAGATATGATTCGGGTAATCATCGAGGCAAAAGCAAGACCAAGAATTACGACTCCGATGATGAGAAGAAAACGAAGAAATTCTTCAAGAAGAAGGACAACTCCACGTAAAAATCTTTGTCAAGATCCTCGTCAAGAAATCCTTCCAAGTCCTCCTCCAACCGCAAGAATACCTCTCGCAAGGCCAAGGCATACATCGGCAAGGAAATGGATTCTGATGAAGAAGAATCGTCAGGTTCCGAAGAAGAAGAAGAATCCGATGAAGATTCCGACTCTGGCATGGCGGGCATAGCATGTGCCTCCTCTGCTACGACAAACTTCTTTGGGAATCCTTCAAGCGACAACGAATATCCTGCCTACTGCTTCATGGCCAAGGCTTCGAAAGAGAAGGTATCCTCGAAACATCATAAGGTTCACTCCAATGATCAATATTCTTCTGATGAGGATGACCATGCTAAGTTGATCAAAATTGCTATTCAACAAAATTCTCTTGAGAAATTTGAGAAAACCCTCAGGAAATCTGAAGGGTTGTTGGTTGAGGAGATGAAGAAAAACCAGTCGCTGACCGAACAGTATTCCACTCTCAAGTCACGAATGGATGAACTCTCAACTCGTCATGATTTTCTCTCAGCGGACCACGAAAGGTTGACCTATGATTACTTGAAAAGGAAACATAAACTCGAGGCGTTGAGAGAGGCTCATGAGGATTTGATGAGAGAAAATTCTCTTCTCACCCAACAACTTAAAGAGAAACCTGAAGTGTTTGAGCCACCATGTTTAAAATGCATTGAATGAACTAATGTTGAATCAAATGTTGAATCTTCTGTGAAGGCTAACCCCTCTATCGAGGAGAATGGTTCTGTTTCTAATGAAAATGCTAGGTTAAAGGATCTTCTTCAGATAGGAATGTTCAAATCTCTCAAAGGGCATCAAAACCTATGTGATGTTTTAAAGAAATCCATTCTTCACAAAAATCCCAGAAAGGAAGGTGTCGGTTTCGAAAGGAAACTGAATGCGGATGGTTCTCACTGGGAACCACATCAATATCTTCAAACTGTGTGGGTTCCTGCAAAGACCAAAACGCTCGATCCAGCATTACTTTCAGGATATACAACTCTCCTATTTCTAAATATCCTGATGATGATTCCCTGGGCAACTATAAGTTGTTCAAGAATCAACATGGTGAGACTGTTGCTCGCTATGTTGTACCAAACAACAGAAATGGCCCTCCTAAGAAACCAATTTGGGTGCAAAAGAAAACTGTTGATGCTTTGCCTATTTCCGCTCGACTGACCATGCAGGCACAAAGAATTCGACAGAATGAGTACATGCATACTGGATACAATCACTTGCTCATGCATCTGGAAAGAATTTTAATGCTTACTCTTTCAATTATGCTCGCTCCTCGTCGAGTAACAACTATGCTTATCGAAAGAAATCATATCCTGCTCATTCATTTGTTTCGAAGCTACCTACAAAGATGTGGGTGGTTAAGAAAGCCTAATTCTTCTGCAGGACTATGTCTCCGCGTGCACTGAATGGATTATGGACAGTGGATGCACCAGTCATATGACCAGAGACAAGTCGTTGTGTGTCGACCCCAACTTAACTGCTTCTCCTCTGAAGTATATCACTTTTGGGCGACAAGAACAAAGGAAAGGTAATTGGGCTAGGTAAAATTGCTATATCCAAGGACAAACCTATTGATGATGTGCTACTTGTTCAATCCCTTGGATTCAATCTTATGTCAGTTGGCAAGCTATGTGATTTAGGCATGCTAGTCTTATTCTCTATTACCAAATGCATTGTCTTCATGGCCTCTGACAATTCCTTCATCTTTGAGGGAATTAGAAAGGGTGATCTTTATATCATGGATTTCTCTAAGGGTCCCTCAGTCCAAACTTGCTTTCTTACGAAAGCAACCGAAGGTTGGCTGTGGCACCGTAGACTTGGTCATGGAGGTATGAGAAATTGGCAGACTCTGGTGAAGAAAAATCATCTCCGTGGGATTCCTGATGTAAAATTCGACAAGAATCATCTCTGTGTTGCCTGTGAGGCTGGTAAATTGGCTAAGAATCATCATTCATCCAAGACAGTTTTGACCACAACAAGACCACTGGAAATTTTTCATATGGATTTATTCGGACCTCAAAACTATGCAAGCTTCGGTGGCAGTCACTATGGTCTGGTTATTGTTGATGATTTCTCTCGATACACTTGGGTATTCTTTCTCGAAGACAAGACTTGTACTCAAGATATCTTCAAAAGCTTCGCTAAGAAGGCCTAGAATGAATATGTTGTGCGAATTAAGCATGTCAGAAGTGACAATGGAACTGAGTTCGAAAATAGTCACGTTGCTGAATTTCTCGATGATCATGGTATCACTCATGAGTTCTCTGCTACATACACTCCCCAACAGAATGGATTTGTTGAACAAAAGAACATAACTCTCATTGAAATGGCAAGAACTATGCTCAGTGAGTACAAAACTCCCATTCGCTTATGGGCTGATGCTATTAACACTGCTTGTCATGTTATCAATCGTGTTTATCTTCACAAGTTCCTTAAGAAAACTTCATATGAGCTTATCACCGGCAAGAAACCAAATGTTTCTTATCTACGTGTTTTGGTGCACCTTGTTACATTCTTGATATGAATCATTCCTCCAAGTTTGCACCTAAAGCACACGAAGGTTTTCTTCTTGGTTATGGTTGAAAACTCGCATACGTATCGTGTCTATAACTCTCACCACTTGAAAGTTATGGAAACGGTAAATGTGCGTTCTGATGAATCTAACGGCTCTCAAAAGGAGCACCTACCAAATGTGATAGATGAACCACTGATATCAGATGCTATTCGGCAAATGGCCATTGGGGTGCCAAGCCTGTTGAAGGAAATGTACTTGAGTCCTCTGATGATGATGCTCCTATGACTCGAAGCAGAACTCGTCAAGCCACTGCCGAAGCAAATGCTCCTCCTAATGGAAATGGGAATCAAGATCAAAATGTCGATCAAAATGGCAATCCTGAAGGGAATGATGATACAAATGCTGCTGCTGCTGATGATGATGATGATCCCGAAGAAAATGCTCATCCTCGTGTGGCAAATCGAGTTGATCCTTCACTAATTCTTGATGAAATTGAGAATCCAGGTTATTGACCCACAACTCGTTCTCACACTCGTTTGGCTAACTAATGTGGAAGTTTCTCCTTTGTCTTATTGGCAGAACCTACCAAGTATGAAGAGGCCATGAATGATCCAGACTGGATGAATGCCATGCAAGAGGAGTTGGTGCAATTCGAATTGAATGATGTATGGGAACTGGTTGACAAACCGAATCCCAAGAAGTACAATATCATCGGCACAAAATGGATTTTCTGCAATAAGCAAGATGAAAATGGTATTGTGGTAAGAAACAAAGCACAAACTGTTGCTCAAGGGTATACACAGGTAAAAGGTATTGATTTCGGTGAAACATATGCTCCTGTTGCATGCCTTGAGGCAATTCGCATTCTTCTTGCTTATGCAAATTACAATGATATCTTCCTATATCAAATGGATGTGAAAAGTGCCTTCCTCAATGGTGAAATTGATGCGGAAGTTTATGTTAGATAACCACCTGGCTTTGAACACCCTGAGTTTCCTAACAAAGTTTTCAGGTTGAAGAAAGCTTTATATGGGCTAAAGCAAGCCCCTCGAGCTTGGTATGACACCATGAAGAAGTTTTTGCTTGACAAAGGGTTCAAGCCAGGATCCAGAGATCCCACACTTTTCGCTCATGCTGTTGACAATGATTTATTCGTTTGTCAAATCTATGTGGATGATATGTGACGCCCGGATAGTTAAGCTACAGAGAACCTCCGCTAATGATGCCACGTCACCTCGGATTATTGTTGATAAACTCGCGTCAGTTCGAAACCCAGTTCAAATTCTAAAAATCAAGCAAACAATAAAAGTTTTCAAATATTAAAACTAAAATGTTCGGGGTGAGCCAAATAATCCATACTAAATATTGGTGTAGAAACCACAGTCCTCTAAAGTATTTAAATGCACCATAGTAATTAAAACAGCGGCAAAACTGTTATTTAATAAATACTTTTAAATAATAAATAATTACAAAACTATTTTATTTAGGTGCCAATGTTAATGTGGCAGTAGTATATTTATAAATACAAATTTAGGTGCTAGTGTTAATTTTTATAAAACTGAAATAAAAAGGAACAAAAATAAAACAGAAAACAAAAGAAAAAGAAGAGGTGAGAGTGAGAGAAAGACCCCCGGCTAACTGGGCCAACCAGCCCAGCCGGCCAGCCCACTGGCCCATCCGGCCCCACTCCCTCCCCATAACCCCCACCGACAGGAAACCCTAACCGATCGCCCCACTTCCCCACTCCCTCGATCCACCTCTCCCCTCCTCTGCCTCCATCCCCGATCCAGATCGGGAACGAGGCCGCTCGCCGCCGCCGCCAGTCGGTGTTGTCCGGATCCCGTCGCCGGAACCACAGTGCCACTCCCCATCGTCGTCATCGTTGCCTCCTCATACCCACTGACGAGCTCCGTCACCGGATCGACCGGGTCGACCCCGACGCTGGCATCTCCCCCGAACGGCGCCGTCTTCCGCCGCCCCCATCGACTGCCGCCACCTCCCCGAGCCCGCTGCCTTCCCCCTGCAGCTCCCCTGTGAGGAACCCCCCCTCATTTCCTCCTTTTACCTCCTCTCGTGCGCTACCCCGTCCGCCACGGCCTCGCTCGCCGCGCCCCCGCCTGCCTTTGCCTCGCCGACCCGACCGCGCCTCCCCGCACACGCACGCGGCTGCACGCGCCCGGCGCCGCGTCCCGGTTTTGCTCACGCCGCCACCCACGGTGGCCTCGTCGCGCCTCGTCTCCGCCCTCTCCTCCTCCCGCGGCCGCGCCACCACGCCGACCGCGTGCCACTGGCCGCACCGGCGCCACCCCCTCGCCTTCGCCCGCCGTGGCCCCGGCTGGCCGTGCCGCCTGGCCCCGCCGTCGGTGCCCCGACAGCCTCGTCCCGCCCTGCGGGCGAGTGCTCGCTCGGGTGCGCCCGCAATCGCCTGCCCGTATGCCCGTTAAGGCCCCTGTGCCTATGACCAGTGGACCCGGCCCTAGAACGTTAAAAAAAGAATTAAAAATAATATTAATAAATTTAAAAATTAATTAATTAATTAGTGAATTAATTAAGTTAATTAACCATGTTTAATTAGTATAATTAACTAGTTAGTTTAAATGAACCTTAATTAGTTTAGTTAAATCCTAATTAAACTAAACAGAGTATGACAGGTGGGTCCCACTGGACCCACACGTCAGTTTGACCAGTCAACACCTCTGTTGACTGCTGACGTCATGCTGACGTCATGATGATGTCAGCATGCACTATTCTGGATAATGTTGAATTAAAATAATTAAATAAATTCTAGAAATGATTTAAAACTTTAGAAAATCATATAAAATAAACCGTAGCTCAGATGAAAATACTTTCTACATGAAAGTTGCTCAGAACGACGAGGCGAATCCGGATACGCAACCCGTTCGCCCGCCACACATCCCTAGCATAGCAAACACGCAACTTTCCCCCTCCGGTTCATCTGTCCGAAAACGCGAAACACCGGTAATACTTTCCCGGATGTTTCCCCCCTTTGCCGATATCACCTACTACCGCGTTAGGGCACATCTAGCACCGTGTTTGTCATGTTATGCTTTGTGATGCTTTGATTGCTCTGTTATTTATTGTGTTTCCCCTTCGTTACTTCTTTCCGGTAGACCCTGAGACCGATGTCGGTACCCCTGGGATCGACTACATCGACGACGAACCCTTCTTGCCAGAGCAACCAGGCAAGCGCCCCCCTTGATCACCAGATATCGCTTATTCTTCTCTATACTGCTTGCATTAGAGTAGTGTAGCATGTTACTGCTTTCCGTTAATCCTATCCTGATGCATAGCCTGTCATTGTTGATACAGTTGTTACCCTTACCTGCTATCCTACTGCTTAGTATAGGATGCTAGTGTTCCATCAGAGGCCCTACACTCTTGTCCGTCTGCCATGCTATACTACTGGGCCGTGATCACTTCGGGAGGTGATCACGGGTATATACTATATGCTTTATATACATGACACATGTGGTGACTAAAGTCGAGTCGGCTCATTGAGTACCCGCAAGTGATTCTGATGAGGGGGCTGAAAGGACAGGTGGCTCCATCCCGGTAGAGGTGGGCCTGGGTTCCTGACGGCCCCCGACTGTTACTTTGTGGCGGAGCGACAGGGCAGGTTGAGACCACCTAGGAGAGAGGTGGGCCTGGCCCTGGTCGGCGTTCGCGGATACTTAACACGTTAACGAGATCTTGGTATTTGATCTGAGTCTGGCCATTTGGTCTATACGCACTAACCAACTACGCAGGAACAGTTATGGGCACTCGACGTCGTGGTATCAGCCGAAGCTCTTCTTGACGTCAGCGACGGAGTGGCGCGCGCCGGATTGGACTGGAACGCCTGCTAGGCTAGGTCTGCTTCCGGCCGCGTACGCAACGTGCAGGTGTACCCAATGGGCGATGGGCCCATACCCCTGCGCGCATAGGATTTAGACCGGCGTGCTGACCTCTCTGTTGAGCCTAGGTGGGGCTGCGACGTGTTGATCTTTCGCGGCCGGGCATGACCCAGAAAAGTGTGTCCGGCCAAATGGGATCGAGCGTGTTGGGTTATGTGGTGCACCCCTGCAGGGAAGTTTATCTATTCGAATAGTTGTGTCCCTCGGTAAAAGGACAACCCGGAGTTGTACCTTGACCTTATGACAACTAGAACTGGATACTTAATAAAACACACCCTTCCAAGTGCCAGATATAACCCGGTGATCGCTCTCTAACAGGGCGACGAGGAGGGGATCGTCGGGTAGGTTTATGCTATGCGATGCTACTTGGTGAACTTACCAACTACTCTCTTCTACATGCTGCAAGATGGAGGTGGCCAGAAGCGTAGTCTTCGACAGGATTAGCTATCCCCCTCTTATTCTGGCATTCTGCAGTTCAGTCCACCGATATGGCCCTTTACACATATACCCATGCATATGTAGTGTAGCTCCTTGCTTGCGAGTACTTTGGATGAGTACTCACGGTTGCTTTTCTCCCTCTTTTCCCCCTTTCCTTTCTACCTGGTTGTCGCAACCAGATGCTAGAGCCCAGGAGCCAGACGCCACCGCCGTCAATGACTCCTACTACACCGGAGGTGCCTACTACTACGTGTAGGCCGCTGACGACAACCAGGAGTAGTTAGGAGGATCCCAGGCAGGAGGCCTGCGCCTCTTTCGATCTGTATCCCCGTTTGTGCTAGCCTTCTTAAGGCAAACTTGTTTAACTTATGTCTGTACTCAAATATTGTTGCTTCCGCTGACTCGTCTGTGATCGAGCACTTGTATTCGAGCCCTTGAGGCCCCAGGCTTGTATTATGATGCTAGTATGACTTATTTATGTTGTAGAGTTGTGTTGTGATATCTTCCCGTGAGTCCCTGATCTTGATCATACACTTTAACGTGCATGATTAGTGTACGGTCAAATCGGGGGCGTCACAAGTTGGTATCAAAGCCGACTGCCTGTAGGAATCCCCCTTCCACACTCCTTGGCCGAAGTTGAGTCTAGTCATTGCAAAACTTTTACTAACATGGCTGTGTGGCTTACGGGCACACGTTGCCATTTGGGTGGGAGTAGGATCTTTTATTCCTCGACCTTTACTCTGGGACTCTGAACTCTCTCCTATTCGGGTTAAATGATTTTGCTAAAAAAACTAACTGTAGGTTCTCGTAAATACTTTCTCCCGGAGAGCCCCTTCTGGCCAGATGATCGCCTGCTGCACCGGAAGATTCTGAAGACACTCTCTGATGCTTTCCCGAGACCCTTGTGCCCTTCGCCATTGCGATCCCTACCACCGATAAATCTTTATGGATAACTACATACTTTTGTCGTTCATACCTTCATCCCCAGTTGCCCTTGTTATTACAAGGTGCCCTCAAATATTCTCCGATGTTCTTGAGACTTTGTGCTCGTTGCTTTTGCAATTCCCTACCACTGATCTATGGATAAATACTTATACCCGTCGTTCTTAATTTTATTCCAAGTTGATCTTGTTAATACAAGATGCCCCGAATCGCTCTCCGTTGTTCCAAGAATCCTTTGAGCTTACTGCTATACAGTTCTTGCCTCATGAATACCCTTACGGATAATTCCTCGCGCTTATCGAGTATCCGCTCTTTCCAAGTTGTTCATGTGTTTCACAAAAGTTTTCGAAATACCATTCGATCTTCCAAAAATCCTGAGCATCCTCTTGCTCTTGGAATTCTTTCTTGCTTGCATTATGGTTAATCCCATAAGTCTGGCAATCTTATTGGCATCCTTTGTCAAATATCATTTTGAGTCCATTGATTCAATATGTTGCGAATGCTCGCAATCCTCAATCATATCCTAGAATTCATCCTTCCGGCTCAGACGTCATTTTTAACATGAGCTGGATCTCGACCAATCAAATTGTCGTCGTTTGTACCCCTAAGCTTACTCAAGTTATCCATCCTTAATCAGAGCATTTGCTACTGATCCTTTGATTTGGAAACTATAATTCCTTTACATGTGAGCTTTGAATTAGGTAGTTGCTTCTATAATCCAATGCCTTCACATTGTTTCTTCCTCTGGTTGTGTGCCGATACTCACATCAGCTCCGCTATGGACCATCGGATCCTTTGTTGGAATATCATCTGACAGTATCTTTCGTATGCAAAAACCTCGAGAAGTTCTTTCCTTGATACACAATGCCTTCAGTAAATTGTATCCTCTCGTTTTATCACCCATGCTCTACTATCGAGCTTGAGTTATTTACCCCTGAAGTTTGTGATATATGTTTCCACGATGCCCCGATGGGTTGAACCTAGGCCTTCCTTAATATGTGTGACCTCGAAATTTTTCACGAGTCATACTCTTCTGGTATTTTGCTAGATAAAATTTCAACATTACAACTTCTTCGAAAATGAGAAGTGAATGAAAGGTTATGCATTAGAGAAGTGGGAGTCGACCTTGAACTTTGTGTTCATGCCCATGGACACGATGTAGATCTTATCATTAACAGCTTCTCTTAAATTAATTATTCCCTTGGTATAAGTTCATCTTATATCTGGGATCTGGCCTTTTGCAATCATGGTTCCGACCATGTTCTCCTTTAAATACCATTTCTCGTACAAGTTTAAGCACTTGTCTTCTGTAGAGCAATGCCCCAGTCCAACCTTTGCTTTGGTTTGTCGTCGAGTGTTACCCCCCTGGTATCTCGAGATTATCACGGAACTGCATAACTTCTTATGAGTTCTCCATCAAGTATTACATTCTCATTGATTCCAATTTTTCACGGGCTCCGAGTTATTAAACACTCAAGGACATCGATAACTGAATCGAGTCCGCATCACGATTAAACAACTCTTAGTAATCTCCTTTGCTTACGAGTTCGTACTCGATCACGTCATCCCTAGCCTGCTCGGCTATGTCATTATCGTGCCGATTTTCACTGTGCTACCTGGTCCTTCCCAGCGCACAAATTTCGACAGTGAGCTAATCTAACGTCGATCTTCCTCGTCATATCACTTCTCCTTGAACAGCAAACTTGATTTCGAGTTTGTGTCCTACCCGTGGTTCCAATAACCTTTCGCTTTCATCATTCCTTTGATTTGATGTCATCGTCGATCAATTACATCTTCTTGAAAACCTCTCGACAAATTTGTCGTGATCATTATCAACAGTTTGACTTCTTCCAAGTTGTGTGTCGAAATTCAGGATGAGAAATACCACCCTTGCCCCTCGATGAATTGTGTTATCATCGACAACGTTCTTGCCTCCCCCCAACACAAACTTGTTCATGTTTTGTGTTATACCTTGAGATCCTTGCTATCCAGCATTTGTTCCTCTTTACTTTGGAGTATTACCATCTTTTATATCAAGAATGTCGTGAGAATTTCACCACCTCTTAAGAATTCTTGATATAGTAATACATCTTGCCGTCTACATTCAGTTCTTGGTCCCCATGTTGATTTTAACCGAAGTACCCACAAATGAACTGTGATGTGTAAAATTCAAAACCAGCAACCCTATTGCTTGTAAGTTAATGAACGATAGTTTCATTCCTTGTGTATTGGTTATCGAATCACCATTCTAACATTGATCATGCTACCTAAGCCCATATTTGGGTGCACCTTTCAACCAATGTTTACTTGCGTATGTTTTCCTCAGGCATACGTCATTATATCATTTGATCTGACAAATGTTATCTCCTTGTTCACATGATTGTGGAAATCCATCTTTTTGGAAATCTCGAGGAATTGTCGCTGAGTCCATCAGCCACCCCCTCATCCTCTCCTTGGTTTAATGATGAACCCTTGTTCGGAACTCGCTCTCATAGTTCATTTCCCGAGAATCTTACAATGTCATCTCGTCAAATTGTGTCACGCCCTTTCTTCTCAGGCATCCCGAGTCTGAGATACCCTGACACCAATCACATCTGAATCTCGGTCAGATATGATGGTTGGAATATATTCCAAGAGTTATAACAATGGTCTTTATGTGACCCGGTAAGGTCATGTCATGCCTAGCACACCTGGCCAGAGGCCCTATTGTTATAGTTTCCTTTTTAACAAGGTTAACCATTTTTTTCATCAGCAAATTGAATGCCTTATGTAATAAGTTTATCCTGATGGATCCTTCGTGTATCCGAAGTCCGACCTTTGCTTGAATACCATGTCAATGCTATCTCGAAGCATGTATGTGGTACTTCTATCAACAATAAGAACACTTGAAGCACAATGCTAAATTTTCTTAATCAAATTATCCAAACATCGTTGTATGGGTAATGTCATGAAATTTCTCTCCCCTTTCCTAACGGGTTTTCTACTTAATATCCTGTCATGGTTATCATGCTCTGCTTGTCCTTGGGAAGGATATACCCCTGAAATATGTGTTTAAACACATTTTCCTTTCCATTGTTCTGTTTGATCTAATAATCGTATTTCCTTTCCATTGTTTTGTTTAACCTTTCTTGCAATCTGACTTAACTGAGCAGTGATAACCCCCTGCTTAGGTAAGCATCTCGTTGTACAATTCTGTCAGCAAGACCCTGTTACTATTTGTTGATGACATTCCGGTAACCACCGATGGACGAGAACTTTGCCAATTGGTCCGTCTCGTTCAACGAGCAGGAAAATGGTTCTCTTCATCCCTCGCCCTTGGTACCGATGTTGTCGCCAACGTAACTGACAAGCTATCCTCTAACCTGCCTTGCTGTCATGTCCGTGCAAGATGTCAGTGCCCTACCTACGCACATGGTGGGCCCATAACCCACAGTTCCACAGGATCGAAACCTGACTCCTGTACACCCCACCTTTGTTCCCAAAGTTATTCCTCATGCTTGGCTTCGTATTTAATTCACGGGCCACCTTCCTAGTGCTCTATTCTGGTATCAGACGCTATACTTACTCTCGCTGCTCTGAACCCCTTTCTCACTCTGGTTCAGACTTCGACCAACTATCTATCTGCTTGGAACCTCTTATTGTACCTTCATACCTCACTCTTGATGTTTTTTATATGTTCAACTCGAGAGAAAATCTTATGCTCATTCATGGGTTAACCCTAGATTGTTTCCCTCATAGGCATTCTGTCGTAGCCGAGCTGCCCCTTACCTATTCATAAGTACGTTGGAGTTCCCGAAGAAAAGGACGACTTCACCATGATGACCTGAAGTAGAGAAATGAAGACGTCAATGTAAGGGATAGATCTCTTCGAGAAGAGCAACCAAGGCCGAGAAGATCCGTTAGAATCTCATAACCAGACCTTTCCCCCTTACTCCAGCTCCTAAATCTCGGGACGAGATTTCTTGTAGTGGAGGAGAATTGTGACGCCCGGATAGTTAAGCTACAGAGAACCTCCGCTAATGATGCCACGTCACCTCGGATTATTGTTGATAAACTCGCGTCAGTTCGAAACCCAGTTCAAATTCTAAAAATCAAGCAAACAATAAAAGTATTCAAATATTAAAACTAAAATATTCGGGGTGAGCCAAATAATTCATACTAAATATTGGTGTAGAAACCACACTCCTCTAAAGTATTTAAATGTACCATAGTAATTAAAATAGCGGCAAAACTGTTATTTAATAAATACTTTTAAATAATAAATAATTACAAAACTATTTTATTTAGGTGCCAAAGTTAATGTGGCAGTAGTATATTTATAAATACAAATTTAGGTGCTAGTGTTAATTTTTATAAAACTGAAATAAAAAGGAACAGAAATAAAACAGAAAACAAAAGAAAAAGAAGAGGTGAGAGTGAGAGAAAGACCCCCGGCTAACTGGGCCAGCCAGCCCAGCCAGCCAGCCCACTGGCCCATCCGGCCCCACTCCCTCCCCATAACCCCCACCGACAGGAAACCCTAACCGATCGCCCCACTTCCCCACTCCCTCGATCCACCTCTCCCCTCCTCTGCCTCCCTTCCCAATCCAGATCGGGAATGAGGCCGCTCGCCGCCGCCGCCAGTCGGTGTTGTCCGGATCCCGTCGCAGGAACCACGGCGCCACTCCCCATCGTCGTCGTCGCTGCCTCCTCATACCCACTGACGAGCTCCGTCGCCGGATCGACCGGGTCGACCCCGACACCGGCATCTCCCCCAAACGGCGCCGTCTTCCGTCGCCCCCATCGCCGGCGACACTGCCGCCACCTCCCCGAGCCCGCTGCCTTCCCCCTGCAACTCCCCTGTGAGGAACCCCCCCTCATTTCCTCCTTTTACCTCCTCTCATGCGCTACCCCGTCCGCCACGGCCTCGCTCGTCGCGCCCCCGCCTGCCTTTGCCTCGCCGACCAGACCGTGCCTCCCCGCACACGCACGCGGCTGCACGCGCCCGGCGCCGCGTCCCGGTTTTGCTCGCGCCGCCACCCACGGTGGCCTCGCCGCGCCTCGTCTCCGCCCTCTCCTCCTCCCGCGGCCGCGCCACCGCGCCGCCCGCGTGCCACTGGCCGCACCGGCACCACCCCCTCGCCTCCGCCCGCCGTGGCCCGGCTGGCCGCACCGGCTTGCCCCGCCGTCGGTGCCCCGGCGGCCTCGTCCCGCCCTACGGGCGAGTGCTCGCTCGGGTGCGCCCGCAACCGCCTGCCCGTATGCCCGTTAAGGCCCCTGTGCCTATGACCAGTGGGCCCGGCCCTAGAACGTTAAAAAAAGAAGTAAAAATAATATTAATAAAATTAAAAATTAATTAATTAGTGAATTAATTAAGTTAATTAACCCTGTTTAATTAGTCTAATTAACTAGTTAGTTTAAATGAACCGTAATTAGTTTAGTTAAATCCTAATTAAACTAAACAGAGTATGACAGGTGGGTCCCACTTTACCCACACGTCAGTTTGACCAGTCAACACCTCTGTTGACTGCTGACGTCATGCTGACATCATGATGACTTCAGCATGCACTATTCTGGATAATGTTGAATTAAAATAATTAAATAAATTCTAGAAATGATTTAAAACTTTAGAAAATCATATAAAATAAACCGTAGCTCAGATGAAAATACTTTCTACATGAAAGTTGCTCAGAACGACGAGGCGAATCCGGATACGTAGCCCGTTCGCCCGCCACACATCCCTAGCATAGCAAACACGCAACTTTCCCCCTCTGGTTCATCTGTCCGAAAACGCGAAACACCGGTAATACTTTCCCGGATGTTTCCCCCCTTTGCCGATATCACCTACTACCGCGTTAGGGCACATCTAGCACCGTGTTTGTCATGTTATGCTTTGTGATGCTTTGATTGCTCTGTTATTTATTGTGTTCTTCGTTACTTCTTTCCGGTAGACCCTGAGACCGATGTCGGTACCCCTGGGATCGACTACATCGACGACGAACCCTTCTTGCCAGAGCAACCAGGCAAGCCCCCCCCCCCTTGATCACCAGATGCCTATTCTTCTCTATACTGCTTGCATTAGAGTAGTGTAGCATGTTACTGCTTTCCGTTAATCCTATCCTGATGCATAGCCTGTCATTGTTGATACAATTGTTACCCTTACCTGCTATCCTACTGCTTAGTATAGGATGCTAGTGTTCCATCAGAGGCCCTACACTCTTGTCTGTCTGCCATGCTATACTACTGGGCCGTGATCACTTCGGGAGGTGATCACGGGTATATACTATATGCTTTATATACATGACACATGTGGTGACTAAAGTCGGGTCGGCTCGTTGAGTACCCGCAAGTGATTCTGATGAGGGGGCTGAAAGGACAGGTGGCTCCATCCCGGTAGAGGTGGGCCTGGGTTCCTGACGGCCCCCGACTGTTACTTTGTGGCGGAGCGACAGGGCAGGTTGAGACCACCTAGGAGAGAGGTGGGCCTGGCCCTGGTCGGCGTTCACGGATACTTAACACGCTTAACGAGATCTTGGTATTTGATCTGAGTCTGGCCATTGGTCTATACGCACTAACCAACTACGCAGGAACAGTTATGGGCACTCAACGTCGTGGTATCAGCCGAAGCTCTTCTTGACGTCAGCGATGGAGCGGCGCGCGCCGGATTGGACTGGAACGCCTGCTATGCTAGGTCTGCTTCCGGCCGCGTACGCAACGTGCAGGTGTGCAATGGGCGATGGGCCCAGACCCCTGCTGTAACACCCCGGATGTAACTTGCCATATTTGTAACTCCGACTCTTGCCATTTCCGGCTATGTGTTATGTTTTTCCCTCTGTTGTCGGGTTTTGTCTTTCGTTTTGTATTTTGTCATGTCATGCATTTTCATATCATGTCATTATGTGCATTGCATTCGCATACGTGTTCGTCTCATGCATCCGAGCATTTTCCCCGTTGTCCGTTTTGCAATCCGGCGCTCCTATCTCCTCCGGTGCACCCCTTTCGTTTTCTTTCGTGTGCGGGTGTCAAACTTTCTCGGAATGGACCGAGGCTTGTCATGTGGCCCTAGTATACCACCCGGAAACCACCGGTCAAGTTTCGTTCCATTCGGAGGTCGTTTGGTACTCCAACGGTTAACCGGGCATCCGCAAAGTCCATTTGAGTGTCCAGCAAAAACCCCCTCTAAAACCAGCCCAAAACCCACCAAACTATCTTACATGCTCTAGGTCGTTCGATCACGATCGTGTGGGCGAAAACCGCACCTCATTTGGAGTCTCCTAGCTCCCTCTACCTATTTATATGTGGGCATCCCGAAAAACGGAATCGCAGACGAAACCCTAGCTTCTCCACCGCGTGCCGCCGGACGAAAACGTCTGCCGACGGACACGTCCACCCCCTGCGCCGCCGCCACGTGGCACGCCTCCGGCCACCCACCGCGCCGGCCCGCCCGGCCCGCCGCGGGCCCGCCGGCCCGCACCGCCGCCCCGCGCCTGCTGTCTTCTCCGCGCTTGCCTCACCGAGCTCCGGCCGCGCTCGCCGCCGCCACCGCCGGCCCCGGCGTCCGCGCTACCTCCTCCGGCCGCCGCGCCGTCCACCGGGGCGCCCGGGCCTCGCCGGCGCCGCCCGCCGCCGCGGCAGCGCCGCCTCCCTCCGGCCGCTCCCCCTCCGCGCCGCCCTCCAGCGTCCATCTCCTCCGCCGGCGCCCGCCTCCTCTTCTCTCCCGACCGGCGACGAGCACGAGCCCGGGAACTGCTCGATCCGATCTGGTAGCCGTCCGTTGACTTTCTCCTCGCCCTTTTTTCCCAAGTCCTCAAATATCTACAGCATCTTGCCATGTTACGATGTCATAACTCCTTGCATGTAGCTCCGATTCGCGTGTGTAATATGTCAAATTGTTCGCATCTTGATGCTCTTCATTTTGTTAAATTGCACCATGTTCATTAGAGGTCATCTTGATGCCCAAATCTCTGTTGGAAGACGGCTAGTTGCTGTTATTCTCTGGTTCTTATCAGAACTTGGAGATTTGTCATTTTTGTATCATTTAATCTGTGCATCTTATGAGCATGAGCTCTACATGTGTTTTGAAGTATGCCATGTCATCTTTCCAATGGTATAGTCCATGTATTTTTGTGATCTCTGTGGTGACTAGCACAAGCATGCAAAGTAGGCCCCGTAATATTTCTGATTTCAGGGACAGTGATTTCTCCAAGTCTGTCTGCTGTAATTTTGTTGCCATATAAACTTGATGCTACAGAGAGATCCATGCATAATTTGGAGATGTTCAGTAAGGATGTTTTGTAGCTATAGTTGTAATTGATCCATTCCTGTAATTGTTTGCAATTATGGAGTGCCATAGCATGACTCAATCTTGCTCTACTTTTGCTATAAAATATTTCTGGCAGATTCTTAACATGATATGCAATTTTGCCAAGCTTATTGTAGTTGATCCATACATGCTATGCTATTGTTATTGCCATGGTTAGCTTCATAAACATGCCATCTTGCTGTAGGTGTACTTGGTTTGTCATGCATTGCTCTGTAGTGAGCGCATCAAGCTCACAAAGAGGCCTACATATTATTATTTCTGCCATGCTCTGTTTTCTGCTAAGTCTGAAACCTGATAACGAAACTTGCTATGTTTACATGCTTGCCATCATATCTTCTGTTCCTTTTCGGCTTATGGTCAGTAAGGGACTTTTGTCATGTGCATTTAGTAAAACACTACCATGCCTTGTTTTGCTATGTTAAGTTCTTGTATCATGTTGATTTCGTGCTCTGAACATTGCTACCTGATGCTGTTTTCTGCCATGTCCAGTTTTTCACTAAGTCTGTGATCCTGTTATCTTTTGCACTTTTGCCATGCTTGTTTGAGCTTGATATGTTGTGAACTAACCGTAGCTCAGTGTTCATCTTTTGTCAAGCATCTCCTGTAGATTGCTGCCATGTGCTTTGTTTCTATGTTGGGGTGCTGTAGCACTGTTGCTTGTTGCATTTTAAGTGCTATCGTGCTGTTAATCGCAGATTCGTGTCATTCTTGTTTTGCTTGCCATTTGCAAACCGTGCATCCGTTTCCGGTGATCTTTATATCGATTTCGACCGAAATCACCTCATCTTTCCAGTGGCATGCTTGGTTTGCCAAGTTACTGCCATGTTCATCATTTTCCTTCCGGAGCACGCATATGCATCGCATATCACATCTTGCATATCATACATGTTCTGCATCATGTTGCTTGTGCATTTCTCGTGGTTGATTGTGGTTCCGTTTGTTTGTGTTCTTGTCTTGGGTAGAGCCGGGAGACGAGTTTGTGAACGAGGAACCTGTCGAGTACGCTTACGAGGATCAAGCTTTCGACAACTCTGAGAACCTTGCAGGCAAGATGACCACCCCTCGAAATCACTTCTATCTTTGCTATGCTAGTTGTTCGCTCTATTGCCATGATCCGCTACCTATCACTTGCTATATCATGTCTCCCATTTTAGCCATGTCGGCCTCTAACCATCCTTTCCTAGCAAACCGTTGTTTGGCTAAGTTACCGCTTTTGCTCAGCCCTTCTTATAGCGTTGCTAGTTGCAGGTGAAGTTGAAGTTGGTTCCATGTCGGAACATGGATATGTTGGGATATCACAATATCTCTTATTTAATTAATGCATCTATATATATTTGGTAAAGGGTGGAAGGCTCGGCCTTATGCCTGGTGTTTTGTTCCACTCTTGCCGCCCTATTTACTGTTATACCGGGATTATGTTCCTTGAGTTTGCGTTCCTTACACGGTCGGGTGATTTATGGGACCCCCTTGACAGTTCGCCTTGAATAAAACTCCTCCAGCAAGGCCCAACCTTGGTTTTACCATTTGCTACCTAAGCCTTTTCCCCCAGGTTTTCGCGAGCCCGAGGGTCATCTTATTTTAAACCCCCGGACCAGTGCTCCTTCGAGTGCTGGCCCAAACCGAGCGATGTCCGGCGCCCCCTGGGCAACCAGGGTCTATGCCAACCCGACGTCTGGCTCATCCGTTGTGCCCTGAGAACGAGATATGTGCAGCTCCTATCGGGATTTGTCGGCACATTCGGGGGCTTTGCTGGTCTTGTTTTACCATTGTCGAGATGTCTTGTAAACCGGGATTCCGAGACTGATCGGGTCTTTCCGGGAGAAGGTTTATCCTTCGTTGACCGTGAGAGCTTATGATGGGCTAAGTTGGGACACCCCTGCAGGGTATTATCTTTCGAAAGCCGTGCCCGCGGTTATGAGGCAGATGGGAATTTGTTAATGTCCGGTTGTAGATAACTTGTCACTTGACCCAATTAAAATACATCAACTGCGTGTGTAGCCGTGATGGTCTCTTCTCGGCGGAGTCCGGGAAGTGAACACGGTCTGTGTTATGAATGACGTAAGTAGGTGTTCAGGATCACTTCTTGGTCATTGCTAGATGACGTCCGTTCCGTTGCTTCTCTTCTCGCTCTCATTTGCGCAAGTTAGCCACCATATATGCTTTTGCCGCTGCAGCTCCACCTCGTTGCGCCATCTTTTCCTATAAGCTTAAATAGTCTTGATCTCGCGGGTGTGAGATTGCTGAGTCCTCGTGACTCACAGATTCTACCAAAACAGTTGCAGGTGCCGACGATGCCAGTGCAGATGATGGCCTCGATCTCAAGTGGGAGTTCGACGAGGAACGTGGTCGTTACTATGTGTCTTTTCCTGATGATCAGTAGTGGAGCCCAGTTGGGACGATCGGGGATCTAGCATTTGGGGTTGTCTTATTTTCATCTGGATTTTGACCGTAGTCGGTCTATATGATTGTATTTTGGATGATGTATGATGATATTTATGTATTGTGTGAAGTGGCGATTGTAAGCCAACTCTTTATCCCATTCTTGTTCATTACATGGGATTGTGTGAACATGACCCTTCTTGCGACAAAACCACTATGCGGTTATGCCTCTAAGTCGTGCCTCGACACGTGGGAGATATAGCCGCATCGTGGGCATTACAAGTTGGTAATCAGAGCCATCCCCGACTTAGGAGCCCCGTGCTTGATCGAATCGTTGGCGTTGTTGAGTCTAGAATAAAAATGTTTTGAGTCTTAGGATTATATATCGGAGAGTAGGATTCTTTTTACTCCTCAGTCCCTTCGTCGCTCTGGTGAGGTCTCCTGACGTAGAAGTTTTGACTATTCTCTCCTCAAATTTCACTAAAAAAAAATTTTGGATCACGCGGGTATCTTGGAATCGTTCCGATGGTTTTGTGATGAGAACATTGTTCTTGGTGCCTCCTGTGATTTAGGGGTTGTGGCAGTGTCCCGGGGAGTTGAGCTCTGAGGTGTTGTCGTCACAATTTTATCGTTGCAGTTCTGGAATACCTGAGTTTCGCCGACATCGAAATCTCTTTTATGCAGTTGTTGGTGAGATCACCTCGACGCCACCCAGTACTGGGGCGGGAGTTCGGGAGTATTGCCATAACTTGTATAACGGATGTTTTTCGAAGGTTGAGGTAAACGATTTCCGAAGATTTCTTGGTTATGTGTTGACGGATGGATACAACTGGATCTAGGTATTGTTAGTTTGGGTGATATATTTTGTGTCCCCTGTATCCCCTACACCAGATTGCATAACCAGAAAGTTTCGGGAGTTTATAAGTGGGAATTCAAGTAGCCTTAGGATATCTTTCCGTCAGATGCATGATATGAGATTGGGGTTCGACGTCTAGTGGTCCGCCTTTCCACGGTTGATTTTACAGTGGTCTCGTAGTGTCTTAAAGAGTCCATGGCTTTGCCGACTCGGGGACGCTTCGTATGTCATGTGCACAGCCTTGTACATGATGGTGCTGTACGATTGAGCCCGTGTGGGCCCCACCACGAAAACTTTGGACGAAATATCTATCATATGTTTGTTCTGGCTTATTCTGCAAGCCAATACTTTGTTTTATTTTGTATTGTGGTATTCGAGTTGCTTCGAATTCATATGTTGATTCCATATCTTTTTCAAGTGGCTTCTCAACTTATGGAAGTGTGATGTTTTACTACGGAATTCATTCATTCATCTTCGTTCGAATGTTTATTGTGAAGACTATATGTTGCAATTTCTATCCGTTGATTCTACTTATCTATTTGTCTATCAAGATGCTAACGGATGTCACCCTCTTCAGGATGGCTCCGCCAACGCGTCAGAATCCGGATCGCAATGAAGGGAGTCAAGCGAACCCTCCGCCACCACCTCCACCTCCGGAGGCATGGCAAGCAATCATGGCAGCCACCAACGCCAATGCTCAGATGATTCTGCAACTCTTGCAAGAACGTACTCAAGGGCAAGGCAATCAAGGCAATCAAGGTCAAGGCAACAATCAGTTTCACTTTGCCACTCTCAACCAGTTTCTCGCAAATCAGCCCAAGTCTTTCAGCTACTGTGCCGAGGCCACGGATGCCGATGATTGGCTCGTGGACATCAACAAGCATTTTGAATGTAGCAATGTCAGGCCTGAGGACTATGTCGAGTTTGCTTCTTTCCAGCTCAAGGACCAAGCTGCTGATTGGTTTCAGCAATACAAAGATTCCAGAGGAGGTCGTGTGATCACTTGGACTGACTTCTGTCGGGACTTCAAAGCGCACCACATTCCACAAAGTGTTGTTGAGAGCAAGCGTGAGGAGTTCCGCAATCTCAAGCAAGGCAACATGTCTGTGTATCAATACAACATTCAGTTTCAGAAACTTGCTCGCTTCGCTAAACAAGACGTTCCTGATGAAAAGAGCATGATCTATCACTTCAGAGGTGGCCTTAAAGAGGATCTGCAGTTAGCTCTCGTTCTTGTTGAGCCTACTCACTTTGATCAATTCTACAATATGGCACTGAAGCAAGAGGCTGCTCAGCTCAAGTGTGAGGCTTCTAAGAAGAGAGTCAGAGACGCAGTTCAGTCTTCTTCTTCCTCACTTGTGACAGCTAAGCAACAGAAATTCTGGTTGCCTCCTCCTCCTCCGTTTCGTTAGCCTTACCAGCAGAAGAACAAAGGTGGCCATGGTTCTTCCAACTCTTCCAACTCTGGCTATCAGAACAAGTCTCAGAATCAAGCTCCAAAGTCCAATGCTCCTTACCACCGTCCACTCTCAGAGGTGACTTGCAACAAGTGTCAGCAGAAAGGTCACTATGCTAACAAGTGCTTCAACCAAAGGCGTCTTCCTCCTCCTCCTCCTGTCAGATCTTCCAGCAATGCAGTGGTCAAGCATAATCCAAAGTCTGCAAAGGTGAACATGCTGAATGCAGCTCAAGCGGAGGAATCTACTGATGTGATAATGGGTAATCTTCCTGTTAATGATATTCCTGCAAAAGTTCTTTTTGATACTGGTGCATCACTTTCTTTCATATCAAGACCATTTGCATTTAAGCATGAGTTGGTTTATCAAGATTTGCCTAGACCGTTATCAGTTGTCTCTCCGGGTAAATTCATGAATGCAAGTTCCATGGTTCCGAATGTTACCATCAAGATGGGCGACTATAAATTTCAGTCTTCTCCAATTGTTCTTGGTGATTCGGATATTGATCTTATTCTCGGAATGGACTGGCTTTCTAAGCACAAGGCTCAACTTGATTGTGCTGCCAGGGAAATTCAATTGACACACTCGTCTGAGGATGTGATTATTTATGCCGCTCGTGATGAAACCATTCGGTTTTTCTCTCTCAATGAGAAGGGCGAATTGAATTCCATCTCTCAAATTCCAGTCGTTTGCGAGTATCAAGATGTTTTTCCAGAAGAGCTTCCGGGTATGCCTCCTCATCGGCCAGTTGAGTTCGTTATCGAACTAGAGCCGGGCACTGAACCCGTTTGCAAGCGTCCTTACAAGCTTGGACCAAACGAGCTGAAGGAATTGAAGAAACAACTCGATGAACAAGAGCGTCTGGGTTTGATCAGACCGAGTTCTTCTCCTTGGGGTTGTGGTGTTCTTTTTGTCAAGAAGAAGGATGGCACGGACCGACTTTGTGTCGACTACCGTCCATTGAACAAGAAGACAATCAAGAACAAGTATCCACTTCCCAACATCAATGAGCTATTTGAGCAACTCAAAGGGGCTAAAGTATTCTCGAAGCTTGACCTTCGTATGGGTTATCATCAGATTCGCATTCGTGAAGAAGATATTTCCAAGACAGCATTCAGAACAAGCTTTGGTTCTTATGAATATACTATCGTGTCTTTCGGCCTTGTCAATGCTCCTTCGGTGTTCTCTCGGATGATGAATTTTATCTTCAACCCCTATACCAATGAATTCGTTCTGGTGTATCTCGATGATATCTTGGTCTTCTCCAAGAACAAGCAGGATCATGCCAAACATTTGCGATTGGTGCTCGACAAGCTCAGAGAGTATCAATTATATGCGAAGTTCTCCAAATGTGAGTTTTGGCTCGATGAAGTTATTTTCCTTGGTCACATCATCTCTGCCAAGGGCATCGTTGTTAACCCCGAGAAGGTGTCCGCGGTTGTGGATTGGGAACCTCCTCAAAATGTCAAGCAGCTCCGCAGTTTTCTTGGTCTTGCAAGCTATTGCCGAAGATTCGTTGAGAATTTCTCCAAGATTGCAAAACCTCTTTCCAACCTCCTGCAGAAGCATGTGAAATATGTCTGGTCTCCTGAGTGTGATGTTGCTTTCAACACTCTCAAAGAGAAACTTGTCACAGCTCCTGTCTTGACTCCTCCTGATGAATCCAAGCCGTATGAAGTTTTCTGTGATGCGTCTCTCCAAGGTCTCGGTGCTGTATTAATGCAAGAGAAAAAAGTTGTGGCCTATACCTCTCGTCAGTTGAAGCCCAACGAGAAGAACTACCCCACTCACGATCTTGAGTTGGCGGCAGTTGTCCATGCATTAATAACATGGAGACATCTCTTGTTGGGAAGACAAGTGGACATTTTCACTGATCACAAGAGTCTCAAGTATATCTTCACTCAGCCCAACCTCAACCTCAGGCAGACTCGATGGGTCGAAATGATTCAAGAGTACAATCCGAGTATTGAATATACTCCAGGCAAGGCCAATATCATTGCATATGCTTTAAGCAGGAAGGCTTATTGCAACAGCTTAATCCTCAAGCCTTTCCAACCGGATCTTTGTGAAGCTTTCCGCAAGCTGAATCTCCAAGTTGTTCCTCAAGGCTTTCTTGCCAACCTCATAGTATCTCCTACTTTGGAAGATCAAATTCGTGAGGCACAACTCCTTGATGCCATGGTGAAGAAGGTGAAACGTGGTATCGACAAGGGTCTTTCCAAATACAAGTGCTATCGCATTGATGACAGAGACACTTTATTCTTCGAGGACCGGATTGTGGTTCCTAAAGGTGATCTAAGGAAAGTCATAATGAACGAGGTGCACAATTCTCTCCTTTCCATTCATCCTGGAAGTACGAAGATGTATCATGACCTTAAGCAGTCATATTGGTGGACTCGAATGAAGCGAGAAATTGCTCAATTCGTGAACGAATGTGATGTCTGCCGAAGAGTGAAAGCAGAACACCAACGACCAGCTGGTCTCCTCCAACCTCTTGCTATCCCAGAATGGAAGTTTGATCATATCGAAATGGACTTCGTGACTGGTTTTCCTAAGTCCAAGCGCGGGAATGATGCTATCTTTGTTGTCATTGACAAGCTCTCTAAAGTGGCTCATTTCCTTCCAATCAAAGAATCCATCACAGCAGCTCAGCTGGCAGAGCTCTACACCTCCAGAATTGTCTCTTTGCACGGCATTCCACAATTGATTTCTTCTGATCGTGGAAGCATCTTCACCTCTAAGTTCTGGGACTCCTTCCAGAAGGCCATGGGCACAAACATTCGCTTCAGCACAGCTTTCCATCCTCAAACTAGTGGCCAAGTCGAGCGAGTCAATCAAATTCTTGAAGATATGCTCAGGGCTTGTGTCATTTCCTTTGGCATGAAATGGGAAGATTGTCTTCCATATGCTGAATTCTCCTACAACAACAGCTTCCAAGCGAGTTCGGGCAAGGCCCCATTCGAGATTCTCTATGGCAGAAAGTGTCGTACTCCTCTCAATTGGTCAGAGACTGGTGAACGCCAACTTCTTGGCAATGACTTAATCACTGAAGCTGAAGAAATGTGTAAAGTCATCCGTGATAATCTCAAAGCCGCGCAATCGCGCCAGAAGAGTTACTATGATAGTAAGCACCGTGATTTGGCTTTCGAGATCGGAGACCATGTCTACCTCCGCGTCTCTCCAATGAAAGGCACTCGTCGCTTCGGTATCAAAGGGAAGCTTGCCCCTAGATACGTGGGTCCTTTCAAGATCATTGGCAAAAGAGGCGACCTCGCCTATCAACTTGAGCTTCCTTCCAACTTCGCGAACGTGCACGATGTGTTCCACGTGTCACAGCTCCGCAAGTGCTTCAAGACGCCTGAGCGCAATATCAACTTCGAAGAGATTGACCTCCAAGAAGATTTGTCTTATCATGAGCACCCCGTTGCTATTCTTGAAGAAACTGAGCGCAAGACTCGCAACAAGTCAATCAAATTCCTGAAAGTGAAGTGGTCGCACCATTCCGACCGGGAAGCCACCTGGGAACGCGAGGACCATCTCCGTTCCGAATATCCGGAGTTCTTTCAGTCCTAGATCTCGGGACGAGATCCTCTCGTAGTGGTGGAGTGTTGTAACACCCCGGATGTAACTTGCCATATTTGTAACTCCGACTCTTGCCATTTCCAGCTATGTGTTATGTTTTCCCCTCCGTTGTCGGGTTTTGTCTTTCGTTTTGTATTTTGTCATGTCATGCATTTTCATATCATGTCATCATGTGCATTGCATTCGCATACGTGTTCGTCTCATGCATCCGAGCATTTTCTCCGTTGTCCATTTTGCAATCCGGCGCTCCTATCTCCTCCGGTGCACCCCTTTTGTTTCCTTTCGTGTGCGGGTTTCAAACTTTCTCGGAATGGACCGAGGCTTGTCATGTGGCCCTAGTATACCACCCGGAAATCACCGGTCAAGTTTCGTTTCACTCGGAGGTCGTTTGGTACTCCAACGGTTAACCGGGCATCCGCAAAGTCCATTTGAGTGTCCAGCAAAAAACCCCACTAAAACCAGCTCAAAACCCACCAAACTCTCTTCCATGCTCTAGGTCGTTCGATCACGATCGTGTGGGCGAAAACCGCACCTCATTTGGAGTCTCCTAGCTCCCTCTACCTATTTATATGTGGGCATCCTGAAAAACGGAATCGCAGACGAAACCCTAGCTTCTCCACCGCGCGCCGCCGGACGAAAACGTCTGCCGACGGACACGTCCGCCCCCTGCGCCGCCGCCACGTGGAACGCCTCCGGCCACCCACCGCGCCGGACCGCCCGGCCCGCCGCGGGCCCGCCGGCCCGCACCGCCGCCCCGCGCCTGCCGTCTTCTCCGTGCCTGCCTCGCCGAGCTCCGGCCGCGCTCGCCACCGCCACCGCCGTCGCCGGCCCCGGCGTCCGGGCTACCTCCTCCGGCCGCCGCGCCGTCCACCGGGGCGCCCGGGCCTCGCCGGCGCCGCCCGCCGCCGCGGCAGCGCCGCCTCCCTCCGGCCGCTCCCCCTCCGCGCCGCCCTCCGGCGTCCATCTCCTCCGCCGGCGCCCGCCTCCTCTTCTCTCCCGACCGGCGACGAGCACGAGCCCGGGAACTGCTCGATCCGATCTGGTAGCCGTCCGTTGACTTCCTCCTCGCCCTTTTTTTCCCGAGTCCTCAAATATCTACAGCATCTTGCCATGTTCACGATGTCATAACTCCTTGCATGTAGCTCCGATTTACACGTGTAATATGTCAAATTGTTCGCCTCGTGATGCTCTTCATTTTACTAAATTGCACCATGTTCATTAAAGATCATCTTGATGCCCTAATCTCTGTTGGAAGACCGCTAGTTGCTGTTATTCTCTGGTTCTTATCAGAACTTGGAGATTTGTCATTTTTGTATCATTTAATCTGTGCATCTTATGAGCATGAGCTCTACATGTGTTTTGAAGTATGCCATGTCATATTTCCAATGGTGTAGTCCATGTATTTTTATGATCTCTGTGGTGACTAGCACAAGCATGCAAAGTAGGCCCCGTAATATTTCTGATTTCAGGGACAGTGATTTCTCCAAGTCTGTCTGCTGTAATTTTGTTGCCATGTAAACTTGATGCTACAGAGAGATCCATGCATAATTTGGAGATGTTCATTAAGGATGTTTTGTAGCTATAGTTGTAATTGATCCATTCCTGTAATTGTTTGCAATTATGAAGTGCCATAGCATGACTCAATCTTGCTCTACTTTTGCTATAAAATATTTCTGGCAGATTCTTAACATGATATGCAATTTTGCCAAGCTTATTGTAGTTGATCCATACATGCTATGCTATTGTTATTGCCATGGTTAGCTTCATAAACATGCCATCTTGCTGTAGGTGTACTTGGTTTGTCATGCATTGCTCTGTAGTGAGCGCATCAAGCTCACAAAGAGGCCTACATATTATTATTTCTGCCATGCTCTGTTTTCTGCTAAGTCTGAAACCTGATAACGAAACTTGCTATGTTTACATGCTTGCCATCATATCTTCTGTTCCTTTTCGGCTTATGGTCAGTAAGGGACTTTTGTCATGTGCATTTAGTAAAACACTACCATGCCTTGTTTTGCTATGTTAAGTTCTTGTATCATGTTGATTTCGTGCTCTGAACATTGCTACCTGATGCTGTTTTCTGCCATGTCCAGTTTTTCACTAAGTCTGTGATCCTGTTATCTTTTGCACTTTTGCCATGCTTGTTTGAGCTTGATATGTTGTGAACTAACCGTAGCTCAGTGTTCATCTTTTGTCAAGCATCTCCTGTAGATTGCTGCCATGTGCTTTGTTTCTATGTTGGGGTGCTGTAGCACTGTTGCTTGTTGCATTTTAAGTGCTATCGTGCTGTTAATCGCAGATTCGTGTCATTCTTGTTTTGCTTGCCATTTGCAAACCGTGCATCCGTTTCCGGTGATCTTTATATCGATTTCGACCGAAATCACCTCATCTTTCCAGTGGCATGCTTGGTTTGCCAAGTTACTGCCATGTTCATCATTTTCCTTCCGGAGCACGCATATGCATCGCATATCACATCTTGCATATCATACATGTTCTGCATCATGTTGCTTGTGCATTTCTCGTGGTTGATTGTGGTTCCGTTTGTTTGTGTTCTTGTCTTGGGTAGAGCCGGGAGACGAGTTCGTGAACGAGGAACCTGTCGAGTACGCTTACGAGGATCAAGCTTTCGACAACTCTGAGAACCTTGCAGGCAAGATGACCACCCCTCGAAATCACTTCTATCTTTGCTATGCTAGTTGTTCGCTCTATTGCCATGCTCCGCTACCTATCACTTGCTATATCATGTCTCCCATTTTAGCCATGTCGGCCTCTAACCATCCTTTCCTAGCAAACCGTTGTTTGGCTAAGTTACCGCTTTTGCTCAGCCCTTCTTATAGCGTTGCTAGTTGCAGGTGAAGTTGAAGTTGGTTCCATGTCGGAACATGGATATGTTGGGATATCACAATATCTCTTATTTAATTAATGCATCTATATATATTTGGTAAAGGGTGGAAGGCTCGGCCTTATGCCTGGTGTTTTGTTCCACTCTTGCCGCCCTATTTACTGTTATACCGGGATTATGTTCCTTGAGTTTGCGTTCCTTACACGATCGGGTGATTTATGGGACCCCCTTGACAGTTCGCCTTGAATAAAACTCCTCCAGCAAGGCCCAACCTTGGTTTTACCATTTTCTACCTAAGCCTTTTCCCCCGGGTTTTCGCGAGCCCGAGGGTCATCTTATTTTAAACCCCCGGACCAGTGCTCCTTCGAGTGCTGGCCCAAACCGAGCGATGTCCGGCGCCCCCTGGGCAACCAGGGTCTATGCCAACCGACGTCTGGCTCATCCGTTGTGCCCTGAGAACGAGATATGTGCAGCTCCTATCGGGATTTGTCGGCACATTCGGGGGCTTTGCTGGTCTTGTTTTACCATTGTCGAGATGTCTTGTAAACCGGGATTCCGAGACTGATCGGGTCTTTCCGGGAGAAGGTTTATCCTTCGTTGACTGTGAGAGCTTATGATGGGCTAAGTTGGGACACCCCTGCAAGGTATTATCTTTCGAAAGCCGTGCCCGCGGTTATGAGGCAGATGGGAATTTGTTAATGTCCGGTTTAGATAACTTGTCACTTGACCCAATTAAAATACATCAACTGCGTGTGTAGCCGTGATGGTCTCTTCTCGGCGGAGTCCGGGAAGTGAACACGGTCTGTGTTATGAATGGCGTAAGTAGGTGTTCAGGATCACTTCTTGGTCATTGCTAGATGACGTCTGTTCCGTTGCTTCTCTTCTCGCTCTCATTTGCGTAAGTTAGGCACCATATATGCTTTTGCCGCTGCAGCTCCACCTCTTTGCACCATCTTTTCCTATAAGCTTAAATAGTCTTGATCTCGCGGGTGTGAGATTGTTGAGTCCTCGTGACTCACAGATTCTACCAAAACAGTTGCAGGTGCCGACGATGCCAGTGCAGATGATGGCGTCGATCTCAAGTGGGAGTTCGACGAGGAACGTGGTCGTTACTATGTGTCTTTTCCTGATGATCAGTAGTGGAGCCCAGTTGGGACGATCGGGGATCTAGCATTTGGGGTTGTCTTATTTTCATCTGGATTTTGATCGTATTCGGTCTATATGATTGTATTTTGGATGATGTATGATGATATTTATGTATTGTGTGAAGTGGCGATTGTAAGCCAACTCTTTATCCCATTCTTGTTCATTACATGGGATTGTGTGAAGATGATCCTTCTTGCGACAAAACCACTATGCGGTTATGCCTCTAAGTCGTGCCTCGACACGTGGGAGATATAGCCGCATCGTGGGCGTTACACCTGCGCGCATAGGATTTAGACCGGCGTGCTGACCTCTCTGTTGAGCCTAGGTGGGGCTGCGACGTGTTGATCTTCCGCGGCCGGGCATGACCCAGAAAAGTGTGTCCGGCCAAATGGGATCGAGCGTGTTGGGTTATGTGGTGCACCCCTGCAGGGAAGTTTATCTATTCAAATAGCCGTGTCCCTCGGTAAAAGGACGACCTGGAGTTGTACCTTAACCTTATGACAACTAGAACTGGATACTTAATAAAACACACCCTTCCAAGTGCCAGATATAACCCGGTGATCGCTCTCTAACAATGCGACGAGGAGGGGATCGCCGGGTAGGTTTATGCTATGCGATGCTACTTGGTGAACTTACCATCTACTCTCTTCTACATGCTGCAAGATGGAGGTGGCCAGAAGCGTAGTCTTCGACAGGATTAGCTATCCCCCTCTTATTCTGGCATTCTGCAGTTCAGTCCACCGATATGGCCCTTTACACATATACCCATGCATATGTAGTGTAGCTCCTTGCTTGCGAGTACTTTGGATGAGTACTCACGGTTGCTTTTCTCCCTCTTTTCCCCCTTTCCTTTCTACCTGGTTGCCTCAACCAGATGCTGGAGCCCAGGAGCCAGACGCCACCGCCGTCGACGACTCCTAGTACACCGGAGGTGCCTACTACTACGTGCAGGCCGCTGACGACGACCAGGAGTAGTTAGGAGGATCCCAGGCAGGAGGCCTGCGCCTCTTTCGATCTGTATCCCCGTTTGTGCTAGCCTTCTTAAGGCAAACTTGTTTAACTTATGTCTGTACTCAGATATTGTTGCTTCCGCTGACTCGTCTATGATCGAGCACTTGTATTCGAGCCCTCGAGGCCCCTGGCTTGTATTATGATGCTTGTATGACTTATTTATGTTGTAGAGTTGTGTTGTGATATCTTCCCGTGAGTCCCTGATCTTGATCGTACACATTTGCGTGCATGATTAGTGTACGGTCAAATCGAGGGCGTCACATGATATTATCTTCGGCAGTAGTAACAATGCTTGCAGCTTAAAATTCGGGAAAATGATGTCCGATAAATATCAAATGTCCATGATGGGTGAACTCAAATTCTTTCTCGGACTGCAAATTCGTCAACAAGCAAATGGCATTTTCATTTCTTAGGAGAAATGTCTGAAAGAGTGCTTGAGGAAGTTCAAAATGCAAGATTCTAAGATGAAGGGCTATAAAACTCCGATGCCCACGAATGGTAAGCTAAATGCAGATGTGTATGGTAAGGATTACGATTAGAAAGCCTATCGTTTGATGATTGGATCTCTTCTTTACCTATGTGCATCGAGACCTGACATTATGTTGAGTGTTTTGCATGTGCGCCTACTATCAAGCTGCACCGAAAGAATCGCATCACCAAGTGGTCAAGCGCATTCTGAGATATTTGGCTCACACCCCCACCTTAGGTTTATGGTATCCCAAGGGAGCACAATTTGATCTTGTTGGTTATTCAGACTCAGATTGTGCTGGTGACTTGGTTGATAGGAAATCTACCTCGGGGACATGTCATTTCCTTAGTAGATCATTGGTCTATTGGTCATTAAGGAAGCAAAATTGTGTATCTCTCTCTACGACTGAAGTCGAATATATTGCTGCCCGGGCTTGTTGCACTCAGTTATTGTGGATGAAGCAGACACTGAAGGATTATGGCATCAAGGTCAAGCATATCCCTTTGTATGGTGATAATGAGAGAGCCATCAAAATTGCACACAATCCTGTACAACACTCTCGCACGAAGCACATTGCCATCAGAGATCATTTTATTGCAATCATGTGGCTCGAGAGGATATTGTTATCAATCACGTCAAGACCGAAGACAATCTCGCTGATATATTCATGAAGCCTCTCGACGAGATAAGATTATGTGTTACGATGTGAGCTAAATATCCTGGACTTCACAAACATGCAGTAAGTTGGACTTGGCACCCGTGCTAACACTTTCACATCTTTGAAGGAATGGGTGCATAACACTTGAAGAGTTTGAAAATTTTGAGAAAGTGAAATCTGAGAGTGAATGTATTAACAAAGAACTAGATTAAGACTACGGAGTGAACGCCTGACCATTGCCATCCTGAGTGACTCTAGATCTTCTGTACTCCGAGTGGTTTCTAGTATGGTTGAATGGAATTGGGTTCTTCAAGTGGAATTGTTGGTCGAGTGGGTTGCACTCTGAGGTATTTCAGTCGGTAGATATTGCCGTACTTTGAATGCCTTTGACTTTAGGGCAGTGTCGGCCACTTCATGCTCCGATCGGCTTGAATTTGACGCGCCAAGTGGTGTGGGTGTTCGATGGAAAGCGCGGGAGAGGCAGGTAGGGCATTTTTGGTGGGCTAGGGCGGTCAGACGCGGGCGTGGCAGCTGTCCGGACGCCCACAAAGCACCCCACGTTTGTCTTCGGTTTGCGGAAAACAACACGTCCGGACCGCCGAGCGGACCGATACAGATCCGCGTTGAATGGCTTCCACGGTCCGGACCGCGCGATCCAGATTCGTATGCGATCGTGGTCGCTGTTGGAGATGCCCTTATATGCTACTACCTCCGCCTGGGTTTGTTGGCCTCCACTGTATTTTGTGCCAAAATTTAACCATGAATTTGACTCATATTAGAAAGAGGTTTTTAGTGATATTATTTTGTGGTATAAAATTTATGCCTTGGTAGTTAAGGGCAGTTATCTGCGCCGGTGCACCGGCCGAACGATTCGGCCGGTCGAAGGCCCAGCGTCCGATCGCTTCGCCTAGGGCCGTTAGATCATCACGCCCTTCCATCGCCCCTTTCCTCGCCCGCACAAGCGGCAACGGCTCCCTCCATCCCCGCGGTGCTAATCGCTCGTGCACGCCTCCCCATCTCGCTCCCCAACGCTAATCTCGCTCGCGTGCGCCTACTGTCTCGCCCCTCCCCCCAGTGCAGGTCATTGACTGCTTCTTCTTCCTGTGCTCGACAGTTCCAGCAGGACCTCATCGGAACACCCTGCCGTCGTTCTGTAGCAGCACCGTCGTTGCAGAACGCCCGACCCTTACGTCGTTGCAGCAAATTAGCCGCCACCGTCGGCCGCAGCTCCCGGTGTTGCCGCTCACACCATTGTCACCATGCTGGCACCGCAGTAGAAGCTTTTTTTCCTTGCCAATTGAAGCTTTTTCCTTGCCGGTTGAAACTTTTTTCACGGTTAAAAGTTTTTCTTCCACACCCATTTGAAGCTTTTCCATGCTTGAAGCATACTCCTTTGCTGGTTGAAGCTTTTTCGCACACCGTTTGAAGCTTTTTTGCATCTGCCGTCGCCGGCCACAAGTTCGCCGTCGTTGGTTGCAGCACGTCACTCTGACAGTAGTAGCTTTTTTTGTTGCCGGTCGTAGCTTTTCGCAGCGTGGGTTGCAACTTTCCTCATCTCCCGGTTGCATCTGTTTGTTGTCATGGGCCACCAAACTACACGCCGAAGATTGTAGCAAATAGCGACACCGGTTGTAGCAAAAAAATGATCTAGTTGTATCAAAAATCAGCTGTGTTTCCAACTCGCTTATTGGTGCAGCAAAAAACAACAGTGGTTCCAGCTCTGGATTTGGCCGGTTGAAGCAAAACAAAATGCTAGTTCCAGCATCGTTATCCGCTCGCTGGCATCGCAACCTTCACCATGGTCATCCATGGAGACTTGTCGGCACGGCTTGGCACGGCGCCCCTGGCATGGTCCCAGCATCTCTGTCGCGATGCCCCCGGCACGGTCCAAGCACCTCCGTTGCGGGAGAGTTTGTGCATCGTGGTGCGGAAGTTGAAAAGAAAAAATCACGCGGGTGAGCCACTTGCAGAAGCGCTTCTGGAGGTAGGAGGCGATGCACTGTAGCAAATGAGTGGGCCATGTTTGTTTCCGGAGGAGATAAGATAGGAGGGGTGGTGGGCCTAAAAAAAATCCTACTCCCTCCTTCCATCTATATAGGGCCTAATGTGTTTTTTGAGACCGCCTTTGACTATTGATAAGACTAATAATACATAAGGCGTATAATGTAAAAATTATATCATTGGAAGCTCCTTTCACGCACGAATTTGACGGTATGCTTTGTGTAACTTGCATGTCATATATTATTGCTATAACACTTGGTTAAAGTTAGCCTCGAAAAACGATCAGGCCCTATATAGATGGAAGGAGAGAGTACGTGGATCGTTGACCTGGGCGAATAAGATGCAGCGTTCGATCGCAAGTAATCGGAAGGCGCTCGCGCGTCCGGCGAAGCGTTCGTCCGGCGCGCCAAACACAAACGTTTACCTTAAATCAAAGTCAAAGTTTGATCCAGAATATGTAGTACTCGCATATCCGTAGTAGTTTTCTGCATCATAGCATTAAATGTGATTGTTTTGAGGAATCCACTTGCAAAGGTCACACACACGGTCTTATATCATAACATTAAATATTTAGATCGCAATTGCTTTTTCCCCTCATGTGTATATTAACATTAATTATCGATGTATGACAACTTGCGGTTCGTGTGCAAGCATCAGCAACAATTACTACTATGAAAATGAACTATTAGCATGTTTTTTTTCACAAAAAAGGTACTCACATGTTTGTGACACGGGAATTAATGTTTGAATGCAACTGATTGCTATGTCCTCTGTGTTCTGACAGAACTTTTCTAACCATATAGTAATACTATATATGTGTTTTTCTTTGCGCGCGATATATACCATTCGTTGCATTTAGCGGCCATCCATCGCTCTGTAACTTTACTGTACTGTATATGCGTGCACCTCCATGTTTTGCGTGTACACGTGGCAGCTCTTCCTCTGCGTCCTGCCTGTGGACCCATGCCCTCAGTCACCTACAATTATTCAGCATGCCACTTCACTTTTAGATTTAAGGTGCTCCCAAGGTGTTGGCTCTTTTTTTTTAAGATCAGTATAAACACAAGCGCTCATATACACGCGCATACACTCACCTGTCTTGTCCCACTGAATACGCATCACCGAAAATCCTGAAATAAATTCAGGAATAAATGCGAGCACCAGGATTTGAACCCTGGTGGGCTGGGGATGCCACGGTCCCTCTAACCATCCAACCGCAGGTTGGTTCGCAATGTGTTGGCTCTTAACTTGTATTCTATATGATAATAAATTTATAGAGACCATCATCCCACTGCATTGTTTCTTAGAACGTGTTTGGTTCCTTGCATCAATTTAGACATCTTTGCGCTCAATAGAGCCTGGCTGAGTAAATGTTTTATGTTGTGAACTGTGGTTGGTTGCCCACAAAGTTTCATGTTGCATGAGAGCGAAAACAAAAACACAACGTTTCATTGCATGTCTGTCTCCCCAGATGCAATGTGTAGTTGTTTAGTTATATGTGCATTGATGGTTTAATCTCACCTCTTATACACATGGTGAACTTATTCACACCATCACATTTAAACAACTGCCTATGAACGTCGAAATAAAAAAACTTACTATATGAGAGTTGTTCGGAACAACGAGATGAAGCTACTGTCCAAATAAAATTTCAAGCAATCGACTGTGTGCCATGAATTTACTAAAGTTCGTCTAAACTAACATGCACCCATGAACACGCTAGTACAATACAATAGGGAGATATAAATCTACTCATCTACGGGCATTGAAACAGAAAGTTATGTGAAACAATGAGATGAAGCTACTCGTCAACAAAAATTCAAGCAGTCGACTATGTGTGATGAATTTGACAAACTCCAGCTGAAGAAACACTAAACATGAACACGGAATTGAAGATCTACACTCCACAAAATTAAGAAAGGGTCGCGCTGATGAAACCACAACATCGATGTGCATCCTTTTCGTGTAGAGCTTATCTCAAATCGAAGCATCATTGTGAATATTAGAAAAGATTAGGTGAAGAAGATTATGGAAGGTGAGTAGAGCATAACACATGCAAACCTATTTACCCGGTGTCCGCATCGTGAGAGCCAGTCATGCGTTCGCTTGTGCTCGCTCGAGCCTGGCTCAGAGGAAATGGTTTATTCAAACGTTCCTCCTTACCAGGCCCAACGATGCTTTAAGGTTTGTGCATGCCCGAATTTGGTTGCAAAACAGACAAGCAAACAAGCCAAATTTGTCAAACTGCATGTCACATACCAAACATGCCCTTAGATATTGTTTCTAAGCAATGTGCATTAAATTGGTTTAGGGATCACATGCCCATCTTAATATTTTTTGCCTAATTGTGCATAGAGGGAAGGAGAGAAACATAGAGAAAGAAACCATACAGGATCAGAGAATTCATTACATTGTTTAGAGAAATGTGCTAAGAGATGCAGCTTCACTAAAATATAACTCTCATCTATCTTTTTTAATTGATGTGCCACGCCAATCTTTTACCTATGAACTGATGCTAAGAAACAACCATTGGGAGCACCCTTAGTTTTCCCATGGAGAGGCAACGGAAAATCATATTCAATCGGGGAGCCCGTCCTCTTGAGGAGACGCTACGCCTCTCCTGGCATATGTACGCAAATATGCACCAATGTAGTGCATATTCAATGGAGCCACCTAGACAACCACCTTCCAAGGAGGAGTGTTTGTCGCCGTCGACAAAGAAGAGAGGACGTAGTGGCACTATCGGATGGATGAGAGTCTTCCCGCCAAACATCACCGCCATGGCTGTTGACGAGTCACCACACTCATATGGATATGGCCACCACCACCAAAGGTCAAGTTGTTCATACACATACGCATGTCGCCTCCGCGCCAAACCAATCGGCCCGAGACCACAAGCATGTAGAGCCTTCGACACACCATACCCAACAGACGACGACCAAGCTCCTGATCCAACGCAGGCGCCCCTACCAACATGAATAGATCCCGGGCCCGTCGCCACCGCCGGCATCTACCATCGGAGTCGGTGCCCAGCCATCGGAATCCTCCACCATCAACCGAATCCAGAAGATGATGCTCAAATCTGTCGGCACTAGCCACCGCCAATAAACACCGCGCCGCCCTCAGATGCACGCCTGCGCGACCAACACCAATTCCACTACCTAGGAGCCCTATCCCCGCCGTACGTGCTTGCCATCCATGGCCAGATCGATGCATAGGCCAAGGAACTCCCACGGTGCAATGGGTCAATCCCATCGCCGCAAACGACAGAGAAGGGAAAGAGGATATGGAGGAAGGGGCCGGCTAGGGTTAGCCCGAGCCACCCATGGAATGGCGCGGGCATTTACCCTCTATGTTTCGTCATAAGTTCACAATGCTTGTTAAGTTACATTATATAAGCTATGAAGTCATGCAAATAATTTTCTTAAATATGTGTCTATGTTTATAACCTAGAAAGGACAAGATTATCCCTTGGCTTATCGATTTGACATGAATTTTCACGTTGAACTAAAACAGACACGACACTGTAAGCAACGAAAAAAGATAAATCCCGAATGTCAGATTTTAAAGATTTGGCCAAGCGTCCTCTTCACCGTTGGATTTTGAGAACACATCTTAAATCAGAAGACACAACCACGTCAGCGAACGAGATTGTTTGGGAAAAACAAAAGTCATCGTGAACACCTCCCCACTCCTGTGTTCCATTATCCATCCCCACAACCTCCTCTCAAGCCTCACGATCCCGAGTAGGTCGATGATGACCAGATGCCGACAAGACGAGTGGTAACCCAGGATCGCGAGAAGGTCGCTGGTGTGGGGGTGGTTGTCGGCACGGTTGTGCTCCAGGGACACCCGATGTCTCCGCCGCCACGTGCCATCTCCTCCGGCCGCCGCTAGGGATTTTGCAGCAGGTGACTCCGCTGCATCCTCCCACCGACTCCTCATTTGTGGAGGCCCCAATGCCGCGCACCCCCACCAGCTCTTTGGGTGACTGTGGACTTGCTCGAGAACAAGGGAGTGGGCGACACCGACGCGGGCGCTACACCTCCAAAATCCATGCCAAACTTAGCGACATGGTGTCTCCTTGACAACGAGGAAGCGGGCGGTGATGGTAGCTATGAGGCCGGCAGAGGCTCTGAATCAGCGGGGGGAGTAGATGTCAACTTTTACTGTGCTTTTGCTCCTAACAAACTTCACGCTATGTCTGTAGTTAGTTTCCTACCACCTTAGAGATAGCATTTTCATTTTCAGGAGCTCTATGTCATGATTTCATCAAATGAGGTTATCAGCATGTATGTGCCAAATTGTTTTGTTTTTTTGTTTTGCTTCATCTACATGATTTTTTTCTGATCTGCTGTAATATCATGATCATGGAAAATATGTATATAGCTGTTGGAAAAGCTTGACAGTTTTATGTGTACATGATATTTTTGGTTCAACCTACGTCCATGTTGTCGGCATTAGTTTAGTTAATGTTTTGACATGCAAACTTAGATCTTTTTGCCATGGCAAACTTAACATGTGTTTGTGATACCATGGAAACTAATATATACACTTGTCATGTCAATTTAACATATTTTTTTATCATGGCAAATTGAGATGTGTTTCCAATGCAAGTTTGGAGTTTTCTCACACGCCATTCAACACTTGCCATGGAAAATTTTAAGATATGTTTTCATCGTGAGTTTAAATGTTTTTATTGTATGTTTTGACATGAAACTAAAATATACTTTCGCCATGGCAATTTAAGATGTGTTTTGCCATGGCAAATTAAGTTATGCTTCCCCGCAAGTTATGAGTTTATCACACACCATTTAACAGTTGCCATGGCAACTTTAAGACGTTGCCATGGCAAGTTCAAATGTTTTCCTCACACGCCAATTAAAAGACCATGATTTTTTTCCCATGACGAGTTTCCTTTTCTAACCATGGCAAATTTATTTTCATGACCATGGCATTTTTATTGTTTGGACCATGGCAATATTTTTTATTAACCATGACAACTTTATTGTTTGCGCCATGGCATATTTCTTTTTCAACCATGGAAATTATTTCTTTTTGTTTCGACCATGGCTAGTTTTTTTTAACCATGGCAAAATAATATTATGGACCATGGAAAACTATTTCTATGACCATGGATTTTTTTTATTGTTTGAGCCATGGTAAATTCATACTTCATAAGGTGGCAAAAAAATGAACCATGACAACTTTATTGTTTGCAGCATGGTAGATTTTTTTTCAACCATGGCAATTGTTTTCTATTTGTTTGGACCATGGCTACTTTTAGTTTTTTAGACCATGCCAAAGTTATATTATGTACCATGGCAAATTTATTTCTATGGCCATGGAATTTTTATTGTTTGAACCATGGCAAATTCATACTTCATAACATGGCACAAAAAATTATGAACCATGGCAACTTTATTATTTCCACCATGGCATATTTCTTTTCCAACCATGGCAATTTTTCTGTTTGTTTGGACCATGGCTACTTTTTCTATTTTAGACCATGGCAAAATTATACTGTGGACCATGCCAATTTTTCTTATTTTCAAACATGGGAAACTCTTTTGTGTTTTACACCATCATGTCTACACCACCATGGAGACTTTTATCGCGCATATCGTTCCCAAATTCTGTTCTTGTTGTAACTTTTTTAAAAATATGACAAATCTGTTGAATAGAGCATGCTAAAAAAATTGTACACCATGGAATGTTTTGGTAAAAAAATTCATGTGATTATTAAATGCATTATAGTTATTTGCCATGTTTCTAGAGAACATTTCTTCCTTAGTTTTTGTGCCATGTGAGTGATTTTACAACACACAATTAATCATGTTTTCATGGCAATTGTAGTTTTTCCATCTTGGCAATTCTTCTTGTTTTGTTTTCATAACATTTTTAATTTGTTGGATCATATTTATCATTGAAAATAATATTAAAACCTTGTTGGCATATAATTCTTCTTTCTTCTTTATAGTTTATCATGCCAATTTTCTGTAGGTGTTTTTTTAGAGGTCACCAAGTATTTTGATACAAAAGCCCAATAGTAAACGGCAGGCTCACTCAGCTGAATGGTGTTGGCGCGTTTCATTCGGTGGCAGGGGCCGCTCGCGTTGAAGTTATCGTTCGGCCAGGTGGCTTCCTCCTACCGAACGTTTCGTTCGCGCTGAGATGCGTGGGAATCGAACATCAATCAGTTATCCAAGTCCATAAACAAAGAGTTAATTACACTATTGATACATAAACTTGCACTCGATGTACAAATTCATGCATAAACTTGAAAAATGGCACAAATCGATCCTATAACTTCCATTCCGAATATGTTTCAGTACATTCGTTAACTCTCCGTTAAACACGACACGTGAACTGCACGTACATGTACTAGCCACTACACCACATGTTCTTATATGTTTATGTTAGAGATAGATATTATTTATATGTTTATGTTTATGTGCTGGCATTTGAACAAGTTTTATTTTCTTAATGTCGCTATCTTTTCTCTCGATTAAAAAATTGAAGTGATAACTTTTTTTAGGATTCAAACTGAAGACGTTGTGTCGCATGCATCAGACACTAGCCACGGCAACCTGCTACTTCTTGTTAATGTTAGAGATATATAGTTATTTATATTTTTTATCAGGAAAATTGATTTTGATCTAAGATGTGCATTGCAGAGGTTTATTGTGTGAGTGGGTCTCTCATCACTGTTTTTCCCGGTCGGCCGGCTATCTGAAATTTCTGTGAGCTGTGAATGCTTTTGACATCGTTAAAAAAAACTAGAATTCAAATGGTCAGATGCTCATATGCACATGTTTTCACACAACAACTTTTGTCGAAGTGATAAGGCGCGAACCATAACAGCTCATATGCGAAAACTATACCTTTTTAGCGTTGAATAACACTTTTTTAAAACATGGACGAGGTGCGTTAGCGATATCTCAAACGAAATGATTGCTAGAACGGGCGACACCATTTGTCAGGTAGGTGATTAAATAAATTATATTTTTAAACTAAAATTTTGAATTCAAATTTGTTTAAAATTTCAAATGAAAAAATACCCAAAAATTTGAGATTTTCTGGAAACCGGGTTTTTGGGTCCCTTCATAGAAAACCGAAATCAAGAAAAAAACCTTATTTCAAACCCCCTCTGCGGCACGTATATTGGCTTCTAATCAATTATTATGCTAAACAATATGAATTTTTAATAGAACAAAAAATAACGAAAAAAACCGTCTTCAAACCTCTGTGCAACGTGTATTTTGACGTCAAATCAATTATTATTCTGAAAAGTAAATAGAATCGATCTCTACAATTAACACAAGCTACCAGGTGGTGTAGTGGCTAGCAAATGGTTCGGGCGACTCGTCACCCTTGGTTAGATTCAGGCTAGCCACGTTAATTTTTATTACGGTATGTTTTAGTTTCTTTCCTTGCAACTGACTTATGGGACCCACACGTAGGTAGGAGCATGGGCCAGCTGGCATGCAGTGTTTAACGGAGAGTTAACGGAAAATGTATCGAAATGTACCCAAAACGCAAGTTGTTGGGTCAGTTTGTGTCATTTTTCAAGTTTATGTATGAATCTATACGTCGAGTGCAAGTTTATGTATGTGATTAACTCATAAACCGAAAATTCGTTTCTGATCTCGGGCTTAGATGGACCTGTTATCACGCTCGTCCGTGCACCTCGTGATCAGAGCCTCTTCGCGTATTTCCCGGCTGTATCCCAGGCGTATATCGCTAAATCATTTAAGGCGCCTCCCTATTTATTGCTGTCTGTTGAGGCGATCGCCGTCTCGGCCCGTGAAATATGCCTACGGTGCAGGGATTTTTATGAGCCCACCTGGTCCGTCTGGCACGACGGATCCATATCAAACAGCCAATTACCCCAATCTCTTACCATATTTGTCTGCATCCTAATCCTCGCTCTGTTCTATATCCCCGTTCTTCTCCTGATTGTTCTGTACACGCGACCATGCACCAATGACTGCAAGGCGAGTGTCTTTTTTGAGGGGACTGCAAGGCCAGTGTCAATCATATTCAACAGAAGTATCTCAACTGAATTCACGAGTATGATCATTGGGGAGATTCAGGTGAAGGGACGAGAGTTCAGGTCATTGAGTATTGTCCATGAAAATCTTGAATTATGTTGGGATGCTCACGGTCTAGTGAAACCTTCAGTTGGGATTACTAATAAAGTGGCAGATTATAGGAATCTGCGCGTAACAACAGTCATCCATCGCAAAAAACAATCCCCTCGAGGGCGAGACTGAGAGTAGTTGTATGAAGAACCCACCTGTCTTCCCGCAAAAAAAGAAAAGAAAAGAACACACCTGTCAACTGGATCATCAAGAACTCCGGGCCATCCTGCGCCATCGTCGGCCCTGATTTTACATATGCGCCGTCGCACAAAGTCGTCGCACCGAACGCTCTGGTGGCAGATGAGTTCCACCTCCCCGGCAATCTTCCACTACGCTCTACCAAATCGGGTTGTTTGGATAGGAGGAATATAGGAAACTAGATCTATATAAAACAGAAAAATTGTTTAACAGACTAAAAACACGTTTGGCTCTCCTAACTAATCCATAGATATGCAAAACTGGATTCCCATAAACCAGGAATTTCGGGTTTTTAGAAAAACGACTAATACTAATAGTCGTTTTTCTAAAAACGCGATCTGTATATCTCTTGGCCTGTCCTGCGATTCATGACGCCCGTGACCGACGACAGCCGCCACAATGGTGTGCCGCACCTTGAGGCCGTCCTCCTCTAGCCGCCGGCCGTCGCTTCTACCGCGTCGTCCGTCTTGGTCGTTGTCGCCGCCGATTTCAGCTCCTTGAGCATTCGCGTACATGCGACTGCAGCCGGCGGGTAGCTAGCTTCTACATGGACATGTACGGCCGTCGTTTTGTGCGTGCAGCCGGCCGATGTAATCGATCCAGAAGCTTGCTCTCGGCAGCTACGTTCTACATCTGCGTGCGTGTACACCCGTAATTTCATGCGTTCGGCAGCAGGCGGATCAAATTGATCCCGCGCTTGCCTCGGTAGCTAGCTTCTACACGCGCATGTATGCGCCCGTCCGGCGAGATCGATGGGCCTGCTCTCCTGTACTTGTATACCTCGACTGAATGTGACGGAAGAATGAGAAGATCAGGAGAGAATAGGAATAGTCTGAATTGTTATCCTAATGAGGAACTGACGAACACACTTTCCAACCCAAACGTAGTCTTATATAAACTGATTCTCAACAACAACAAAAATAGTAAAACAGGTTTTGCTAAAAATCAGGTAAAAATCGTTTTCTATAAACCAACGCCTAATACTTGCTATCCAAACAACGCCTAAGCTTGTGCAGCCATACTAATCCACTTGTCTGCACGTCATCTATACCACGGCCAAGGCTCAGATGAAAGCGAACGATCATGTGCCATGGATCAGAAGTTCAGAACCTAGGGAAGACGGCGCCATCAATCGATCGTTCAAATCAGCCTCTCACCCTACGCGCAAGGCCCACAGTAGCGCACTATTCATAACTGTATATAATCTGTATCTAGATTTTTCACGAACCAGACCTGCCATCTGACACCAGCTTTCCCCAATTCCTATACAACACAGGATATCATGTGCATCTGAGCCTAGGCACCAAAACGCCCTGTCCCTCATAAACAACGTACATTCTGCTGTCCAAATTCTCTTCAAGATTGTGAGGACTTATCAGGCCCCATTCGAGGGTACATACTTATCCCTATGTATTGATGTTTTCCTTACTTAACTATTAAGTTTGTAACATGTGTTTTATCATTAGAGATGATGGATCTCTCGATTGTTCCATTTACCGGCCACCCATCGCGCTGTACGCTGTACTGCCTGTACGCGCCCCCATACGTCTCGTTCGTACACGTGACGTGGCAGCCGTCCCTCAGCGTCCTGCCCGTGGGCCCACGCCCCGAGTCACCTACAATTATTCAGCGTACCCCTCCCGCTTGATTTTGTTTTCCGGCCTCCGCTTTATAAGCACGGGAATCCCCAGCCCCGGGTACGCACCGAGACGAGGCTCGCCTCGGCCAAATCATACTCAGCCAGGAGAGAAGAGCCCCCGTCCCCTTTCTCCTCCACCCAGCTCCCGCTCCCGCTCCCGCTCCCGAGGAACTCCTCTGCCATGGCGCCCCCTCTCTCCTCCTGGCCATGGGCGAGCCTGGGCATATACAAGGCACGCACTGAGCACCTCCTTGTTCACCCTTATTACCGTGTCAATGTTTTCTTCCTTGACTGACATCGTCGCTGTGCTGCAACTGCATGATCGACGGACGGACGCGCGCAGTACTTCCTGCTGGGCCCGCTGGTGTGGAAGGTGGCGCAGGAGTGGGCGGAGCAGGGCGGCGCGCCGCTGGGCTCGCGGTGGCTGCACCTGCTGCTGCTCTTCTCCGCCCGCGGGCTGACGTACCAGTTCTGGTTCTCCTACAGCAACATGCTCTTCCTCACCCGCCGCCGCCGCGTCGTCCCCGACGGCGTCGACTTCCGCCAGGTCGACCACGAGTGGGACTGGTAAGCACACTCCTCTCCCCCTCCTCCTCCTCGAGCTCGCTCTCTCGCTCGATCCGCATGCGACCTGCATGCCGGTAGGTAACTCGGTAACAAGCTCCGGTAGTTCGCTGCGTTGCTCCCCGGGTTTTCCGGACTTCAACGCGAAGCGCGTGGGCACGAGTAAGAAGCCAAGCAGTATATTTATTTAAGTGCAGCACGACAGTTAGTTTATGACGCCATGAATGCAACTCCAACCTATAAACGGAGCATCTCTGCGTCAAGCCGTCCGGAATGTTTCTTGCGTCCGGAGTCTAGACTCCGTGGAGCCAAAGAGATGTTGGACACGTCGGGAGCTCCGGCAATTGCCATGGCACTCTCCAACCGCCATGACGTCTCCCGAGCTCCCTTTTCCCGGTCAATATGTCACGCCGCTGAAATCCTGAAACATTATATTGTTTGAACATTATTACGTCGGCACACACATTTCTGATAAGATGACCTGACAGCAACTAGTAAGCCGGTAAAATGGTGTACAGTATACTACTCCAGTAGTTTATCTTGTCAAAAATTTCGGAGGAATGATTTATTTTTTGTTGCTCTGCTGGACCCACCCGCAGGGATAACTTCCTGGTGCTGCAAACGCTGATTGGTGCGGCGCTGGTCAACGGCCCGCTGCCCCTCCCGGGACTGGAGGATCTCCGCGTGTGGGACCCGCGGGGGCTGGGCATCGCGCTGCTGCTGCATGTGGGCTTGTCAGAGCCCGTGTTCTACTGGGCCCACCGGGCCCTGCACGGGGCCCCGCTCTTCGGCCAGTACCACGCCGGGCACCACTCCACGCCGGTGACCCAGCCATTGACAGGTACGTACGTAACGTACGCGGTACGCGGCAGCGAAGCATGGTTGCAGGCAGGATCGCAGCCGCAGAGCCGAGCAGAGCTCCGGCCAACCCAACCCAACCAAACAGCCCCAGTGGCAAAAAAAAAGAAGAGACAAAGCATGTGTGCCCGTGCTGCATGGAGCCCCGTCTTTTTTCTCTGATTCGTGACATGCGCCAGACACCAGTACCAACCAAATTGCGCCACGATATTTTCCGTTGTAGGAGTATACGTTTTTACCATGGACACAGCCTTGCGGCATCAATAGTTACCGTGCATGGCAACAATGCAGCATCAAGTATTTCCATATGTGACCAAGTTTTCTCGGTCTTGTTTGGTGGCAGCTGGATTCGGCACGCCGTTGGAGGCCCTGCTGCTGACGCTGACGACGGGGGTCCCGCTGGCAGGGGCCTTCCTGATGGGGGCTGGGTCCCTGGGCCTGGTCTACGTGCACCTCCTCACGTTCGACTATCTTCGGAGCATGGGGTACAGCAATGTAGAGGTCATCTCTCACAGGGTCTTCGAGGCTCTTCCCCCGCTCAGATACCTCATCTACACCCCGACGTGAGTCAAAATCATTTTCCTTTCGACAGTGTAACAAGTACGCAATTATTTGGCAGTAAAAGCAGTCATTCTTCACGCGTAGTAATTTCTTTTCATTGCCCCTCCTGGGGTCTGCATGTGACACTAGCCGCTATCCCTTGTTTCATACGATTTACAGTCAAGCTGATGCACTCACGTGTTTGTTTACATCCTTCTCTCAAGTGGTTGGAATGGAAATTAAGGTTGATCGCCGCGGTAGGATTTGATTGGTAGTGCTAATCCATGCATAATGTTTTGCTATATGCAGGTATCTGAGCCTGCACCACAGGGAGAAGGACTCCAACTTCTGCCTGTTCATGCCTCTCTTCGACCTCCTGGGCGGCACCCTAAACTCCAAGTCATGGGAGCTGCAGAAGGAGATCTACCAAGGTACGCAATGCCACTACTAATCACCCGAGGACCCCTACACTCATCAATTTTATTCTCGCACAGTAGCAACAGGAGTAGTAGTACGTGTACGAACGAACTAACTGGAGTATAGTAACATTAATGAGGCATGCATATGCATGCATGTGTTGCCGTCTTGTGTTGGTCCCGCTCAGCACTTCATTAACCAACTAATCAAGCAATGGCGTGTGCTCCGCGAACTAATCATCACCAAGCAAAGCAACTAACGGCCGGACGTACGTTGGTTTGTGCGTACATGGTGCAGGGAAGAACGATCGGGTGCCGGAGTTCGTGTTCCTGGTGCACGTGGTGGACATCATGTCGTCGATGCACGTCCCGTTCGTGCTGCGCTCCATCTCATCGGTGCCGTTCGAGAACCACCTCATTCTGCTCCCCTTCTGGCCCGTGGCCCTGGTCTACGGGCTGCTCATGTGGTGCTGCTCCAAGACCTTCCTCGTCAGCTTCTACTACCTCCGCGGCCGCCTCCACCAGACCTGGAGCGTGCCCCGCCACGGCTTCCAGTACTTCATCCCGGCCGCCAAGGCCGGCATCAACCGCCAGATCGAGCTCGCCATCCTCCGCGCCGACAGGATGGGCGTCAAGGTCCTCAGCCTCGCCGCCCTCAACAAGGTACTCTACCGCGTGCATGTATGCACTGCACCATCCCTCCATTAATGAATGAAACCACATCTTCTTTTCATTAGGTGTTGGTCGCAAGTCTTTAGAGAAGATAGAGGCTACGGTGCAACCACCCCATGCCTCTTTGCTGCTGGCCTGTCCGTGTCTGGTTGGCCGGCGCCCCGCAGCGGTAGTATGCAGCACAGTGCTCCGCCACTGCTAGTGCTAGGTAGGAGAGCGATGGTACTCAATCAGACGGGAGATCGATCGGTAGGGGTACTACAGCGGGAGCCGGGAGGCATGTGAGCGCATTCAAGAGCGGCAATGGCGAATGGCGGGCGGGCCTAGTCGGCGACGACGCAAAGCGCGCGGTGCATGGGAGAAGTAGTACTGTACCATACAGTTGAGATCGGGATCGGGAGGTCGGCCATGCAGAGGCACATTACTGTGTCGTTGGCAGGAATGCCATGCGCTAGCTAGCTGGTGGGTGGGGTGGCGCGGCAGCAACCAAAGGTGGCCAACTTGTCCTTGCCGTTCCCGCTTCCATGTGCCGGCGACAGCACTGCCGCTGCGAGTGGGCCACAGAGCCATCTATCCATCCATCGGTGGCCGGCCCGGCCGATCTGAGGCGTTTGCCGTGGACCGCTTTGGCACGGCTTCTTTATCCTGTCCTCGCGGCTCACGTGGCCCAATCGCGGCGCGCAATTTTAGTGGCTGGTGCATGCATGCATGCCTGCCATGGGGAAGCACTGTGCGTGGATCGAGGGGCACAGGGCTTTGCAGAGAGCAGGCCAGGGCCGGCGAAGAGTCGGCCTGCGCCGTCCGAGTGGTCGCGCATGGGTTGGGTTGGTTGGTGCCAAGATCTCTGCGTGGGTTCGGCGGCCTGGTCCCGCTCGAGCTCTGGGCTGTGCCTGTCAGCCTGTGCCGTGCTGACGAACGGAGGCCGGCAGATAAGTCGGTACAGTGTACGTCTGTATTGCTGTACCTGCACAATTCCAAACTGTTTACAGTGACGGGTTTATACGAGAACAGTCCTCCCAGAACCATCCAGCTTCTGAACAATCCTTTTCTAAGAAGTACGTAATTTCTTTATCTTCAAAACTCTCAGTTAATTTATTTTTTCTGTACCAGAACGAGGCATTGAACGGAGGTGGCACCCTGTTCGTGGACAAGCACCCTGACCTGAGGGTGAGGGTGGTGCACGGCAACACCCTCACGGCCGCCGTGATCCTGAACGAGATCCCCAGCAACACCAAGGAGGTGTTCCTCACCGGCGCCACGTCCAAGCTCGGCAGGGCCATCGCCCTCTACCTCTGCCGGAAAAAGATCAGAGTCGTGGTACGCATCCATATATCCCTGAATCCACAAAGATAGGCGATGATTCAGAGGGTCAATAAGTTGTGATAATTTCTCTTTGTTGCTTCAGATGCTGACCATGTCGTCGGAGAGGTTCCTGAAGATCCAGAGGGAGGCGCCCGCGGAGTTCCAGCAGTACCTCGTGCAGGTCACCAAGTACCAGGCCGCGCAGAACTGCAAGGTCTCACCGCCGTTCAAACCATCCGATTGCTCATCAATTTGTACCCTTGTGCTATGATGTGTTGACATGGTGGTAACGTTGGGTGTGCAGACGTGGCTCGTGGGCAAGTGGCTGTCGCCGAGGGAGCAGCGGTGGGCGCCGCCGGGGACGCACTTCCACCAGTTCGTCGTGCCGCCCATCATCGGGTTCCGTCGCGACTGCACCTACGGCAAGCTCGCCGCCATGAGGCTCCCCAAGGACGTGCAGGGCCTCGGCTCCTGCGAGGTAACTAACGCACACAGCCATGACCGTCGGATGATCCATGCCATCCCGCCCCGCGTGTACTGACAGCGATCGATGGCTTGTGTGTTTGTTTCAGTACTCTATGGAGCGAGGGGTGGTGCACGCGTGCCACGCCGGCGGCGTGGTGCACTTCCTGGAGGGGTGGGAGCACCACGAGGTGGGCGCGCTCGACGTCGACCGGATCGACGTCGTGTGGAAGGCGGCGCTCAAGCACGGCCTCACGCCGGTGTGATGTGATCGCTCGTCGTCGACGCAGGTGTAGCGCAGGTGCAGAATGCAGCTGAAACGAAGCAACTAAGATCGCTCCCTCCTCCATCCATATGTATTGTTGTACTCCATTCATGTCAAATGTACCACTGATACCGGCTTGACGAGACAAGAGACTGGATTAATCGAACCGCCCAAGGACAGCACACTTGTTTTGATTCGTCATCTTTTTTCTATGACAAGAACCCCCCAAAAGGGATAGTAGAGTTTACATCAACATTTCGACGGAGAATGAACGACGATCAATCAAGGCCGGAGAGGGGCGGGAAGATGCGTGATAAGGTAGTGGTGCACGATCGATCTATTGCTCTCTGAAGTAGTAGCTATTACAGATTGATTACAAGGAGCGGGGCTCGAATGGGAAGAACAAGAGGAACTAGGGTTCGGGAGTGAGCTAGGTAGCCGCCGTCGATTCATTCGGTGATCCTCTGGATGGATGATGCAGCCTCTTTCGCCTCCTCAAGTAGCGGCGCAGGTGGGCTTCAGTTAGCCCACGTCGGCCCGAAGACGCGTGGGTTGGGCTTCCTGGGCCAGGTCGACCGCGGTGCAGAGGCGACGCGGTCGCTGTTGTCGCTGACTTGCGGCCCTGGTCTGTCAGGGGCGTTGACATCCCCCTCTCCTTGAGTCGAGGCTTGTCCCCAAGCCTCAGCTAGCGGGAACCGCTCCTTGAGACCGGCTTCGTCCTCCCAAGTGTCAACCAGTACATCTGAATTGGACCAACGGACGCGAACCTGCTCGCGCATCTTGCCCTTCGACAGCCTCCACGTTGACTGAAGAATTGTCACAGGAACTGCAAGTTCGTCAGAACAATGAGGAAGCTGAGGTTCGACCGTCATACCCGAGTTCAGAACGCGACGCAGCAGAGAGGCGTGAAACATGGGATGAATCGTTGCTTGAGGTGGGAGTTGGAGCTTGTATGCCACTTCATTGATCTTGGCTATGGTCGGAAACGGGCCGTAATACTTGTACGCCAACTTGTGATTTTCTCTTGGTGCGACTGAGGTTTGGATGTAAGGTTGCAGCTTCAGGTATACTTGATCACCAACCTCAAATGTTCGAAACGACCGCTTCTTATCTGCCTGACTCTTCATCAGTTGCCTTGCTCTGTTCAGGTGCTGCTGCAAAAGTTCTTGGATGGTATCCCTTTCTTCGATCCATGATTTGAGTACTGGCACCGAACAGGTGTTCTCTGCTGTGATCCCCCAGTGCCGAGGCTCGTACCCAAACATGGCTTTGAAAGGTGTCATCCCTATAGCCGAGTGGTGGGAGTTGTTGTACCAGAATTGAGCGAGCGGAATCCAGAAGCTCCACCGTCTTGGGCATGCTTGCATGAAGCATCGCAAGAACGTTTCCACACACTGGTTAACCCGTTCGGTCTTGCCATCTGTTTGAGGGTGATTGGCCGTGCTGAGCCTGAGCTGAGTGCCTCCAGCCTTGAACAACTCTTGCCAAAAATGGCTAGTGAAAACCGGGTCACGATCTGACACAATTGCTCCCAGAAGGCCATGAACTTTGTAAACTTGTTGGATGAAGAGTTGGGCCACTGATGTTGCCGTATATGGGTGAGACAGTGGCAGAAAGTAGCTGAATTTGGTTCTTTTATCGACGATCACCAATAGACAGTTGAACCGGCTTGATTGTGGGAGGCCTTCCACAAAATCCATGGAGATCATGTCCCATGGTTTGGTAGGGATCGGCAAGGGAAGCAGGAGCCCGGGTGAAGCCGCTCTGTCTGGCTTGGCTTGCTGACACACCGAACAGCACTGCACGTATTGCTTAATTTGTATCTTCGTCTTGGGCCAAGCGAAAAGGCATCTGATGCGTCTGTAAGTAACCGGGAATCCTGAACGACCCCCGACTGGGTTGTCATGAAAGGCTTGGATAATGCGCTGCTGAATGTGTGTTCCTCCTCCCAGCCAAATTCTCCCTCTGAACCTAATAATGCCCTGCTGTAGTTGGAACCTGCCCTTGGGGTCGTCACGAACTGCTAGCTGTTCCAGAAGCTTCTGGGCGTGAGGGTTGCTGTTGTAGCTGCTGAGAACATCTTCCAACCAACTGGGTTGACACGATGTGACTATTGCGAGTGCCTCTGTTTGGTTGGCTCGCAATAATGCATCCGCGCCGTTGTTTTCAGTCCCTTTCTTGTACTTGATGCGATACCGGAGTCCCAATAGCTTGGTAAAAGCTTTTTGCTGCCATGGAGTATTTAATCGCTGCTCTTCCAGGTGGGTGAGACTTTTTTGATCCGTGTAGATGACAAACTCTGTGTGTTGTAGATACGGGCGCCATTGGTCCACTTCTACAATGATTGCCAGGTACTCTTTTTTGTAAGTCGACAGACCTTGATATCTCGGGCTGAGTGCCTTGCTCATGAATGCGATGAGGTGCCCTTGTTGTTGCAGAATGGCCCCTATGCCACGGTCGCACGCGTCTGTCTCCACTGTGAACGGCTGCTCAAATTGGGTAAAGCCAACACCGGAGCCGTGATGAGTTGCTTCTTCAAGACCTGAAAGGCAGTTTCTGTGATGGAAGTCCAGAGGAACAGAACCCCCTTCTTCAGTAAATTGAACAGCGGTCGTGCAATCACACCGAAATTGCGGACGAAGCGGTGATAGTATCCCGCGAGCCCCAAGAAGCTGCGGACGCCCTTGACATCTTGTGGAGAGGACCAGTTGACCACTGCTGCTATCTTGGTTGGATCCGTGGCTACCCCTTGCGCACTGATGACATGGCCCAGGTAAGACACTTTGCTTTGCCCAAAAGTACACTTGCTGAGCTTCACTTTCCATTAGTCCTTGCGAAGCAATTCCAACACTTGCCTCACATGGCATGTGTGTTCCTCCAATGTGGCGCTGAAGATCAAAATGTCATCGAAGAAACAGAGCACACAGACGTGTATAACTGGCTTGAGTGTTGTTGTCAACCCTTCAATGAACGTGGGTGGGGCCCCAGCTAGCCCAAAGGATAACACCTTGAACTCAAAATGGCCCTGATGTGTTGAGAATGTTGTCTTGTACTCCTCCCCTAGCGCGAGCCTGATCTGATGATAACCCACGCGCAGATCCAGCTCGGAAAACCACGCTGCTCCATGCCATTCATCCAGAAGTTCTTCGATAACTGGGACTGGAAACTTGCCGATGACAGTCATGGCATTCAACTGCCTGTAATCGATACAGAGGCGCCAAGTCCCATCTTTTTTCTTGACCAAGATGACTGGAGAGGAAAAAGGACTGTTGTTGCGCTGAATGACACCTGACTTCAACAGGGCCTCAACCTGAGCTTCGATCTCTGTTTTCTGCTCCGGTTTGTAACGGTATTGTCTGACATTGACTGGTCAAGCTCCGAGGATCAGCGGAATGCGATGATCACACGCCCTCCTAGGTGGGAGCCCAACTGGCTCTTCGAACACATCCGGAAATTGGTCCACAATTTCTTGAATGCAGGCCGGTGTCTGTTCCCAGTTTTCTTGGTGAGGTGCAACCACACAGAGATGTATAACATGTGTGATCGACCCTTTGCTGCATAGGTTTTGCAGTTGCAAACTGTTGATGGTCTGACAACTTGTCGAGGCCGCGTCATGCCCTATGAGACGTAGCGGACCTGCTGGGTTGGAATCTCAATGAAGCGAGCGCGCTAGTCGACGTGCATCGGGTTGTGCTCTTCTAACCAATCCATTCCAAGTATGACGTCATACGTGCCCAGAGCCAGCACCTTCAGATCCGTATAAAACTCGTGTCCTTGAGCGTACCATGCACACTGCGGGGCGACTTTCATGCGGAGCAGTTCACCCCCATCTGCCACGCGCACTGATGCGTCTCCGTCGTATCTACTTTTCCAAACACTTTTGCCCTTGGTTTGGACTCTAACTTGCATGATTTGAATGGAACTAACCCGGACTGACGCTATTTTCAGCAGAATTGCCATGGTGTTATTTTTGTGCAGAAACAAAAGTTCTCGGAATGACCTGAAAATCAACGAGGATTATTTTTGGAAAATATAAAAAATACTAACGAAAGAAGCAAGGTCAAGGGGCCCACACCCTGTCCACGAGGGTGGGAGGCGCGCCTGCCCCCCTGGGCACGCCCCCTGCCTTGTGGGCCCCCTGGTGCTCCACCGACCTCAACTCCAACTCTATATATTCACGTTCGGGGAGAAAAAAATCAGAGAGAAGGATTCATCGCATTTTACGATACGGAGCCGCCGCCAAGCCCTAAACTCTCTCGGGAGGGCTGATCTGGAGTCCGTTCGGGGCTCCGGAGAGGGGAATCCGTCGCCATCGTCATCATCAACCATCCTCCATCACCAGTTTCATGATGCTCACCGCCGTGCGTGAGTAATTCCATCGTAGGCTTGCTGGACGGTGATGGGTTGGATGAGATTTATCATGTAATCGAGTTAGTTTTGTTAGGGTTTGATCCCTAGTATCCATTATGTTCTGAGATTGATGTTGCTATGACTTTGCTATGCTTAATGCTTGTCACTAGGGCCCGAGTGCCATGATTTCAGATCTGAACCTAATATGTTTTCATGAATATATGTGAGTTCTTGATCCTATCTTGCAAGTCTATAGCCACCTACTATGTGTTATGATCCGGCAACCCCGAAGTGACAATAATCGGGACCACTCCCGGTGATGACCGTAGTTTGAGGAGTCCATGTATTCACTATGTGTTAATGCTTTGGTCCGGTACTCTATTAAAAGGAGGCCTTAATATCCCTTAGTTTCCGCTAGGACCCCGCTGCCACGGGAGGGTAGGACAAAAGATGTCATGCAAGTTCTTTTCCATAAGCACGTGTGACTATATTCGGAATACATGCCTACATTACATTGATGAATTGGAGCTAGTTTTGTGTCACCCAATGTTATGACTGTTACATGATGAACCGCATCCGGCATAATTCTCCATCACCGATCCAATGCCTACGAGCTTTTCACATATTGTTCTTCGCTTATTACTTTACCGTTGCTACTGTTACAATCACTACAATACTGCTACTATTACCTTTGCCACTACTACCGTTACTATCATACTACTTTGCTACTAAATACTTTGCTGCAGATATTAAGTTATCCAGGTGTGGCTGAATTGACAACTCAGTTGCTAATACTTGAGAATATTCTTTGGCTCCCCTTGTGTCGAATCAATAAATTTGGGTTGAATACTCTACCCTCAAAAACGGTTGCGATCCCCTATACTTGTGGGTTATCAAGACTATTTTCTGGCGCCGTTGCCGGGGAGCATAGCTCTATTCTTTGAGTCACTTGGGATTTATATCTGCTGGTCACTATGAAGAACTTGAAAGACGAGAAAACTAAAATTTATCCCTCAACTATGAGGGGAGGTAAGGAACTGCCATCTAGCTCTCACTTGATTCACCTTCTGTTTTGAGTAAGCTTGCGACACCTAAACCCGCTTCTGCTATTAATTCTGATATGTCGCATGTTATTGATGATGCCACTTCTGTTATGCATGATACTTATGATGAAACTACTTCTATGCTTGATACTACTGTGCCACTTGGTGAATTTCTTGATGAACAACTTGCTAGGGCTAGAGAGAATGAAATTATTGAACATGCTAATATTGATGAAAGTGATGATGAAGATTCTCCCCCTAGATATGAATTGCCTGTTGTTCCTGAGGGTTATGTTATGGATGAAGAAACTGCTAGAGATTTTCTTGCTTGCAATGATAGAAGTGATCTTAAGAAATTATTAGCTAAGCTGAAACAAAAATCTCTGAATGCTTGAATGAAATATGATCCTGCTTATGCTACTTCACCTATCTTTGTTACTGATAAGGATTATGAATTCTCTGTCTACCCTGATATAATTACTTTGGTTGAATCTGATCCTTTCTATAGCTATGAATCTGAAACTGTGTGGCACATCTTACTAAATTAAATGATATAGCCACCCTGTTCACTAATGATGAGAAAACCCACTACTATTATATCCTTAAAATATTCCCGTTCTCATTAAAGGGTGATGCTAAGATATGGTTTAATTCTCTTGATCCTGGTTGTGTGCGTAGTCTATGATTTATTACTTCTCTGCTAAATATTTCCCTGCTCATAAGAAATAAGCTGCTTTAAGGGAAATATATAATTTTGTGCAAATTGAAGAAGAGAGTCTCCCACAAGCTTGGGGGAGGCTTCTCCAATTACTTAATGCTTTGCCTGATCATCCTCTTAAGAAAAATGAAATACTTGATATCTTTTATAATGGACTAACCGATGCTTCCAGAGACCACATGGATAGTTGTGCTGGTTGGGTTTTCATGGAAAGAACAGTTGATCAAGCTGAAATTCTATTGAATAACATGTTGACAAATGAAAATAATTGGACACTCCTGAACCAACTCTTAAGCCAACTCCGAAGAAAAGGAGTGTTCTATTTCTCAGTCCTGAAGATATGCAAGAGGCAAAGAAATCTATGAAGGAAAAAGGTATAAAAGCTGAAGATGTTAAGAATTTACCTCCCGTTGAAGAAATACATGGTCTTAATTTACCGCGTGTTGAAGAAACACAAGGTCTTGATACCCGGCACAGGTAGTGAAGGTAAATTCTCTCTATAGATATGACAAAGCTGAAATCCCGCCTACTAAGTTTGCTAGCCAATGCTTAGATGAGTTTGATGACTTTATGGTTAAGCAAGAAAACTTCAATGCTTATTTTGGTAGAGAATTAAAACGCAATGCTTATATGCTTGAACACTTGAGTGATTATATGTCTAGAGTTAAAGGTGAACTTAAACTCATTAGTAAACATGCTTCTATGGTTACCACTCAAGTTGAACAAGTACTTAAAGCTCAGAATGATTTGCTCAATGAATTGAATAGTAAGAATAATGATTTTGCTGTTAGAGTTGCAACTATGGGAGGTAAAGTGACTCAGGAACCTTTGTATCCTGAGGGCCATCCTAAGAGAATTGAGCAGGATTCTCAGAGAAATAATGTTGATACACCTAGTCCTTCTAAAAAGAAGAAAAAGAAAAATGATAGGACTTTGCATGCTGCTAGTGAACCTATTGCTGACACACCTGAGAATCCCAACGATATTTCTATTTTGGATGCTGAAACACAATCTGGTAATGAACATGAACCTAGTGGTAATGTTAATGATGATGTTCATGAGGATGCTCAACCTAGCAATGATAATGATGTAGAAATTGAACCTGCTGTTGATCTTGATAACCCACAATCAAAGAATCAATGTTATGATAAGAGAGATTTTGTTGCTAGGAAGCATGGTAAAGAAAGAGAGCCATGGGTTCAGAAACCCATGTCGTTTCCTCCCAAACCATCCAAGAAAAAGGATGATGAGGATTTTGAGCGCTTTGCTGAAATGATTAGACCTATCTTTTTGCGTATGCGATTAACTGATATGCTCAAAATGAATCCTTATGCCAAGTATATGAAAGAAATTGTTACTAATAAAAGAAAGATACCGGAAGCTGAGATTTCCACCATGCTTGCTAATTACACTTTCAAGGGTGGAATACCTAAGAAGTTAGGAGATCCAGGAGTACCCACTATACCATGCTCCATTAAAAGAAACTATGTTAAAACTGCTTTATGTGATCTTGGAGCCGGTGTTAGTGTTATGCCTCTCTCTTTATATCGTAGACTTGACTTGAATAAGTTGACACCTACTGAAATATCTTTGCAAATGGCTGATAAATCAACTGCTATACCTATCGGTATTTGTGAGGATGTGCCTGTTGTGGTTGCAAATGTTACTATTTTAACAGACTTTGTTATTCTTGATATTCCCGAGGACGATAGTATGTCTATTATTCTTGGAAGACCCTTTTTGAATACTGCAGAGGCTGTTATTCATTGCAACAAAGGCAATGTCACTTTTCATGTTAATGGCAATGAGCATACGGTACACTTTCCGAGGAAACAACCTCAAGTTCATAGTATAAACTCTATTGGAAAAATCACACTGATTATTTTTGGAGGTTTTGAATTTCCTCTTCCTACTGTCACAAAGAGATATGATATTCTTATTATTGGGGACGTGCATATCCCCGTTGAGGTAACTTAGTGCTATTCGAAAATTCTCCGGTTTCATGCGATTCGGAATGAGTTTGTTAACAAGACCTGATCAACCTTGTTAGTGGATTCCTTTTGATGAACATGAGATGGATGAAGTTAGGAAGCACAACTCTCTGTACCCTCCTTTTAATTTCTGTTATTTAGTTGAAATAAAGTAAAAATAGTTTTTTCTGTCTGTTTTCTAAATTATCCGTGCAATATAAAAATACCCCGAAAATAAAAGTTCTCCAAATGCCCTGAAATTTAAATATGATTTTTTCTGGAATATTTGAGAATATCTGGCACTGAGAACACAGCAGGGGGAGCAAGCACCTGGCCATGAGGGTCCAGGGCGCGCCCACCCCCCTGGACGCGCCCCTGCCTCGTGGGCCCCTGGTGGCTCCCCTCCACTTATTCCAGCCACCACACACTCCTTCCTCCTCCCAAAAAATCACCAACCAGCTCAAGCACGAGTTCTAGCTCATTTTGCTGCGATTTTCGATCTCCTTGCTCAAAGCACCTCTCACAAAACTGCTTTGGGGGATTGTTCCTTGGTATGTGACTCCTCCAATGGTTCAATTAGTTTTTGTTCTAGGCTTTATTCATTGCAAATTTTTGCTGCTTAGGTGACCAGGTTCTTGAGCTTGCATGTCAAATTTGTTTGGTCCCAAGTAGTTCTAATGCATGATATAGTCTCTAGGCACTTGTAGGAGTAGTTGCTATCAATTTTATTAAGTTTGGTTCACTTTTATTTGAAGTTACTAAAAATTTCAGAAATTTTCAGAAAATGATGAAGAGATTTTTGAGGGGCTCTTCAAGCCGAAGCTCGAAGGATAAGCAAAGTGAAGAAGAAGAGAGGCCCAAATATAATATGCCTCGCACCGCAGAGGTTTGGCCGTGTGAATGGCCCTGCGATGATTTTTTGAGAGCAGCCGGGATTTATGATGATTTTTATGAGTTGGCTGAGAATGCAGGCCTCACCGACTTCCTCCGCGACCAACGCGAACAATATCTCTTACTCACCAATATCTTTGTGCAAAATTTTCATTTCCATTCTAGGAGGTCACCACCTACGGTGGATTTTTATTTATATGATGAGTATAAGGAGATGACTCTTCGTGAATTTTGTGAGGTTTGCAAGTTGCCCTTTCCGGCCATCATAGAGGGACCACATCGTGACGATGTGGAGGGGTTTATTGATTCAATTGCTGTAGGGGAAACGAGGAAGGTTTCCGACGCACGAATCACTAGCATACACTTTCCTGTTCTACGTTACTTTGCTATATTTGCTAGGGGTGCTTAATTGGTCGCGGAAACTGTGAAAACCTGAGTGCCCCTGATATTGTTATTTTGTGCCATGTCTTGTTTCGTGATGAAACATTTAGTATGGGCGCTATTGTTGCAAAGTGGTTAAACCTTAACCGTACTAAGGGCCCCATCTTGGGAGGCATCTTCGCCTCGCGCCTCGCTGCATACTATAACATACCTATTAGGCATTATGAGAAAGAAGAAAAATTGCTGCCTCCTATTTTTCTAGACTATAAGAGTATGATAGCGCATGATTTTATTGTTAAGAATAGGGAAAAGGCGCTTATGTACAAACTGTTATTTGATAAAAATTACCCTGAGACTATTACCTTGCCTACCCCTTCCTTGTTTGACTTATCTGCAGGCAAGTATCTTGTTCCACTGGTGGCCATCCACGCCTACCGGAACCCTACATTAGCTACAGAGCCAGAGCCGGAACCACAATTTGATCCTCCATGACAGTCTGATTACCAGTGGGTTCTGGAGGTGATTGCCAACGGTGGCAATCCGAGGCTTCTTCTTCTCAGTACGACCCCAGTTATAACTTCGGATATCCGCCAGGCCAGCCATGGCAGTAGACCAACTTAGGCCAAAATCCTAAGCTTGGGGGAGTACGTATTTCTCACCGACATTATATTTATGTTCGCACACTCATGCTAGTTGTCGGTGTTCATACTTTTTCATTGTACTATCCATGCTAGTTTATTTTCCTTTTTATGTTTTCTTCTTGTGTGTTTGAAAAAACTTTAGAAAAAGCCAAAAAAATTAGTTGTAGCTTTTAGCTAGTTTACTTTCCATGCTGTAGTAGTAGTAATTAAAAAGAAAACCCAAAAAGATTTCTTGTTCTTCTTTTGCTTGTTGGGAGCTTTCCCGTGTAAATAGTTTTATTTTTTTTCTTTTCTTTGGGGGTCGATAGGAGAAGACCATGATGAAATTTTCAAAGTAGCTCTTATATGCATTATTGTTGATTTAACCAAGAGCCCATATTGCCTTGTCTTCTCCTGTTTATTGAATGCTTGCAGATTCCAGCTTAGTCCAATGCACGTGCACTATTATTATTATCATCGTTCGGTCGTGCAAGTGAAAGGCAATTATGACGATATATGATGGACTGATTGAGATAAGAAAAGCTGGTATGAGCTCGACCTCTCTTGTTTTTGTAAATATGATTAGTTCATCGTTCCTGATTCAGCCTATTATGAATAAACATGTTTGCAATGACAATTAGAGATTATAGTTGCTTATGACATGTTTAATTAGCTAGGAGTTTATAATGGTTTATCTTGCGTGCCAGCATGCTATTAAAATGATTGTGATGTGGTATAGTAGGGTGGTATCCTCCTTTGAATGATTCAAGTGGCTCGACTTGGCACATGTTCACACATGTAGTTGAAACAAAATCAACATAGCCTCCACGATATTTATGTTCATGGTGGATTATATCCTACTCATGCTTGTACACAATGTTTATTAATTTTAATGCATGTTCATGACTGTTGTCGCTCTCTAGCTGGTCGCTTCCCAGTCTTTTGCTAGCCTTCACTTGTATTAAGCGGGAATACTGCTTGTGCATCCAATCCCTTAAACCCCAAAGTTATTCCATATGAGTCCACCATACCTTCCTATATGCGGTATCTACCTGCCGTTCCAAGTAATTTGTATATGCCAAACTCTAAACCTTCAAATGAAATTCTGTTTTGTATGCTCGAATAGCTCATGTATCAACTAGGGCTGTCTGTATCTTCCATGTTAGGCGGGTTATTCTCAAGAGGAGTGGACTCCGCTCCTCATTCACGAGAAAATGGCTGGTCACCGGGATGCCCAGTCCCATGCTTTAAGCAAACCAAATCGAAATAATTGCAAACAAAACTCCCCCGGGACTGTTGTTAGTTGGAGGCACTCGTTGTTTCGAGCAAGCCATGGATTGATGCTTGTTGGTGGAGGGGGAGTATAAACTTTACCATTCTGTTTGGGAACCGCCTATAATGTGTGTAGCATGGAAGATATCGCCATCTCTCGGTTGTTATGTTGACAATGAAAGTATACCGCTCAAAATATTATTTATCTCTATTTCAAAATCGAGCTCTGGCACCTCTACAAATCCCTGCTTCCCTTTGCAAAGGGCCTATCTATTTACTTTTATGTTGAGTCATCACCCTCTTATTAAAAAGCACCAGTTGGAGAGCACCGCTGTCATTCGCATCAATTACTATTAATTTATATTGAGTATGACTATGACTGGATCTCTTTTACCATGAATTACAATGTTTAGTCAGTCCTTGATCTTTAAAGGTGCTCTGCATTTATGTTTTGCGGTCTCAGAAAGGGCTAGCGAGATACCATCTTGTTATATCATATCATGATTGTTTTGAGAAAGTGTTGTCATCCGAGATTTATTATTATTGCTCGCTAGTTGATTATGCCATTGACATGAGTAAACATGAGACCTAAGAGTTATTGTGAATATGGTTAGTCATAATCTTTGCTGAAAACTTGAATGCTGGCTTTACATATTTACAACAACAAGAGCAAATAGAGTTTGTAAAAGTTTTTCTTTATCACTTTCAGTTTTTCAACTGAATTGCTTGAGGACAAGCAAAGGTTTAAGCTTGGGGGAGTTGATACGTCTCCGTCGTATCTACTTTTCCAAACACTTTTGCCCTTATTTTGGACTCTAACTTGCATGATTTGAATGGAACTAACTCGGACTGACGCTGTTTTCAGCAGAATTGCCATGGTGTTATTTTTGTGCAGAAACAAAAGTTCTCGGAATGACCTGAAAATCAACGGAGATTATTTTTGGAAAATATAAAAAATACTGGCGAAAGAATCAAGGTCAGGGGGCCCACACCCTGTCCACGAGGGTGGGAGGCGCGCCTGCCCCCTGCCTCGTGGGCCCCCTGGTGCTCCACCGACCTCAACTCCAACTCTATATATTCACGTTCGGGGAGAAAAAATCATAGAGAAGGATTCATCGCGTTTTACGATACGGAGCCGCCGCCAAGCCCTAAACTCTCTCGGGAGGGCTGATCTGGAGTCCGTTCGGGGCTCCGGAGAGGGGAATCCATCGCCATCATCATCATCAACCATCCTCCATCACCAATTTCATGATGCTCACAGCCGTGCGTGAGTAATTCCATCGTAGGCTTGCTGGACGGTGATGGGTTGGATGAGATTTATCATGTAATCGAGTTAGTTTTGTTAGGGTTTGATCCCTAGTATCCATTATGTTCTGAGATTGATGTTGCTATGACTTTGCTATGCTTAATGCTTGTCACTAGGGCCCGAGTGCCATGATTTCAGATCTGAACCTAATATGTTTTCATGAATATATGTGAGTTCTTGATCCTATCTTGCAAGTCTATAGCCACCTACTATGTGTTATGATCCGGCAACCCCGAAGTGACAATAATCGGGACCACTCCCGGTGATGACCGTAGTTTGAGGAGTCCATGTATTCACTATGTGTTAAGGCTTTGGTCCGGTACTCTATTAAAAGGAGGCCTTAATATCCCTTAGTTTCCGCTAGGACCCCACTGCCACGGGAGGGTAGGACAAAAGATGCCATGCAAGTTCTTTTTCATAAGCACGTATGACTATATTCGGAATACATGCCTACATTACATCGATGAATTGGAGCTAGTTTTGTGTCACCCAATGTTATGACTGTTACATGATGAACCGCATCCGGCATAATTCTCCATCACCGATCCAATGCCTACGAACTTTTCACATATTGTTCTTCGCTTATTTACTTTACCGTTGCTACTGTTACAATCACTACAATACTGCTACTATTACCTTTGCCACTACTACCGTTACTATCATACTACTTTGCTACTAAATACTTTGCTGCAGATATTAAGTTATCCAGGTGTGGCTGAATTGACAACTCAGTTGCCAATACTTGAGAATATTCTTTGGCTCCCCTTGTGTCGAATCAATAAATTTGGGTTGAATACTCTACCCTCGAAAACTGTTGCGATCCCCTATACTTGTGAGTTATCACGCACCCGGCTGGGTTTGGACAGCAGCTGGATCCCTGAAAGTTTGCTTGCTAGTTGCTCGTTGATGAAAGAATTGGAGCTGCCCGAGTCGACCAACATGAGCACTTCGTGTCCCTGGAGCCATGCTCGAAGCTGAAAAGCTTTAGCTGACACACCTCCTGCAACTGCAGAAACTGAGATGGCCATGGCAGTGTCTTGAAACCCTTCGTTCGAGCTCACTTGGGTGTCGACGAAGCTGTCGATGCTGAACAGGTCCAGCAACTCCTCGACGACGTGCAATTGCACCAAGGTGGGGAACACATGGTCGTGCCCCCACTTCTCGCCGCATTTGAAACATAGGCCGCGAGCTCGCCGGTATTCTCGCAGTGTCTTGAGATTGGATGCTTCGGCGCGAGCTGCGTCAGTGCCACGGCGATCGGTGGCGACCGTGGCTGCAGGATGACGCATCGGAGGTGCAGGTAACGGCAGCGGCACCCCCGTGCGCTGCGACAGCTCCGGGGGTCGTACGGGAGTCGTACGCGCGCCATCGGCCACTTCTTCCTGAAGCAGAGCCAGCGCGCACGCCGTGTCCAGATCGGGAGGGCATTGTACCATCACCACCGCCCGTATATCAGTCCTCGGTCCCTCGACAAAACGAGTTAAGAAATAGTAAGGATGCATAGTATCTGAATATGAACTTAGGTGATTGATAATCAATTCAAATTTCTCAATATAATCCGCCACAGACGTAGTCTGATGGATGGTGAAAAATTGCCGAATGAGCATCTGGTGACGATCTTGGCCGAAACGCGTGCCCAACAGCGCGGTGAACGAGTCCCAATCGAACTCGTGCAGTCGTTTCTGAATTGACTGAAGCCAGATGGCCGCTGGCCCAGAGAAATTGAGGGCGGCCATGGGAACCCAAAAGGATTGAGTTATCCCAAACATGCTAAAGTATTGCTCACACAAAGTTTTCCATAGATTAGGGTTCTCGCCTGAGAATTGGGGGAAAACGATGGACGGGTGTGCCTGGCCCAGCCCTGTGAGCATCTGACTAGCATGGGTAAACGGGGACAGGGGAACAGGGGAGATCGGCGCTGGGGCTGACCTTTTGCCGGGGGCGGAGGCGGCGTCCCCAGGGACGCCACCGGGTGCCCTCGTTGGAGAAGAAATGCGCCGTGGCCATCGGGCCCTTGTTGGTTGCTCGCTGTGCCTGCCGAGGTGCCGATGTGGTCGCCCGGCGGCTGCAGCGTGGTGGCGCGCTGGTCCTCCTGCTCCTTCGATGGCGGTGGCACGGCTTGGAGGGCGGCCACTGCGTCGCTGAGATCCGCGACGCGGCGCTCGAGGTCGGGGCGCCAACTTAATAGATCGTCGATTTTTGTCGCGGTGGTTTGTTGTGCCTTGGTGAGACCGTCAATGGCGGCCTCGATCTTCGTCTCGAAGCGGTTGAGGAAGGCGGAGACGCTGGGATCCATGGCGTCGTGAGCTTGGCGGAGACCGCGCGTCTCGATGAGATGCGTCAGGGCGGAGCGGGGAGGGGTGGTGGTTGGCGTCTCTGATACCAGATGATAAGGTAGTGGTGCACGATCGATCTATTGCTCTCTGAAGTAGTAGCTATTACAGATCGATTACAAGGAGCGGGGCTCGAATGGGAAGAACAAGAGGAACTAGGGTTCGGGAGTGAGCTAGGTAGCCGTCGTCGATTCGTTCGATGATCCTCTGGATGGATGATGCAACCTCTCTCGCCTCCTCAAGTAGCGGCGCAGGTGGGCTTCAGTTAGCCCACGTCGGCCCGAAGACGCGTGGGTTGGGCTTCCTGGGCCGGGTCGACCGCGGTGCAGAGGCGACGCGGTCGCTGTTGTCGCTGACTTGCGGCCCTGGTCTGTCAGGGGCGTTGACAATGCGCCGCGAAATCTCGGTTTGCTTGGGCCAGCAGGTGGTCGTAGTCGCCGCCGTCCCACTCGTCCCGGTAGTTCTCCGGGCGTTCCACCATGACCTGCATCGCCGCGTCGAACATCTCCCTCCTCCACCCCTCGGGCCCGCCCCGCCGGCATTGCTCCGCGAGCCAGTCCTCGTTCTCGAACTGCATGCATAAACAACGTCAACAGAGAAAATAGAAATCTCGCCTTGCTGGGCCAGACAATGTTATTTCGGGCGAATTTCGCGCACCTCGCGGTCTCGCAGTCTGTGGGTGTATCTTCGGGGCCATCCGCGAGCGGCCAGACGCGAGTGGAAGGCCGTCACGTCTCGCACCATCTCATCCTTAGATGGGAGCTTGAATCGCCCCGACAGAACGCCGGCCACCCAGTGGCTCTGCAGCTCGAACAGTGGAAAAGGGACCACCTGGATGCACGTACCGAACAGAGTGGGGAGAACTAAGATGCATGTTCAAGATCGCAATGTTTTCTATGTGCTCTTGGATGTGATTAACTCTATGTACCAGGCGCTTTCACAAGATTCCAGCGAACAATTTTAAAAAATTAGAAAACTGAAGATACTGCTAAAAAAATAAATTTTTCATGTGGTAGCTTCGGAGAGGTGTTGTCTTTGACAAAGGACAACCTGGCTCACCGCAATTGATAAAAAAATCAAGAAGTGTAGTTTTTGTGCTCATGATAGGATAGTTAAACAACTCTTCTTTCAGTGCAAATTCACGCACTTTACGTGGTCAATGTTTCAAATAGAGTCTAATTTGTATCCGACAAAAAATGTTGTCAATATATATTTCTAGAGATATTGTAATCATTCTCCCATGAAGGCTATCTATCGATGTACGCATTGCCTTCATACATAGTCTATGCTACACTGATTGAAGTATCGTCCGCTATTCACAACAGTGGGTATGTGATTGGAGCAAGTGATGATTCAGCCATTTTTACTCAACATAGGTGACGGCATAGTTTTTGGATAGGACCTCCACCCTCCCGACATAGGCATATTTTCGGTCTCATACGAATGTACTTCTGCCATTCATGGTAGTCAAAGTCAGGATTCTCAGTCGGATCGATTTTCCTAAGACAAAATCGAGTCGTAATTCCGAGTAGTGGAACCAAGGATTCTACAAGATTTACTCAAGTAAGATATTGTGTATCCGTGCAACAAATTTATATGTTTTTTTAGAGTTTCAACACGAAATATAGAGCCAAAAAAAATACTACTTAAAACACAATAGATGTTTTGTAACATAGTAGTAATCTAACCTGATCCGGATTCATAGTAGGGTCTGGATCGGCATGCTTTCATAGGATCGTGAAATCATAGGATTCCACAGTAGAATTGCGACTTTGACTACCTTATTGCCACTGTGTCTTTTTACATTGTGAAATTGTTCGTGTTAACTGTGTACATTCTAGTCATGCAGAGGGTAGGTGTCCACTTATCATGCTTTGTATCTTTTTTTTTCGGATGATGCTTTGTATCTTGTTGATGCCACATTACGAGTTAATAAAAGGATTTTTTATTTTAAAAAAAAGACCGCGAGGCTCAGAATTATGATGGATAACTACTTGACATGTATTTCTAACACAATAATTACATGCTAACTACACGGGAGGTACACTGGATCCATATTCCTTGTTATATTGATGGTGTACACACTTCATATATGTCATGTATTTAGTTCTATACTATATTACCCTTGGATCTCAAAGTCTTTATTGATGGCTCAGATTTAATCCTCGCTTGGATACATGTCCCAAAAAACCGCATCCTACATATGTACAATATTATATTACTTAAGCTGAAAATTTCCAGACATCCTTATTCTTATGAACATAAAATAAATAAAAAACTCATCGCAATTGCCAAAAAATAGTGAGCCTGCTATATAGGCGCACTACAAATATAATGATAGAGACAAACCTTTAAAGGCAACCCGATGAAGGAGAGTCGAGGAGCAACCTGTGGCGGGAACACATGCTTGTACAGTGGATCGACACAATTGTCGTCCACGGAGACGGTTGCATCGTTGGTGAGGAATGGGAAGTTGTACTTGTATCTACCCTCGGGATAAGATAAACATCATTTCATAAAGGATAAGATAAAGAAAGGTATGAATTTTTAAAATTTATTCCACTTTGAATCATAATCCTGTGTAACTAAATGGATGATCCCCACTAATGTATTTCTCTTAACATGCAACGATGCATTGGAGAAGGCCCACCTCAAAATGCTAGCATGCATGGGAAATTCTTTACATTCTATTATGCTACTGATATTCAATAAATATTTATACAATAATAAAATATAATCAACATACATATTTTCAGCTTTAGTTCTCATACAATTAATCCAAATATTCATGTTCCATACAACTAAATATCAATGAATTATATTGCAACTATCATCTAGTTAATTATTGTCCTGGGCTCAACTTGAACCCCATATGCAGATGCTATCTAAATGGAACCATGAACTCTCTAAAACCATTAAAATAAACAGTGTAGTTGTTTTGAAAAGTGAATTTGTATTTTGGGCTTCTCAAAAACTACAAAAAGTTCATGGATGTAGGGAATGCTTTGAAGATAATCCGCATAAGTTCATAATAAGGACAATGTGCGAAAATAGGAAGATAAATTCGTTACAGTTTTTTGTACGGAATAAAAATGTTGACCCCCACAAAAAATGTTGATATTGGTTGATGATTTTTTTGATAGACCACTAACTTGTTTTAGATTTATTTTAGAATCCTGGAATAAAGTCAATTCCCAAACATTAACCGTAAAAAATCATTCGCAAACATTAGCCTTGTTATTCAAGGTGATTTTGCATTGAAACCCTAAAAGAAGACAAGTTATTTTGCACATTGCACAAACAATTATAATTTTGTAATGGAAGCTTGCATGTTTCGAATTCCTTGCATTCCCTACATTTTGTCTTATTTTGAGGAAACACCTAAATGCAAAAGTACTTTTCCATCGTGGCTAAGGTTGGAACTAAATGGTTTTGGAAATTACAGGGTTTAATATCTATGGTTCCATAGTTTCGAGTTTGAATCTATCTTAAATGTGTTTGGTGTGCCTGGGTGGCCTAAAGTGTGTCTGGAAACTGTATGCACCTTATTTGGTTGATGACTCGATAAATCCTCCAGCAGACTGGCTGGACGAAATATAGGGGCGATTAGCCTGGCCAGCCATCTAGGCATACGACGAGACTGGAGTCAGGTGGCCTAGGTTAGTCACATATCGTCCAAAAACGAGGTGCATGGCGACCAAAACTGAGCAGCCCATACTAATTCAAGAGCTCAGTACAACAAATAGCCTAGGCATCCTAGCTTTTTTTTTTAGAAAAGGAGGTTAACCCCTGCCTCTGCGTCAATCGATGTATGCAGCCATCTTTATTAATTATTTTACAAAGGTTTGACAAGAACATACATCAATTCATCCGAAGCCACCACTCACATCTACAAACTCGATAATATGAAATGCTCTCACTCCCCTAAAATCAGTGTCATCGCCGATCCATCCACATAACGTATCGGGACCAACAGCCTAAGCATCTTAGCTAGGAAAAAATCTTTCATTTTTCAAGCCAAGCCAGACACCGATTTTCCTCATGCATAGAGCCCAGGTTAGCAACCAAACATGCCACCAGCACCTTGAGTGTGATATGACTTCTGCTACAATATGCAGTATATCATACCACCTCTCCCTATAAGCTTAGACTTTTGGATGAGTTGGTTAGTTCTCGAGTTCAAGACTACCAACGCTGTATTTAAAAATATATTCTACAATTTACATCAATCACACGTCTAACAGTCTAAGGTCTAAAAAAGTCTAGATGTGAAGAGGTGTGTTGAAACATATTGCCTATCTCTTTTCACCAATTCAGACTTTTGAACGAATTGACTAGAGCATAAACTCATTACGTGTAATTCAAGTTAGTATAGTCTCGGATCACACAACATACTTAAAATGCATGTGGTCCTCTCTCTTAAAGTTCTATATGACCACCATGCTCTGATGACCACACGCCCATGTCTTGTGAGTCTAGACATTAGAGAGGGTGCACCAATATCTTGTAGCGCCCCCCTCCATTAGCTTAGCCAACCATTTCTTTTAGAAATGGAGGAGGACCCCCGGCCTCTGCATCTGGACGATGCATGCGGCCACTTTAATTATTTACACAAGACCTTACAAAGTCATACGACAGTAAGACTAAAGCCACCGTCTAGGCAACATCTGTCGCTACTCCTATCCAGTTGATGAAAGGATGCTGATAGTCTGGGCCTAATATCAAACAGACCTCGCAGCCAAACCTAAACATCTAAGACCTGAGGTCCCAACCAGGACGCCTGCCGGGTATGGGGCACCTACCAGTCCGGCGTATTCCACAATCAGGACGCGTGCCGGGTATGAGGCCGCCGCAGCCACCTGCCACCAATCCATCTTCAGAGTTGTACTGTTGCATCTACCGTGCCAGGTCTCTCTGTCATCGACGCCACCACGACACCAGACAGCGTCGTCCTCCTGCGCGATTCCATCCTCGCACATCGAACGCCGAATCTGTACTGCGCCACGCCGTCGAGATCCGTCGCCATGAATGTGTAGGATGAAGCACCGCTCCACCAAAGAAGCCGTCCACTGGTCCCGCGAGAACGAGTGCACCTCCAAGAATGCCGCCCTCAAGGGGTAACGACACATGATTGCCGCCAACATCCGATCAGCTGATTTAGGGTTTCCCCCGGAGGCATTGAGTGGAGCTGGGAGCCTCACCTCGATGATGCCTTCATGAAGGAAACGATGATAAGGACATCGTCATCACCTGCTCCGGCCATCGACTGAAGACCAGGTTTTCACCTGGATTCGTCCCAAGTAGTCCACCCGATAACCTGTGCATCATCTCGACCACCTTCAAAGCCCCGGATCTAGCCGCCTAGATCCGGCGACCAACCGCAACAGCAGTGCCACCGTAGGAGCCCTGGCGCACCAGCCACTGCCTGAGTGTGCCACCACTGGAGCCTAGGAGGAGGGCTCCCACCCCACCTCGCGAAGCCGCGAGAGCAGCCTAGATGGACCCCGCGTGCTCGTCACAGTCTTTGATCCGAACCAATCCGTAAATCAAATCGCCGTCACAGATCCGCCTTGGACAGGGACTGCACCACGCCATGCCGCCGCGGAAAGCCCTAGCTTCACCGGCCGCCACCCTCCAGGGCCGCCGCCCCGGGATCCAGACAGAACATTGCCGCTGCCACCGGCCATGTTCCGCCGCCGCCGACCGGCCAAGCCGCCGGCCACTACGACCTCCGCCGCCATGACCATGCGAGCACAGCCAGCTGGCCGACCAACTACGACGAAGAAGAAGGCCACCACCAATAAGCCTAGGACCGGCGCCCCAGACATCCTCGTGTTGCAGATCAAGTCCAGGAGCAGTGCACCGCTGACGGCGATTGAGATCGGTAGCAGAACGAATTAGCCCGTCAAGGCCAGATCCGCCGTTGCTGGTGCCGTCCTCCACCGCCGCCGCCGCATGCACCACTTCCATGTCGCCGCCGATCTGCGCCACCGCCGCCGATCTGGCCGGAAAGGAGCGCCGCCTCCCAACCAGATTGCGATCCGAGGAGAAAACCGTCGCCGCCGCCACGCCAAAGGGCTTTGCCCTGTGACGCCCCGGGCGACGGCGGCGGAGGGGAGCGGAGGTTGGGCGAGGCTGTAGGAGGAGGACGGGGGCTCCCCGGTGCGGGGCGGCGCCGCCGCACGGGGAAGGGACGGGTGGGACGGGACTTGGTTGGTACTACATGTAATTTAAGTACTTATTTTGTTCTTAACAGACGGCCGTGTGTACAAACATGACACGATGATGAGCATCCGCAGGCCAAGCACGACGAGATGGTGCCAAAGAAAAGAAGGTAAAAGAGGAGACGAGCATATGTACCCGGTGCAATGCATGATGACATCCGCTTTGACCCGACTTCCGTCGTGGAAAACCACACTCCCGTCTTCCTGAGCACGGTCGATCTGTGCATACATGCCGAGAAGGATTTCCATGGGATTGTCGTCGGGACAGTGCAAAGTTTGCATCGTGAATTTTTTGGTTGCTATTACTGTGGTATGCTGACATTACCTCGGAATGAAACCACATATTAGCATGTCCGGGCAGCTTCTCGCTGGTGGCAGAAAGCGACCATCTACTGGCGAGATGGACCTCTTTGGCGACGCCAGCGATGTCCCTCGAGATGTCCGTGCCACTCGGTCCACACCCTATCACCACGACAACCTGCCAACCAAATTGAATTTACTGTAGAGTGTTGAGAAACTTCAGATCGCATCGACCGTCGGACAAGTGCAAAAGAAAACAATCACTCGCCAAAAACACACGGAAGGACGGACGCACTTGGCCGTGGAATGGCTCGGGCACACGGTAGCTGGTGCTGTGCAGCTGCTTCCCAGGCCAAGCATCCACGCCTGCGGCACCAAAGCAAACTGTCACGAGCTCGATCGGCGACGCGTTGTGCAATAGGAGGAGTGCGTGCCGGCCGAGAATGAGAGTGGATCAATGTGTTACCGGCAACGTCGGCGAAGTGCGGCTGGGAGTAGTGGCCGTTGCAGATGACGACGGCGTCGAACACCTCCTCATCCGTTTCGCGCTTCTCGCTGCCGGACGCCTTCCTCGAGTACCTGACGCGCCAGCTAGTGCCGCTCGTCTCCCTGCTCACCCGGACCACCTCCGTCTCCAGCCGGACGAGGCCGTCGAGGTCGAACCGCCGCGCGAAGCTCTGGAGGTACCGGAGCACCTCCGCGTGGCCGGGGAACCTGCGGGTGTCGCCGTCGGGGCCCGCGACGAAGGGGAAGTCGAGGAAGCCCATGCACTCGCGCGGGAGGTTGGTGCGGAGGGACGCGTCGAGGTTCGAGCGCCGCTGGGTGACGAGCGGCTCCGGCGAGGCGGACGCGTCGGCATCGGCCTCGTAGACCCAGGTGCCGCCCACGCCGTCGGTGCGCTCGAACACGACGGGGGCGTGGCCTTCGCGTCGCAGCTCGCGCGCCGCCACCAGGCCGGCGGCCCCGGCGCCGATGACGGCGACGCGGAGCGAGCGCGACGGCATCGGGGTATCGGACCGGTCAGGACGACGGGAGGAAGCGGCGGCGCGGAGGAATCGATGTCGCCTCCCTCTCCTGTGTTTTTGTGTTTGTTTTCGGCAGAGCTTCTGGCGTTGGAGGGAGTATCATGCAACATAGATTTCTCGAGGAATTTATTAGGTTAGAGCAACTTTTTAGCACATGCGGCATGGATGATCGCCATAATAACTGCTAGCACAACGATCAGTAAAAAGGAAAAAGAATATTATAGCAGAGTTTTTTTAGGATGAAAGAGAGATTTATTCCATGATAGCAGAGTTACAATCAGCTGGTAAGCTAGGCACGGCCTGCAGGATAGTACGGCTGCTTGTTACACATGCTTACAAGAAGAAGACACGGTCGATCACATACTTCTCCATTGCCCCTACGCTCGGGAGGTGTGGCATCTATGCTTCACACAAATCAGTGTCACCGTGAGGCAACCGCAACCTGGTGATTCACTTGAGGCATGGTGGCTTCAAGTGAGGAGTGCAATTGTGACAAGGGATAGAAGAGGTTTTGACACTATTGTCATATTCGTCGCTTGGTCATTATGGAAACAAAGAAATGCCAGAGTCTTTGGGCGGCTGGAGCAACAGAGGAGGCCGAGACAATTGGTGCATCAAATCTTCGACGAGCTTAGAGAATGGGACGAGGCCGGAGTCGGAAGAATACACCGTTTTGTGAGAAGTTAGATCTTCTTTTTCCTTTAGGTGTTGAGTGGGTTCTGCTAGCATGATGTTCGCATCTATGCCTAGCCTCTTGTAATTATGTTTGCTCTCTTCTATAAAAATATGGTACGCCATTGGCGTACTCTCGAAAAAAAACAATCAACTGGTAAAAGCTCAGCGATACAAGGTGGGCAATTCTGTAGCGAACAAACCATGCTACACTCTAACCTCTCATAGTTTGTCGGGCGATCTGCTACTCTGTTTTGGTTTCTAGAAATTTTCAAAAGAAAAAACTCTCTACCAACTAAAAGAAACTTAATCTCCGAGATTAAATGACCAATATGTTGACCGGTCTAAAATATCTGAGGCCAATGAAGAAAGAACCATAAAGGAGTCAGACTAGATTACCACCGGTTGGTTTGATCGCTCCATGGTGATTGCAAGCCTTCTCTCAACGCATGTAGTTCCGCTTCAAGTGAATCGTTACAGAAGAAAAGGTGTCGGCAGGCTGCAAAGATTAGGCCACCGTCTGAGTTTCATAGGATCATTCCGGAACCCGCGGTTCCATCGGAGGAAAACGAGCTATCGACCAACAAGGCGACATGCCCAACAGCCGGAGCAGGCCATAAATTAGACTATGAAGGCGCTTCTATGCATCACAATAGGTAAAATTTGTGAAGCTCGCTCCAAAAGCAGCCTCCAAAACTAGGTTGTTGAGCTTTCGTTTGGACCTCCCTCAAAACCCAATCATCAACGCGAGGAAGTTTTGTCATCTCCCTCCCCGCACCACGAACATAGATAATCATCAGCGAGGGGGGCGCTACCGCTAACCATCCATCCTATTAATGATGAATTGCTCCCTCAGATTCCCGTGACGGTCCGTCAGACGGACGCACATGACAACATCTTCTCGCGGTCACCGACTATAAAAGCCCAACGACGAGGCACCCCATCTCGAAAACCCTAGCCGGCACCTCCCTCCCTCCTCGCCGCCTCCTCCCCTAGCCAACTCCTCGACTCGCCGCGACAATGTTGTCACGCCATGACACAACCTATTAGCTGAACGTGCTATCGTACAAGAACCTCCTATCCCAGGCTGTGCAAACTCTCTTTGCGGTGCACCAGTCGTGGCAACCGCTACATCCTCCTGCAACGTGTGTGGCACTGGCGGCTCCAGTGGTAGCGGCTGTCCGGATCCGGCGCCTCCCATGGATCGAGCGGCTCCAGTCTAATGGGCGTAGTTGATCTGGAGCCTTGGGACCCTCATCCCCTTCGTCGGCGCTGTCACATCGGCGCCGTGACCTCCTCGTAATGTTTGTCCACATCCTCATCGAGGCCAAGCTCGAACCTGATCCCGAGGACCCACTTGGGGTCGTATTGCAGCTCAACAAGCTCTAGGTGAAGGTCTGCCACCGCGAAGGGGAGCGCATCCGCGAGCGTTTCGTCCCTGTAACGATCGACTAGGAGGAAGAGGAGCAACTCACAGCCGCCGCTCAACGTTTCCAGGAGGAGGATACCAACTTCGCCTACATCGATGAGCTGTCGGGCTCGGACGAGCACATTGACTAGATGGTGGCGGCGAAGAAGCAATGTACAATAATAGCTAGCAATGTCGATTACAAACATTGCATATTATGAAAATGTCGCTTAACGACATTTCAAGTTGCAAAGTATATATAATGCAAATATAGTGTTAATTATGTTTATCATGCCTGATGACGATTATGAACCATTTGGTTTGATCAAATGCCGCTTAAATTAAACCAAATAACAAAAGCGAACGAAAAGAACAGATATAAAGGCTGGCATCTAGTGATTATGTTTTTGCGCACAGCCCAGCAGCCTCCAAATTATTATGGAGCACACTTCTTATAGTGGATGGCGATCCAAATTATGGTGACATACTAGAGTTACTCTTTGCATATCAATCCTACCAACATTTTCGATTACACCCATTGATTTGCACACAAAAAAAATCCACCCATTGCTAGTTATGACCGAGATCGCTTTTTCTGAAAAAAAAAAGACTGAGAATCGCTATCCATCTCAACTGCAAAAAAAAAGAGACTGATAATCGCTATCCATCTCAGTGACACTAAAAGAAAATTATGATTTGTCCCAATTGTTATGCCCCTTTTTCCTATGTTGAGAATCGATCTTGCTGCTTGCTACTAAGTTTAGTTTTTGAGGGTCTGCTGCTTGCTACTAACTATGTTCCAGAATTTCTCCGTGATTGTATTACCCGCGAATGTATTACACCTGAGTAATCAATAAAGCTCCTAAGCTACAAAAATAATAATTATATCCTCCATATTAGGTTAGAAAAGCTCTTTTTTTTGTTAGGCCGGCCTGACCGCTGAGGACAACGACGTGAAAGCATAAAAACAGCGAGACCTCCTACGTTAGCGCCAGTTTTTTTTAGAAGAAGTTAGCGCCTGTTTTTTTTTTTTTTAGAAGAAGTTAGCGCCAGTTAGGTCTGCTGACGCTCACGAGAGACTTGTAGCGGGACGGCCCAGCAACATGCTCTCACAAGCAAACGCAAAGAAAATAAATTAGCAGGTTGTGTCATAGCCAATAAGCACTAGGTTGAACTCAATTAGTTGTTTACTATGAGAAAATAGTGCTATTTGACCCTTTCTTTTGTACAACATTAACATATATTCACTCATATAAATTATTTGAAAAGAAAGCATAAATTTGAAAAATAATTCTTACAAATTTGAAAACAACCACGAATTTGAAAAAGTTCACATAATTGAAAAAGGTTGGTAGGAATTGGAAGAAGTTCACGGACACGAAAAAAGGTTCATGAATTTGAGAAAAGTTCATGAATTTAAAAAAAGTTCATTAATTTCTAAAAACTTAACGAAATTTGGAAAAAAATCATGAAATTTGAAAAAGGTCACGAATTTGAGAAAAAAGTTCTTGAGCTAAAAGTTTATGCATCTAAAAAAGTTCACATATTTGAAAAAAAGTTCAGGAATTAAAAAAAGTTCAATTTGCAAAAAAAAAGATAAAAAGAAAAAGAAAAACATTTCATTGAGCAAAACCATTGCTGCAAAAACAAAAAACAAAAAACCTGCCCGAAGAAACCCGCGGAACCTACAAAACCGATGACAAAAGAACTTACATGAGACGCCCGTTTGCTACCTCGTGTTGCATGGGGAGTGCACCAGTTAATCCAATAGTCTGTAAATGGCGATTAAGGCGGCAAATAAGAATTGGGTAAAACAACCCTGCTCAAGAACAAGTTGTTGGACCTGGGCACTTACAACATTTACAACCGGAATTGGCAAATTCGGACCCCTATATGTTTGCAGATGCACCCATACATGTGTGCGGACAGTGACAAGACACACAACAAAATCCGCCTCCACAACTGGCTCCCTCAAACCGGATCCTCAATTCATACTAGTTTGATGCAGTGTTGTTCACGCATGTCATCGGACTATCAAAAATTGACATGTTCTACTAACCACGAATGAAATGACAATAGAAAAAGTTCATCCACGACCGCCCTTGCCCATGCCGTCTTCGTTGCGAAAGCATCGGTCAAAGATGCAAAACGGATCTAGGCGGATCTGCTCCCTTGTGGATCTCGACGAGAGATCGATCACGTCCACTCCACCCCCACCCCTTCACCCACTGAATGGCCCGGCCTCGTCCTCATGGGACATCCCCTTGTTGTAAAGCTCGAGATGTCGATGCTCATCGGTGACGAGCTCAGATGCTTCTGGTGGAGCTCGACCATGTATTCGTTGCACGCTCCGCCTTGATCGACTCGATGGCATACCGGTTCTCCCGCAACTAATGATGAGAGACCAATAAGGGTCGAGGTCGACTATCGGCGGGACGTTGGGGTATCCCAAGGTGAAGTTCAACTTTGCCTTGCTGTCGTAGAGCCCCACTACCTTGATATGGCACGCCCTCATCGCCAACTATGTCGATTGGCAGGACACCACCCAGTACCGGGCGCTGGAATCTGTGTCCTTGATCTCGGACACCTAGGCCTCCCACGACGGCGGTTGGTCAGTGAAGGAGTGGAGTGGGGGTGCCGCTGTGGTCTCGACCCCAGTTTCGCTGCGAACCTTGGCGTGGATCCATGCTGCACATCGGGAGCGGTGACCACTGACGGTGTGGTGGCTTCGGGAGGGCTGCGTGAGGGCCGTCATGGTGAATTTGGGCACAATGGCGAGGATGAGCTGCGGGGAAGAAAGAGGGGCGATGATGAGGAGCTGGATGTTTTTTTGGAGAATGAATAAATTTAAGGGCCGGCCAACGCGAGGAGTAAAGAATATACTCCTCTAAAGCCTTTAAGGGATCGGCTATGTCCGGTTTAGGACCTTAAAACCAATTTTTTTACTTCTCCAAAAGCTTTTGAGGGATCGACTAGAGATGCTCTTAAGTCCTATCCACAAAGCAACATTTCAATCCTGCCTTGCTAGCGGTAATATCCTTAATTATAGCTCATTTAGCAATTTTAGGTTCTCAACTCTTATGATAGGTTGCTCGTGTGGCTCTTCAAATCATTCTATGTCAGTCCATCTTATACTAGCTTGGCTTTTATAGATTTGCCATCAAAGAAATGGTGAAACACCGAGCTGCGAAGACAATAAGATGACGTCTTCATTAAATTGGCATCAATTTCAAAATTTGTGTATCGTTATCCGTGTTTGCTTTTGTTTTCTCAGTTATATCTTGTTTAATTAATCAATAAAGCCATACGATCCCATTTCTTGAAAAAAGGCCATGTTTTGGCAGAGGTGTGTGCAACTAGTGAGCAAAGTGGTAGGTGGTTCATCGATCATTAGAAGAAGAATTAAGCCAAAAAAAAGAATATTTTGTGGGTAAACAAGGCTTCCACCAAAAGAAGCAAATGAAGGATTTCATAAAATATCTCGTGGAATTGAGAATGAAGTTTCCTTTTGCACACGCGAGATCATCGGTTAGTAAATTGGCTAACTACACCCAATCTTCGAAAAGTCCCGATTGTTTCAAATTTCGGAATGACATAAGAACGAAATCCCCATGAATATGAATATATGATAGAACCTCTTGCAACAAAGTATACGAAAATGCCAGTAAAGGTCAACACATTACAAGAAGCGACAAAAATTACCTACGACTACGTGACCATTCTTCCGCATCAATACCGTCAAAAGGTAGTACACCCTTGTGTCAACGTCGTGAAGACCTGCCTGAAGGCGGGATAAGGATTTTCATCCTGAACTAGAACAATGCCCGTGTGTTGCAGCGGGATATAAATATTCTAGTACTTTAGCTTGTGATTTACCTGTCCATAATATGTGATTGTGGAAATAAATGCATCATTAAATTATGTTCATGATTTAAATTATATTTTGATCATAAGTGATTTACCTGCTCATAATATGCGATTGTGTAAAAAAAATCATCAAATCTACCCGTGATTTACCTTATATTTTGATCATAAGTTTGGTAAGTAAATTAAAATGAAATTGGTTCGGAAGGTAAGAAATTAAGATGATTGATTATTATACGGGGAAGTTTGGACAAATGGGTTGTGGGAAGAAATGTGAAATGGGAACCTTACGTTCTTATTAAATATTCTAGTACGTTAGCTTGTGATTTACCTGTCCTTAATATGTGATTGTGTAAATAAATGCATCATTAAATTATGTTCATGATTTAAATTATATTTTGATCATAAGTGATTTGCCTGCTCATAATATGCGATTGTGTAAAAAAATGTTCATCAAATCTACCCGTGATTTGCCTTATATTTTGATCAGAAGTTTGGTAAGTAAACTAAAATGAAATTGGTTCGGAAGGTAAGAAATTAAGATGATTGATTATTATACGGGGAAGTTTGGACAAATGGGTGGTGGGAAGAAATGTGAAATGGGAACCTTACGTTCTTATTAAGTATATAATACTAAAACAATGCTTGTGCGTTGCAATAGGATATAAATCATCTAGTACGCCAGCTTGTGATTTACCTGTCTATAATAATGCGATTGTGTAAATAAATGAGCATCAAATTCCGCCCATGAATTACCTTATATTTTGATCCGAAGTTTGGTCAGTAAATTAAAGTAGAACTGGTCCAGATGGTAAGTAAATTATGTTGATTTATTATCATACAAGGAAGGTTGGACAAAGGGGAGGTGGGAAGAAAGGTGAAATGGGAACCTTATGTTCTTTTTAAGTAGTATAGGGATAGGGATAATACTAAAACAATGCATGTGCGTTGCAATAGGATATAAATCATCTAGTACGCCGGCTTGTGATTTACCTGTCTATAATAATGCGATTGTGTAAATAAATGAGCATCAAATTCTGCCCATGAATTACCTTATATTTTGATCCGAAGTTTGGTCAGTAAATTAAAGTAGAACTGGTCCAGATGGTAAGTAAATTATGTTGATTTATTATCATACAAGGAAGGTTGGATGAAGGGGTGGTGGGAAGAAAGGTGAAATGTGAACCTTACATTCTTTTTAAGTAGTATAGGGATAGGGATAAAGATAATACTAAAACAATGCCCGTGCATTGCAATAGGATATAAATCATCTAGTACGCCGGCTTGTGATTTACCTGTCTATAATAATGCGTTTGTGTAAATAAATGAGCATCAAATTCTGCCCATGAATTACCTTATATTTTGATCCGAAGTTTGGTCAGTAAATTAATGTAGAACTGGTTCAGATGGTAAGTAAACTATGTTGATTTATTATCATATAAGGAAGGTTGGACGAAGGGATGGTGGGAAGAAAGGTGAAATGGTAACCTTACGTTCTTTTTAAGTAAGTAGAGATATCGGTCCACCCAATGAATACTAGAACATCGACACGACGACAATACCGACAAGGAGATGGCACAAAATTTTCGTCGCCGAGGACAAGACCTTGGTATATCAGATTACAGAGGAGAAAAAGGAAGATGAAACAAACGAATCAGCATGGAGCGAGGCGAACACAACCGAATTCCAAGTCCATGTTTACAAGCACAATCCAGCTGGGAATTCCCACCACCTCATATCTCCCCGGCTGGCCATAAATTAGTGCACCCAAAAATTTATGTGCCTTGCTGACACTACAACTAGCCGCTGCTAACACTTGTCCTAACCTCCCAGTTCCGAGATCCTAGATCTCATGCCTCTGAACAATACAAGATCTTCTTGGCCATTCTGCACACGCTCCTCGGCGGCTCGGATTGCTGCCATCTCTCTATTCTTGGTTTCCATCCGAGGCTTGAGCCTTTCCGGTCGTCTCTGTTTTCAACGGTACTGGTGGTGCAACAGCCACTGCACGAATCATGATGATATAAGTCAAAGTGAATCACATGGTTATGTTTTGCAATTTGCATGCAGGGCACAGACATGAGAAATCGGGGAGAATGGAACGGACCTGTCATGTGGTGGGACGATGGTCTGTGTTGCATGGCGTTGGAGACGCGGCGGAGCACGGCGACCTGCGCGCGCAGGTGGACGACGTAGTCCATGGCCTCGCGGAGCAGCGAGGCGCCGTCGAGGAGCTCGCCGCCGGGCACCATCCCCCGCAGCACCTTGGTCCGCTTCCTCACCAGCCTCCTCGCGATCTCGCCGCTGCTCGTCGTCGTCCTCCTCTGGAGACAGCGCCTCCTGGCCATGTTCTTCCGCCTCGTCGTCGTCTTCACCGTGGCTGCAGCCGGCAACCGCCTAGGCCACGGCAGCGAAGATGATGACGATGCTGCTGCTAGGAGGGCCTGCGGCCACATGGCTCCGCTGCCGCGGGTGGTGGCCATGGCGATGTCGGCGGACGACCTGACGGCGCGCTTTCTCTCTTGCAGGCCCATGGCGCCGTTCCTGCAGGATCTCAGGCTCAGGAGGAAGCTCCGGAGGAACCCCTGCTTGAAGGCCTTGGTGCTGCTGCTAGGGGCCCCCATTGCCGTTGCTCTGCTCGAGCAATGGACTCCTCCTCGATGTCGACGCACTGCCTAGCCAAATTGCTGTGTGTCTGACTCTGACATTGTGTGTGTGCGTGAATATATATCCGCGAGGCGGGGACGAAGAGAGCGCAAGACGGCATGCCGCCACGCACATGTGGTGTGAGCTAGCATGCATTGCGGCCATCTGGGCCGTGGTCCTGCGAGTGACCAATGGCAGTCCTCTTTTGCCGCTTTTCTCATGCAACGCCAGCCTATCCTGTTTAAGCTTGGAAAAAGGTTAACTAGATAGCAGCAGTACGTATCAGGGATTTGCACAGAACATGAATGAACAGCTCGGATTTCTTTATAGTTGAACATGCGCGCATGTGGCTGACGCTCGAGTTGGGGAGTACAAGGTAGGAGTATCCCCGTATCTGATTTCTCCGCATTTTCTTAATGCCACGCTGCCATGATCCTTTCGAGAAACGCATGTTATGTATGCGTGCAACATGGCTTGTAAAAGTACAGCATATTATGTACGAATGTGCACAATGCGGGTGCTGAATGCTAATGGACGTACGCAGATCCGTGCTCTTAAACAGTTTCATCGGTGATCGGAGGCAGCGGATGTTAGACGTACGGTAACGGGGGCCCAGGGCCAAGATGGGCAGGCAAACACGACGGGCAGGCGGAGCACATGGCGGCACATGTAGCGTCGCCCCCCGGGTTGGCAACCCCGCGAGTGATGAAGGAAACGTAGGTGCGTTGGCATGCGCATGTCGCCGGCCGGCCGCGCGCGCATGGGCTGTCATGGCTTGGCAACCGGTTCAGCGCATGCATGGCCGGCCATGTTCCGCCAGCATGTGTATGCAGGCACCAAAAGCTAGCTAGCGCAGATGGGGCACCCAACGGAACCCCCGCCGCACCGACATCGTCGATGGTAAAAATCGGGCAATGCTCATTACGATATCAGTGAGAATCGGGTAAATGTAATTCTCCCGTGTTGGCATAGGGAGGGTCCATGGTAATGGTGGTGGTGGTGGCATATGAAGCCGTCCATGGAATTTTGGTGTCTCTCGAGGCAGAGGGAGGGAGTGTGTCGTGTGTGCTTTTGAGGAAAAGGCAAGGAAGGGGCGGCGTGGGCGCGCTCACATGGCGGCCACATGGGCTTCCTCCCCAAACCCGGCGCGGGCGCACATGAATCCCTTCCCCGGCTCTCCGTGTCACGCCGGCCCGATCGCGTGCGCTAGCTAGCTGTACGCGCACAGTACGCCTCCTCCTTGGACCTGCAGGTGCCTCCGTCTTCTTTTCTCTCGCGCCGTTGCGTGGCTGGGACCGGCCGGCCGGCCGGCCGGCCGGGGGATGGATGGAGTGGCATGATCACGGAGCACGCGCGCGTACGTACCTACACCCCATGTGAGCTTTAAATTTCTCGGCCTGGTTGGTTTGTTTGTGCGGGGCGGAGATACGCGGGATACGAGGGTATGAGATGAGATGAGATGCGTGTCCCGGTGTCACATGCGAGATACGGAGTATATGCAGCACAGCAGCAGCAGGCAAATCCTAACAAGAAAGATTTGGGGTGGGATTTTGCTGCGGGCGGCGGTGCATGGATGCGAGGAAGTTTCGGGGGGCAATGTCGATGCGAGAGCTCTGAGATCGGGTGATGAAGACCGCGATCTCGACCTCTGTTCATGTGTTTGTGTCAGATGGGCCGTACCATGAGATGCAGTGATGCTACACTTACCGGGAGACTTTTTACAGACTTCACAGAGTAGCAAACGTGGAAGAATAGGATTGGGTTTAAGGGGGTGAGAAGGGGCCCACCCCTCCTGAAATTCAGGGGAGGCTAGTTTGATTAGTTTTGTAAAGGTCCGTGAGTCTAGCATTTTTGGCATGAGATGTTGCGCCGGACGGACCATAATAAGAGCGATTGTAGCTAGTAGGTCGACTTAGTAGAACTGTATTTTTTTATGTATAAATAGGCTTTTCCTTATTTATGTAACAGAGATGCTATTTTTCATTCGACTGGTTTTAATTCGCTTTATCGGAAAAGGCTTTCGCGCCGCTTTATATATAAAGCAAACCATCACAGCCACAAGGTTCAACACAACATACACACATACAAGATAGCACGACACAAAGTACGGAGTACGAAAGGTAAGGGTACAGCTCAACAAGCCCTTAAAATGAAAAAAAAGGCGGGCGCGCCGCAAACAAAGAAGCTAATCCGGCTCCGGTGGTGGTGGAGGAAGCGGCGATGCCAAGCGAAGAGCCATTGAGCGAAGGTCAGCGATGATGATGTTGATGGCGTCCCGGTCCGAAGGGCGGTCGCACGTCGCAGAGGGACACGCTAGATCACAAGCTTATTTCGAACCATCCAAAGTGTCCATGCAAGGACACCAATCACTAGCCACCTAATGTGGCGGCCCGTTAAGGGTAAGGTCTGAAGCTCGGCGAAGAGATCCGGGAAGTTGGTGTTTCACCAACGACCACCAACCACCTCGCGGAAGCAACTCCACAGGAACTGGGGGGACATACAGAAAAAGAAGATGTGGTCCGAGTCTTCCGCCGTCCCACATAGAGGACAGATCCCATCACCCGGGGCATGCCGCTTGAGCACCTCCACGCCGGAAGGAATGCGGCCCCGGATCCATTGCCTAGAAAGATCCTGATCTTCAAAGGAAGCTCGATCGACCATGTCATCACCAAGGGCACATGTCCATTCGTGCTGGATTTTCGAATCGACAGTTTTTTCCGTTCTCATTGAACTTCACTCAAAATTTCTCTGGATGTCCGATCCCCTGCTATGATTCGTGCTGGATTTTTGAATCAACTTTTTTTCGTTTTCATTCAAATTTTGGATATTCGATCATACACTGCGATGGCTATAGCATTTCACCTTTATTCAAAATTTGATATTTTGTCTTCTCTGTTACGTCATTCTTCGAATAACTATATAATTTATCTCCTCTTTTGTTGTCCTAAAATTACTATTGCCAGTCTTTAGTTTTTTTAACACATCAGTCCCTGTAGGAGAACGGTTTGACAAAGCAATACTCGATGTATTGATCGGGTGCAGGTGCACGTATATAAAGAGTACAAGTGGGTCTCAACCTCAACTATACAAGACTAGAAGGTGGGCTAGGATATACACTTACATGCAACACATATATTCAACACCCCACCGCAGTCGAAGCGTCGCCGGAGACACAGAGACTGGACCGAAACTCCTCGAAGACGGGAGTAGGCAATCCCTTAGTCATCACGCTAGAAAACTGTTGCGTCGTCGGAACATGGAGAACCCGAACACGGCCAAGTGCAACCTACTCACAAACGAAGTGAATATCGAGCTCAATATGCTTCGTACGACAATGGTGCACCGGGTTGGCGGAGAGGTAGACCACGCTGACGTTGTCGCAGTAGACAAGTGTGGCCTTGTGAACATCACAAAGCAACTCCTGGAGCAGCTGACGGATCCAAGAGCATTCCGCCACGGCCCGATACTTTGCCTCGATTCTGGAGCGGGAGACTGTGGGTTGTCGCTTGGATGACCAAGAGATCAACGAGGGCCCAAGGTAGACGCAATAGCCGGACGTAGAGCGGCGGGTGTCGGGGCAGCCTGCCCAGTCGGCGTCCGAGTAGGCGACGAGGTCGGTGGAGGCGGTGGCCATCAGGGTGAGTCCCATGGACATAGTGCCGCGTGTATAATGGAGAATACACTTCACCAAGGTCCAATGGGAGTCATGCGGGGAGTGCATGTGGAGGCACACTTGCTGGACAGTGTACTGCAGGTCCGGGCGTGTCAGCGTCAAGTACTGTAAGGCACCAACAATGGAGCAATAAAACGCTGCATCGAACACGAGAGACCCCTCTAGGGAAGAGACCTTCGCCTTCGTGTCGATAGGGGTGGGTGCCGGCTTGCAGTTAAGCATACCAGCGCGCTAAGCTCGTGGGCGTACTTCTGCTGATGCAGAAAGAAGCCATCAGCCCGACGGACCACCTCGATGCTGAGGAAGTAGGGCAGAGGCCCCAAGTCCTTGAGGGCGAACTCATCACGAAGACGAGCCGTGAGCCGCTGAAGGAGCTCGGGGGCGGACACCGTGAGAATGATGTCGTCGATGTAGAGCAGCAGATATGCCGTCTCAGCTCCCTGATGATACACAAAGAGTGAGGCATCGAAGCGAGTGGACTGAAAGCCCAGAGACTGCAGGAAGGCGGTGATACGCTGGTACCAAGCCTGTGGCGCCTGGTTCAACCCGTAAAGAGAATGGGAGAGCAAGCACACGAAGTCCGGATGCTCGACATCGACGAAGCCAGTGGGATGCTCACAAAACACCTGCTCGGCAAGATGACCATGCAAGAAGGCGTTGGAGACATCCAACTGATGCAGAGGCCAGACTCGCGAGACTGCCAACTGAAGCACGGTGCGGATCATGCCCGGTTTGACAACCGGCGAAAGTGTCGGTGAAGTCCACGCCCACACGTTGCCGAAAATCACGAACCACCCATCGAGCCTTGTAGCGCTCAAGAGAACCGTCCGGGTGGGTCTTGTGTCGGAACACCCACTTGCTAGTGATGTCATTGGCACGAGGGGGTCGCGGAACAAGATGCCATGTGCGGTTGCACTGCAAGGCGTCGAACTCCTCCTGCATCATTGCGAGCCAGTGGGGATCCCGAAGGGCAGCATGAGCCGAGGTGGGGATGGGTGACGGCGTCGATGTCGAGGCAACACACACATACTCGTCGGAAGAGTAGCGGGCCGATGCACACCGGCCCGAGCACGGGTCGTCACGCCAAGAGCCAGACCAGCGGCGCCGGCCAAGCCAGTGACGGTCGGGCTGGCAGCAGCGGCCGGACCAGCAGCCGTGGGAGTGGCGACGGATGAGGAGGATGTCGAGCCCGTCGCCGGAGAGGCGGCGCCGACCGGGGTGGTGGGCAGGGTGCCCACTACGGCGCCGGGGTGGGGGCCTGGTCTGACTCAACCTCGTAGGAGGGAGTCGGGGACCCAGGGGCCCAGTCCGACTCGACCTCGGGGGGGGGGGGGAGTCGGGGACCCGGGCGGCGGTAGAAGGTGTCGGGCTGGTGGGACCGCCTACGGTCATGACCGCGCATCACGCCAAGCAGGGGGCGCGGGGTTCGGCGCCCAGGGAGCCAGAGCCGGAGAGACCTAAAAAAGGGAACACCGTCTTGACAAAACACATATGCCTCAAGGTGTACACGCGGTGAGTGACAGGATCATAGCACCGGTAACCTTTGGTGTTAGAGGGATAGCCAAGAAAGAAGCATGGGAGTGATCGTAGTGCGAGTTTGTGTGGAGTGGTGGACGCGGTGGTAGGTTAGCAAAGACACCTGAAGATGCGGAGACCGTCATAAGACGGTGGTGCACTGAAGAGAAGGTGGTGAGGGGCGTAGTTCCACCGAGGACGACACAGACGGATGTTAACTAGAAGGGTAGTAGTGGCAAGAGCATCAGGCCAAAACCGGGCGGGCACGTTAGAGTGAAAGAGTAAGGTGCGAACACAGTCATTAAGAGTGCGAAGAATGCGCTCGGCGCGGTCGTTCTGCTGTGAGGTGTACGGACAAGTTAAACGGAAGATAGTGCCGTCAGAGGCGAGAAGGTTGCGGAGAGCAACATTGTCGAACTCTTTTCCGTTGTTGGTTTGGAGTGCAAGAATGGGGCGACCGAACTGTGTGGTGAGATAGGAATAAAAGGATATGAGTGTAGCTAAGGCATCGGATTTGCGACGAAGAGGAAAAGTCCACATGTAATGAGAATAATCATCTAAAATCACCAAAGAGTATAGGTAGCCCATGTTACTTGCAACGGGAGACGTCCAAACATCACTATTAAGTAATTGAAATGGAAAAGTAGAAACAGTTGTAGACGCACTAAAGGGAAGACGAACGTGCTTGCCTAAACGACAAGCCTCACAAGTATGCTCGTCGAGCTTATTACATGAGAAAAAAACTCCTAAGAATTTGACACAAAACGGTGGGGTTGGGGTGGCCCAAGAGAGCATGCCAAAGGTCGACGACGGTGGCGAGGGCGACGAGAGTGGAGGTGGAGGCGCCGGCGTGCACGGGATAGAGCTCATTGGGGCTGTCACATTGGTGAAGTACCATCCGGGTACGGGCGTCCTTCATAGAAAAACCAACACCGTCAAATTCACCAGTAAGTGGGTTCTGACGAGTAAGACGACGAACAGAAACTAAGTTCGTGACTAATTCAGGCGAAACAAGAACATTAGACATAGTGATGGGTGTGGAAGTGGAGGGAAAACTAGTGCTACCGATGTGAGTAATAGGTAAAGAGGAGCCGTTTCCAACGGTGATACGAGTGGGTGTGTGAACGAAAGTGGAGGAGGTTAGGTTGCCGGGATGACTTGTCATGTGCGCTGTAGCACTTGAGTCCATGTACCAGTCGCCTCCACCGCCATAGCTACTCGACGACGGCGTAGAGTGCAGGGCGGCCAGGAGGCGGGGTCCCATGGCGCAGGAACCGGCGGCGGCAGAGGGCCCCCGTAGGGAGGCACCAGGGCGGGCGGACCATAACCACCAAGAGGTAGCGGCGCGAGGGGGCGATGTTGCCGGCGCCGGCGGGCTGGTAGGGCGTGCCGAGGAACGCCTGGCGGCCCGCGGGGCGAGGACCGAGAAGACCCGGCGCAGGAGCCCGTGGGACGAACATGTGATAGGCATGCACGACGCCCGTCCACGGGTTCTGCCCGGCTACCCACGGCGGAGGGGGCGGCTGGTAGCATGGCGCCCCCTACACCCTGGGCCAGCTGCTGCTGCTGGTGGTGGCGATCCCCGCCGGTTGCGCCAGCCCCCTCCACCTTGCGGCTGCTGGGGAGGCGGGGGGGGGGGGGGGGGGGGTGGCGCGGGCCATAGCGGGTAATACCCGGCTAGCACAGGAGGGCGGGGCTGGGTCGGCGCGGCCGATGGAACGGGGCCGCCGCGGGTGGTGCCGGCGGCAAGGGCGGTGTGCTGGACCCGCTGCTTCACCTTTGTCATCTGGCGCTCCTCGAGCTTGAGGTACGCGATGACGCGCTGAAAGGTGGTTGTGGCAGCAAAGTGAGGTTAGAAGCCGCGTTGCCGAAATCCTCGTTGAGGCCGGCGGTGAGGATGCTCAGCATGAGGTCGTCGGAGACTTTGGCACTGATGTCGCGAAGTTCATCGGCGAACATCTTGAGCCGCATGGAGTACTCATCGATGGTGGAGTTGCCCTGGTGACAGTCGAAGAACTCCTGCTGCAAGAAAACAAGGCGCTGAAGTTTGTTGTCGGTGAAGAGCGCGTTGATCTTGGTCCACACGACGCAAGCATCGTCGTCCTCGGCGATAACCGTGTGGAAGATGTCCTTGAGACGGTTTGATAAAACCATCGGATGTGCGTGGCCTCAATGGCGGAGCACTCCGGATCGCCCTTCATGTAGTTGCCGTCCACAGAGCCATCGATGTGCTTGGGGAGATAGTACTCGCGGAAGACAAGGTTGAAGTAGGTCTTCCATGCGTAGTATGAGGTGCTGGAGCTGTCGAAGTGGATGGGGACCCGGGCCTCGATGTTGAGGTCGCGGATGGCGGCGGCGGAGGGCTCGGGGCCGGCGAAGGGGTTCGACGAATGTGTGGTGGAGGAACTCGGGGAGTCCATGGCGCGGCTAGGGTTAGAGGAGCGGCTAGGGTTAGGGTTGGAGGGAGAGAGAGGGAGGTGGGCAGCGGTGGCGGGGGGGGGGGGGGGGTGCGACGGCTGCGGGTGGGAGGGCGGCAACGGCGGCGGGAAAAGGTGGCGGCGCGACGAGGCAGCAGCGGCGCGGCAAGGGAGGCGCACGGCGGCTGCAGGTCGACGTGGCGGGAAGGAGCGGAAGTGGCGGCGGTGTCGGAGGAGGACACGGCGACGGCGGGGTGCCGCGGCGGTAGGAAGCAGCGGTGGCGGCGGCTTGCCCTAGGTTAGGACCTTGAGAGATGAAACCATGTAGGAGAACGGTTTGGCAAAGCAATACTCGATGTATTAATCGGGTGTAGGTGCACGTATATAAAAAGTACAAGTGGGCCTCAACCTCAACTATACAAGACTAGGATATTGGTCAGGATATACACATATACATACAACACATATATTCAACAGACCCAAGCGCTCATATATACACGCATACACTGACCCTTATGAACGCGCGCACACACACCCTACCCCTATGAGCACCTCCGAGAGACTGAGCCAACATATCATCTTGAGATTTTACGAAGTCATTATAGGCACCTCGTAGTAGGCGCCTCATAGTCGACAGGAATTTTTCCTCCCACTAAACACGCATCGTCGAAAATCCTGAAATAAATTCATGATAAATGCGAACATCAGGGCTTGAACCCTGATGGGCTGGGGATACCATTGTCCACCTAACCATCCAACCACAGATTAGTTCGCAATCTTTAGTTTTCACATTACAGTTTTCAGACTTGGAAGTTGCAGTTTACCTTTTTATTGTAACGAATACATTGAATTACTATGAAATTATGTCCATGCTAGCATTGAAAATGATGATTAATTTTTGGTTCTCCCACTCACTCCCACAGAGTTAGTGTTATCAAAGTGCACCTTTTATAGTTCCAAAGAACTTAGAAATCCAATTGGGCTCTTGAGAGCATATGGTCTTGCTAACATAAATGTTTTATTGCAAATTTTTTAAAAATATAAAACATATGTGTGTTCATTGTTACACCCAAATGCTACATGTGAATTTTTATGGTGAAAGCTTAAGCATTTTAACCTATGCAAAAAAAGGTCGAACGCCAGATGTTACCTTCAAATATTACACTTATTTTTTTTCGACAAAGCACTTATATTCTGTTTTGCACGATACTAATTGTCAAGCATGCTTTGTTACACTAACAAGAACACCTACCAAAAATTCAGAATTTTTGAATTTTATTTTGAATTTACTATTCATTCGAGAGCATATACACCTAGAACACCTACCAAAACGGCCCTCCCGAAGCATTGGGAAGAGGTCATATTCAAATGCTGGAGGTTTGCATCACTCCATGGACATCACCAGAGCACGGCTGGGTTAAGCTAAACATGGATGGTTCTCTGGCTACATCGAATGGCATAGCACAAACGACATGGTATTACGGGATGATACTGCAGTGACAATATTTACGTCATGTCGGCAATTATTCATTTGTTATGATGCCATTGAGGTTGCGCTATCCGCGATTAAGGAAGGAGGGGCGCCTGTGACACGACGGAGTCAATTGCCCATTGTGAATTAATTAGATTGTTTGGAGATGATCAATCTTGTGAAAAGGGGGGAGAGGGATAAGTCAAGATATGGTTTCTTGGTGCACAAAATCAAACGTCTTATTTTTTTAGAAAAGGAGGAAGACCTTCTGCATCTGCATCTGGGCGATGCATGCAGCCACTTTATTAATTATTCACAAAAGATCTTAAAAAAATACATCATAAGTCTGAAGCCACCGTCTAGGCAACATCCGTCGCTACTTCTATCTAGTTGATGAAGGGATGCTGATAGTCCAGGCCTAATACCACAGTCCTCGCAGCCAAGCCTAACATCTAAGACCTGGGGCTCCAAACAAGTCACTTGCCGGGTCTCGGGCACACACCGGTCCGGCGCCAGAGGCCGCCGCCGCCAACTGCCACCACTCCATCTTCAGAGTTGTACTTATGCATCAACCTTGCTCGGTCTAACTGTCGTCGACGCCATCAAGGTGCCCAATGGCACCACCTCCTTGTGCGCGAATAGCTGAGCACGTCGCGGTCGCTAGCGGTGCACCTCAGCACCATGTCGCCAAGTACCACCAGCCGACACAGTTTGAAGTCTTTGGAAGATCTGTCGTGCGTAGCAACTGCCGACCAGGCATGACAAAGCGTAGCACCTGTCGGTCAGACATGGCTTGACATCTTCACCGAAGCTCCTTGCAAGACGAAGCCGCTCCACCTCCTGCCTCTGACTTCCAGCGCTGCTCCACAAACGATGCTCCCAAGAGAGAAACGACATCGCAGTGCCGCCATCGTCCGATCTGGAACACCAGATCCTAGGGTTTCCCCTGGAGCAGCACGAGTGGGTCGACAGTAGTTACATGACGATGTCTTCATCAAGATAACAGCGTAAAACACCGCCATCGCCTACAGCCGGCTCGGTTTTCACCGGCAACCATGTCTCCCCAACTCGCAACCGGGACTAGATGATGGATCTCGAGATCCGACCACCCAGCCTCTGGCCGGCCACCTCCGACGAAGAAGATGACCACCACCGCTGGCTACACCGGCCAGAACAGATCTGCCGGAGGTGCCACCGAGCAGTCCACCAGGCCCTCGACGCTGTCGCCGATCTAAAGCCAGATGATGCGCCGCCGTAGACCGCATCGCGCCGCCGCCCGATCCCAGCCAGCCGCCGCAGGCAGCCGCCCATGGCCCGAGGCAGGGCCGACCACCGCCGCCGCCGTCGAAGCCATCGCCACCGCTTCTAGATCGATCGCACCTCCACGCGTGTTGGGGCCCCGCCACCCCTGAGACGCGGGAGAGAGGAAGGACCCCCGCCACCGCCGTCGGCCTCCGGGCGCAGGCCGGCAGCGGCGGGAGGAAGGGATGAAGATGATTTAGGACCCGAAGGCGGCTAGGGTTGGGGTGCCACCCGAGTCGCCCGAGCGGGGGGCGACACGGGGGAGCAAGGGAATTTTAGGTAAGATTGATATGTCCTCAAAACCTTCTAAGCCATCTAAACATCTCATGAAAGATCAAAGTGTGTGTGTTACTCAGTGTGTGGTGTACTCAAAACCTTTTAAGCCATCTAATGGCGGATTATGGTAGGGTTGAAGGTTGCACTACTGTGTGGCTATGGTCAGTACATCAGGAGGGCAGCAAACAATGTTATATCAAACATAACCTAGTTATATGAGTAATATAAGTATTTTCGGGCCAAAAATAGATACCGTTGTTGTATACAACTTGATGTACTACCGGAGTTCTTTGCATGTTAGCCTGGATTTTTCATGATTCAGTTCTTACCACCCATAATTAATTGGGTTGGATTTTCAAGGTGATACTGATTTTGTTTCCAGTCAAACATCATAATTTGGTTTCATATACATATATAGTCGTGTTTTTATTGGCTAAATTTATTGATTGAAGGGCAAATCGGTTGGAAATAGACACTCCACTTTATGTATGTGCGGTATATGACATAATACGAGAGTGACTATAGCTAAGTCAAACTTAGAAATAGTTATTCTTGGTTAAGATGATAGTTGCTCGATCAATATATTCTTATTCTTTTCTATTGCACAGATCCTCACTAGTAAAAATCGGGGTTTGGAAGCGGTATTCACACCTGGGCTGGCGGCGGTTACTCAATCCGCCTAAAAGCCTATATCTCTAATACTCAAGATGTCGGAGATGGTTTCAGAAACGTATTACTTATTGAGTTTGTGTTGGTTTTTATAGGGGAACGTTGCATGAAAAATATAAAAAAAATCTAGGCACATGCAAGATCTATCCATGGAGATGCATAGCTACGAGAGGGGAGAGTGTGTCTACGTACCCTCGTAGACCGTTAAGCGGAAGCGTTTATCAACGCGGTTGATATAGTCGTACACCTTCACGATCCGCCCGATCAAGTACCGAACGTACAACACATCCGTGTTCAGCACACGTTCAGCTCGATGACGTCCTCGCCTTCTTGATCCAGCAAGACGGGTAAAGTAGTAGATGAGTTCCGGCAGCACGACGGCGTGGTGACGGTGGTGATGCACCTATCTCCTGCAGGGCTTCACCAAGCACTACGAAAATATAACCGAGGATGAACTAGAGGTAGAGGGGCTCCGCACACGGCTTGGGGATCGTGGCGTGTGTTGCTCCTCTCTCTCCTCACATATATATAGGTGGAGGGGGAGAGGAGGCAGCCCTAAGGCGCCCGCAAGTGGCCGGCGGCTGCCCTAGAGGCCTGCCTAGCCACACGCCCCCTTCCATATATGGACATGGGGGGAAGGAAAGGGGGGCTAGCTGCCTTAGGGTGCCTCCCCCTTCCTTCCCTCCCTTCCTTGGCGCATGGGCAGGGGTGGAGGGGCGCGCAAGCCCCCTTGTGAGCTGGTGTGCTTCCCCCTCTTTGCCAATAGGGCCCACCGCTTACCGGTGGCCTCCCGAAACCCCTTCAGGCACTCCGATAAATACCCGGTATGTTCCGAAACTTTTCTGTTGACCAAATACTATTGTCCTATATATCAATCTTTACCTCCGGAGCTCCTCGTCATGTCCTTGATCTCATCTGGGACTCCGAACAACATTCGGTCACCAACTCACATAACTCATATAATACTATATCGTCAACGAAAGTTAAGCGTGCGGACCCTACGGGTTCGAGAATGATGTAGACATGATCGAGACACCTCACCGGTCAACAACCAATAGCGGGACCTAGATGCCCATATTGGTTCCTACATATTCTATGAAGATCTTTATCGGTCGAACCTTTATGACAACATACATAATTCCCTTTGTCAATCGGTATGTTACTTGCCCGAGATTCGATCGTCGGTATCTCCATACCTAGTTCAATCTCGTCGCCGGCAAGTCTCTTTACTCGTTCCGTAATACATCATCTTGCAACTAACTCCTTAATCACTTTGCTTGCAAGCTTCCTTGTGATGCTGTATTACCGAGAGGGCCCAGAGATACCTCTCCGACACACGGAGTGACAAATCCCGATCTCGATTCACGCCAACTCAACAGACACCTTAGGAGATACCTGTAGAGCATATTTATGATCACCCAGTTACATTGTGACGTTTGATAGCACATAAGGCATTTGTCGGATTCTGGGTTCCGGCAAACCCTTGAGGTTCGAACACTGGGGTGCGCACGAAGATCTCTCTCTTCCTAGCTCGCTCTCGCAACGATCTCAAGGCCTAGCTCGCCGAACCCAAGGAACAAGAGACACGAGAGTTTATACTAGTTCGGGCCACCGTTGTGGTGTAATACCCTACTCCAGTGTGGTGTGGTGGATTGCCTTGTAGGGTGAGGATGAACAGTACAAGGGATAAACAACCTCCTGAGGAGAGGTGTTCTTGAGCTCGGCGAGCTTGTGTGTGTGAGGATGGTCTGAATGATCCGTCTAAGATCAGTCCATCCCTGACTACAGTGGTGGCTAGTCCTATTTATAGAGGCACGGGTCCTCTTCCCAAATATTTGGCGGGAAGGGATCCCACAATGGCCAATTTCGAAGGGAGACAACTAGTACAAGCTCTCCTGACAAAAGGTGGTCTTCGACTACCAAAGGCTCCGGTGGTGACGCCGTCGTGGGCTCCGCAGTGACCTCCGTCCGGCTGGCCTTGGTCTTGTTGCACCGATACGGAAACCTTTGCCTGACGCCTCGGGACTCCTCGCCTGCGCTTGCCCCTTTAGCACCAAAGAGGCAACGGGTACTCTGCGCCCCCTTGCGCCCGCCTGGCCTTGGTCGTCATGGCTCACGTCACGTGCACCTCACGAGGTACCCCTTGCATAGATATCTCCATTCCTCGAGAGCCAGCCTAGGGAGGCTGCCCTGAGGAGGTCTTGCGTCGTCCGCCTCGCGAGGCTTGGCCCCTCGCGAGGGTCTTGAGTGGTTGTTGATGAAGATGGGCCGTACCAGGACGTTGGTGGAGCCACGCCCTGGGCCGCAGGCAGGCAAGTCTGGGTACCCCCGTTCCCAGGACGACGACAGTAGCCCCCGGGCCCAAGCCGCGCTCGTACTTGGCTTCGAGGCGAAGCCAAGGGCCAAGTGCGGAGCGCCGCGGGCCCCAACAGCCTACGGCCTTGATTGACGCGTGGCGGTTGATGGGACGTGGGTGCCTCCACTTCCCCATGCAGCCTCGATTTCCGCCTAGCTAAGCAGCCACCGTCGCCTACACAGCACCGCCCCCATTACAGGTAGGTGCCCTGCAGCTCCCTCGTCTTCCGGCAAACAGCGGATCCTCTCCCCCGGTCCGATCTGACACCAACTCTCTCCGCCGCCATGGCACCAAGCCAGAAGAAGAAGGGGAAGAAGGAGTCATGTACCTCAGCCCCCACGCCGCCGGTCTTCAAGCCTGCTGTCGAGCGGTCGGTGGTGCTCAACCAGGAAGCGATGGACAAGGTGCGCCCAGCGCTCGCCGCCGATTCCAATGAGTGGGGGTGTGACGGTGGCCTGGCCTGCTCCCCGCGCTGAAATTTACATGAGGACCACCGAGGTCCCCCTCCATCTTCACGCCCTCTGGGCTCGTCTGATCCCTCCCTTCTCCGACTTCTTCAATGCGGTGCTTTCGCATTATCAGATCAACGCACTGCACCTTGATCCCCAATCCATCATCCTCCTTGCTGTCTTCGCCTTCGTCTGCGAAGCCATGGTGGCCATTGCCCCTTCCATGGCCTTGCTCCGCCACTTCTTCTCTCTGCATCTGACAGATGCTCTCCAGCGCTCGGGGTGTGTATATCTCCAGGCTGTGGCGGCGACGGCCGGCTCGGGGATCGATTTCGAGCTCTCACCGGACGTCGGAGGTTTTTGGAAGCGATGGGTGTTTGTGGGTGTCGGTGTGCGCAATCCCTTGCTGCTGCTCCCGCGGATTCCGGCCGCCCCAAGCTCCGGCTGGGGGCACGCAAGGCTCACCGACCGACGGCTCGCGCATGTCTAGCACCGGCTGGCCAGGTTGAAGGGCCTTGGGGTGACGGAGCCTATGGTGGTGAAGGAGTTCATCCGGTGCCGCATTGCTCCGCTTCAGCGTCAGTCCCAGTCGATGTGGACCTTCTCTGGCTACGGGGACCGCATGAGGCTTCAGGTGCCGGCTCTTGCCCCTGAGGCACGGTGCTTGAGCTCCTGATGGGCGACCCAACACCAGCCAGCCTGCCGGAAGAAGGTTGTCTTTTATACTGCTGCTCGAACAAGGTGGAGTTCGTGAAGCAGATGCCCCCTTCGACGAATGGGGACTACGCCCGATTGGCCTTGAAGGGCCTCGCGAGAGCCGTGTCTTTGTGGCTCCCTTTCCCGCCGCCACCGCGGTGATCTCCCCGAAAGTGGGCGTAGGGGGGCGACCACCATCGGCTGCTGATGACGCGGCTGCCGAGGAACCGGCGCCGCTTGGGGCTCCTGAAGGGTTATCCCCAGGGCCCCGAGAGAGCCGTCCTGAGGAAGCGGCCGGGGGGACGACACAGTCCGATACTCCTGTGGCTGAAGCCCCTGAGACCCCGGCGAGTCGCCACGAGGCGGGGGCCAAGGTCCCCACACAATCCAGCACCCCTGAGGTCGCCTCCTCAGGAGGGACACCAACCGCGCCCTTCATTGGTGACCGCACCCAGGGCTTCGGCCGGCTCCGACCGAACTTCGAAGCGCTCCGCAAGAGGAAGTCTCCCGAGAAGCGGCCTCCGCCTACCTCGGGCTCCCCGCTGATCCTGGGCGCCTCCTGTCGACCTGCCGTGCATGGCGCGAGGCCTGCCGGGGAGGCGGACGCGCCAGCCTGGCGTCTTGACCCTGCACTCTTGTCGTCCCTCCTTCATGGTCCTGCCTGGGGTGCAGAGAGTGTGCCGAGGGCCCCACTGCTGGTCCTTACCCGCGGCTGGGCGACACCGGACCTGGCCTCACCTTCAAGCAACGAGGTTCTGCCCCACCGGGCCTCCGCCGAGGCCCGAAGGGCAGCCGAAAAGGCACCAGCCCCCAGCTCCCTGCCGGGAGCGGGCGAGCTACTTCGAACTTCTCCGACAGGCCTTGGCGCGGAGGACGGACCTGGCCGCGCGTTCAAACTTGCACGCGGGCGCAGCGCCGTCCGCCATGAGCTCCTCTGGGAAGCGATGGGTGTGCTGAGCCAGCTTGGGGAAGAGCTCGTGGATGTCGACGCCCGCCTTGAAACAGAAGGCCTTCGGCTAGCGGACGAATGGCATCAGCTGAAGGTAGCCATCAACCTTGGGCGTCTCCAGCACGAACGCGCCAACGTGAAGGCCGAGGTGTCCCTTGCTACCTCGCGCGAGGCCAGTGCCCGGGCCTTGGAGGAGGCCAGGGAAGCTGACCACCGCCGCGAGGCCGCAGAGAAGCGCGAAGGGGAGCTCCGGGCTCTGAACGCCTCCCTGGAGCGACAGGTCAAGGCGCGCAGAGCTGCCTTGGCATCGATGAAGGGGGCGCCCTACGAAGAGGGGGAGCTCTTGAAACGTGAGGAGGCGCTGATGCTGGAGGCCATGGAGCGCAGCCTCGAGCTTGAACGGTTGGAGACGACGGAGCATCAGGTCGCCCAGGCGGAAGTCGACCCCAGGGTGGCGGAGGCTCCTGCAGATCTCGCCAACATGCATGACCTGAAGCTGAAGCTCGTGGAAGCCGAAGCTGAGGGCAGAACCGCTGCCCTTAGGTCGAGGCGGAGCAGCGTGAGAAGGCCGCCGCAGCGGCCCTGATCTCCATCCAGGCTGAGCCGGCCTCCGCCCGCGCCGAACTGCTTCCGCTTCTGCGGCGGGTTGCTGATGCTGAGTCCCTCGCGCGACAAAGCAGGGAGGAAGCGCTCCGCCGGTAGACGTTACTGCGCGAGCACACTCCCATGCTCCGGGCCCTCAGGGTGAGGGCCAACCAGGTGCTGGGTGCCATCTGCGACGAACATGCCCCTCACCCCCACGCAGAGGACTATGCCAGCCATCTTCGCTTCTTCACCGACGTCGTCGTGCGCCTGGAGGACTGGGCCGAGAGGGCTCGCGAGCTTGTCGAGGAAAAGAGCCGGGGCCTCCTTGGACGCACGTTCTCCCGCGTCTTCAACCATCTTTAGAATGCCAACCCCAACTTCGATTTTGATGCCGCCATCGCCCCAGTGCCTGGAGCTATCCGGGACAACCTGGCGCGCTGGGTGGACGATAACGTGGATTCTCTGGTCATGGCTTTTGCTTCTGATGACGATGCAGTGGTGGTCGTGGCGGATGAAGGCGGCGTGGTCGATGATGATGAAGACGACGCTAGCGACGACGCCAGCAGCATGTCCGGGAGCGATTCGGGAGATGCTGCGAGCGGCATGTATGATTGAGCCCGTGCTCCTTTGTTTTGAACCTGCACGCAAAAGCTTGGGCATGGCCCTTCAATATGTAAGAGCATTTTGGGGTGGGGGAGCCCCTCATGTAATCAGACTATTGTTTTATTCCTTGAGCCAGACTTAAGACGTGCTTTTGCGAGTCCTCAAGTTCTTCCGCGAGCTTGCTGTAGTAACTTACCTCAGTCCAGACAAACCTTGGACTGGCCTTGTGGTTGCCGGTGTGTGTTTCTCGCGAGGGTAGTCCTTCGTGGGCCCGCGAGGCGTTGGGCTCCTGATGAGCCTGCTAGTCCGCCCAAGAGGGCCTTGCGAGAAGCGAGCGCCTGAGCGCAGCAGGATGCGCGCGCATGCCACGTCCAGCCCCCGCTTGCAAGGTGCTCGTGAGGGAGGGGTAGCAGGCGCGGGCCTCAAAACAAGGCACAGGACCAGAAAACTCAAGAAACCAACACGAACGATAAAAAGACGCCCCCCGCACTTGTCAATGAAAATACAATTTCAAGTTCAAATCCAAAAAAGCGGCAACCGAGCTACATAAAAAGGGGTTGAAAGCAAATGGCCGCGTCCGGCACCTAGCTAGTCTTCTTGTCTTCCCACCATCGCGGAGCTAAGTGCTTTCACAGGTCGTGAGCATAGTCATTGGGGGACAGTGTCGACGGCCAGCGCGGAGCATGGTGCTTCCACTAAGACGTGGGCGGGAGCCCCCGAGGCCCGAGGGCGGCTCTATGCAGACTCCGGGGCGTGTACAGCCCCACTTATTATTACGTGAGAGTGTCAAGGGTGGAGACCTTCACAGGCGTGAGCCTTGCTTCATATCGCCAGACGAGGGCCCCGCCTTGCACCACCCTTGACCACCGTTGGGGTGTCCGGAAACCAGGACGGTGCCAAGGGGCAAAGGGGACGCTAGCGGCGCCCTTGGCGACCACGGGCCCTTTGCCGGGGGGAGGGCTCGCCGGCGCCTCCCCAGCAGAGGACCTACCTCCAGGCTATGCCTTGCTCCGTGTGGCACGGGGGAGGGCCTGGCTCCAGACCCCTCCCGTGCAGCCCCTAGTGCGCTACCCATGGTTGGAGCGGGGCTGCCGCGCTGGGGTCGCCGTCCGCCGCTATGGCATGGTTCACCTGCGACCCATGGTTAGCATAAGCTTGCTCCTGAGATATCAGTGGTACCCTGCGGTTGTTGTCGTTGGCGGGGTCGGCGAGTCTCCTGGGTGGCCCGTGGAAGGCCTCGACTTCCAGCATCTCTTCTTCCCAGCCCGACTCAAGGAACGAGCATGGGCCATCCTCTAGTGTGTACTCCCGATCCACCATGCACGGCACATAGGCTTCCGAAATCGCCGCTCCGGAACCCCCGCTGAGGCGCCCTGCGCCCCGTGCCGTTGGGCCCAGCGCGTCCCCCTGTGGCCGTAGGGTGGCGCCCCATTGTGGCCGCGCGGGGCAACACCCGTATCTGTGCCACCCGGGGGAAGCGCAGGCGCAGCCGGATGTTCGACACCGTCGGCCGTGCCGCCGCCGGTGAACCCTCCTGGTGCGCCTGGGAGCACGTGGGTGCGACGAGGCCCGCCGTGCGATCTGGCCACAACTTGAGACGTAGGTAAGGAGCAGAAAGGCGGCGTACCCCTGGATGTAGCGTCCAACAGCTCAGCGACGCGCTCCAGCAATGCATCGCGGCCGCTCTCCGCCAGCCGGCACCGCAGCAGCTCCCGTGCTACTATGAGCACGGCTCGCATGTTCGCTTGTTCCCGTCGGGTGTGTGGCGCCGTCGCTGCTGCGTAGCTTGAGGACCTTGCGGCGGCCCGAGCGCGCCACGGTGTGAGGGTGGAAGGCGTCGGTCCGCGCCGCCCGCGTCCTGCGGCGTGCGGGCCGCCTAGAGTGCGGAGTTGAGGTCTCCTTGGGTGGACGGTGCCGCCCTGACGGGCCAAGCTGCCCAATGGTCGGCGTTGGTCCTTGGGTCACCGGACTTCGGAACCGCAGGGTGTTGGCGGATCAGGTGACGGAAGAGAGACTTCAGCGCACCCCTACGTGGTGAGGGAGTCCTGGACTAAGGGGTCCTCGGGCGTCCGGCCTGTTATCCATGGGCCGTACTGATGGGCTGTGAAGACATGAAGGCTAAAGACTGTACCCGTGTATGGATAGGACTCTCCTTGGCGTGGAAGGCAAGCTTGGCGATCAATTATGAAGATTCCTTCCTATGTAACCGACTCTATGTAACCCTAGATCCCCCCGGCGTCTATATAAACCGGAGGGTTTAGTCCGGAAAGGATATACTCATTACCATAGTCATACAGGCTAGACTTCTAGGGTTTAGCCATTATGATTTCGTGGTAGATCAACTCTTGTAATACTCATATTCATCAAGATCAATCAAGCAGGAAGTAGGGTATTACCTCCATAGAGAGGGCCCGAAACTGGGTAAACATCGTGTCCCCTGTCTCTTGTTACCATCGACCTTAAACGCACAGTTCGGGACCCCCTACCCGAGATCCGCCGGTTTTGACATCGACATTGGTGCTTTCATTGAGAGTTCCACTGTGCCGTCGATGAAAGGTTCGATGGCCCCTTCGATCGTCGATAGTGACGCTGTCCAAGGAGAAACCTTCCTCCCCAGGTAGATCTTCGTATTCGGCGGCTTCGTACTGCGGGCCAACTCGCTTGTCCATCTGGAGCAGATCGATAGCTACGCCCCTGGCCACCAGGTCAGATTTGGAAGCTTGAACTACGTCGCGGATATTCGTGGAGACTTGATCTTCGATGGATTTGGGACCGCGGCGATCGCTCCCCCTCGCTCCGATGAACGTGACTTAAATCTGTCATCGGACCACATTCAGGAGATGGTTCCTGTAACTGCTATGGCCTTATCCGGAGCAAATTGTGCCATCCGAGGCCACGGAGTCCGCGGCGTTGGAGCCGCACACAGACTCAACACTTTGCAATATCTGCGTCAACGGAATTCCGGACTCGTTTCCGGCTATAGGTTCCGAACCCCATACGCCTGCGGACACCGAGCTTGATCGGTTATCAATTTTCGAATTCGGCGCCGCAGACATCTTCCAACACACGCCCTTAGGCGATGTGCTAAACTCATTAAAGAACCTGTCCTTGGCAGAGGACTCGCAGCCGAACTATGTCCGGCTCGAGCCAGGGGCTGATGATGGAGAATTTTGCTTCCCACCTGCCACCCACTTCATAGCCACTGTCGAGGACTTAATCGACATGCTTGATTATGGCTCCGAAGACATCGACGATATGGACGACGATGCCAACAAGAAGCAAGGCCAAGACCCGCCATTCACTAAACATTGGACGGCCAGCTCTTCGTACGGTGTGTACATGGTTGATACACCTAAAAAAGCTAGCGACGATGACAAAGAAGATCCAGTTGAGAATAAACCTCCTGAGACACAGTCCAAGCGCCGGCACCCTAAACGCTGTTCTAAGTCACGTCGCTCAAAAGACAGCAATACTGGCATCGGGGAAAATAGTACTCCGGACGACGCCGAAAACAATGAAGACCCTGTTGGAGCAACATCCGAACAGGAGGAACAAGAAAACGAGCAAGTTAACCCTGATAAACAGGCCATGCCCAACGACTCGGGTGACGATAGTTATCGTCCACTCTCCGAGGATGAGGAGAGCCTCGGCAACGAGGACTTCATCGTGCCTGAGGCACCCCTCGAGCAGGAGCGCTTCAAGCGCCAGCTAATAGCTACTGCAAGAAGCCTGAAGAAGAAGCAGCAGCAGCTTCAAGCTGATCAAGACCTACTCATTGACAGATGGACTGATGTCCCGGCAGCCAAAGAATACAGCCTCAAGCGTCCAGCCAAGAGTTACCCAAAGCGCAGATTGCTAGCTCAGTTTGATAAGGAGGCGCCGGAGCCCATACCTCCCTCGCGCAATGCAGAACGACCACCACGTGGTCGGGACAGTGCGGCGGACCGACCACCCCGCAGTCGGGATAAAACGGCAACTCAGGCCGAACAGCAGCCCGCCCCACCACCTCGTAAAAACAGAGACAAAACAGCTCGGGACTATACATACGACAATCGGGAGGACTTGGACAGTAGAGCAGGACACACCGGATCAGTCTACGGATCGCGAGGACACTTTTCGACTCGCGATGACGGCTACCTATTCGGACGTGACAAACCTAGTCACGCCCGGCCGATAAACGCAGGCGGACTTCATCGGAGGTGCGCCGCGACGCGGCCCGATATAGAGGCGCCGCACACCCTCTTTGCTTCACAGATGAAGTAATGGATCATGAATTCCCCGAGGGGTTCAAGCCCGTCAATATTGAATCATACGACGGAACAACCGATCCCGCAGTATGGATCGAGGATTTTATTCTCCACATCGATATGGCCCGTGGAGACGACCTCCACGCCGTCAAATACCTCCCACTAAAGCTCAAATGGCCAGCTAGACACTGGTTAAACAGCTTGCCTGAAAATTCCATCAGCAGCTGGGAGGACTTGGAAGAAGCTTTTCTTGACAACTTCCAAGGTACTTATGTTCGGCCACCAGACGCCAATGACCTAAGTGACATAGTCCAACAGCCTGGAGAATCAGCCAGAAAATTCTGGACTAGGTTCCTAACCAAGAAGAACCAAATAGTTGATTGTCCGGATGCCGAAGCCCTAGCGTCCTTTAAACATAGCATCCGCGACGAATGGCTCGCCCGCCACCTCGGCCAAGAAAATCCAAAGTCTATGGCAGCCCTCACGGCACTCATGACCCGCTTTTGCGCGGGTGAGGATAGTTGGCTGGCTCGTAGTAAAAACACAGCCAACGAGGCAGGCCCCTCCGAACCAAAAACAGCACCGGCAAGCTCCGGCGCAATAGACACAAACGCCGAAGTAATGGCGATAACACCGATGACACTGCAGTTTACGCCGGATTCAATGGCTCCAAGTCCGGCCAGCGAAAGAAACCTTATAAAAGGAACAACGAGGGACCATCCAGCTTGGACCGCATACTCGATCGTCCGTGCCAGATACATGGCACCCCAGACAAACAAGGCAATCATACCAACAGAGATTGTCGGATTTTCAAGCAAGCCAGCAAGTCAAATACTGAGAGCAAGGAAATGGGATCGCAAAGCGAGGACGACGACGAAGAGCCCCGGCAGCCGAACACTGGGGGGCAGAAGAAATGTCCCCCTCAAGTCAAAACGGTGAACATGATATATGCTTCACACATCCCCAAAAGGGAGCGCAAGCGCGCACTCAGGGATGTCTATGCGGTAGAGCCAGTGGCCCCAAAATTCAATCCGTGGTCGTCATTCCCGATCACCTTTGATCGTCGAGATCATCCAACTAGTATCCGTAATGGCGGTTCGTCCGCACTGGTCCTTGACCCAATCATCGACGGATTTCACCTGACACGAGTCCTAATGGACAATGGTAGCAGCCTCAACCTTCTCTATCAGGATACAGTGTGCAAATTGGGCATTAATCCCTTACGAATCAAGCCCACAAAGACTACCTTTAAAGGAGTCATACCAGGCGTAGAGGCCCGTTGTACGGGCTCAATCACGTTGGTGGTGGTCTTCGGTTCGCCGGACAACTTCCGAAGCGAAGAGCTAAACTTTGATATCGTCCCCTTCCGCAGCGGCTACCACGCACTGCTCGGACGAACCGCGTTTGCTAGATTCAATGTGGTGCCACACTATGCTTATCTCAAGCTCAAAATGCCCGGTCCACGTGGTGTCATAACAGTCAATGGATACACGAATGCTTCCTCCGTACTGAGGAGCACACAGCCGCCCTAGCAGCAGAGGTACAGAGCGGCCTTCTCAAGCAGAACTATAATCCGGCTGCCGAGCCCCTGGACATTGTTAAGAGTGTCCGGACTACACTGCAACAGGACAGCTCGGCTTGTCAAGAGCTCGATTAGCAATTCGGCCTCCATCCCAGCCCCGATGAGGGAGTGGCATTCGTACCGCGCATACATAACTACGCGCCCAAAATCCCATGGATATGGACGGAGGCATAGCTAGCTCGCGATCCACAGTGCTGTCGACCGACCCAAGGATTCGCGTACCTTCGTTTTTTCTTTTCCATTTTAGGTTCTTTCTCTCTTTTCGAGGTTTCTTTTGACAACCCGTTTGTCGGACACACCAAGGAGGCAAGGAGCTTTGGCGTACAAGGGAATCCCCAGGTGGCCTCCATTAACGATTGCTATACCTGTTTTACATACCCGCACGTAGCTCGCACTTGGTCTTGGCATGTTAAATAGCATTTCTTGCTTATCGTATTACATATACAAGTATGCCTCGACGTATTAATCACATTACAAAAAGAAAGGGCAGCGTCATCTTATTACTTAATTTTCCCCTTTGCCTTTGTATTTATTAGTCATTGCACACGTACACTCTCATACGTATTACTGCGCCAGGGGCTTCATCACGCCCCGCATTACGGCAACAAAAGTCCGAACACTTTTAAAGTACAGTTCGGCACCCCGAACTTATAGCATTATATGCATCGGCTCCGAATCATGTCTTTGGTCAATAGTTGGGTTGCCCGGCTCCTGTGCTTACTACCTTACGTTCCGCTATATCGGCTAGGGTAGTAAAGAGAGAACTACTGCGATTGTGTCCCGGTTCTTACGGACGAGCACCTCAGTAGAGAAAGCCGAAAACTGACTGTCATGATGTGGCGAGAGCTGGTCAGCTGTTCGAGAGGTCTCAAATCCCTAGAGATTTTTTTCGCTTTATGCGAGGAATCGGTTTTCTCCGATTAGGCGTGTATAGCGCCCCTAGTTCGGCCTTCCGAACACCAGGGGCTTCGCCGAAATTTTCATTGTCAAAGTCCTATGGCTAAGTGAGGGTGATAAAGGCCGTATAGTCTGATTGCCTTGTTCGTTGCGCTAAACACCTCCTTTAAGGACCAGAATGTGGAGTAAAGAGTGTTTAGATTTATCCCGAACACCCCCATACTATCTACGTGGGGGCAGAAGCCGACGACTGGTCAAACCCTCAGATTTTAATAAACGGCCGCACAGGAGGTAAAATTTCATTACAAGCATCATATTACATACAGATCTTGTTTCATATTACAGGACAACCCGAATGTTTTCATGGGAATATCACATCCTTCGCACATTGCTCCGCCAGAAGGCGGGATCCCTCCAGGACACTATCATAATACAACTCGGGTCAACGATGCTCCTTGCCCTCCGGTGGCCCCTCGGTCATCATCTTCTTGGCATCCAGCTTCGCTCAATGCATCTTGACGCGGGCAAATGCCATCTGTGCACCTTCAATGCAGACCGATCGCTTCACGGCTTTGAGCCGTGGGCAGGCACTCACAAGCCGCTTCACAAGTCCAAAGTAGCTGCTGGGTATGGGCTCGGGAGGCCACAGCCGGACTATTAGGTCCTTCATGGCTAGCTCGGCCGACCGGTGTAGCTCGACTAGCTGTTTCAGCTGGTCGCTAAAGGGCACCGGATGTTCTGGTCCAAGATATTGAGACCAGAATAGCTTCTCCGTAGACATCCCCTCTTCGGCTAGATAAAACTCGGCAGCATCTGATATGCTGCACGACAGATTCATAAACGCCCCTGGAAAACCCAAATTCGGGTAAGTACAAGGAATGTTTCCTTCGCATACTTGCTTTGCATAGCGAAAGACTTACCCGCCGCAATCTTCTTGGCCGCCTGAATCTCCTGGAGGGCGCTCTGGGCTTCGGCTCGGGCATCCTGCGCGCCCTGGCGGGCCTTCACAAGTTCGGACTCTTGCGTCCTAAAATCGCGCTCCAAGGACTCGAACTTCTCGACGGCGTCCTCGAGCTCTTGCTGGGCCTTGTTAACCAGGGCCTCGTGCTTCTCGCACGCGGCGCGTTCCTTGGCCGCTTTGTCCTCGGCCTCGGCTAACGCCTTCTTGAGGGCTGCCACCTCGGTCGTGGCCCCTAATAAAGTTCATGACACTTTAGTCCGCACGGACCATTCATCCTTATTAAATGAACACACAGGTTATTGCATACCTTGGCTATCCTCCAGCTGCTCCTTCACGAGGCCGAGCTCTTCCTCGGCCCGCTCCAGTTTCTGCTTCAGTCTAGAGACCTCCGCAGTATGAGCGGTAGTAGCCCGCAGCGATGCCTGCTTATTCACATAGACACCTTATGTTAGACTCCTGCGAAAATTATTTTTGATCCTTTCTTCGCCTTTTTCTTTCCGAACACCGAACAGAGCATCAGGGGCTACTGTCTACACTGTGATATTCTTCCTACAATTACATTACTCACCTCAAAGCCTGTTAGAAGGCTAGCGCAGGCTTCGGTCAGTCCGTTTTTGGTGAACTGAACCTTTTCGATCACCGTACCCATAAGGGTACGATGTTCACACTACAAAAAAATACACTTCCGTGATGATACGTGTTTGTCACAGTAGGTCACGTTTTCTGTCATGCATGTACATCCACGACAAATTTATGACAGAATCAAGATAGTCATACCTGTGCTGTCGTAGAAGTGTTCCATGACATTTCCAAAATTATCATCACGAAAGTGTCCACTTCCATGACGATAAATCGCGCGTCACAGAAGTGCTTTCGTCAAGGGTGATTGACACATGGCATCCACCGTAACGGAACGCCGTTAAGCTATCGGGTCCGGTTTTGGATCCGATAACCCGTTAACAGCCCCGACTAATGGGGATTTTCCACGTGTAAAATCATCATTGACTGGAGGAAACACGTGTTGGCTCACCGTTGGGACAGATGTCATCCACTCATTGGACCCAATGCGCCTATGATACGTCGACACGTGGCACGGCCCAACAGAGGCCCATTCATGTGAAAAGGCCGGCCCGTTTGACTTGGTCAAAAGGTGGCGGGCCGGCCCACGACAAGCCTGTGAACGGCCTGTTCGCATATAGCCCATTTACAGCCCGCTAACGCAGGGCCCGTTTACGGCCTATCCGAATTAGGCCCAGTAGCGTCATCTGGGCCGCCCAATATAATTCCAGCCCGTTTTAACTTCCGGCCCATGTATGGCCCGTGACGTCTTTCGGCCCATATGAGGCCCTTATTACTCTCGGCCCATTAACGGCCCATGGTAAAACTGGCCCGTAATGAACAGTGTATCACTTTATACCCATTAACGGCACATGGTGAAACTGGGCCGTAATGAACAGTGTATCACTTTATACCCATTAACGGCCCATTATTCCGTTGGGCCGTTTCCAGCCCATGTCATCTTTCGGCCTTCTCGGGGCCCATTTATTCTTGGGCTCATTTCCACATTCGTTTACTTACGGGCCGTTACTGTCATTTTCTGCTTGTGGGCCAAATTTAGCCCGTGGTTACAGTCGGCTCGTTTGTGGCCCGATAATACATTGGGCCGTTTTCATGTAAAAAAAACCCGTTGGGCTGTTTTCATAGAGTTATCAAATACGGCCTATTAACGGCCCGTTATTGTCCATGAATAGTACAGCCCATAATTGGCGAAATGATGATACGCCCCGTAGAAGGCCCATGGATCCTACGGCCCGTAAAAGGCCCATGAATCGTACGACCCGTAGAAGGCCCATGGATCCTACGGCTCGTATAGAAGGCCAATGGATCCTACAGCCTGTAGAAGCCCATGGATCATACGGCCCGCAGGAGGCCCATGGTTACAACAGTCCGTGTGTTGCCATGATTATTCTGGCCTAGTTTCCAAAGATAGGTTATTGTGGCCACTAGAAAAACACAGAAAAAGAACTGCAGTGACTACAAGCAAACAACTAAACAAGACAATAAGGAAATAAATAAGCAAGCAATTAACGCTAGCCTATTACCGCTATTACACATATTACATCCACTGGGCATCAAAGTTCGCCACCAGTGCAAATATAGGGAACAAAGCAGCATATTACATACACTGGCCGTCAAAATTGGCCACCAGTGCAAATAAACGCGGCAGCAAAACAAGAGCATAACTGAAACAACTTCAGAAGAGCTCAAGAAACGTGGTATCCACCATGCTGGCAATAAGCTTAGCAAGCTTATTAGTTTTTTCCTGTTTGGTGCTAAAATCCTCCAACGCTTGCTATTGCACCAGAAAGTATGCATCTGAATGCTCCAGGTACTTCCGCAGTCCTTCCGCTTCTTGTGGCAGCACAGCTGATCGATGTCTTTCAGCTTGTAGTTGAGACTCAAGAAACCGAACTGATTCAGACAGTGAGTTTGAATAGCTTGTGCAAGCGGTAGTGGCCAGTAACTCCAACACTAAACCAAGACAGGACTTTGGGGTTGTCTCACTGTCTTCGAGATAGTCTTCCTTAGCTGTTTTATCAGCTTTGTTGGAGACCAACAAGGATGTGTCACTATCCTGAACCTTATCTGCATTACTTCCTTTACCATTACTTAATAAGGCACTCTTCCCCAATATTCTGTCAGCATTCTAAAAGAAGAAACAAGCAGACACATAACAGTGTAGAATGCACTAGTATATGAAACTCATTTCGGTGAACCAGTTCATTAGTAAGGTGGACATGATTATACTACCAAGTCTTCTATTGCCAAGTACTAGTACATAATAAAAGCATCAAACAAACATATATCTATGTCCTATGGTCACTGCATTGTCTTGCCAAATCAAAATAGAGGCACGGTTCAAATCATATCAGTTCAAGACAAAGCAGCAGTGAAAGAATACAAAGCGTGGGAAACTACACGGTACAACAAGATTTCAGATGGGTACCACGGGTCTACATGTACAACAACACTATTTGCTTTGTTGTGATGCTAGTAATGTGCATGATATGAGAAGTCAACTGTATACACAATTGAAATTGAAATCAACAGAGCTATTGATAAGAGCAAGCCTGTTAAAGAAACATGCATGAACATACTTGCTATGCCATTGGAGTTTCGATTGGATCCTTCAATTTAAAAATAAGTTTGTATGAGTAAATACAGTGATACAAGAGCAAAGCAGTATGCACGATAGCAATCATAGTTAAAAAAGGCGCTCTAGGCATTGGCGAAACGCATTGCGCATAACTACGCTTAATCTGTGCATAACTGCGCATAAGCATGCGCTTTGGTCAGTAAAGCGCAAGGCGGTGGCAAAACGCACAATTAACGCCTGGCGCTTTTTGGAACTATGATAGCAATGGAATCTTAAATTAGAACAGTTGTTCTTCAGGTTTAGGCACTTGTTCTACATGAACAGAGTACAGTAAGACGCAAGAATATAGTACTTCAAATAGAAAATGAGCTCATAGACCTTACCACATTCTTGGTTCGGGACCAGTACAGAACAAGGCGTTCCCAGTCATCGTCCAGTAAATGTGTCTCGGGAGAACGTAAGGGAATTTGATGAGTTTCTTTGCTGGTGAAGTACGTTTTCTTCAGGTAATTCCGATATGCCACCAAGCATTCTTGAAGATAGCAGAGGTATTAGCACATGTTACCTCATCCTGAGTTTCCAAATCGGTCCTTCTCTATAGAGAAAAATGGGAAAATTTGCTGTATTATAACCATCATGGAGGTAGGATGTATGTGACAAAGCAAAGTAATTGCCATGAATAACATTACTTACACATAACTCCTGGACAAACACCTGCAACTGGCATTTTCCTTCATCTTCAATATAATATTTCCAAGATGGGAAGATACGCACATACGATTTAACAACATCAAATGCGATAGATGCTAAACTAGGACTAGGTGGTTGTGCTTCCTCCACAGGAATAGGCGTACTAACTGGTGGAGTTGGGGTTCGCCGTGGTATTACTGGCCCTTTGGGCACTGGAGCTACCTTACTAACTACTCTTGTTTGGAAGCTTTGTGGTGGAGATGGTGCTCTCTCAACAGGAACTGGGTTACTATCTGCTGGGGTTGGGGTTAGATTGGGTGAAGCTGGTTCTCTGTCCATCGCAGTAGGGGTACAATGTGCGAGAGTTTGGGTTATGTGTGGTAGGGCTGGTTATCGTGCATGTACAACTGGGGTGCTATCTCCACCAAGAGGTAGCACTGTTTTATTTGAAGACCGTGTTTTTAGTCTGCTAGATGCTGGCATCACCCGCTCCAATTCAAATGGCTGATAAACAGGAAACATAGTTGAATGTACAGACATTGTATGAGAGACAGATGCAATAGATAGTGTGGAAAAAAGAGGACATGAAATAGTTGACATGTATATTGTTTAACTAAAACGGATATCATGACATAATTTCACATATATGATGTCTATCTAAACTGGATAGCATAGCATAACATAATTCAAAGATATGATGAATAACTAAAACGCCGTGCCAAGTTAGAGCATACACCTCGGTGGGGGAATAAGACTGGTCATCTGTCTCTGAATCCATCTCTGAGGAGCTATCGGGACCCAACAAGAGATCTGCTTCGACAGGTAGCACTGTCTGCTCTGAAGGCCTTGTTTTCACTCCAGATTTTTCAATCTCCCACCCAAATGGTTGATTCACAGGAAGAGTAGTTTAATGTACAAACATTGTCGACAAATGGAAATGTAATGAAGAAAAGGATGGGCAAGATATCATTCAAATATATGATGCCTGGTTAAACAGGATGGCATTGCACATTTCACATATATTATGGCTGGCTAAAAGACATGAGACTGCATAATTCCCATATATGATATAGAAACTAAACAGGTGGCGACAGAACATGTCTAAACTAAGCAGATGACATATACGATTTCAAAAGTAGGCACTGCAAGGAAACATATGCATGATATGACTAACATCATCATGCCAAGGTAGAGAAAACACCTTGGGGGGTAAATAGGAGTGGTCAGCGGCGTCTGAATCCGCCTCAGAACAAATATCTTCCTCTGGATTACAATCTGGAGAGGGGTGGGGAGGGTTTGCCATTGAACCCACCATGGAGCGATGTCTGCATGACATTGTATTGCCGCGCAAAACTCTTCTCTTTTTCTCTACATGTTCAACATGACTGTGTACAATATCTGACATGCATACGAAAAAAATATGGTGAGATTATGTAAGGAGACCATGCAGAAATTTAGAGTGATGGTAACAACCAGTGGATGGATCCAAAAATAATGATAGCAGGCTGATGATTGCTTTAATTTAATAAAAAGACAGATGGTGATTGCTTTACTATTTGTTTCTCACCCAAGATGAACAACATAGGCATACCCTAGGTGAACCAAATATTAGACAGAGATACTATTCATTGCTTCCTCGATATGTGCCCCTCAACTAATTTAGAACTCAAGTTTGAACATTAATTTGGACCTGACTTGGAGTCCAAGAGGTGAACAGGACGATAAAGTAGCAGGTAATTTTAAGAAATGCATAACATAAGCATAATCAAAAGAGTGCGACCTCTCTTGTGGACCCGTGTACTCCTCAGGTTCATCTGCCGAGTCAATGATGGTGATGCCGTTACGGTGGGTGCCGGCGGCAGGGAAGGAGATCTGAGGCGGCGAAAGACGGTCAGGAGTCATGATGTCTGGTTTGGTGGATGTTTCTGTCGATGGAGCAGCTCAGGTGAGGTGGACGACGTCGCGGCAGGAGCAGGACAAACCACACAAAGTTCCCTTCGACACCTACCTGTAACTGAAGTAATTCTGTAAGGGCTCATTTGGCTTGCATGATTCTAAAAACGCAGGGATAGGAAAAACACCGGAATAGGATAGGAATGCACATGGTAAACAGAGCATTTGTAAACACAGTATTTCTGTCAACTTGGGTGTTTGCTTTACAGGAATTGGAAGAGCAGAGGAATGCAAAGAAACATGGCCAAAATAAAGTGAAACCATATGAAAGCGTGTACAGTTAGAATGTTATTCTGCCACTAATGCACTTGGTCTTGTTTTCATGCATAGGATTTTGAAAAGTAGGTCCAGGTGGATGTTTTGCTTCATTCCTTTCAACAAAATGCATGAATAATTGAATAGTAGAGTGCCAATGGAAAATTCCCTATTGCTATGTTTTTCCGTCGAACCAAAATAGCCCTAATGGATCGACATGAATGTATAGTAATAAGTGATGCAACAAGTGTACAACCTCTTTGCCATAGCCGTGTCGACCTCAGCATCATTGGGTTGGTCGCTGAAGCAGTTGAGGCAGAGGTGGCTGTCGGAGGAGTGGAGGAAGATCTGAGGAATCTGTAGACGGCGTCCAGGGCACCGCTCTGTTGTGATGGATCGTTCTGTCGTTGGAGCAGCCCCGGTGAGCCGTAAGACGTCAAGGCTAAAGCAGCACAAGACAGACATCGTCAATCTCAAGTGGGATTCTAATAGCATCTCCAATAGATGATGTAAAATAGATGTAAAATTTACATCACCAAAAACCACCTGACTACAACAGATGAGGTAAAAACTATTGACTCTGAACTTACTGTCGAAACTGAAATTTACTGTGGAATCTGAATGTTACTATCGAAACTGAACGCAATGGTAGCAGAGAGGCACTTGACATGTAGTTTAGGGAGGGCCTGCAGTTCATCTTCAACCTGCACCGCCCTGAGCCGCCAGCCACCACCAGCCGAACCGCCAGCCCCAGCGCCGCCTTGCCGCCCCGAAACAACTCCCCACCGCCGGTCTGCCGCCGCCCCGGCCAGCCCTATAGGCCCCTCGCCTCACCCTGAACCCTAAGATAGATAGTGGGGTACCTCTCCGGCGAGCCCCCGTCCCTGTTGCGGGTGGTTCTTAACTCCGGCGAGCCCCCCCTGAAAATCGACTGACCCAAAAGTCGATTCAGTCGACTGAAGTGTAGCTAAATCGGAGTAGAGCAGCAACACGAGCGAGGGGGAGAGCAGCAGCAGCTGGGCGAGCGAGCGATCGAGCGAGAGCCGGAGCAGCAGCAGATCCGGCTGGTATGGACGCCGCCACCGAAGGGGCCTCGCACTGGGGATGGAGCAGCAGATCCGGCTGGTATGGACGCCGCCGGCGAAGGGGCCTCGCATTGGGGTAGAGATGTAGCCCGCTGCACCGACTTCAAGGTAGCCGCTCCATGGGGGTGCGGATGGAGCACCGTCAGCTCCGGGAGGTCGAGCTAAGGAGAATGTGTGATGCGATGAGTGTACAACCTCTTTGGTGGCGCCGAGTAGGCCTCGGCTTCGTCCGAGGAGTCGGTGAGGAAGCTGCGGTTCCGGTGGAGCAGGTTAAGGCGGCGCTGTGGGGATGGAGCAACCGCGATAGACAAGGCGATCATCGGAGCAGCTCCTTGGAGGTGGAGGACGGGGCGGATGAACCGGCGGGACGAAGAGATGGACGACGGATCCTCATCCGGGGAGGTGGACGAGGGACGTCGATCTGTTGCGGTGGACGACGTCGTCGGGGAAGAGGCTCCGGCTGGGCAGCGGTGAGGTGGCGGACGGAGGAGGGTGGGGTTTCGCGGCTGGAGCGGAGAGGTTATGGCGGCCTGGGATTTCGAATGGCAAAAAGGAGGCGATGGGAGGGGGTGAACCATGACTTAGGGACGCGCTTGTCCAAAATGTAGAGTGTGTTACAAAAGTACCCCCCACCGATTTGAACTAGCGGCCCTTTCGGCCCAGGGTTAGAAGGGGGATTTCGCGTGTCGGGATTTGGCAGCTGGAGGGAGTTTTCACGCGCGTTGTAATTTCGGGATAGCAAGGCGCGAGTTGTGAAGGCGCCAGTTTTGGGAGCACGATATCTGAATTTTCGGGATATAACAAGGCGCGGGTTGAATTTTAGGGACAAGCCTAACGTGTAATATTGTACTTGTACGTACCAAACCAATTCGCACTTCCCTCAACAAAAAGAAAACGAAAAAAATAAAACTATTCACACCACACAAAGAGAGAGTCTTGCCCCGTTTTACTATAAAAATGTTATTTAAAGCTACTCATACCAACAATTTAGTGCAATTAAATGCTATTCGATAGTATGAATCCATGTTATGTCCAATTAAATTTTTTCGCTTGCTGTATAATGCATGTAACCTACTCATACCAACATTTTAGTGCATTCCAAATGTCTATACTACCACTGCAATTCGAACTGAGTTTGAATTCGTTTCTCTATTTCAATAAGAATCTATAATCATGATTGTTGCCAACTTTAACCATCATTCGTGTATTACCTTAATAACACACCACAAGATTACTATAGAGATAGATATGAACTATGTGTACTACGAAATCGATTTCAAAAAAGAACTACTAATCCTTAACTTTTCGAGGAATCGAATTCTATTTTTTGAATACACTTGATGTTGATTCCAAATAATAGTACATTTGATGTACTAACTATATATTCATAATCTAAACCATGTTCCATACGTGTACACCGTGTTTATCAGACATAGTATAGTGCCCCGCCCCTACATTATGACAAGTATTTAGACCTGAGCTGCAAAAGCCACACATTAGCCCAAATTATGATCAATGTTCTATATGTTATACGTAGTACTAGCAAGATGCCCATGCATTCCACAGAACATTAACATGATCAAGGGGAGGCCTAATTTGCAAATATGGAGAGGGGTGTGGGTATCCTTTTTCAAAATTGCCATAGTTTCCTTCCTATCCGTCAAATATTAATCGGACGGCCTATATTGCAGGATGGCACCATCATCAACAACTCCGTTTTTTATAAGAGTAGAGATAAAATATATTATATGTAGTATAACATGTTCAACACCACACCATGTGTATCACCGTTATATATATTCACACATGCGTCGGTTTAAAACACTGATAAATTCTTCAAATATCCAAATTCGCTTTTTATAATGAAGTATGATCTCTATTCGTCTTTTACACCCACACAATCCTCTTATCTTTGTAGCTAGCTAGCACTAACTTTCTGTCGTGCATGCAGATGCCCGCATCCCTCTAACCCTCCCTCAGTATTCTCTAGCTCCATCGCGCAAATTCGTCTTTTGACTTTAGGTCGTTCACCCATGGTGTGTGTAGGCCCCCCAGCTCCTTCTTTACGGCACACATCGATCGATGTGCCTCTCTAGCCAGGTGTGCCTAGCACAAACACAAGCTTCCCCTCTTCTCTTATCACCGTCCATGCCTCACTCCCACCACTCTTTTCATTGATCTCGTACTCGCACACTCCTTCCCCCTCGATATAGTATGACTCTCGCACCACCTCCTAGATGCATCCCTCTCTCTCTATCCTTCTCCCCGTGCCTCATTTGCTTCTAACACACACATGCATGTATACCGATCGATCTCCCAACATATACCTAGGTCGACTTTAACTATTCCCCCCCATCGATCGACGTACCTCACAAGTTATGTCTCTCCTTTCTCTGACAAAGGACGATTGATCTTCCTATGTAGTTATGTCTGCTTACCACAGCCATATCGTCCCCCCTCATCATTCGTGCATGCCTCCTAACCCGTCTCTCACACGCACGTGCACGGACAGGCAGCCATCCCTTCTCTTATTGATATTGCAGGCGTGCCCTCCGGTTGTCTAGCAAGCCTATCCCACCATTTGTTAGAAGCAACTCCACTACCACCCCCTCCAACACTCTAGCTCTGTCTCTCTCCCAACCTTATTCCTCTCCTACACATATGCATGGATGCCGATCGATCTCCCTTAATACATGAGGTAGATCGATCTCCCTTAATACACGAGGTAGGCCTCTCTCCTCCTCCACACATATACCAGCCATTGTACCTCTATAGTTAATTAGGCCTCCCTCCCCCCCACCACACACCGATAGTCAAGCGTTGTAGGTAGGTATCCATGCCATAGAGACAAACTGCACATGTCCCCTCTCTCGTTCTAGTAGGCCAGCCACTCTATATCTTTGACGTGGGCACACACAAATTCGATGGCACTCTTTATCGACCGCACGCGCGCACACACACACATCATCCCTCTCTTCGATTCTATGGACACCTCAAGTCGATGATACCTCCACTCTCTTCTCGTGGATCACCCCCTCTATATATATGATATATCCAGGACTCTATTTCACACACATTGCATATGTTACATTTTTTGATTGACCCCCCCCAAAGAAAACTCTCACGAACCCACACACTATCTCTCTACGTTTGTATCTCTCTCACACAACCCCACATAGGTGGTGTATGTATACAAGAAGAGAATAGGTGCACCGTGCACGTACTCACGCTTCGTGCCCAGCCACACCCGCGCGGGTACACGATAGAGCTCATTTCTATACGAAATGGCAGCCCACGTGCTAATTTGAACGCGTGTAAAGGTTGTTTACCTACGGAGGTCGTGTACCACGCGTGCACGAAACAAAGTTCGACTTGATGCATTGGCGCGTTATTTTTAAATAAAGTTATATCGCTCAATGGCACGTACACAGAATATAGAACAATTTTTATGGAGAAAAAGGTAGTCCGCTCCACTATATACAATGGAGCCTCCCTGCCTGGTTTGTCTCTCTTCAGAGTATCTCACACAAGGCTACGGTGGCCTCTCTCTCTCTCTCACCATTGGTTACTGATCCGGCCGCATCCCGTCCGCCAGTGGAAAGGGAGGACGTGCATCGTTTCTCCGTTCGACGGTGCCGAGGCAGCACGTCCCGATCTGCGGTACACGCCGTTCTCTCTGACCAAGCTCCGGCGCGGTAGGGCCTACACCACCTGCTCGCTGCCGCAGTATGGGCAGATTCCGCCTGCCGCCGCTCACCTAGTTACATCCCGACGACCTCCAGGTATCCCCTCCGGCCTTGCTCCACTGCCCGTCTTCCCACGTCGCTGCATGTGGATCTTCCATAGTTCTTTGCACAAACGTAGCTTGTCCGGCGTACTTTCCGTATTGCAATCTCATCCTCACACCGTTTTAGATAAACACAACCGTGTTGTTATCTTCCCTTAGGACAAGGAATATGCTTCTTTTTTGTCGTCGCAACTGTCATCAACAATATTTGTCTTTTTACTAATTTCAAATGGGCATATTTTAGAGTGTAGATTTACTCATTTTGCTTCGTATGTGTACTCCCTCCGTTCCTAAATATTTGTCTTTCTAGAGATTTCAACAAGTGACTACATACGGAGAAAAATGAGTGAATCTACACTCTAAAATATGTCTATATACATCCGTATGTAGTAGTCCATTTGAATCTCTAAGAAGACAAATATTTGAGTAGTCACTCGTTGAAATCTCTAGAAAGACAAATACTCTGGAGTATATTTAAGAACCGAGGGGGTAGTGCACAGCCGCATGGGAGACTCAGACCGGTCGTTTCGCCGCATTAATAGTGAGTAATGAGCAGTCAAATCATAAGCCCCTCCTTTCCCACTGTAAGTTGCTCGGAAGAAGCAACCATCAATACGCTCTTCTTTGAATCCGCTCATACTACTCCACCCGTCACTGTTTATAGAGCGCGCTTCAGAAGAAGAGAAAATCTCTGGGACCCAGGCGACTAGCGATCGGCCTGAAAAATAGCATTGATAGTTATAGCACGACGTCTATTACTAGAGGAAATAATGCGTACACACATGCATGCAGTGCTTCCACCCCGGGTACACACATGCATGCACTTACTCCACTCCGTAGTACTACATCGAGAGAAAATTGCAGTTACCACGCCCTAATTAGTTGAGCATTAAACCAAACGCGTCTAAAGTCTCTCTGGTGGTGGAAATGCATTGAGAGAAATGCATCATAATGAAGCGCACCCTGCAAACTGTGACGGAGGGAGGAGTAGTATGAAGGTGCAAAACCAAGTACGCGTATGGCCAGTCGGTCAACGCACCTCCTCTTGGCATATCACTGACATGTGGGACCGGAGTGTGAGCAAACCGATCTCAATTAACGGCAAAATGGCCAACCCGCCGTTCCTTGAGAGAAACGAGGAGGGAGAACACACAGACGGGCTCGCACGGAGGCCAAGATATATTCGATTATGGTTGATCGATATCATCATTACATGTTGGGCTGCTGTTTTCCGCCCTTCTCCGGAATAAATGTGTACTTTATCAGAGATTAAGAAAAATAAGAGTACAGATGCTCCACCATGTGGCTCTAGTAGTAGTACTACTCGTACTACTAAACCTTGCGCTTGGCTCTTCGCCTCTTCGTGAAGTCGAACAATGATGGTACTCCGCATGTTCGGTACTACAGTGTATGCCTCTGGCAATCTGACACCGAATGAACTGATGCATGTCCACCGCCTGGGCGAGGGTACGTTGCATTAGTCAAAAGGTGTAAGCGAGCTTCACCTTGTCCTGCAAGCTTCTCCTCGTTCTGCGAGTTGACGGGACACACCAACAAGTAGTGCTAGTCCATACTCCCTCCTTTCCGGTTAATATGGCTTAATCTTTTTTGCGGGTAAATGAGAGAGCTTTATTCATATATAAGCATTCTTAGGACGATCAGCCAAGACACTGGTCACTAGGAAGCGAGGTACCCCGCAAAAAAAGAAGTAGGAAGCGAGGTGTTTCATCAAGCCAGCTCTCGGCCACATTCAAAGTGCAGCAAGCACGGTCCGCACAAAGATGCGCCGCAAGGTTTGCTGACCTATTTACATGCTGAATAACAAAAAAAGAGGAAATATTACCGAGCGCTCCTATTTGTAACAGGATATGAGCCAGAATTAAGCGAGAATTGTGGCGAGTGTTCCATGCAATCAACTTCCATTATCACATGCGAGAACCCTCGAAGAGAACCAAATGTGTTGAAGATTGCTTTATCACATTTTTAAATATAATAAGAGTGCAGACGCTCCTCCATCCGGTTCCTAGTACTAGTATAGTAGTACATACCTCTATAGACTATAGTAGTAGTACTAGTACTAGTAGTTAACTTTGTGCTTGGCTGTTCGCCTCTTCGGGAAGTGCAACAATAATAGTACTAGTATAGTGTATGCTTCTGGCAACCTGACACCGAATTAACTGTTGCACGTCCACCGCCTGAGCGAAGGAGAGCTTGCATTAGTCAAAAGTTTCTCCTTGTCCTGCGAGCCACCGCGCGCAAGCCCTCCCGTCCTGCAAGCTTCTCCTCGTTCGGCAAGTTGACGGGACACATCAAAGTAATGCTAGTCCATACTGCCTCCTCTCCGGTTAATATGGCTTAATTTCAAACGAGATAAATACACTGTCTGTCACTGTATATTTGTAAAAATACGGTCAGTGGACTTCATAATACGCTCATTGCGCTCAATATATACATTTTCCGGGGTTTATACGGTCACTAGCTCACCCTGGCTGAGTATGTGTGTCCATGCACATGTAGGTTGAGCACTTGAGCATGACCGTGTGTGTTCCGTCGTGTGCTCGGACATGTATGCATTAGGGCGTCGCCCGCGTTTTTGCGTCCATGTGTACGTGTGACTGTTGCATACACGTAGGGGGAGTACGTGTAGGGGCCACTAAAGGAGCAGTCAAATCACACAGTAAGTTAGTCGGAAGAAGCAACCATCATTTCACTCTTCAATGACACATACGCAATATAAAATGGTTGATATGGAGAAAAAAATAAAACCACTATATATACACTAGCAGGAGCCTAAGCTACAAGCCTGCTTGCTTGGGTTGCTCTCTTCACAAGCATAGAACGACGGTGGCCACACCGCTGGTCACATATCCGGCCTGATCCCGCAGCTGGGGGAAGGGAACAATGTTCTGCGTAGAGGCGGTCGACATCGGCGAGGGAGAAAATCCACAGTCGGTGCGTCCCAATCGGGGGTCACCGCGGTATGGGCCGATGCCGCTTCCCAACCGCCCTTCTAGCTACAGCCCGACGTCCGTTTCGAAAATATTAGTGCATGTCAACAAAAATTATACTAGTATCGATGTTCCGTTTCGAAAAAAAAGCATGTAAGGTGTTACTTCTTACCCAAAGGATCTTTATATCCAACAGACACAAAATATCCATTTGACTGTTCGAACTTACTTTCACTGCTGATCTGATGTCGAGGTAATTGCTGCATCGCCACCAAAACCCACCATCTCTTAAGCTAAAGTAGACCAAGCTAACCCCTATATTAGCATATTACTAAGATAAACAGAAGGCACTGTAGAATCATTTAGGACGTGAGCTTGTCAATCTGAATGTGGAGGGACACCAGCTTAGCCCCGGCCAGCAGCTTGGGCGGAACTGTGAAGAAGGTCAGCTCCTGCACGGCGACGTCACCTCCATTTCCACCTTGACGGCGTCGGTCCTGCCTTTGGGCTCCCCAGCGGGCCGTTCGCCCACAGCTTGGCCACGTAGTGCGGCAGTGGGGACGCCCCCACTCTGATGCAGACGACCGACACGGCAATAGGCGCGCCGTTGTCGAGCACGCCGCCGACCAAGAAAAATGCGCGGCCGTCCTCCTCCGTGAACAGCAAGAGCCGTGGCTCCGACAGTGGCACTTGCAGCTGGAGCGCCTTGCCGTACTGGATCCTGTGCACGGGCATGGGATGCACGGTGCTGATGTGGTGGGAGAGCACCGGTGGCGGGCCTTCGTAGCCACAGACGGGCACGGGGCATTTGCAGGGCGCGAGCGGACACACGCTCTGGTGATCGACGAGCTTGTGGTAAGTGACGTAGAGCCCACAGCCTTCGTGCGGGCACTCCACCCTCACCGAGGAGAGGACGGCATCCACCGCCGTGTTCCGCACGTCGAAGCCACCACCGCACTCACACTTCTGGCACTGCCGCTGGTTCCCGGGGCGCTCGACGCGGCAGTCCACGCAAGCCAGGTGCCCTCCCTTGCACTGCACAAATCAATCGAACAACACATCAATAAAGAAACCTGCACCTTGCTCGATCAGCCTAATGGACGAGGTGTATTCGAACCTCATACACTGGAGGCTTCAAGGGGCAGAGGCACAAGGGGCAGTGGAGCAAGGTGAGGTCCATCGAGACCATGGAGAGCTCCATCGTCGGGTCTTGTTCTGTCTGCATGATGTCGCCCTCCTCGTGCACAACCATCTCTCGCTTTATTAGGGCCGGGGCATTACAAAGCTTTACCGTCACATATTCATACTACTTCAAGGTCTATTAAATCAACACATGCAAGTATCAAAAGGAGAGTCACGGCATGCATGCATGCGTTGTAATTAATGCATCGGTAAACGCAAATTATTGAAATATATCGAGTGCAGTGCTTTGATGTGTCGTGTCAACTCGTACAAGACCGAGAAGTTTGATTACTACAACGCCCTCTCGCCTTAACCGCACCTGCCTTTGGCTGCATGACAGGTGGGCCACCGACCTGTTGGGCCCACCTGTCATGGACGCAAAGGCAGGAGCAGTAAGTCAATGAAGCTGCGTCCCTCCCTCGCCCATGAGCGTGGTGGCTGGCAGGACTAGGAGAAGCTTTCGTTCGCTACACGCTCTCCCTCCCGTACACGGTGGACATGCAGCAGTTCAATAGGTGTCAGATGGCCAGAAGCATACTGTAGTACTCCTCCACTGCAGTAGTACTCCATCATTTTGTTCGACTTCCCGAAGAGGCAAAGAGCCAAGCGCAGCCCGGACGCTCGTGTGGCAGTTTCATGTGTAGAGTAGTCTAGGATAGCGTGCACCATGCCTGTAAGCTTAAAATCGTTGGGATCGGCTCCATGTTATATTTTTTTGATTAAAATAATCTTCTGGCCCTACCTGTCATCCTGGTGATTCTAGTTTGCACGCTCATCTGGTCAAGACAGGAATATATATTTTAATTTGTGGTGGGGTAAATGTTAGAGTTTGCAGCAAATGGAGTATTGTACACTGCGGGTCTTTCAGCCAAGTTTCGAGGCGACCATGTGGGGCCAGTGCTATGATGTGTCGCGTCAACTCGTACAACGAGGAGAAGCTTGATTTTACTACTACACGCCTTCTCCCTCGCCCAAGCGTGCGGTGGCTCGCAGACGAGGACATGCTTTTGCTTATAGTACTACAACAAGCTATTCCTCCTGCTCGCGGTGGACAGACATGCAACAGTGGATTTGATACTGTAGAAGCAGCAGTAGTATTATCATTGTTCGTCTTCTCGAAGAGGCGAAGAGCCAAGTGCAACCCGAACGTGGCAGTTGCGAACCTTGGAGCACGCATATAGCCAGGCTCTTGCATGAGACAAAATTGCTATGTGAGCCCACTATTGTAGTACTCCCTCCGTCGGGAAATACTTGTCATCAAAATGAATAAAAGGGGATGTATCTAGATGTATATTAGTTCTAGATACATCTTTTTATCCATTTTGATGACAAGTATTTTCGGACGGAGGGAGTACTTGCTAGTATAGCCCTGTAAACCAGAAAGGAGTATTTGCCTTTCTAGAGATTTCAACAAGTGACTAGACTACACCGAGACGAAGTACATATGGAGCAAAATGAGTGAATCTATACCATAAATAAATACGTAGTTCTCTCGTTTTCCTCTCGGCCTTGGTCGCGGTGCACAATATTGAGTATACTAGTACTATCATCTTGAAATTTACGAAGTCACCATAGGCACCTCGTCGTCGACGGGAACGTCTCCTGACACACGATAGACGCGAGCGGCAGTCGCCTCCATAGGTGCTTGAATGCCAAGGAGGGAGAGGATAGCGGTTCCTGAGACATTGAAGGGTCAATGATGCATCCTCAAATTACTCCACATGCAGAGGGAATTAATTGGAGAAGCAGAATAGAGCCAGCACGATGTGAATGCAATAGAGTTTGGATTCTCATATAAAGGCGCCCGACCACTCCAATCCATCTACTCCTTAGTCTCTGTGCAACACTGCTCACTCCAATCCAAGACCAAGTGACCAGAAGCCAGAAGCACCTATGGAGGCGATGGACGCGAGCGACAGTCGGCTGTGCCAAATCATCCAAGGCGCCGGCCTGCGGCCCTGCACCGCGCAACATTTCCAGACGGTGCTGGCGACCGCCGGCGTCGTAGCCCTCGCCGATGCCGGCTTCACCTCTCGCATGGACGACATGATGGTCAACTCCATCCGCAAGTTCGCCGCCGTCAAGAAGTGTGCGGATGACCTTGCCGTACTGCTCCAGCCCGCGCGCCCAGGCTCCTCCTTGCCTGCCACCCTCATCGGCCTCCATGGTGACGAACTCTTTCAAGCCATGGTGGCCCTGCAGTTGCCGGAGGTCGCGATGAAGAATGTGCACCTCGAGGCCGCGCTCGTCGCGTAGCGCCTCGCCATGCAAGAAACCGTCGACCTGCACATCCATGTCTATGAGGAAATCGTCTACATAAGCCACTGCAAGGCCAGCGAGGACAGAAAGACGTTGGCCTTCTTCCAGCGGCTGGAATCTTTGGATGCCATTGTTCAGAATCACGTTGACTTGGCCACGAAAGCCGCTACTACGTAGCCGTCGTTCGGTGGGCCGGCGCCCTGAGTCGAGGAGGTGGACGTTGTCGATGGATGCATCTTTTCTTCTTGCCTCCTGTAACCAGCACTGCATCGCCTTGTGGCCTTAATGTTTTATTAGTATAGGAGTATATGGCATTTTTATTCCAGTAGTAACGTTTTCACTGTGAGGTGGGGCCGCAGTTGAGCAAACCGACCATCGACAAATCCCCACCCCGCCCACCGGACGTCGGCTGAGTTTAGAATTAGAAGAGAGAAACGAGGGAGAAGAGCTAGCTGTAGCACAGACGCTATTGTCATATGGGACTCGCGTTGATAGAATAGGAGTACTGAGCACTCGTACCTCTTTTTTTAGGGAAAAAGCAGTCGTATGTCTAGTACTACCACTAGTTGGGTGCGTGCGACCTATACCTGTCATCACTTTAGGTCTCCTTTTCGAACCACAGCTACGCTTCACTGTACATATTTTTTCACGCATTTATCCTCCTATATGTACTCCTAGGCTATTTCCACGTGCTCCCTTTCAACGACATGTGGGACATAGAGCATCTGGGTCGTAGTGCATGCACGACTCGGAGCATATGCCGGGGTACTTTACATTTCAGACCTCATGAATTACATGCAAACCCCCCGCAGAAGAATAAATAAATAAATAAATTACTACATGAAACTAGATTATTTTCGTAGAAACCGGAGCACGTTCATTAAATTTTGGACATAACACGTTTATAAAAACCTACCGGACCTAAACGAGTCTAAGGGCCTTATTGATTCGCAGGATACTGAAAACACAGAAATGCGGAAAGTATGATGGCGATGAACCGAGACGAGGAGAACTCTACTAACTCAGTTAGAGGTTAGAGTTAGATTCTAACCCTGAACTAACTCTAAACCAAAGAGGTGTATGGATGGCAGGGTTAGATTGACAATAAATGTTCTTTCTCAATCACTGCGCAACACTGCTCACTCCAATCCAAGACCAAGTGACCAGAAGCCAGAAGCACCTATGGAGGCAATGGTCGCGAGCGGCAGTCGGCTGTGTCAAACCATCCAAGGCGCCGGCCTGCGGCCCCGCACCGCGCAGCGTTTCCAGACGGTGCTGGCGACCGCCGGCGTCGTAGTCCTCGCCGACGCCGGCTTCGCCTCTCGCATGGACGACATGATGGTCAACTCCATCCGCAAGTTCGCCGTCGTCAAGAAGCGTGTAGCGAAAACTCCTACTAGTCCTACCAGCCACCACGCTCATGCACGAGGGAGGGACGCAGCTTCATTGACTTACTACTCCTGCCTTTGCATCTATGATAGGTGGGCCCAACAGGTGGTTGGCCCACCTGTCATGCAGCCAAAGGCAGGTGCAGTTAAGGCACCGGAGCTCAGTCCGCGAGGGAGAGGGCATTGTAGTAATCAAACTTCTCGGTCTTGTACGAGTTGACGCGACACATCAAAGCACTGCACTCGATATAAGTCTTTTTTACACATTTCAAATGGACTACTACATACGGATGTATGTAGACATATTTTGCTTCGTATGTAGTCACTTGTTGCAATCTCTAAAAAGACTTATATTTGGAAACGGAGGGTGTACAACGCATGCATGCATGCCGTGACTTCCCTTTTGATACTTGCATGTGTTGATTTGATGCACCTTGCCAAATTTTGACTATAAATTTAACTAGCCAAATTTTCATGCATGTCACAAAAAATTACGGGGCTGTTTGGATTGTGACTATGTTTGTCTTATGTTACCACATTATTTTTCCCACACTTGCCACACTTGCCTAACTTGAGTTGCTCAAATTGTTAGACACACTTTGGCTTGCCTAAGGGAATCTTGCCACACTTTCGTGTCTATGACATGTGGGGTTCACTGCTAATAAAAAAAATCTTGTCTTAGGTGTGGCTAATAAAAAAGACTTATATTTAGGAACGAAGGGAGTAGAAAATATAAATAATAATGCATGTTGGGGCAACCCACGTTTCCGATAATTTTAGCCGTGGGCTTGTTCACAATTTTTACGAGTTGGTGGTTCTTCATTTAAAGGAGGGACTTGTACCAGACTTGAACGATACAAAGTGCGACCTGGCACACCGTAACACCACTTGGAACAAGCGGGTAGCTATCTCAAAAAACAATCAACAACTAAAAAAATGGCGACCTGGCATGTAGTACACAATTTTAAACGATTGTTTTGATGGAGTGAAAAAGGAAAACTACCCCACTACGTATATATAGGCCGGAGCCTCCGCGCTTGCTTGCTAGGGTTGCTCTATTCACACACTCTCATCCTCTCCAGATCTAAACAAGATAGGGGTGGTAACACTATCTTTCTCCCTTCAAAAAACACTGTCTTTCTATCCTCACCGCTGGTTACAGATCCGGACGTATCCCCCTCCGCCGGTGAAGGGGAGGAGGGGCAGCGCTTAGGCCGTCGTCGACAACGAGGGAGGAGACCCACTACCGTCCGCACCGTTATCTCTGGCCGAGCGCCGGCGCGGGAGGTCCTCCGATCCCTTCGTCGTTGCCCTAGTGTGGGCGGATCCAGCCTCCCGCCGCCCACCTATCCACATCCCGATGACCTTCAGGTATATCTTCCTTTGAAACCGCCTTAGCTCTACTTCCCCATCTCGCTACGTCGCTGCATGTGCATCATTTTCAACCTCTCAGCCCCTCTCGATCGGATGGTCCAATGTCACCTATTTTTTTCTTCTATTGTTAGAGGTAAAGCTACTTCATGGAGTCGAATCTTGTACTTGGTTCAAACAAGAAATAAAGTGGGGTGGGGAAATTTAGTACTCCCTCCGTCCGGAAATACTTGTCGGAGAAATGGATGTATCTAGACGTATTTTAGTTCTAGATACATCCATTTTTATTCATTTCTCCGACAAGTATTTGCGGACGGAGGGAGTATGTAGTACATCGGACTTGGTACAAATAGGAAGGAAAGGGGGTGAAAGTAGTACAGACTGGTCATCCAACTGGTCTCTTGGTCGAAAAGGGAAATATAGGGGTAACGCTGTACACAGTGGTATGGCCAGGACTAGATTTGCTATCCACACATAGGAGTAGGTGGCTAGAGTGAACAAAAATGGGACCAACCCAGATATGTTTCTTGGATGTTTGTTTCTCGGGGCAACAAACTATGAATCACCACTTTATGCCCTTGTTTAGGTACATGGTGCTGGACTGCTGGTGCACCCACTGTCCCATGCCCTTATACCAAATATTTAGCTGTTCTTAATCTAATGCCCCTGGTAAAAATGAAGCCATGCCACTGTTATAAGCCATGACAAGTTTAGCCAAATGTTTTTGTCTGTAATTGTTTGAGACTCTGACTGTTTCCTCTGCAGCTTTTTGTGCAAACAGGGATATCCATTTCACCCGGTTGCTGTTGTGACCTTTTGGTGCACTGCACAAAACTCTTCTTAAAAGAAGTGACTTTTGTGCTGTTTAACTGGAATGTCAGAATGGAAAAGTTGGTTCATTTTGGTGGAACTGCACAAAGGGAGATCTGTATTCCAATCCTCATCATCCATATTGGTACCATAACCTTCCTTTAGGTAAGAATGATATTTAATGCATGTGTTCATCTCTATTTTGTGACTGCCATGAGAAAATAATGCTATTTTTTACTGGTACACTTGTACTCCCTCACTGACTAAACCAATTCTGAAATAGAAGGCCAATCATGTACTTGGTTTCACCAACTGGTGAGGAGAATGAGAAACAGAGCATGAAGAGGAAGAAGAAGAAGAGTAAACAGTGCCAAGGCGATCTTGCTGAAGCCAGAGGCCTCAATCGAGGCCATTCAAGGGCTCCGGCAACGACTACCTTACATGTGAGACGATCCTCCAGGGAGCCCTTCCACTTCTACTGTCTCACTTAATTAATTAGGAGTACTTAAGTACCACTAATTTATTGCTGCCTAATTTTCCTGTCAGAGTTAAACAAATCTTTAGTAGCACCCTATGCTGAATCATGTACGTGTGTATGTTTGTCTATGGAGGTGAATCATGTGGTGGAGCTGGGAGGGAATGCTAACTTTACCCATTAAGATAATGAGGGTGCTTCTATTTGTTAGTGTATGTTTCATCAACTAGTCCCACTATTACAGTAATCTCACTCTCTCAATATACGTGCCAACAGGGATGCTCGATTTTGGTGGAAGTGCACAAAAACTTTGGGTGCTTCATTGCATCGACAGCTTCCTTCCTTTCCTGTTAGTTGCTAATCTCGGCTTGCATTCTTCCTTTGCTGTCAGTCGCTTGGCTTATCTCTGCTTCCAGTCAAAGGAAATAGTAATTGATATGCTACCTCGCACAGGTTGGTACTGGTCTTTATCCTGATTATTGTGCTTGTCATATGTATTGGTAATTTGGTATTGTGCTACTGTTTGCCGATTCATAAAGGAGTAAATTGGAGCCTGAACTCGCAGGCAAATCATTACATCGGGTGATTTGAGTAGAACTGCACAAAAAGATCAGATGGATAGGTACTTATGCTGCTGCTATGTACTCCAAAGTTCACTCAGACAAGCATCGATGTTGACAAGAAGAAGTGCCTATATTCATTCGAGTATCAACCCGCGTCAACCAATTGTCAAATTCCAAGTATTAGGAGAGTGAACGCCAAAAATATTGCTTGGCGCATAGCCCAGAAAAATGCAGTCCAGTCTTTGGTCCCAACTTGTGCCTTTTGGTTATCGGCGCATATGGTAGCGATCTGTATGGCATGGATTCTAAAGATTCCAGACAAGTTGGTTGACGCGTATATTCATCTGGCACTTAATCAGTCTGCACGCCAGGGATGCTCCATTTCAGTTGAACTGCACAAAAAATTTGGGTGGTTCATTTTCTCAACCGCCTCCTTTCTCGTCTGCAATATAGAATTTTGGCGAGATACAGGACCAAGATGAGCCAGTAAACTAGTTGGATGAAAGTAGTGGCCAAGTTGCTCAAACCTCCCTCGGCACGAGGCCACTATTTGAGGATAAACCTACAAGCAAAGTTCAGATTGTTTGTGCTGCCTCTTATGTACTCAAAAGTTTACTCGTACAAGCATTAATTTTAGCAAGAAGTACCTCCGACTGAACACCATTTACAAGTCTACAATGTAGAATTTTGGCGAGCTACAGGACCAAGATGAGCCAGTAAACTAGTTGGATGAAAGTAGTGTCCAAGTTGCTCAGACCTCCCTCGGCACGAGGCCACTATTTGAGGATAAACCTACAAGCAAAGTTCAGATTGTCTGTGCTGCCTCTTATGTACTCGAAAGTTTACTCGTACAAGCATTAATTTTAGCAAGAAGTACCTCCGAGTGAACACTATTTACCAGTCGGTACCCTAGGCAATTAAAGTTCGTCCATGGATCATATTGGCTGTGATCTCATCATTTGGATGCATAAACATACTGAACATGTGTATATCTGAATCTTTTTGTGAATTATCTATGAATATTGTTGTGTGATCAATCAATCATTTGGACCCATAGACATGCTGAACTTGTGTATATATGAATCTTTTGAGTTGTTGATAGTGAATGTTGGCTATGAATATGAACGTGTCATGTGAACCTGAGTTTGATACGAATGTTTACCTTTTCTGTTGTGCTTGTGTGTGAACTTGTTAGTATGCCTACTGTGGGGTATGTGACGTGTGGGTGTCAACGGCACGCCTTCTTCCCGAGAAGAATTGCACCTGCTTTGTTGGGGTAGCAACGACGCATCAGCTCTTTTTAATCTTTTTGCTCTGTCTTGCCCCCTCCCCCGCTCAACCCCTGCCGTAATGTTTTCGGTCTCAAAACAAACATAGTACTGCGTTGTTTTTGGGGCTTGATGAAAAATCGAGTGTTGGTTCTGTAGGTTGGCCCACCCACCAAATGGGCTACTAGTCCACCACGAACCGGGAGGCTAAAAATACAAGTTGTATGGTGCAGAGGCAAGTAAAAAAACGCCATCGAGAGCCATCCACTGAAGAAAAAATATCGCTCCTGATGTGCTTCTTTAGTCATGCCGCCGGCCCCTCTATAATCCAGTTCGCTCGGGGATCTGGTATCATTTTTTTCCAGAGGGTGAACAAGTATCAGCTAGGCCTAGGTTTTGTATTTTAACATGCGTAGCCCACGACATACGGTGACAGTGGTTTCAACTTATTTTTTGAGGTCCATACCGGCCTATGGGCTTTTTCTTAAAGATCGACAGCCCAATGTATTTTTTAACGACATTATATGTATTTATATTATTACTATTATCGTATATTTTATAGATTCTTATATATACATTATAGAAACATCCCACGTGTTATTAACTTATAAAAGTAAATGTTTAACAGAAGTTGGCAAGGAAAATCCTGGCAGTTTTTGACTCACAGGCAAGGAAAATCCTGGTGATTGCGTACAAAAGCTTGCGAAGATTTTAAGGACCAATGTAATAATAATGCGCTCATTTTTATTTTGAGCAATAACTCGCTAATTTGTTAATTATGTATATAAAAAATGTGCCTCTCCGGTTTATTTTTGATATTAATTGCTCCTTCTAACATAACATTATATATATAACGTGTATTTGAAGGAAGTGCAAATGGGCTAGGATTTCTTAGATAATATAAATGGGCCGCATTGACGCGAAATTATTTGTTCACCCAGCCCAGCAAATGGACAGTACATTCTAGAAAACATGGGTTAAATATATGCCACATTTTTGCAGGCTGACATGTGGGCCAATAGGTCGAAGCCTACGCAGGGCGTTGTCAACTTGGTTGGCATGAACCTTCAATCTCTCGTCTTCTTCCTCCAGCATCGCCGGGACCGCCTGGTCCGGCCTCCGGCGGCTAGCGGCTCTGCTTAGCATGCATCGCTGCGAAGCGCTACCCCACCGCCGGCCAGGCTATCCCTCCACCCCTCCACACCTCCTGTTATTCTCCACCGACTGCAGCCCCACGCCGCACCAGAACCAGTTATAACCCTTCTCCTCCACTCAATATGTGACTCCACTACCGCGTCTTCCCATCTCCGAGTCGTTCCCGTCCGGGGCCTCGCCGTCGTCCACTACCTCGCTGCGCTCGGTGCGGCGTGTTCAACAAATGAGAGTCATCGGAAGAGGACTGTACATGGAGAGCCTGACGGCTGGGACCCACGAGGTCCATGGTCGCACGCAAGGAAAGTTCCTCCTTATTAAGCTGGAAAAATGTTTCCTCCACCTGATAGCTGGGACCCACCGGCTGTATCTTCACACGGAAGGAAGTGCCTCCTTGTTATGCGAAAAAAATTATTCCTCCCGTTGACAGCTGGGACCCGTTAGATTTGGTGGCTGACTTGTGGGCCTACTAAGCGGACGTGTACGCAGGGCTTTGTCAACTTAATCAACAAATGATTGTAGCAGCTGGACCGTTGGATGTTAATCCAACTGCCGTGCTCCTTCTTCAACCTCTGTTCTTGCTCCTGTCTCCCGTGGGCGGCACCGCGGCTGTGCTGCCGCGCACCCGAACCAGTCAAGTTTCCCACTCCTCTCCATCTGCGACTCCACTACCCCGTCTTCCCCATCTCCGGGTCGTTCTAGTCTGGGGCCTCACCATCGTCCACCGGCCTTTGGTGCGCTCGGCACGGTGTGGTCAACATGGTCTACAACCGAGTGTCATCGGAAGATGACTGTACATGAGAGGCTGACAGTGGGGACGCACCACGCCCATGGACGCATGCATGCAACGGAACACGGTGTGGTCAACTGGTCAAGGAACGACTTCCATCGGAAGTGTACTGTACGTGGAGAGGCTGACAGCTGGGCCCACAGCCGCAGCAAGGAAGTGCCTCCTTATTACGCAGAAAATAATGATTCCTCCACCTAACAGCAGGGACCCACCGGACGGGCCACCATATTTTGCGAAAAAATGTTTTCCCCCTGACTGCTGGGACCCACCGAACGGGTCACCGTATTTCACGAAAAAAACGTTCCCCCCGCTGTCAGCTCGGACCCACCGGAAGTGCCTCCTTATTACGCACAAAAAAATGAATACTCCCCCTGCTAGTTGGGACCCACCTTGGTGGGTGGCTGACTTGTGGGCCTGCTAATTTGACGGGGACGGAGGGCTTTGTCAACTTAGTCAATATGAATGATTCTAGCTCCAGTGACCGTACGATGTCCATCCAACGACCTTAGTGCTTCTTCAACCTCTGGTCTTCTTGCTCCAGCCACCCAAAGCAGCGCCGGTCGTGCCGCATGCTCCTGCCTCCCGTGGCCGGCTGTGCTGCCGCGGAGGCCTCACCGCCCCCTACTATTCCCACCACTGGCCAGGCCCTGCGGCGACGGCAGTCTCACACCGCAGCCGAACCAGTGAACCCTCGTACTCCTCTCCGCGCGAGCTTCCACTGCCGCGTCTTCACCAGCTCCGCGTCGTCCCCTTCCTAGGCCTCGCCGTCGTCCACCGCCTTGGTGCTCTCGGTGCAGCGTGGTCAACGTGGTCAAGGAACGGCTTCCATCGGACGTGGACTATACGTGGAGAGGCTGACAGCTGGGTCCACGGCCGCAGCAAGGAAGTGCCTCCTTATTACGCGCAAAATAATTATTCCTCCACCTAACAGCGGGGACCCACCGGACGGGCCACCGTGTTTCATGAAAATCCCCCTGACTGCTGGGACCCACCAGCTACATCTTCATACGCAAGGAAGTGCGTCCGGGCAAAAAAAACGATTCGCCCCCCTGACTGCTGGGACCCACCAGCTACATCTTCGCACGCAAGGAAGTGCCTGACAGCCGAGACCCACCTGGTCGAAGCGTACGTAGCGTTGTCATTCTGGTCGCGAACGTGTACGTACATACTGGTCAATGTAGAGGCGCGCACGTGTCGTAGTAGAGGCGCGCACGTAGCATGTACACATACGTACAACGGCCAGTGTGCCAGAAAGAAAATACGGCCACATACATACATACAGGTAGGGTCTCAAACGCCTACTCGCGCATACGTACGGCCAGGGCGCGTGTACATGGCTGGGTCGGAACGGAGAAACTGCGTCGTCATCGTGTTCATGGGGAGGCAACGGAATGCGTCGTGTTCATCGGGAGGCAACGGAACGCGTGGGAGCCAACCGGCTTGGACGGAACAGCCGATGGAAACGAGGCCTGGCGTACCGCCGAACGGAGGAAACGGCCTTGTGTTCGACCGGCCACGGTCGAAACGGGATCCTGTTCATCGGGAGGGGTCTGGCGTACCGCAAAACGGAGGAAACAGACCTCCTACGGTCAAAACGGGGGTCATCTTGATAGGGAGGGGTGTGGCGTACCGCAAAACGGAGGAAACGGACTTGTGTTGGAGCGCTACGGTCGAAACGGGGATCCTGTTCATCGGGAGGGGTGTGGCGTACCGCAAAACGGGACTCCACGGGATACTGTTCATCTCCACTGTCGACCCCCTCCAGCCTCCACGGGCTACTGTTCATCCACCGTTGACCTCCTCCAGCCTCCACCTGCGACTGTTCATCCACGGGCTCCTGCTCATCCAGCCTCCACCGCGCGCTACTCCACTGGCTACTGTTCAACCACCCCTCTCCATGGGCTCCTGTTCAACCACCCCTCCACGGGCTACTGTTCATCTACCCCTCCACCGTCTACTGTTCATCCTGCCCTCCACGGGGTGGTCCTGTTCATCCAGCCCTCCACGGGGTCCTGTTCATCCAGCCCCAACCGGCTCGATCGATCGGGGTCCTGTTCATCCAGAGGCAACACCACGGGGTCCTGTTCATCCACCCCCACCGGGAACTGTTCATCCAAACCCCCCAGCAACGCTCACTGTTCATCCAGAGGCAGCATCGATCGGCTTCAGTTAGCAGCAGTAGCGAAGGAATCGCTCAATCGGGTTCAGTTAACAGCCATCGATCGATCGCTCGGGTTCAATAACGCGTAGCCTGCAGTGCAATCGCTCGGGTTCAATTAGAGCTCAATGCCTCGCTCGGGTTCAGTTAGAGCCCAATGCCTCGCACCCCACGCGCGTGCGTGTATGAGAGAAACGCGCATCGCTCGGCCCCGACCACCCACCCTAACCGGGAACACCCCGATATTTTCGTCGCCCTCGCTTCTACCACGGTTTTTTCCGTCATGGACGGCCCAAAGAATGTCATGCAGCCGCGTCTCCGGCCCGCCCAGGACGAAAAGCCCATTTTCTATCATGATTTTTTGTCATAGAAGTAGGACCCCACCACATCTATGATGATAACGGGTTTTGTCACAATTATCGTCATAGAAGTGTCATAAGTATGACAGAAAAAAATTTCGTTCGGCCCAAAATGTCACGGATGTGTCTTTTTTTGTAGTGTTATCCACAATGGAAGCTCCTCGCAGCGTTTCCAGCAGATTATCCGGTGCCTCTGGTTGGACAAAGGTCACCGGCGGAACAGGCACACCTCCTCCTTTCGGGGAAGGCCGTTCGCTAGACTCCGGAGCCGTGAAGGTCTCCGGAATGGTATCCGGCTGAGGGCCGAATGGAACCCGACCCCCATCACCAGTCCCCATGGGGGCTTTTTCCTCCATTTGTCCGGCGGCCGAGGAGTCATCCTGGGGGCCACCCTGATGATCTCCGGAACCTCTCCCTGGTCTGGGAAGGTCCTTTGAGACACCACCCCGTCATCACCCTTGGGCGAGACAAAATGAGCAGGCGGCAGAGACATGCTAGCCATCTCCTTAGAGTCTAGCGAACCCTCTGTCGAGGATCGCGAGGAGCGGTCGCGGGCCGGACTGGAATAACACAATTTACACATGTCAATATTAAAAACCGGAAAGGCCCGGGCGTTTGGGCACGCATAAGGATTTTGGTACTTACGATGCGGCCCGAGGCTTGTTCCGGGGAGGTCGCTCCGGACTACTATCGACATCCCACGCGGAGTTATCCGCGCGGGAGCCCCTCCCCCTCTTGGGCGCCTTCGCCTCCAGATTCGTGGAGGCCGCTCTCTTCTTCCTCCCCACCTCGGGTGGGGAGTCATCTTCTTCTTCCTCCTCCTCGTCATCGTCTTCGGCGAACGAAGTGTGAGTTTCGTCTTCGGACATCATGTCCGAAGCTCCTTTTCGGCGAGGGCCCCTCCGGGCCCCTTTGGCCGCTTTCTTGGCCGTCTTCTCCAGCACCTCATAAGGTGCCGGAAACAACATTTTCGTTAGTAATGGGAATTCTTGGTCTTCGGGCAGCGGAGCCGGACAGTTAATCCCCCCTGCTACCTCGATCCAAGCCTGAAAACATGGGTAGGAAGGCTTAGGCTTTTCCTCAAAATATGCTAGTAAAGGGTATACCTTGAAAACATGAAAGAACTTACCGAATTAGCCTGGCATTTTAATCTGAGCCCGCGATCCTCAGTCGTGGGCGGTGGCGTCTCAACGGCCTTGAAGAGCACTTTCCAGATGTCTTCCTGCGTCGTGCCGAAGAGCTCTAGTAGTGTCTGGTGCTTGGCTGGATCGTACTCCCACAGATAGCAAGTCCGGCGTTGGCACGGAAGGACCCGGCGAATGAGCATGACTTGGATCACATTGACAAGCTTGATTTTCCTGTCTATCATGTTCTGGACGCACGTCTGGAGCCCAGTCAGCTCGATCGAGGGATCCTAGGTTAGGCCCCTCTCTTGCCAGGAGGTGAGCCGCATCGGGATTCCGGATCAGAATTCAGGGGCCGCCGCCCAATCAGTGTCGCGTGGCTCGGTAATGTCAAACCACCCCGACTGCCACCCCTTCACCCTCTCCGCGAAGGAGCCTTCGGGCCAGGTAACATTGGGCATCTTGCCCACCATGGCGCCTCTGCACTCTGCTTGTTTGCCGCTCACCATCTTCGGCTTCACATTGAAGGTCTTCAGCCATAGGCCGAAATGAGGTGGGATGCTGAGAAAGGCCTCACAGACGACAATGAATGCCGTGATGTTGAGAATGAAGTTGGGGGCTAGGTCATGGAAGTCTAGCCCGTAGTAAAACATCAGTCCGCGGACGAACGGGTGGAGAGGGAATCCCATCCCGCGGACAAAATGTGTGAGAAACACAACCCTCTCATGGGGCTCTGGAGTGGGGACGATCTGTCCTTTGACCGGGAGTCGGTGAGCAATCTCCTTGGCCAGGTATCCGGCCTCCCGGAGCTCCTTGATGTCCTTCTTCTTAACGGAAGAGGCCATCCACTTGCCTCCAGCTCCAGACCCGGACATGTTTGGAGTGCTTTCTCGGACGAGGAAAAGCTAAAGCTTGGGCGCTGGAGCTCAAGGATGGAAGGGCTGAGGGAGAGAAAGGGTGTGGGTGAAAAAAAGGGAATCCTTATCCCCTTATAAAGACCGCGAATATCAAGTGCCTCCCCACTCACCTTAAAAGCTCGCCTATTCCAAAGGCCTGTGTAAACGGCACGGTTGGGTTACCCATACCCGCATTGATGAGAATCCCACAATAAGGGGACACGATATCTGCTTTGACAAGACGTGCCAATGGCAACTGCGTCTCGGAATGTGGAATGGCTGACACAAAACGGTTCGGAATTATGACCGGTCAGACGTGATGTCATGCTACAAAAAGTTGTCAGCAAATTGGACTCGTGTAAAATTATATTCTCTCTGTGGTTGTGTATGGTGTGTGTGATAGGTCCGGATACTATCATCGCGTCCGAAGACTATCTTGGAGTTAGGAAAGAAGGGAACCCGCCTTGCAATGCCGAAGACAATCTGCGCGCCGGACTCCTCGTCATTGAAGCCAGGTTCAGGGGCTACTGAGGGAGTCCTGGACTAAGGGGTCCTCGGGCGTCTGGCGTGTTATCCATGGGCCGGACTGATGGGCTGTGAAGGCATGAAGGCCGAAGACTGTACCCGTGTCTGGATAGGACTCTCCTTTGCGTGGAAGGCAAGCTTGGCGATCAATTATGAAGATTCCTTCCTATGTAACTGACTCTATGTAACCCTAGATCCCCCCGGTGTCTATATAAACCGGAGGGTTTAGTCCGGAAAGAGTATACTCATTACCATAGTCATACAGGCTAGACTTCTAGGGTTTAGCTATTACGATCTCGTGGTATATCAACTCTTGTAATACTCATATTCATCAAGATCAATCAAGCAGGAAGTAGGGTATTACCTCCATAGAGAGGGACCGAACCTGGGTAAACATCGTGTCCCCTGTCTCCTGTTACCATTGACCTTATACGCACAGTTCAGGACCCCCTACCCGAGATCCGCCGGTTTTGACACCGACACCTGGCGCGCCAAATGTTGGATTCTGGGTTCCAGCAAACCCTTGAGGTTCGAACACTGGGGTGCACACGAAGATCTCTCTCTTCCTAGCTCGCTCTCGCAACGATCTCAAGGCCTAGCTCGCCGAACCCAAGGAACAAGAGACACGAGAGTTTATACTGGTTCGGGCCACCGTTGTGGTGTAATACCCTACTCCAGTGTGGTGTGGAGGATTGCCTTGTAGGCTGAGGATGAACAGTACAGGGGATGAACAACCTCCTAAGGAGAGGTGTTCTTGAGCTCAGTGAGCTTATGTGTGTGAGGATGGTCTGAATGATCCGTCCAAGATCAGTCCATCCCTGACTACAGTGGTGGCTAGTCCTATTTATAGAGGCACGGGTCCTCTTCCCAAATATTAGGCGGGAAGGGATCCCACAATCGAAGGGAGACAACTAGTACAAGCTATCCTAACAAAAGGTGGTCTTCGCCCTGCCAAAGGCTCTGGTGGTGACGCCGTCGTGGGCTCCGCGGTGACCTCCGTCCTGCCGGTCTTGGTCTTGTTGCACCGATATGGAAACCTTTGCCTGACGCCTCGGGACTCCTCACCTGCGCTTGCCCCTTTAGCACCAAAGAGGCAACGGGTTGGCGCCCGCCTGGCCTTGCTCGTCATGGCTCACATCACGTGCACCTCATGAGGTACCCCTTGCATATATATCTCCGCTCCTCGGGAGCCAGCCTAGGGAGGCTGCCCCTGAGGAGGTCTTGGGTCGTCCGCCTTGCGAGGCTTGGCCCCTCGCGAGGGTCTTGAGTGGTTGTATGAAGATGGGCCGTACCAGGACGTTGGTGGAGCCACGCCCTGGGCCGCAGGTAGGCAAGTCTGGGTACCCCCATTCCCAGGATGCCGACATCATTCCTCCGGTATCCGGGAGTTGCATGATCTCATGGTCGAAGGAACATGTATTTGACATTAAGAAAGTAGTAGCAATATACTGAAAAATTATATGCTAAGCTAACGGATGGGTCTTGTCCATCACATCATTCTCCTAATGATGTGATCCCATTATCAAATGAAACTCATGTCTATGGTTAGGAAACCTTAACCATCTTTTGATCAACGAGCTACTCTAGTAGAGGCTTACTAGGGACACGGTATTTGTTTATGTATCCACACATGTATTTAAGTTTCCGGTCAGTACAATTCTAGCATGAATAATAAACCTTTATCATGAATAAGGAAATAAAATAATAACAACTTTATTATTGCCCATAGGGCATATTTCCATCAGTCTCCCACTTGCACTAGAGTCAATAATCTAGATTACATAGTAATGAATCTAACACCCATGGAGTCTTGGTGCTGATCATGTTTTGAACGCGGAAGAGGTTTAGTCCACGGGTCTGCTACATTCAGATCCGTATGTATTTTGCAAATTTCTATGTCTCCATCCTTGGCCTTTTCACGAATGGAGTTGAAGCTTCTCTTGATGTGTTTGGTTCTCTTGTGAAACCTGGATTCCTTCACCAAGGAAATTGCTCCAGTGTTGTCACAAAAGATTTTCTTTGGACCAGATGCACTGGGTATTACACCCAGATCGGATATGAACTCCTTCATGCACTGCTTCCGAAGCAGCTATGTACTCCGCTTCACACGTAGATCCCAGCATGATGCTCTGCTTGGAACTGCACCAACTGACAGCTCCACCATTCAATATAAATACGTATCCGGTTTGTGACTTAGAGTCATCCAGATCAGTGTCGAAACTAGCATCGACGTAACCTTCTATGCTGAGCTCTTCGTCACCTCCATAAACGAGAAACATATCCTCTGTCCTCTTCAGGCACTTCAGGATGTTCTTGACCGCTGTCTAGTGATCCACTCCTGGAGTACTGTGGTACCTCCCTGCCAAACTTATGGCAAGGCACACATCAGGTCTGGTACACAGCATGGCATACATTATAGAACCTATGGCTGAGTCAAAGGGAATGACTTTCATTCTCTCTCTATCTTCTGCCTTTGTCGGGTTTTGAGTCTGACTCAATTTCACACCTTGCAACACACGCAAGAACCCTTTCTTTGACTGGTCCATTTTGAACTTCTTCAGAACTTTGCCAAGGTATGTGCTTTGTGAAAGTCCTATTAAGCGTCTTGATATATCCCTATAGATCTTGATGCCCAATATATAAGCAGCTTCACCGAGGTCTTTCATTGAAAAATTCTTCTTCAAGTATCCTTTTATGCTATCCAGAAATTCTATATCATTTCCAATCAACAATATGTCATCCACATATAATATCAGAATTTGTACAAAGTTCCCACTCACTTTCTTGTAAATACAGGCTTCACCGTAAGTCTGTATAAAACCATATGCTTTGATCACCTCATCAAAGCGTATATTCAAACTGCGAGATGCTTGCACCAGTCCATAGATGGATCGCTAGAGCTTGCACACTTTGTCAACACCTTTAGGATCGACAAAACCTTTTGGTTGCATCATATACAACTCTTCTTTAAGAAATCCATTAAGGAATGCAGTTTTTACGTCCATTTGCCAGATTTCAAAATAATAAAATGCGGTAATTTCTAACATGATTCGAACATACTTAAGCATCGCTACGGGTGAGAAAGTCTCATCGTAGTCAACCCCTTGAACTTGTCGAAAACCTTTTGCAACAAGTCAAGCTTTGTAGACAGTGACATTACAATCAGCGTCCGTCTTCTTCTTGAAAATCCATTTATTCTCAATGGCTTGCCGATCATCGGGCAAGTCCACCAAAGTCCACACTTTGTTCTCAAACATGGATCCTATCTCAGATTTCATGGCCTCAAGCCTTTTATCGTAATCTGGTCTCATCTTAGCTTCTTCATAGTTCGTAGGTTCGCTGTGGTCTAATAACATGACTTCCAGGACATGATTACCGTACCACTCTGGTGCGGAACATGTTTTGGTCAACCTACGAAGTTCAGTAGTAACTTGATGTGAAGTTTCATAATCATCATCATTAGCTTCCTCTCTAGTTGGTGTAGGCATCACGGAAACATTTTTCCCTGGTGTGCTACTTTCCAATTCGAGAGAAGGTACAACTACCTCATCAAGTTCTACTTTCCTCCCACTCACTTCTTTCGAGAGAAACTCCTTCTCTAGAAAGGACCCATTCTTGGCAACAAAGATCTTGCCTTCGGAACTGTGGTAGAAGGTATGCCCAATGGTCTCTTTAGGGTATCCTATGAAGACACACTTCTCCGCTTTGGGTTCGAGCTTACCAGGCTAAAGTTGTTTGACATAACCATCGCATCCCCAAACTTTAAGAAACAACAACTTAGGTTTCTTGCCAAACCATAGTTCATACGGTGTCGTCTCAATGGATTTAGACAGTGCCCTATTTAACGTGAATGCGGTTGTCTCTAATGCATAACCCCAAAATGATAAAGGCAAATCAGTAAGAGACATCATAGAATGCACCATACACTACAAAAGAATACACTTCCGTGATGATACGTGTTTGTCACAGTAGGTCACGTTTTCTGTCATGCATGTACATCCATGACGATTTTATGACAGAATCAAGATAGTCATACCTGTGCTATCGTAGAAGTGTTCCGTGACATTACCAAAATTATCACCACGGAAGTGTGCACTTCGATGACGATAAATTCCGCGTCATGGAAGTACTTTCGTCAAGGGTGACCGACACGTGGCATCCACCGTAACGAGTCGTTGTTAAGCTATCAGGTTCGGTTTTGGATCCGATAACCCGCTAACAGCCACAACCAATGTCGATTTTCCACATGTAAAATTCTCATTGGCCAACGGAACCACGTGTCAGCTCCGCGTTGGCACATGTGTCACTCATCCAATGGGCGAGATGTGCCTATGATATGTTGACACATGGACTGGCCCAAAAGTGGCCCATAAAGATTAAATGGGCCGGCCCAACTAAAGGCCCAGAAGATTTTGCGGACCATAATGGGCCGGCCCAGCTAAAGGCCCACAAGATTTTGCACACCATAATGGGTCGGCCCAGCTAAAGGCCCACAAGATTTTGAGGACACTAGTGGGCCGACCCATTAACAGGTTGCCATGTTTTGGGCCAAATGCCGGCCCATATTTGATTCGGTCCATTAATAGCCTGCCACGTTCTGGGCCTAATAAAGGCCTATATGAGATTCGGCCCGTTAATAGCCTACCATGTTATGGGCCATATTACGGCCCAGATCAATTCCGGCCCTTTAAGAGCCTTTGGGCTAAATTATGGCCCATATCAGATTCCGCCCATCAACTGGATGCTGTGCTTTTGGGCCCACTTGAGGCCCGGTCAGGATTTCTCTTTGCTAAAGGCCCATTTAGTAATACGGCATGATATTAGTTTCGGCCTGTTAAAGGCTCGTTTAACATTTCGACCCTATATTTATTTCTGCTTGTTAAAAGCCCGTCATATAGTTGGGCCTAACTATGGCCCGCTGTGCATCCGGCCTGCTCACAGCCGATAATCTGATTGGGCCAAACAAGGACCCACACAATTTTAGCCTGTTAACAGCCCGTGATGTGATTCGCACAATCATGGGCCGGGGTCTATTTCGGCCTGCTGTCGGCCCGTGAGCTGTTCGGCACGTTTCAGCCCCAACCTACTTTTTAGCCTACTAAAAGCCCATTGAATTTTCTTGCGAAAGTAGGGCCGGCGATTTACTCGTCCTATGAAAGGCCCGAAACTACTAGTGGGCCAGTTTACATTTAGGCATGTTAATGGACCAAGATGACTGGGCCCATGATGCGGATCATACATAGTGATTTGCATGACGGCCCGATTATGTACTGTAATTTTACGGTTTGGCCGGTTTACTGCAAAGACATGATATATATATATATATAGTAAAATAACTGCAGCATCGTGAATAAGAAAAAAATCTAGACTATACGATAAGAAATTATAGCATATTACATCCACTGGGTATCAAAGTTCGCCACTATGATAATAAAACACAAGCAGACAACATATTACATACACTGGGCATCAAAGATCGCCACTAGTGTAAATAAACACGCCAACAAAATAATATACAAAACCAACAGGCTTCAATAGAGTTCAAGAAAAGTTAGCCCTGCTCGTGAGCTGCAGCGCAAGCAGCTGAGCAAGCTGATGATCCTGCGCTTGTTTGACGCTTATATCCTCCTCATTCTGAAAGAGAAACAAGCAGACAGATGACAAGTTTTGCACATATAAGTATCAGTGCTGACAATTCATCACATTTCTTATTGACGAATAAAGTGACTTAGTTTAAAATAGCATTAACACAATATGGTATTGTTCAGGTTAAGATATGGCAGGAAATGACATTGTTAAGGAGTTGGCAGCTTCACGACACCACTGGATTACGGATCAAGAACTCATGAGTATCAATGGTTAGTGTGCTGTCAATTTATCCCATTTCAGATTGGCAAATAAAGAGACAGTTTAAATAATAGTAGAATGATATGACATTGTTCATAGTTAAGACATTGCAGAATATGACATTATGCTGTAGTGGGTAGGTTCACCACACCACTGGATTACGGATCAAGAACAGAAGCATACATGCAGTGCAAAAAAAGATCACTTGCTAACTTGGTTGTACAACTGAAAACTTAAATTGAGAAGGACAAACTTTTGTTTATGAACTACATAATAAACTTTAAACATGCAATTTGATGCAAACACCAAAAATAAACAGATGGTGCAGTCATGCCTAACCAAATATACACAACAAGTTTGAAGGCTTGAGAAGGACAATCTGACATTAGTGGTGAAGACAGGCTCTATAAAGCCCTTGTCCATGCTGATGGGTGGGCAATTTAAGAAGTTTACCACAGAATCTTCTTCATAAGCATTGCCTTTATTCTACATTTTGTTAAGAGTAAATATAGATGTGATAATATAAGAAAAATGGATAATATTTAAGATAAGATGAAGAGTGATGCTACATAACCAAGTAGCTATAAATGTAAGTACAATGATACAGGCAAAAGGAACAACCAAGAGCAATGCAGAGCTAAACTTCTTCAGTACCATTCGTGTTATCCAACCTTATGGTAAGAGTAAATATAGATTTGATGTGTAGAAAATGGAGGGAAAAGGAAAATAAGCTGCAGAGTGATGGTACATGAACAACTAGCTGTCAATATAAGTACAATGATAAAGGACAACAGGTACTTACAAGAACAATGCAGAGCTAAAAAATTTCATTGGCATTGGATATATTCTACACTAATGTAATCATTCATGCAGATCGGATAATTTGGAGCGAACAATTGATAAGCAAGCTATCATGCATACTGCTGTCACATAATGAACCAGGTATGAATGCAAGTACAGTGATACATGACAACATGTACTAACAAGAGCAAAGCAGCGGGCAGCATATTTGCGATATCCTGTCGTCCTTTTCAAACTGGAATTCTTCTTCGAGCAGATTTCCTCCAAAAGAGATCGGTAAGGCACATGCGAAAAAGTAGAAGTTCAAATTGTCATGTGATATCATAGACAATACCTCTTCCTGGGAACGAGACCAGTGCATAACAAGGTTTTTCCATTCAATGTCTTCTAAATTTAGCACACGAGACTTCACCGGAAATTCGATTGTAGACTTTCCATCAAAGTGTGATTTCCTCAGGTAACACCGATACTGCTGCAACGCTTCCTTGAAAAGCGCAAGCAAGCTTTGCTCGTCATGATGATCCAGATTAACCCTCGCCTACTTACAACAATGTAATGTAAGCAGAAAGTAGGAAAATAATCATAATGAATAATAGCACTTACACGTAAGTGGGACAGGAAGATGTGAAAATGGTGTTTGTCTTCACTATAATCTTCCCATGATGGGAATATATGCATGTAGTCCCTAACAACATTGAAAGCATTGTCTTTTAAACTGGGAATAACTGGAATGGGGCTCCAATCTGCAGGAATTGGCCACCTCTGCAGTTCGGATAGATCTTCGGCCGGTGGACTTGCTGTACTTTTTGCTGGAGTGGAATTTTTTTGTGGTACGGCTGGTGCTATGGCAACTGAAATCGGCATACCTTTTGCTGGAGTGCAGGTCCTGTGTGGTGGGGCTAGTGGTGTGAGCAGTGAAGTATGGGTACAGTCTGCTGGAGTCGGTCCTACGTTTTGTGTCACTGGTTGTAGAGCCAATATAAGTGGGGTGTTGCCTGATTTCTCCGGCACCACCACGTTTTTCAAGGGCTTTGCTGGTGCTCCTTCAGGTTCGGCAATCAACCTCTTCCTATTTGATGTCTGATGCACAAGAGCAGCATTTGAGTGGGAAAACATGGCATGATGACTGTCGGATCTCGGGTTCCGGCAAAACCCTCAAGGTTCGAACACTTGGGTGCGCACGAAGATCTCCCCCTACCAAATCACGCCCTCAACCTCGCCAAGATCTCAAAGGCTAGCTTGACGAACTCACAACACAAGAGACACAAGATTTATACTGGTTCAGGCCACCGTTGTGGTGTAATACCCTACTCCAGTGTGGTGTGGTGGATTGCCTCTCGGACTGAGGATGAACAGTACAAGGGGAAGAACAGCCTCCTGAGGTGAGGTGTTCTTGTGCTTGGTGGGTGTGGCGATGGATTGGATCTAGTCCAAGATGAGATGGCTGAAGCTCAGTTCGAGTTGAGATGCCTCCTACTGTGGTGGCTAATCCTATTTATAGAGGCCCTGGTCCTCTCCCCAAATATTGAGCGGGAAGGGAGCCAACAACGGCCAATTTGAAAGGGGGCAGCTAGTACAAGTTATCCCGACAAAAGCAGTCTTCGCCTGCCAAAGGCTCTGGTGGTGACGCCACCTTAGGCTCCATGGCGACCTCTGTCTTGCCGTCCTGCTGGTCTTGGTCTCGTTGCACCGATATGGAAACCTTTGCTTGATGCCTCGGTACTCTTCGCCTGCGCTTGCCTCCTTAGCACCAAAGAGGAAACAAGGACACTGTGCACGCTGGCGCCCGCCTGGTCTCGATCGTCATGGCTCACGTCATGAGAACCTCGCGAGGTTTGCCTTGCCTTGATCTCTCCGCCCCTCGTGAGCCAGCCTGGTGAGGCCGCTCCCGAGGAGGTCTTGTGTCGTCCGCCTCGAGAGGCTTGGCCCCTCGCGAGGGTCTCGAATGCTTGTTGGTGAAGATGGGCCATATGGGCCCGCTCGCAGAGCCACGCCGTGGGCCGCAGGCAGGCAAGTCTGGGGACCCCCGTTCCCAGAACGTCGACACTAGCCCCCGGGCCCAAGGCGCGCTCGGGCTTCGCTTTGAGGCAAAGCCAAAGGGCAAGTGCGGAGCGCCGCGGGCCCCAATAGCCTGCGGACTTGGTCGAGGCGTGGCGGTTGATTGGACGTGGTCGTCTCCGCTTCCCCACGCTGCCTCGGCAACTGCCCGACTTGACGAGTCCCTGCTGCATGCAAGGAAAAAACCATCATTACCTGTGATCGTGGGGGGCGCTGGTTGGCCTTCTCCTGCTATAAATGGGGAGGGGGGGCAGAGCCCCCGTCGCCCATCTCTTCCCATTCCGCTCGCCTCTCCTCCTTTGCTCCATTGCCAGTAGCGACACCAATGGCGCCGTCAAAGAGGTTCACCGCCGCGGAGAAGGGGAAGGCCCCCCGCGAGGGGCCCGGCTCTCCGGCGCCCAAGCATGGACGCGACCGTCCCCGCAAGCACACCGCGACCCCCGCCACGCCCCCCCTTAGCCGTGGCGGTGCCGCTTCGCGTGGCAGGGGTCGCTCCGGTCGTGGCAGCCCTCTTGATGAAGGGGAGATGTGCCGTGGTCGCGCGGCCTCCCCAGCCGCGCTTCCACTAGGCGGAGGTGCTGCCGGAGTTCGTCGTCTGGTTAGAGAACCCGGCCGGCAACTGGCTTCAGCTCCCGCGCTTCTTCGCCGACGAGGTGCCGGCCCCAGGTCCAGTTGGGCTCTGGCTGCAGGCGGACGGCTGCTGCAGCAGGGCTTCCTGGGTCACGGTTGAGGTCTCCATTGCGGGCAACATAGCCCTGGCCCGCGGCTGGCAGACGTTTGCCCGCGCGCGCGGCCTTGGCAGGCGGTGCACCCTCCATTTCAGTTATAACGGTGACGCGACCCTCTATGTGAGGGTGTTTGGGGAAGATGGTCAGTGCGCCGGGTGCTGCGCCGAGGTCAACGACGGCGAGGAGGTGCTCGGCCTTGGCGATGGTCGTGATGAGGATGAGGGCGAACCCGCCCTTGGTGCCGACCACGTCTTGTCCAGCTACGGCGGCTCTTCCCCCGGCGACAGCTCCAGCAGCAGTGGTTACGACCAGCCGCCACGCCTGCTTCGAAGGCGGCAGCGGGTCGTCTCGTCGCCATGCCTCCGTGAAGCGCGAGGAGGGGTCTGGCTGAGCTCAGGACGACGCCAGGAGCCCGCCCTCGTGGACCGCTGTAGGGGCACGCGCCGCTTTTATTTCGTTCTTCCTTTCCTTCCTGCATCAAGAAAGACACCAGTATGGGCCCCAGAGGGGCGTGCAACAAACTATGATTTCTCAATTCTTATGCTATGTTTATCGTTCCTGTGTTGTGTCGCAACATCATCGTTTTGTGTAGAGATACCTTAGCTTGACATGTTCGGAGTAGTCTCCTCCTCATGAGGCGCTTGCTCTCTGGTGCCTGTCAAGGCCTCCTTGGCCTGGTAGGCACTTAGGAACTACAAAAAATTCGTTAGGGGGCTTATCGTTCACCCGAGCCTTGGTCACAGACGCCGCTGGCCTTGACCCAATGCTTCATATCACGGTACCCGAGGGGCACGGATGAGGAGAGGTGCGCCAACTTGTGGGCTCGAATGAGGGTGCATCACGAAAAGTAGACGTAAGGCAGAAGGAGGAAAAGCGCTCACGAGGGCACCTGTCCAGCCCCCTCGCGAGGAATGCGAGAGAGAGTACAGGCTAAACTGAAGACGAAAACAGAGGCAGAAGGCGACGGAACCAAATCAGCGGAGAACACCAGAAGCAAACTTCAATTAAAAGAGGGCGAGCCAACTACAAAAAGCAAATAAAAAGCCGCGTCCGGCACCTAGTCTAGTCTTCATGTCTTCTCACCAGCACAGAGCTAAGTGCTGCCACTAGGACGTGGGAGGGAGCCCCCGAGGCCCGAGGGCGGCACTCCTGAGACTCCGGGGCGTGTACAACCCCACTCATTATTACGTGAGTGTCACGAGCGGAGACCTTCACAGGCACTGGGCCTTCTTCATAGGCGCTGGGCCTTTCTTCATGGGTAGAACTTCCGGAGGTGCTGGATGTTCCAGGCGTTCTGGATGGGTACCCCGTCCCGTGTCTCCAGGCGCGCGGCACCAGGCCTGGAGACATGGACGACCTTGAACGGGCCCTCCCACATGGGTGAGAGCTTATGCAGCCCTTCCCTGGAGAGCACCCGCCTCAGGACGAGGTCACCCACCTCGAGCGTCCTGGAGCGGACGCTGCGACAGTGGTACCGCCGCAGCACCTACTAGTATCTTGCCGCCCGCAGTGCAGCTTCACGGCGGCGTTCCTCCCCCAGCACGAGGTCTATCCCCCACGTGGCGTCCTGCTGCGTCTCATCAAACTCCAGGACCCGTGCAGAGCAATGCGTGACCTCGTGAGGGAGAACCGCTTCTGCTCCATAGACGAGGAAGAATGGGGTCTCGCTCGTTGGCTTGGTGGCGGTGGTGCGGATGGACCACAGCACGGACTAGAGCTCGTCATGCCAGCCCCTGCCACAAGCTTCGAGCTTCTTCTTGAAGGTCCTGGTCTTGAGGCCTCTCAGGACCTCCGCGTTGGCGCGTTCGGCTTGACCATTGCTCCGGGGGTGCGCCATCGAAGCGTGGCAGATCGGCGTTCCAAGGTTAGCACAGTACGTTTTGAAGAGGTTACTGGTGAACTGCGAGCCATTATCGGTGATGATGCGGTTGGGGACCCCAAAACGGCTCACGAGGCCCTTGATGAACTTGACCGCAGAGCCAGCAGGGATGGTGCGGACGGCTTCCACCTCCGCCCACTTGGTGAACTTGTCGATGGCAACGTAAAGGTATCGGTAGCCCCCAGGCGCCCGAGGGAACGGGCCCAGGAAATCCAGTCCCAGACTACGAACGGCCACGAGAGTGGAATAGTCTGGAGGCCCTGAGCTGGACGATGGATCTGCTTGGCATGGAATTGGCAGGCCTCGCAGGACTTCACCAGCTCAGCCGTGTCATTGAGCGCCGTAGGCCAGTAGAATCTGCTACGGAATGCCTTGCCAACGAGGGTTCGTGATGACGAGTGGTGCCCGCAGTCCCCGCCGTGTATGTCGGCTAGCAGCTCTTTCCCCTGTTCCCTGGAGATGCAACGCAGTGCAACGTCATTTGGCCGCTTCCTGTATAACTCACCATTCAGGATGCAGTATGCCGTGGCCTGCCGGGCCACACGCCCCGCGTCCTCCTCCTTCTCCGGCAGCGTCCCTTGCATCAGGTACTCCTTGAATTCCTTGGTCCAGCATCCCTCCTGGGGCTTGAGCGCCAGGAGTAGACGCGCTCCCGAAGTCGGGCCACAGGCTGGGGCCCCCGCGGCAGGTGGCTGCGGGAGCTCCTCCCGAGGCTGCGCTGTCCTTGAAAGCGGCGCTGTCGCCGATGGCTTGAAGAGCCGCTCCTCGAAGACGCCAGGCTCTTGGGGCTGTCGCTTGGATGCCCTTCTAGCGATGTCGTCGGCTTCCTTGTTGGTTCCTCGGGGCACGTGCTGCAACTCCAGGCCCAAGAACTGCTTCTCCATCTTGCGCATTTCCGCGAGGTATGCCTCCATGTGTTCGTCCTTCGGCTCATATACCTTGTTGGAGAAGTTGACGAGGAGCTGCGAGTCGCCCCTGATGGTGAGATGCTTCACCCCCAGGGCCGCCGTAGCCTTCAGGCCGGCTATGAGACCTTCGTACTCTGCAATGTTGTTAGAGACCTTCTCGCCCTGCTGGAAGCAGGGCTGCACAGCGTAGTAGAGCTTGTCCTGAGTGGGCGAGATGAGCACTGCTCCAGCCCCCGCGCCCTGGCGCACGAAGGCACCATCGAAGTACATGACCCAGCCGTTGGGCGCCTCACTTCCCGGTGAGAGGGACCGATCCTCGCCTATTTCAAGCGCCGGGGCGTCCGTCCATTCTGCCACGAAATCGGCGAGCGCGGCTCCCTTGATGACCCTGGTGGTGCTGAACTCCAACTGGAATGCCTGCAGCTCGATGTTCCACTCGGCGACCCTTCCGGCAGAGTTGGGGCTCCTGAGCACCCTCTCCAATGGGTAGGCCGAGACGACCTTGATGGGGTGACCTTGAAAGTAGTGCCGCAGCTTACGCGAGGCCACCAAGAGCGCGGGTAAGAGCTTCTGAGGCATGGGGTACCGTGCTCTTGCATCCCTCAACACCGTGCTGACGAAGTATACCGGGTGCTCGACGAGGGCAGGTGCACTGATGAGGCTTGCGCCTTCCGGAAATTGGGGCGCCTCCTGAGGTGGTGGAGCCCCCAACGCCCGATCGCTTGTCGGGGTCCCCGTGGGCTTGGGGGCGTCGCCCTCCTGAGCTTGATCCTCTGCTGCCGCAGTTGCGGCCTTGGCGGCGCCCTCCTGGTCCTGCGCCATCCCTGCTGGGGGCGTAGCTCGGCGTGCTGTGCCCTTGGCTTGGTGTTCTTCCCGAACCGCCACCAGAGCCGCGCTGGCGGAGTAGGGAGTGGCGGCAAGGTAAAGCACTAGGGGCTCGAGAGGTCGCGGTGCCACCATCACTGGAGGGCTGGTCAGGTATCTCTTGAGGTCTTGAAACGCTTGGTCGGCCTCCGGGGTCCACTCGAATGGGCCCTTTTTCTTCATCAGCTTGAAGAAGGGCATGGCGCACTCTCCCAGCTTGGAAATGAAGCGTCCCAACGCAGTCACCCGTCCAGCAAGCTTCTGCATTTCCTTGAGGGTTTGCGGTGGACTCATGTCTTCGATGGCCTTGACCTTCTCTGGGTTGGCCTCGATCCCCCTGTGGGACACGAGGAAGCCCAGCAGCTTGCCGAAAGGGACGCCAAACACGCACTTCTCCGGGTTGAGTCGCAAGTCTACCTAGCGCAAGCTTTCAAAGGTCTCCTCCAGGTCTTGGATCAAGGTCCTCGCCTCACGAGACTTCACCACGATGTCGTCGACGTAGGCTTCAGCATTTCTCCTGAGCTACCGACCCAAGGCGATGTGCATGAGCCGTTGGAAAGTCGCGCCAGCATTGCGCAGCCCGAACGACATGCAAATGTAGCAGTACACCCCGCACGGGGTCAGGAAGGCTGTCTTCTCCACATCTTCTACCGCCATCTTGATTTGGTGATATCCTGAGAACGCATCCAGGACGGACAGCAAGTCGCACTCAGCGGTGGAGTCGACGATTTGGTCGATGCGTGGGAGCGGGAACAGATCTTGGGGGCAGGCCTTGTTGAGGTTGGTGAAGTCGACGCACATTCGCTCCTTCCCGCCCTTCTTGGGCACGACGACGGGGTTCGCCAGCCACTTGGGGTACCGAACCTCGCGAATGACACCCGCAGCCTCCAACTTGTGGGTCTCTTGGACGATGAAAGCTTGCTTCTCCGTGGACTGCCGCCTTGCCCTCTGCTTTACGGGGTGTACGTTGGGGCACACCTTCAGATGGTGCTCTATCACCCCTCTTGGGACCCCTACCAGCTGATCGGGCTCCCACGTGAACACTTCCTTGTTTGCGCGCAAGAACTTCACCAGCGCCTCCTCCTGATCAGGCTCGAGGTTGGCGCCTATGGTAAAGGTTGCCCCCGAGGACCCGTCCTCCTCGACCGGCACTTGCTTGGTTTCTGCCTTGTCTTAAGTGAACAACTGCCTCTTCTTGGTTGGTGCGGCCCCCTTGGCCTTGGAGGTGTCTGCATCGGCGGGCTGTGCCGTCGTGGCGGTCTTGAGGGCAAGCTTGAGCGTCATCAAGGCTTCCTTGGTGTCCCCAGCTACTGTGAGGACTCCCTTGCTCCCGGGCATCTTCATGAGGTTGTAGGCCGGATGGGTCGCCGCCATGAACTGAGCCAGGGCCGGGTACCCGATGATGGGCGTTGTACGGGAGGCCGATGTGGGCGATGTCGAAGTCGACCAGCTCGGTGCGGTAGTTGCCGCGCGTGTCGAAGGTCACAGGGAGGCGGATCCGCCCCAGGGAGTGGGCGGAGCCCCCACCAACACCCGAGAAAGTCTTGCTAGGGCGGAGCCGCTCGAGCGGTACGTGGAGAAGGTTGAAGGCCTCGACGGAGAGCACGTTGAGGCCGGCACCACCGTCGATGAGCGTTTTGGTTACGGACACGTTGCAGATGGTGGGTGTGCAAAGCATTGGGAGCACACCTGAGCCGATGGTGGAGACGGGATGATCCCCCGAGTCAAAGGTGTGGTCGGCCTCGGGCGAGGCCCAGCTCGGCGGAGCCCCCGGGCGCTTGGAAGTGGCGCCGATCTAGCGAAGGAACAACTTGACGTGACGATCCAAGGGTGGTGCTTGCGAGCCGCCGAGGAGGGCCCCAACCGCGTGGTGCACCGACGCCGCGTAGCTTGCAGCGAAGAGACCGCACAACTCCTACCAAGATGCCACCGTGGATCCAGGGAGGTTGAGCAGCCAGGCGCGCGGTGCGCCAGTGAGGGCCATGGGAAGCCAGTTGGCCATGACCTTGTCGTCGCCCCCGGCCTTAAGGACGGCCTCCTAATACGCAAACAGGAAAGCCGACGGGTCCGCCGCACCATCATAGCGTGGAGGCATCTCCGACTTGAACTTGGTTGGCCACCGCACCTGTCGCAAGGCGGGAGCAAGGGCTCGGAGCCCCAGGCATTGGCGTGGGCGTCCGTGCATCCGGTCAGAAGAGCGGCTCCAGCCATGTAGAACGGGCACGAGGATGGTGGAGTGTGAATCAATGGAAGGAAAACTCTGGTGCACCCCTACGTGGCGCGCCAAATGTCGGATCTCGGGTTCCGGCAAAACCCTCAAGGTTCGAACACTTGGGTGCGCACGAAGATCTCCCCCTACCAAATCACGCCCTCAACCTCGCCAAGATCTCAAAGGCTAGCTCGACGAACTCGGAACACAAGAGACATAAGATTTATACTGGTTCGGGACACCATTGTGGTGCAATACCCTACTCCAGTGTGGTGTGGTGGATTGCCTCTCGGGCTGAGGATGAACAGTACAAGGGGAAGAACAGCCTCCTGAGGTGAGGTGTTCTTGTGCTTGGTGGGTGTGGGGATGGATTGGATCTAGTCCAAGATGAGATTGCTGAGGCTCAGTTCGAGTTGAGATGCCTCCTACTGTGGTGGCTAATCCTATTTATAGAGGCCCCGGTCCTCTCCCCAAATATTGAGCGGGAAGGGAGCCAACAACAGCCAATTTGAAAGGGGACAGCTAGTACAAGCTATCCTGACAAAAGCAGTCTTCGCCTGCCAAAGGCTCTGGTGGTGACGCCGCCTTGGGCTCCATGGTGAGCTCCGTCTTGCCGTCCTGCTGGTCTTGGTCTCATTACACCGATATGGAAACCTTTGCTTGATACCTCGGTACTCTTTGCCTGCGCTTGCCTCCTTAGCACCAAAGAGGAAACAAGGACACTGTGCGCGCTGGCGCCCGCCTGGCGCCTGCCTAGTCTCGATCGTCATGGCTCACGTCATGAGAACCTCGCGAGGTTTGCCTTGCCTTGATCTCTCCACCCCTCGCCAGCCAGCCTAGTGAGGCCGCTCCCGAGGAGGTCTTGTGTCGTCTGCCTCGCGAGGCTTGGCCCCTCGCGAGGGTCTCGAATGCTTGTTGGTGAAGATGGGCCGTACGTGCCCGCTCGCAGAGCCACGCCGTGGGCTGCAGGCAGGAAAGTCTGGGGACCCCCGTTCCTAGAACGCTGACAATGACAGATGGAATATGTATTGATAATGGATGGGCATGGCATCTTGACATATATGATGAGTAAACTAAGCAGATGGCGGTGCAACAAAGTAGAAGAAATGCAAGACACCTTATGCAAGATACGCGGAATCAATAAAACCTTGCCAAATTAGAACAGGCACCTTGATGGGTGAACAGGATAGGCCATCTGCCTTTGACTCCTCGAGGTCAGAATAGTCATTAGGATCATATTCTGAACAAGAATCTACAGGTGGGGAGCGTATGAGTTTCATTGCATCCAGAATTGCACTCAATGCCTTGGTGCGAATTTTGTAAGTCGTTGCAATTCTTCTGATGAGCGGATTCTGATATTCACTGTGATTATGTATAATATATGAGAAGCATGAAAACATAAACAGTAGTGAGATTATCTTTGTAATGCAGAGGATATTCTAATATAGGGGCGCCCTGTAAACCCTTGTGTGCTATCACTGGATTCTGATGAGAGAGCCCATGTGTGCTGTAATATGGTGCGTGCATTAATATAATCTGGCACAAGTACACAAAAAATAGGCTCCAGAAGTAAGGATAGTTGGCAGATGATAGGTTCACAATATACTGTATAGATTATTGCCAAACCATGATAACAAGAGCACACAACAACTAGGCAGATCGTAGTGTACATAAAAAGGGTACACCATAACCAGGATATATAATCGGGGAAGTGGAACTGGCTGGAAAATACAGTGTTGTATTGCCGCTACTAATTGAAAGCCTATCGATCACGTACAGGCCAGCTCTATCAGCTGTTGACTACAGATGTCCCTGCTCCCCTTCCTGACAAGGAACATAATGTACGTACTAAATACAGAATAACAAAAGAGGAAGATGTTAAAGAATAGAAGAGAAAGCATATTCTTGAGGTTCCGCTTCTTTGCATACAATGTTGGTTGCCCACTCATGATGAATCACAGCGCCCAAAGAAATGCAATTCCATGCTGTCTCTCTATATGTGGCCACATGCATTTGCAAAATCATGTGGGAGCATTACCTGGCCAATTAAATGTGTGTCTGTTAACTAATATCAGTATCATATCACAATTCGTATTTGAAGAAGTAAGCTTTGGACTTATGATTGGTGTGTTGTTTAGTTTCAAGAGTGGACTGCTGCTGGTGTGACACAAAGCAGCTACACAGATCATAGTGCAGATATAACGGGAATACCGTAAGCATCACAAGTAAAATCAGCAAAGTGGAACTTGCTGGAAAATATAGGCTACTATTGCCGGTACGGCTAGAAAGGCTTCGGATACTAGCTCTCTTCAACTAAAGGTGCGATACTGTTAATATCAGTGTAACTCTCAAAGGCGACATAGCTCCCCGCATTTCCTTGCTAATCTTATAGGATTCAAGTGGGCATGCCACTACAATTCCTATTCCTATGTTTACAAAATCCTGCGAATCAAAGAGGCCCGAAGAGTTGAGAGTCTCCATCACAACCGACTGAATAGACCTCTACACTGCAAATGTCCCTGCTCCTCTTGACTACAAGCAACATAATGTACTACTATCATACTCCTCCGTTCCAAAATACAATTCTTTGTAGAGATTTCCACTATGGATCACATACAGATGTATACAGATATATTTTAGAGTGTAGATTCACTCATTTTGCTCCATATGTAGTCCATGGTGGAATCTATACAAAGACTTGTATTTAGGAACGGAGAGAGTACTTATTAAAGAAGAACGAAAGAGGAACATGCTAAAGAAGATCAAGCAGATTTTGGATAATAAAATGTTCGTTGCGCGGTGCCCACAAATGATGAACCAGAGCGCATTAAGAATGCAACTCCCTGATGTCTCTCTATATGTGGTGCATGTGCTTTTCGAAAGTAAAGTAGGAACATTAGCTGACCAATTAAATGTTACCCGTTTTAGTAATATTAGCGTCATATCAGATTCGTATTTGAGAAACAAGTTTGGAATTATGAGTGGCACATTGTTTAGCTCGATGGATTCAGGAGCAGTGCTAAGCAGCTACGATGATGGTAATGAATATAAAGGAATGTCTGCATGCAAGTCGCGTGACTTTTGTCATTTGGGTCAGTCGACCATTTCAGGCGGTTGGATGAAGATCCTACGTCTCCTAACCCTTCTTCCTCGTCTCTGATTCTTCCCATACAGAACACCGCACGGGCCGCCAGCCAAACCACCGGCCCCAACCTCCCCTGAACCGCCCCCACCGCCTGTGTTCCTCCGCCACACCCACCCCCATCCCCGCCCCCACCCGCGTCGAGTTTTCTTCATTCGGCGAGGCCCCACCACCGCCAGGCCACCCCCCCCACAACCACCGTCCCCAGCCGAGCCCCTTCCTTCACACCGGCGAACTCCGGCGAGCTCTCAAAAATCGACTGACCCAATTTTAAAATTTAGTCTACTATCATTTAACTAGTGTGGAATATAAAAGGAGAAAACCATAAGCATTGCGAGTATAGTGTTGAGCGTGCCATGGCGGATCTGAAGGTGCAAACCGGACAAAGGCAACTTCGCAACCAATGTTTGCTTTCAACTAACAAGTAAGTGATGGACAAGAAATCAGAGTAAAGCAGTGGCGATCTATTTTCTTGATGCGATAAATAAGTTGAGCAGATACGAAAGAGTACCGCCTCTGGTGCGGCGCCGTGTATGCATCTGCTGAGAATTTGACGGTGATGCGGTAGCGCTGGCTGTCGGCGGTGTGGAAGCAGATCTAGGAGGGTAGACGTTGGCGGCGGGGGAAATATCCCGGCGCGGTGGACGAGACGGTCGTAGGAGTGGCGCCGGTAAGGTGGACGATGGCGGGGATGAAGCGAGAGGACGGGACGCAAGGATACCGGTCCGAAGCTGTGGATGAGAGAGGTCGATCTCTTGTAATGGACGACGGCATCGGGGTATCAGCTCCGACATGGTGGAGGAGGATGGCGGTGGATGGGGTGGCGGACAGAGGAGGCTGGGGTGGAGAGGGTTTTGGTGCCCACGGAGTACGAATGGGGAAATGGAGGGAGAGAGGAAGGGGAACCATGTCTTCAGGGCGCGCTTGTCTCAAATGCAAGGAAATTTACAAACTTCGCCCCTTTTAAAATTCCCTACATCACAGTAATATTAGTCGGTTGGGGATAGGACGGTAATCTCGCATACACTGAATATTTGCCGATGGAGATTTCTGAAGGAAATATGCCCTAGAGGTAATAATAGAGTTGTTATTTATATTTCCTTATATCATGATAAATGTTTATTATTCATGCTAGAATTTTATTAACCGGAAACTTAGTACATGTGTGAATACATAGACAAAACAGAGTGTCCCTAGTAATGCCTCTACTTGACTAGCTTGTTAATCAAAGATGGTTAAGTTTCCTAACCATAGACATGTGTTGTCATTTGATGAACAGGATCACATCATTAGGATAATGATGTGATGGACAAGACCCATCCATTAGCTTAGCATAATGATCGTTTAGTTTTATTGCTATTGCTTTCTTCATGACTTGTACATGTTCCTCTGACTATGAGATAGGCAACTACCGAATACCGGAGGAACACCTTGTGTGCTATCAAACGTCACAATGTAACTGGGTGACTATAAAGATGCTCTACAGGTGTATCCGACGATGTTTGTTGAGTTGGCATAGATCGAGATTAGGATTTGTCACTCCGAGTATCAGACAGGTATCTCTGGGCCCACTCGGTAATGCACATCACTATAAGCCTTGCAAGCAATGTGACTAATGAGTTAGTTGCAGGATGATGCATTATGGAACGAGTAAAGAGACTTGTCGGTAATGAGATTGAACTAGGTATGATGATATCGACGATCAAATCTCGGGCAAGTAACATACCGATGACAAAGGGAATAACGTATGTTGTTATGCGGTTTGACCGATAAAGATCTTCGTAGAATATGTAGGAGCCAATATGAGTATCCAGGTTCTGCTATTGGTTATTGACCAGAGATGTGTCTCGGTCATATCTACATAGTTCTCAAACCCGTAGGGTCCGCACGCTTAACGTCCGATGATGATTTGTATTATGAGTTATGTGATTTGATGACCGAAGTTTGTTCGGAGTCCCGGATGAGATCACGGACGTGACGAGGAGTCACAAAATGGTCGAGAGGTAAAGATTCATATATTGAAAGGCTATATTCGGACATCGGAAAGGTTCCGAGTGATTCGGGTGTTTTCCGGAGTACCGGTGAGTTATGGGAATTCACCGGGAGAAGTAATGGGCCTTATTGGGCCATACGGGAAAAGAGGAGGCAGGCCAAAGGGAAGGTTGTGCGCCCCCCCATGGCTCCGAATTGGACTAGGGGAAGGGGGCGGCGCCCCCTTGCCTTTTCCTACTCTGTCTCTCTCTCTCTCTCCCTCTTTCCTTCTCTCCTACTCCGAAAAGGGAAAGGGATTCCTACTAGGACTTGGAAGTCCTAGTAAGACTCCATACTCTTGGCGCGCCCCTAGAGGGCCGGCCTCTCTCCCTCGCTCCTTTATATAAGTGGGCAGGGGGCACCCCAAAGGCGCTCCAAGATTTGTCTTAGCCATGTGCGGTGCCTCCCTCCACAGTTACACACCTCGGTCATATCGTCGTAGTGCTTAGGCGAAGCCCTGCGCCGGTAACTTCATCATCACCGTCACCATGCAGTCGTGCTGACGGAACTCTCCCTCGTCCTCAACTGGATCAAGAGCTCGAGGGACATCATCATGCTGAACGTGTGCTGAACACGGAGGAGCCGTACGTTCGGTATTTGGATTGGTTGGATCGTGAAGACGTTCGACTACATCAACCGCGTTACTAAATGCTTCCGCTTTCGGTCTACGAGGGTACGTGGACACACTCTCCCTGCTCGTTACTATGCATCTCCTAGATAGATCTTGTGTGATCGTAGGTAAAAAAATTGAAATACTGCGTTCCCCAACAATTTTGGCCGACAAGAGTTTGGTTTGGCGCCCACCGTGTATGAATCGGGGAGGGAGTCGATTTCGGCCGAGGAGACACTGTGTTTTGGCGCCCACCGTGTATGAATCCGGGTGAGAGGCGGTTATGTCATGTTTGAGTGAAATTACAAACCTACCCCTATGGAAACATATAGAATCAAGCCGATAGGCTTTGCGTGTCAGGGATATAGGCAGTAATTTCCATCTTGCAGATTTTGGTTTCGGGCGGTTACTGTGACTTTCCCCGCTTCATTCAAATTTTTGCAGAGCAAGAGTGCACGTTTACCGTGCCAACTCAATTCGAATCCAGTTTGTATTCTATTTTTGTTCGGCCAGGATCCATTTTTGATTGGAATAAAATTCTATATACATCATTTTTTTATATACTTTCAAAAACACAACAAAGTATTCTGCTCCTTTATATATATAATATGATTTACAAATACAATGATCACAAAATCATGAGGTTGATTTCAAAAAATTTAAACCAAATTATGTTCTACTAAAATGTATGGATCATTAATATCTACATATTATGCGCGTGAATTCATATGAGTATGCATGTTTGATAGATCAATTTTGGTTCGAGTATGAATTACATGTATCATCATCTCGAATTCAAATATTTGAATCCCTTTTATGTTGACATTTTCTATACACGCAACTAAATATTTGAATCTCCTTTCACGCCCATCTCTCTCGCATGCTCCTTCATGTAGCTATCACTCTATTTTCTCCAGCTCACCCGCACGCTCACTTCATGTTTCTCCTATTTTCGCAAACATGGTCTCTCAACGTCTCCCTTGAGAAGTGTCACACTCTCCCTATCATTATACATTACACGGTTTTCATTATCTCTCACGTCTCTACCGTTCTCTAGTATCAGTAGGTACCTAACCTTTCTTTTTCACCGCCACACACACACTCTCACTCGTATTTCACTTTGTCTTCTCTCTATAGGGTTTTCTCACACACCCTATATCTCTCTAGATATGACTCATACCACTAAAATTACTCTCTCCCGTAGACACAACATTTGTTGCGGTCTCCTCTCCGTCTCCATCCAAGTTATAAAACTGACATTATTCATCTGTTTACCGACCAGACAAACTCCCCCTCTCTCTCTCTCACACACACAACTCATGCTTCCACTCCCCTTCCTGACTACCATCTCTCTCTCACACACACACACACACACACAAAACTCTCGCTTTCGCACCCCCAACTCGTATTTCTCTCACAAACATTGATCGACTAGCCTCCAGATAGGTTTATACACCTGCACACTCGTGCTTTCACTATCTCGTACATGTCTCTCTCGCGCTCCTTGTATCTATGTAGATTTTTTGTCTCTTCTTGAGACACACCCTCTCGACCGTGCACACACACACTATCACCTCATTTTAAGTTGATACCTCTCGCACACACACTCTTTGTTTCTTTGTCACACACACACTACGTCCTCCTCCTCTCTCCCTCTCTCTCACACACACATCACACACACACATGGGCTTTTTGCAACAACTAGCAAGATGCGCATGCATTGCACGGAACATCAAGATGCATTTGTATGAGTAGTTTATCTTGTGGAGAAAAGATGAACGAGGGAAGGCCTTATTGGCAAATGTGGAGAGGGGTGTGGGTATCTTTTTGCGGAATTGCCATAGTTTCCTTCCTATCCATCAGATATAAATCGTACGGCCTATATTGCAGGATGGCAGGCACACCATCATCACCAACTCTATTTTTTATAAGAGTAGAAATTAGAGATATACCACTTCTCGAATCTTTAAACCAACCACATTCCTCCCTTGTCTCATCAAAACCGCCAAAGGAATATATTTTGAGTGAAACATAACATATTTTTAGTGATATACATATTTCAAAACTAGACTCTTTTTTCTATCAAATCGGTGAATATGTATTACTCTACTTCGATCGTGTGGCAACGCATTGGCACATTGCTAGTTATTACTACTGTATAATTTTTTGGACACCAGACAAACGGTGGAGTACATATACGAAGAGAAGAGGCGGATGCACGCAGTCGGTCTCTCGCTGTCTCGCACACATGAGAGTTACGGAAAGGCACCGTAAACAAATAAACCCTAAAACCCTAGGTGCATGATTGCTGCATGCCCGGGTACCGGATATGTGTTGGAGCGCACCTTTGTAGGAATAGTCAGCCCGCGTGATAATTTGATCCGTAGGAGTTGATGGTCGGGACCACAGGTGAACGACCTGGAGGCGGTGGCTCGCCAGTCGCCACTGATCGAGTAGCCAGGTTTAAAATATCATTTTTTAGTGGGGTAAGAGTTCCGATTTTCAATGGTGCGTTATAAGTACTAAGTAGGAGTAGTTTTTAGAACGATAGGTATGGAGCGAAAATGGAATTCATAACGACTACCTCCGTCCTGGTTTACCAGTCTCCATCGTTTTTTGGGTCAAAGTTTGTCCACGGATTTTACTTGTAAAATGTGAATGGAAAATGAGATTTTGTTATACCCAAACAAAAAAGGACTGGAGGGAGTGATTGCTCTAACACGGACACGACCTCTCATAGCGCATGCATTGAACCGGCGCGCCGGCCAAGAGGGCCCCACTCGCTGCAGGCCAGGCTGAACATGCCTCCTCGCTGCATGCAACCGGCTTCAGACTGCCCCGCCTGCCTCCATTGGATCCGTGTGTGTGCCGGCATTTTAGAACACAACGTCGCCTGCCTCCTCTCATCCGCTCGCTATTTAAACAAGGCCAGGCGCCTGGCAAGAACCACACCACACCGCTGCTCCCCATATCCTCATTGCACCATTTTCTCCACACTCTCCATAGCATCCAGTGAGCAGGAAGATGATTTCTCTGGCATAAAAGCCGGTTGGGTGCCCCGACAAGCCAGGCAACTCGCTGCCCCACCTCCCTCCCCGCCCCAGGCCGTCGGTACCATGGGCGAGGCAGCAGGTGGGCAAGCGGAGGAGCAAGCTGCTGCTCCAAGCTGGCCCCTGGTGCATAAACTCGACGCTCCAAGCCTGCTCGCAGAGGAGTGGCCAGTTGCTGCACGCCGGCACACGAGGGACCATGGCGTCCAGTGCACCGTGGTTGGCCGCGCCATTCGGCGCAAACGTTGGCAGAACCGTGGCATGCTGGCGGAGCTGGCCAACACGTTTGCGGCCGTCACCGACACCGAGGAATAGTAGACCACAGGAGCCGCCACTGCTCTGAACCCACGAATGCTACGACCATCGCTCACCGGCATAGACACCTGGTGTGTTGCCCGGTTTGGCTCAAAACATCATGGACCCCAGCCGCGACCGGCATTAGAAATTATACCTGCTTCCAGAAGTTATTCGCGATTAGTCAAAAAATGACCAAAATATAATTAATTACACATGGTCTTGACTTGTTGTGCTCGCACTGGTAGTAGCAACTAGAGGTTTTCTTTATTTATAACTCTCCTCGCATTTTTTTGGCTTTGAAGTGTATCATGGTTGTGGACATTATCTATAAATGTGCAGATATCTGTGAACATGAGTTTGAAATGGAAGTTGAACTTGGAATGTTGGGCTTGTGCATGAACTATACCATGTCCAATGCTTCGTCTGTTATTGTTTGGAAAGTAATTGATGTTATTACATGACCCGAATTTTTTTATTTTGTGCCACATCAGTAGATGCACGGACATCACAACAGGGATGTTGACTGGATAAACATTTGAACCTAGCTATTATGAAGGAAAATTTGTATTGACAACAGTTCTAGATAGCAGGAGACGCCTAGCTTGCTCTGCCTCTGCTAGCTTCTTTCTGGCTTCTTCCATCTCTTCTTTGTCTTGGGTGAAGAGAGCATCTGATTGCTCTTTTCGCTTCTTCAGGAACTCAGCTACATTGTCAAGGGCTGCTGCATGCTTTCTTTCAGCCTTTACTAGAGCTACGAGGACATGAACAGTTGACAACTCCACCTGGCTTGTGTGTAATCCAACATCATTTGGGAATTTGTACCTTGTGTCTAATCCAACATCATTAGGGAATGGGCACCTTGTGTGTAATCCAGCCTCATTTTGGAAACATGATCTCGAGGTTGACCATACTTCCATCCTCGCAGGAACTGCATCCTGACATGAAGTTACTTCTTTTTTAGATCAATACTCAGAGCAACCCAGATCCATTTAGTAGAAGCCAGATAAACATGACTCGGAGAAGTGAATTCAAAAGGAAAAATATAAAAACAAACTCCAAGGTGAGAACACCCACTTCCTACATCTAGCTAAAAACGAAAGCATTAGGACGATTAAGACTCTTCTTATTACACATCGAAGAACATGAGGCTAAGAGAAACACAAACTACAACATATACACATCGAAGAACACGAGGTTAAACGAAAGTAATTGAAAGGGTGTTACTTACCAAAGCTCATTCTACAGGTTCGGTGCAGCTCCTCTTTAACTTGCCACACTCCTTGAAGATGTCCCCAATATCTCGTGTTTGGTCTACATTGCTCCTCCGCATGTTCGCACTCGTGGTTTTAAAATCTCAACATGGCAGGAAAAATATAGTAATACTCATGCATCTTGTGGGCAACATTAAAGCACTCATCTGCCATGTTAGAGCATATCCAACAGAAGCGCAATGTGCGATGCATTAAAAAGCATTTACATCACTGTAATAGCCAGTTTTTGCGGGCCCAGAGTGCTAGCTCCAGCGGCCGCTGCAAAAAATTGCACGCGCGCGTGCCGCTCTAGCACACGCGCTATATTTTTTTCTCCTATCTACTCTGACTCGATACACATTCGACTCAGAGTCGATACTGTCATAGATAGATACAAGCAAGATGCTCGTGCGTTGCACGTAACATCAAGATGCGTTTGTATGAGTAGTTTATCTTGTGAGAGAAAAGGATGACCGAGGGAAGGCCTTATTTGCAAATATGGAGAGGGGCGTGGGTATCTTTTTGCAAAATTGCCATAGTTTCCTTCCTATCCATCAGATATAAATCGGGAGGCCTATATTGTAGGAATGCAGGCACACCATCACCACCAACTCTGTTTTTTATAAGAGTAGAGAGTAGAGATAGAGAGTAGAGAGTAGAGACATACATAGTTCTCAGCATAGATATAGCATAGATAGATAAAAAATAGATAGTTCAGGTACTCCTCGTCGTCCAACTCCTCCTCGGTGATGTCCTCCTCCGATGTCTCAATGTAGGCATCACGATACCGATCGTCGTTAGAGTCCCAGGGCGATGCTGCTCCTAGTTTCGTGTTGAATTGAGCAGTCGCTTTCCGCGTAGGTTTGTCCTCGCGATAGGCAGCTCGCTCCGCCCTCCTCTTCTCCCTCTCCACCCTCCTTTGCGCGTAGATCTCACGCTCGTTGATGATGTCCTACGGGAAGCGTTAGCGCCACAACGCCATGGCTTCCTCGTCCATCTCGGCGATGCCGAGACGGTGTTCCCGCCTCCGGTTATCTCAACGATCCTCGTCGGTGATAAGCCGAGGCGGAGGCGCGAGCTCCTGCGCCCGCTCCCGCGTCGGCACATCGGGGAAGTTCAATGTTGTATGAGGCCACCGGAGGCGCATCCCGCGGAACCGGATCTCGGCGGAGAAGCCATCGGTGGGGCGCGCGCGGACGCCGCGATACCCCCAAGTTTCCCGGCGACGCGACGGCATGATGGCGCGGCGGCGGCGAGGCGAGAAAGAGCAGGGAGAGAGCGGTGGCGAGGCACAGAGCAGGGAGAGAGCGGTGACAAGGCACGGAACGGTGGGAGGGCGTTGGATTTTATAAAGCGCACCGGACGCCGCGCACAAAAACTAGCGCGCGTCCGGCCGCTTTTTCCCGCGCACGCGCGATCCTTTCCCGACATCCCTACTATCTCTACTCTCTTCTCTACTCTTATATTTATTTTATATTTATATTTATCTCTACTCTTATAAAAAACAGAGTTGGTGATGATGGTGTGCCTGCCATCCTGCAATATAGGCCGTCCGATTTATATCCGACGGATAGGAAGGAAACTATGGAAATTTTGCAAAAAGATACCCACACCCCTCTCCACATTTGCAAATAAGGCCTTCCCTCATTCATCCTTTTCTCCCATAAGATAAACTACTCATACAAATGCATCTTGATGTTCCGTGCAATGCATGTGCATCTTGCTAGTTCTAAAAAACTTTCCATCATTTGCCACACTACTGGTTGTAGATGAAGAACCTACCCAAGCACAGCGCGATACAGGAGCGACACACAATTACAAGGTGATATTCTGTTGGAAAATGGAGGCTAGAACCAATTACTTTTATGGCAACAATTGCAACCAGGAAATTCGATGGGTAGGTATGAACAAAATTGGAACTGTACATCTACTGCTAAGAGATTCAATACACACATTACCAATCAAGGAGTACGATGGTCGCGGCAGCCTCTGTGCATCATGGTCGGGAACGGGAGTCAGTTCATTGTCCATGACGGTGGTGCTTTTGCGCTTGGCGTCGACTTCCGGGAAGCAGATCCGAGACCGTGGAAGACGGTGTCGGGGAAGAGGCTCCGTGTACGACGACGACAGTGGACCGGCTCCAGTGCGGCGTACGATGTCGTCGATGAGGCAGATGCGCTGCAGTGGACGAGTGCGCTGATATAGAAGGGGAGGAGCACGAAGGTTGCGGCGCGGTGGAGAAGTCTATTTTGCGGTGGGGATAGAAAATGGGGAGTATTCAGGTGTACTACTCTGAGTGCCGGGGTGGGGTTGGCTGGGTTGGGTGAACCTGAAGTTACCAAAACAGCCCCCTACCAAGCATCTTCCGTAGGCCTGTTCCGAAGGGTATGATGGCAACTTCGCACTTCTCGAATCGGGGTCGTGGGAGATTTTCCCACCGACCTCAAAATTTTGTGACACTGAACTCCCCATGTGGCGTGTTGGATGATTGGGCTAAGCAACAAGTGAGTAGTACTAGTAGTTAGTAGTACTAGTAACTACTAGTACTCCCTCCGTTTTTATTAACTCTCCATATTAGGTTTGGCCGAAGTCAAACTTCCTAAAGTTTGACCAAGTTTATAGAAAAATATAAACATTTACCATAACAAATATGTATGATGTTAAAATACATTCAATAATGAATCTAATGGTATTTATTTGTTATTGTATATGTTAATATTTTTTGTTATAAACTTTGTGAGAGTTTACAAAACATGACTTTGACCAATGCTAATACGAGGACTTAAATAAAAACGGAGGGAGTACACATTTGTTTTCTTAGTTTGTAGTGAATTAATCTTTTGTTGTAATCGTGAAATAAATATATTAGGCTGCTGACTTCGAATGTAATGGTTTATACAATTCAATAGTTAGAATCATTGTTGAATTCCAAGATGTATACGAGGTCTATAGTACTTCACCATATGCTCAAACTCACATAATCCCATTCAAATGAAAATCTAAATGCATATCATAGTTATTACTTTGTAGGATGCAACAAAACCAACCATAACTCTACATGATCCATTATGAAAGCAACATTTTGAACACATCCCAATGTGTGAATAAAACGTGTAGAGAGAGCTTGTGAAGATGGAGCAGATAGGGTGGGAAAGATTGTATGTATGTGGGCGAGAGAGTAGGAGACAAACCAAATGAGAGAGAGAGAGAAAGAAAGAGAGAGGAAGAAGTTAGGTCTGTGAGAAAGATGGAGACATGTAATATACGTGAGATGCGTGTGCATCCGGATTTTGTACACGTGGAAGGAGAAGAGACAACAGGTTTGATGAGAGAGCTAGCAAAACATGGACGAGAGGGGAAGGATCTCGTGGGTTGAGGGATTGATAATTTTGTGTGGGAGAGAGAGGGATTGGTAATTTTGTGCGGGAGAGGGGGGGAGGAGTCAGTCAGCCGTCGTCACATCATCCTGCTTCCAAATGGCCCCGCATTCTCTAGTGTAGTGTGGTCGCCGTCTTCGATCTCCTCGATGCCCTCTTTGAAGATTGATGTGGTGTGCATGCTGGGGTGCAGAGAAGCACAAGCGAGAGTGGTCGCCATATAACCTTGGATGGGGATGAATTGTGTGCTCGCGGGAGGGGGAGTGTGTATGCAGTGTGTGTGTGTGTGTGTGTGTGATATTGACAGAAATTAAACCTATGGAGAGAATGTGTGTGTATGTGACGGAAGGCTACATGCTAAATAGGGTTTTCACAAAGAGATTGTGCGTGCGTGATAGAGAGCGATGTGCGGGCCTTGAGGTGGGCAGGGGTCGGGTGAGGGTGTCAAAATGTGTGCGTTGATGCATGTGTTACATGCGATTGTGCGAGGGACGGATGAATCGAGAGAGATGGTTGTTGTGTTACGGATGCTCCTCTCTCTCTCTCTCTCTCGCACACACACACAGACACAAGTACAAATAGAAGACCGTTCTCTCATGTATATACAATGTATGGCATCTCTCTATGTCTCACTCATGCATGATCATTTGCACATTCACACCTCTCTATGTCTCTATCACACGCACACCGTCTCCACATTGCCCTTCCGCCACAACACACATATGGACACATACACCCGTTCTCTCTCAGTCACACACACAAAATCAGTATCCAAATAAACGCGGACTGAAGCTAAATTCAAATATATGGAAATATTGTAGCGTGAAGAACTCTTCCAGGAAAAAAAGTTGAGTAATATTCGGGGACTGTTTTCACACACACAAAAAGGTTCGGTGGATGTTCTTCGAGCGCGACACGGTGACACACTGTTCAATCGACCGCGCGGCCGCGGTGCACGCGCTTGCACAGGATTCCGTATCATTGTTGTGGTAACTAATATAAGCGCTGCCTCAATCTAATGTTTACGTGTAGTAATACAATGTTCTTTTAAGTTTGACCAACCCTATATAAAACTAAACTAAGCTCCCATACGCGCACTCATCAATATTGCCACCGCCGCCGTTGCGCATGCCGACGCCCGCCTGCTCCACCAACCATTTCTCGCACATCACCGCCGTGTCCCTACCATCCCTGTGCCATGAAGCCATAGGCTCACCCGCTCACGTCGTCTACAGTCCCTCCTCGCGATGCCGCCGCGCTGGCAAGCACGCGAGCAACTGGTGGAGCCGCATCTATGCACGCAGCATACGAAGAGGAGGACGAGCGCGAGCTCCAACACGCCGGCGAGGAGGAGCTAGCGTGTCATTGTCATCTCCGCCCACGAGGAGGAGGCGCGCATGGTGGCTGTCGCGGCGGAAGCCGGTCGCGCCCGCGCCGAGCCCGCAAACCGGGTGCAGACGCGGAATCTACTTCGAGACCTTGAATGCCACGTGGATCCTCCAATCTGAAGGAGCAATTTGGGTCAGTCGACTCTTGTGAGACATTGGATGCAACACGGATGGCCAAAAGGACTTCCTCAACCTCCGAAATTGATCACTGTTCGTCTTCTCTCTCAGGCATCGAGTTGAGCCCGCCACACACCTAACCGTCAGCCGCCGCCGCCCTACCCTCCCCTGAACCGCCTGCCACCGCCATGCTCTCGCCATCCGTTTAACCCGGGCACAATCCATTTTTAGGGCGAACTGCATTCCACATCCAACACTCATAAGATAGATCATGGGCACCCTGCCACCCTAATATAGATACTGGGGTAGCTTCTGTGCTGTCTTCTTCCTTTGCTCTATTGAACTTCTTTCACAAATCGACTGACCCAAATTATACTACTAGTATGTACTGTATTAAGTAAAGTAGGAACACGAAGATACGAGCAGTAGTACCAACTACAAGAAGAACAATAGTAAGACATATTAGTACTACTGTACATACTAAAGAGTTCAAATAACGAGAAAGAACATAAACATAAGCAACTAGTCCGCTTGACACTGTAGTAGAACCAGCATGAGCGACGGCACTGCCACCTTATTCGGAGTCCGAGTCCACGTCCTCGACTTTGTCCTCGTCCCTCTTCCTCTTCCTCTTCGCCGACGCTTCTTTGCTTGAATCGGACACTGGGATCTGCTTCTTCATACAACCCTTGTAGATATTTAAACAAAGGTAGGCGTCCATTGTAGCATACAGGATGTGATCTTCATCTATTGTCTTCGACTCCCATTCATGATGAAACTCGTGGTGAGGTTTCTTCAGTTGAGTGTACGAAGGATCAATCATGGCTGCTGCCAGGGTCAGCATTGAAGGCTGAGAGGAGGACACCAGGCTTTCCTTCTGGAGATCGAAGGGCTGGCCTACAACGAGGCCTATCCGACCCAGGGCACTCCTGTCATTCCTAAAGTCTACAGTAACAAAATTCACTCTTTCGTCCTTGAGAAAGTCTTAAAATCCTGGCGCTCAACATCGGCATGGCATATGTGGTAGACCAAGCACACGTTATGTACACAAACCTGGATCACGGCAGGCTTCTTCTTCTCTGCCTCCTTTGGGATCTTCTCGCTTTCCAGGACTGTGGTGTACTCAACATCTAGCCCAGCGACCCACTCATCCTTTGTACTTTTGAACATGCATAGGAAGCAAGCAAGGAATGCTTCCACCGTCGTGGATCTACGGGTGTAGATGATGATGAAATCATCACCGGTGATGCCTCTAACCTGGTACTCAGCGGCGATCATGGAGATTTGGGAGGCCATGGATTTTGGAGGCGGGTTAGGAGAAGTTGAACTGGTGTAATGTGAAAGGACAGGACGACTGGGAGCAAATTGTTGTAAGGTAGAAGATGGGGACGAGTAGGGCGTGCGAACGGCGTGGGGTTGTTGGCTTGCCCGGTGGATAAACGGCTGCATGGCCCCAACGAGTTATCGAGTAATATGCGGGACCCACTATATGTCATGTCTACTAGACCCATATCGTAGCCCTGACGGTATAGCTTCTGCATGTTCGCACGCTGTAACGCCCACGGTGCGGCTATATCTCTCACGTGTCGAGGCACGACTTAGAGGCATAACCGCATTGTAGGTTTTGTCGCAAGAAGGGTCATCTTCACACAATCCCATGTAATGAACAAGAATGGGATAAAGAGAGTTGGCTTACAATCGCCACTTCACACAATACATAAATAAATTCATACATCATTCAAGATACACACATAGACCGACTACGGTCAAATCCAAATAAAAAGAAGATAACCCCAAATGCTAGATCCCTGATCGTCCCAACTGGGCTCCACTACTGATCATCAGGAAACGAAACATAGTAATGACCAAGTTCTTCATCGAGCTCTCACTTGAGCTGGGTAGCATCGCCTGCACTGGTCTCATCGGCACCTGCAACTGTTTGGAAGTATCTGGTGAGTCACGAGGACTCAGCAATCTCACACCCGCGAGATCAAGACTATTTAAGCTTATGGGTAGGAGAAGGTAGTGAGGTGGAGCTGCAGCAAGCACTAAGCATGTATGGTGGCTAACATACGCAAATAAGAGCGAGAAGAGAAGCAACGGAACAGTCGTCAACTAGTAATGATCAAGAAGTGATCCTGAACTCCTACTTACATCAAACATAAGCCACAAACCGTGTTCACTTCCCGGACTCCGCCGAAAAGAGACCACCACGGTTACACACGTGGTTGATGCGTTTTAATTAAGTCAAGTGTCAAGTTCTCTACAACCGGACATTAACAAATTCCCATCTGCCACATAACCGCGGGCACGGCTTTCGAAAGATAATACCCTGCAGGGGTACCCCAACTTAGCCCATTATAAGCTCTCACGGTCAACGAAGGATAATCCTTCTCCCGGGAAGACCCGATCAGTCTTGGAATCCCGGTTTACAAGACATTTCGACAATGGTAAAACCAGACCAGCAAAGCCGCCCGATGTGCCGACAAATCCCGATAGGAGCTGCACATATATCGTTCTCAGGGCACACCGGATAAGTCAAGATACGAGTAAAACCAGTCCTCAAGTTGCCCCGAGGTGGCCCCGCAGGTTGCTCGGTTCGGACCAACACTCGAAGGAGCACTGGCCCCAGGGGGGGTTAAAATAAAGATGACCCTTGAGTCTGCAGAACCCAAGGGAAAAAGGCTTAGGTGGCAAATGTTAAAACCAAGGTTGGGCCTTGCTGGAAGAGTTTTATTCAAAGCGAACTATCAAGGGGGTCCCATAAATCACCCAACCGCGTAAGGAACGCAAAATCAAGGAACATAACACCGGTATGACGGAAACTAGGGCGGCAAGAGTGGAACAAAACACCAGGCATAAGGCCGAGCCTTCCACCCTTTACCAAGTATATAGATGCATTAATTAAATAAGAGATATTGTGATATCCCATCATAAACATGTATCAACATGGAGCAATCTTCAACTTCGCCTGCAACTAACAACGCTATAAGAGGGGCTGAGCAAAAGCGGTAACATAGCCAAACAACGGTTTGCTAGGAAAGGATGGGTAGAGGCTTGACATGGCAATATGGGAGGCATGATATATCAAGTGGTAGGTAGCGCGGCATAGCAATATGGGAAACAACTAGCAAGCAAATATAGAAGTGATTTCGAGGGTATGGTCATCTTGCCTCAGATCCCGCAAGGAAGAAGAACGGGTCCATGAAGAAGACAAACGGATGTAGTCGAACGAATCCTCACAACTCCGGAACGAAACCGAAGCTAACGAGAGAAGCAACCCGGAAAGAAACAAACAACATAGTAAACAACCATCACAAGAACATGGCATGATGCACAATCAAGTATGATGCATGTCCGGTTTAATGTGGCATGGGATGGCAAAGTGCACAAACAATACTACAAATTAAGCGGAGCTCAATATGCAACGAGTTGTATATTAACGAAACACCACATCAAATATTTAGTTCTCTCTCGTTTATGTACCCAACAATATTAAATGTTGATTAACATGGCAAGAGGTGAAGCATAAGTAAACTAACTATTTAGGCAAGTTTAAATGAGGCCGGAACAACAAATAACAATTCCGGAAAATCCTCATTTGCATATTTTGGAATTGGTACTGTTCTGCCCTAAATCATATTTTTGGGTTGTTGAACATGCAAAGTAATGCCACCATGTTAAACTATGCATTTTTCTACCCCATCTACATATAAAGTTTATTAAATTTGGAGCTACGGTTATTTAGTTATGAAATAAATCATTTTACCATGGCATTTATACAAATTTAAACAAACAGCAAGTTTAAACATTTTTAACATGGATGAAAGTAGCATATTATGAAACTAGATGAAATTCTAAGCATTTTACATATTTAAAACATTTTAATCCGATGCACGGTTTGTGAGATATTAAATGCATGAACATAAGGGTTTTTCTGTAAAACTGCAGTTCTCCGGATAATGCTAAAATCGCAGCAGCAGGAAAAAAATAGAACGGGCTGAAACTAGCTGGCCCGTTAGTGCACAGGGGGATGGATCTTAGGCGGCTGCTCACATTGGGCCAAAGGGCTGGCGGGGAAGCAGAGCGGCTGGGCTTGGAGCAGAAGCTGGGCCTTGACGCGGTGCAGCAGAAGCGGCCCAAGGCGAAGAGGCCACGCGCGCGAGACGACGGGTCAACGGGCACGGGCGCTGCTCGTGCGCTCGTTCACCTTGCGTGGACGAAGCAGCATGGACGGGAGCGATGCGGGGACTTGGCGCAGAGAACAGCGAGGGCGGAGGAGATCCGGGGCGGCAAGATCTTGGCGTCCGGGTTCTCCCGATCGGGACGAGGTGAGGCAGAGGTCGCGGGCGACCTAGTCGGCGCGCTGCAGCTTCGTGGCGTCGGAGCTCCCTGTACGAGCAGACAGAGAGAGAGAGATGTGAGGGAGAGTGAGAAGAATGGAAGGAGGGAGAAGAGAAGAGATGGGCGCGAGGCTCATCTGGTGGTCAACGACGATGGCACGGGTCAGCGTCGGGCACGGGGTCGGGGTCCGGCAGTCGCGCAGGTCCATGGCGCGGGGTGGGGCATGGAGGAGCTCCTCTCCTCCAGATGGAACTGGAAGAAGAGGGCAGCGGGGCGCTGGTCTCTGACGAGGCCGGTCGAAGACGTCGGGTTCAGACAGGGGAGCTCGGGCTCCTGGATCGAGAGGGGAGCGGGAAATCGGGCGCTGTGGTGCTTTGCTCCCCGGCGAGCTCAAGCGAGGCAAGGGGATCCACGGGCGCGAGGAGAAGCAGAGGAGGCCGAGGCAGGGAACGACGAGGTGGTGGCTGCTCCTGGGATCGAGCGAGGACGAGGGAAGCAGAGGAGACCGCGGTGCCTTCGGGATTGGGTGGAGGAGGAAACCGAGGAGAAGGGGATCTGGGAGGTTCCCGAGGAAGAAGGGAGTTGGTTGGCTGGCGGCGGAGACGGGATGGATGGATTGGACTAGGGTTAGGCTGTTTATATAGTAGGTTGATTTTTGGTAGGTGTTCCCTCATCCCTCTGATCGCAATCGGACGATCGAGAAATAAATAGGTAGAGAGTCCAAACAAGAAAACGTAGATGTTTTTAGGGACGTTTGGGGTTGATCCAGACCTAATGGTGATGACTGAGTGGGTCGGGTTCGGATTAGCTTCGGACGCGCACGCGAGGGGTCTATGCACCGTGGAGAAAGATTAAGCGGCCAGACAAGAGGGACTCGAAAAACCCGGTTGGTCTCGGAACGGTCAACGAAGGCAAGGATTTGATGAGCTCAGAAAAGAGAGAGAAGAGAGCGGTCCGGTTGATCTGAGAGAAGGTCAACCGAGACACGGAAGAAGCGGCAACTACGAGCGGATGCAAGTTTTAAAAACAATGATGGCAACGAGTGCCAATGCAATGCAAATGATGACATGATGAATGCAACAAACAAACGAAACACATGACAACGACGAAAAACATGGAAGCCGTCTGGAGCGTCGGTCTCGGGGCGTTACAACACTCCACCACTACAAGAGGATCTCGTCCCGAGATCTAAGGACGGCACCGGAGAAAAGCGGAAGAGGAAGAGAAGAGGTAAAGCTAAGTTGCTTCTTTGACAAACGAGTGAAACCACGAACCTTGAGAGATTGAACGAACGAAAAGAGAGAATCCAAGGGAGATGAACGAGATAGAAAACACTCCGTTATCAAAGAGGAACAAGGAACATTGCGAGAACCTTTGTAGGTTGAAGAATATGAAACAAGAGCTTAACGGATCAAAAGGAATATGAAAGCACACCGGTAGAAAAGAGAAACAAGGAACACCATGTGAACCTTGGAGTTTGAAAAGCTATGAATGACGAGAACAGTGGACGAGAAGTACATGCAAGCACTCCGGTTGAAACAAGATGTACAAGGAACGATAATGATCAATTACGATAACGCTCCGGTTGGAAAATGGAAGGGATAGAATATGAACTTGGCAAAATGAAAGCACTTGGATGTGACTCCGGTTAAAAGAGGAATGATAGACACAACACTCTGGTTAAATGGATAAGTAAGAAAAGAACACGATCCTCACAATTCGAGATGATGAGTGAACAGAGCAACATCACAATGCCTCCGGAACGAAAGAATAGAAGTTGGATCGTTGGAAAGGAAAGAATTGATAAGAAAATGATATCTTCTACCACGATTGAATTTGAAAAGCATCCTTAAAAAAAGAAGGATTGAACAAAGTTGTTGGAAAAAAAATCAACAACGAAAAGAAGAAGCTTGTTGTGGGCTTATGGAAAACATCTCAAAAACTTAAGGTGAAATTCTGCCACTAACGGAAAAACAATAGATTGGATTGATATGAACAAGGAGACGAGAAACTTATTTCGCCGGGAGGATAAATGAAGAACTTGGGTCATTTATAAGCACTATAAATAGCAACAATCCTTAGAGAAAGCTTTAGGTGAAATATAACCCAAGATAACTCCAATGAAGAGATTGATGGGTTGCAAAGGATCTCATTAACAAATTGAAAATGATGGGTTTAAAATATGTCATTCCGGACAACTTGTGAATCATGAAACATGAATGGAAATTATCAAGAATGACATAGCACCACCTCAAAAGATAAGGTAGAAAGAATTGCACTTCGGAATGCGAGATGAAGAATGCTTGAACTCCTCAAGACAAACATGTGTTGAGCACCATGTTTATTTTAGAGTATAGCTTGACGGATCTTGACTCCGAGAGAAATCTTGAAGAACAATTGAAGAATGAAAGGAATCCTTGACGAAGCACCATGTAGAGCCTCTATGAAGAACTCCGGTAATAAAAGGATGATAAAAAAAGAGAAGTTGAGAACACAAGGTGAAGCCTTGCGATGATTTAGATGGAGCTTCGCGATGAGATAATGCGGAAAACTTGGAACTCCGGAAAAGAAAGATGAACAACATATAACTGAGAAATTGATATCACTACGAACTCTGGAAGAAGGACTTAATCACTTGGATGAAACAAGAACAAGAATTATGTTATGCGTATCCTTCATCAATTTATATTGATGACAAGCAACGGATTTGGCATACTACTTATTCTCGTAGAAGGGATTAAGATAGATATAGCGCAAACTTGGGAAGGACTTCAACGGACCACCGGCAACAACGGAAGAGAATTTGGAAAGAACGAATGAATTGATATGATAACAACGGAAGAGAATTCTTGAATGAACCACCGTAAGAATTGAGAATGAAAGTAACAAAGGCACAATTCACCGGGAAGAATTGGAAAACGAATGAATATACTTGAGGGTATTTAGATACATGAGAACGAAGAGATTAAGAGCTGACTAGAGGATACTTGAATGATTCACCGGTAAGATTTGGAGAACGAGAGATGAAAGCTGGAATGAATAATTATGACATGATGGCCTTCGGAGGAAAGAAATGGGAACAACTCATGAAATGCTCCGGATGGGTAAAAAGAATTCTCACAATCGAAAACAATTATGAGAGGATGGCATAAGCTAGAACTACGAATCTTTGGAAGAACGGGTAAGGATTTAAGAGGAACTCTTCTTCGGTCTTCAAAATCCGAGAATGACGACGAGAAATACCACCAAAATTATTGAGACACTCCGGAACAATGGATAATAGAAATGATGAACAAATGATGAAAGAATTTGAAAGATCTTGGAGAGAGACATTTGACTGATGATAATTCATTCTTACGTCAAGCTTTGCAATGAATTTGAGAATAACTCCGAAAAGAATTAGAAGAGTCAGGTAAGATCCTGGGAAAAGACCTGTGGGTTAGGGCCCACTCAAAAGATACATCGTTGATCGATTACTTGAAAGGGAGATTGCAGCGGTTGAATTAAATGGCTTGAATGAGATAACAACCTCAAAATAGTTTGAACGGATTAAGAATGGAAGCTTGAATTTTCTGAGATATCTTCAGCGCTCCGGATACAAATGAATGGCGAAAAATGGATGATTAAGAGGTGCACCGGCATGAGAAAACATTTGAAACGAGGAAAGGAATATGATCAACACTGTAAGCTTGAATTGGATCCACCGGAGAAGAAACAACAACGAAGGATGATGAACTTGAAACTGTTGAGCATCTTCATGGGAAATCACCGGATAAGAACATTGACAGAAAATAATGGAGAGACTTCCCATCAATAAGATGGATACCTGATTAGAAATCTGAGTCCTTGAAGAAAGATGGTGGGAGGGCGGGAATAACAAAGGCAACTTGGGGCATATGGAACAAACAACGTTGAGAAAACTTATAATTGATCTTCCGGATGGGGAGAATGATGGGATCATCTCGAAGAGAAACGCACCGGTTGGAAATAGAATTAAGATGGCAATCTCGATGATCAAGAAGGATTAGTATCCACATAGGAATATGAGAACACCACTTAGAAAAGGTAGGGAATCAACACCTGACAATGAAGCAACTCGAATACCACAACTTAAAACAAAACAAAGGATTGGCTCGCAGAATAAGCCGAAAACAAACATGTGATAGAGATTTCGCCCAAAGTGTTCGTGATGAGGCCCCACGGGCACGACGTACAGCGGACGTCACGAATGAAAAACAAGACGTCCCCGAATCAGCATAGCCAAGGATTCTTTAAGACGTCTCGCGACCACTGTAAATCGACCATGAAAAGCGAACCACTAGACGTTGGACCCCAATCTCAAATCATACATCCATCGAAAAGATATCCTAGGAGCTACTTGAATTCCCACCTATAAAACTCCCAAAACTTTCTGGTTATGCAATCTGGTGTTGGGGATACAGGGGACGCAATATATCTCACCCAAACTAACAATCCCTAGATCCAGCTATATCCATCCGTCAACACATAACCAAGAAAACTCCGGAAATCGTGTACCTCAACCTTCGAAAAGCATCTGTTATACGAGTTATGGCAATACTCCCGAACTCCCGCCCCAGTACTGGGTGGCGTCGAGGTGATCTCAACAACAACTGCATAAAAGAGATTTTCGATGTCGGCGGAAAAAACTCAGGTATTCCAGAACTGCAACGATAAAATTGTGACGACAACACCTCAGAGCTCAACTCCCCGGGACACTGCCACAACCCCTAAATGTCAGGAGGCACCAAGAACAATGTTCTCGTCACAAAACCATCAGAACGATTCCAAGATACCCGCGTGATCCTAATTTTTTTTTGTGAAATTTGAGGAGAGGAAAGTCAAAACTTCTACGTCAGGAGGCCTCACCAGAGCGACGAAGGGACTGAGGAGTAAAGAATCCTACTCTCCGATATATATAATCCTAAGACTCAAAACATTTTGTTCTAGACTCAACAACGCCAGCGATTCGATCAAGCAGGGGGCTCCTAAGTCGGGGATGGCTCTGATTACCAACTTGTAACGCCCACGATGCGGCTATATCTCTCATGTGTCGAGGCACGACTTAGAGGCATAACCGCATTGTAGGTTTTGTCGCAAGAAGGGTCATCTTCACACAATCCCATGTAATGAACAAGAATGGGATAAAGAGAGTTGGCTTACAATCGCCACTTCACACAATACATAATAAATTCATACATCATTCAAGATACACACATAGACCGACTACAGTCAAATCCAAATAAAAAGAAGATAACCCCAAATGCTAGATCCCTGATCGTCCCAACTGGGCTCCACTACTGATCATCAGGAAACGAAACATAGTAACGACCAAGTTCTTCATCGAGCTCTCACTTGAGCTGGGTAGCATCGCCTGCACTGGTATCATCGGCACCTGCAACTGTTTGGAAGTATCTGGTGAGTCACGAGGACTCAGCAATCTCACACCCGCGAGATCAAGACTATTTAAGCTTATGGGTAGGAGAAGGTAGTGAGGTGGAGCTGCAGCAAGCACTAAGCATGTATGGTGGCTAACATACGCAAATAAGAGCGAGAAGAGAAGCAACGGAACGGTCGTCAACAAGTAATGATCAAGAAGTGATCCTGAACACCTACTTACGTCAAACATAACCCACAAACCGTGTTCACTTCCCGGACTCCGCCGAAAAGAGACCATCACGGTTACACACGCGGTTGATGCGTTTTAATTAAGTCAAGTGTCAAGTTCTCTACAACCGGACATTAACAAATTCCCATCTGCCACATAACCGCGGGCACGGCTTTCGAAAGATAATACCCTGCAGGGGTGTCCCAACTTAGCCCATTATAAGCTCTCACGGTCAACGAAGGATATTCCTTCTCCCGGGAAGACCCGATCAGTCTCGGAATCCCGGTTTACAAGACATACAACAATGGTAAAACCAGACCAGCAAAGCCGCCCGATGTGCCGACAAATCCCGATAGGAGCTGCACATATCTCGTTCTCAGGGCACACCGGATAAGTCAAGATACGAGTAAAACCAGTCCTCAAGTTGCCCCGAGGTGGCCCCGCGGGTTGCTCGGTTCGGACCAACACTGGAAGGAGCACTGGCCCCGGGGGGGGGGGGGGGGGGTTAAAATAAAGATGACCCTTGAGTCTGCAAAACCCAAGGGAAAAAGGCTTAGGTGGCAAATGTTAAAACCAAGGTTGGGCCTTGCTGGAAGAGTTTTATTCAAAGTGAACTGTCAAGGGGGTCCCATAAATCACCCAACCACGTAAGGAACGCAAAATCAAGGAACATAACACCGGTATGACGGAAACTAGGGCGGCAAGAGTGGAACAAAACACCAGGCATAAGTCCGAGCCTTCCACCCTTTACCAAGTATATAGATGCATTAATTAAATAAGAGATATTGTGATATCCCAACATAAACATGTTCCAACATGGAGTAATCTTCAACTTCCCCTGCAACTAACAACGCTATAAGAGGGGCTGAGCAAAAGCGGTAACATAGCCAAACAACGGTTTGCTGGGAAAGGATGGGTAGAGGCTTGACATGGCAATATGGGAGGCATGATATATCAAGTGGTAGGTAGCGCGACATAGCAATAGAGCGAAACAACTAGCAAGCAAAGATAGAAGTGATTTTGAGGGTATGGTCATCTTGCCTCAGATCCCGCAAGGAAGAAGAACGGGTCCATGAAGAAGACAAACAGATGTAGTCGAACGAATCCTCACAACTCCGGAACGAAACCGAAGCTAACGAGAGAAGCAACCCGGAAAGAAACAAACAACATAGTAAACAACCGTCACATGAACATGGCATGATGCACAATCAAGTATGATGCATGTCCGGTTTAATGTGGCATGGGATGGCAAAGTGCACAAACAATACTACAAATTAAGCGGAGCTCAATATGCAACGAGTTGCATATTAACGAAACACCACATCAAATATTTAGTTCTCTCTCGTTTATGTACCCAACAATATTAAATGTTGATTAACATGGCAAGAGGTGAAGCATAAGTAAACTAACTATTTAGGCAAGTTTAAATGAGGCCGGAACAACAAATAACAATTCCGAAAAATCCTCATCTGCATATTTTGGATTTGGTACTGTTCTGCCCTAAATCATATTTTTGGGTTGTTAAACATGCAAAGTAATGCCACCATGTTAAACTATGCATTTTTCTACCCCATTTACATATAAAGTTTATTAAATTTGGAGCTACGGTTATTTAGTTATGAAATAAATCATTTTAACATGGCATTTATACAAATTTAAACAAACAGCAAGTTTAAACATTTTTAACATGGATGAAAGTAGCATATTATGAAACTAGATGAAATTCTAAGCATTTTACATATTTAAAACATTTTAATCCGATGCACGGTTTGTGAGATATTAAATGCATGAACATAAGGGTTTTTCTGTAAAACTGCAGTTCTCCGGATAATGCTAAAATCGCAGCAGCAGGAAAAAAATAGAACGGGCTGAAACTAGCTGGCCCGTTAGTGCACAGGGGGATGGATCTTAGGCGGCTGCTCACATTGGGCCAAAGGGCTGGCGGGGAAGCAGAGCGGCTGGGCTTGGAGCAGAAGCTGGGCCTTGACGCGGTGCAGCAGAAGCGGCCCAAGGCGAAGAGGCCACGCGCGCGAGACGACGGGTCAACGGGCACGGGCGCTGCTCGTGCGCTCGTTCACCTTGCGTGGACGAAGCAGCATGGACGGGAGCGATGCGGGGACTTGGCGCAGAGAACAGCGAGGGCGGAGGAGATCCGGGGCGGCAAGATCTTGGCGTCCGGGTTCTCCCGATCGGGACGAGGTGAGGCAGAGGTCGCGGGCGACCTAGTCGGCGCGCTGCAGCTTCGTGGCGTCGGAGCTCCCTGTACGAGCAGACAGAGAGAGAGAGATGTGAGGGAGAGTGAGAAGAATGGAAGGAGGGAGAAGAGAAGAGATGGGCGCGAGGCTCATCTGGTGGTCAACGACGATGGCACGGGTCAGCGTCGGGCACGGGGTCGGGGTCCGGCAGTCGCGCAGGTCCATGGCGCGGGGTGGGGCATGGAGGAGCTCCTCTCCTCCAGATGGAACTGGAAGAAGAGGGCAGCGGGGCGCTGGTCTCTGACGAGGCCGGTCGAAGACGTCGGGTTCAGACAGGGGAGCTCGGGCTCCTGGATCGAGAGGGGCGCGGGAAATCGGGCTCCGTGGTGCTTTGCTCCCCGGCAAGCTCAAGCAAGGCAAGGGGATCCACGGGCGCGAGGAGAAGCAGAGGAGGCCGAGGCAGGGAACGACGAGGTGGTGGCTGCTCCTGGGATCGAGCGAGGACGAGGGAAGCAGAGGAGACCGCGGTGCCTTCGGGATTGGGTGGAGGAGGAAACCGAGGAGAAGGGGATCTGGAAGTATCCCGAGGAAGAAGGGAGTTGGTCGGCTGGTGGCGGAGATGGGATGGATGGATTGGACTAGGGTTAGGCTGTTTATATAGTAGGTTGATTTTTGGTAGGTGTTCCCTCATCCCTCCGATCGCAATCGGATGATCGAGAAATAAATAGGTAGAGAGTCCAAACAAGAAAACGGAGATGTTTTTAGGGACGTTTGGGGTTGATCCGGACCCAATGGTGATGACTGAGCGGGTCGGGTTCGGGTTAGTTTCGGATGCGCACGCGAGGGGTCTATGCACCGTGGAGAAAGATTAAGCGGCCAGACAAGAGGGACTCGAAAAACCCGGTTGGTCTCGGAACGGTCAACGAAGGCAAGGATTTGATGAGCTCAGAAAAGAGAGAGAAGAGAGCGGTCCGGTTGATCTGAGAGAAGGTAAACCGAGACACGGAAGAAGCGACAATTACAAGCGGATGCAAGTTTTAAAAACAATGATGGCAACGAGTGCCGATGCAATGCAAATGATGACATGATGAATGCAACAAACAAACGAAACACATGACAACGACGAAAAACATGGAAGCCGTCTGGAGCGTCGGTCTCGGGGCGTTACACACGCTATGCCGGCGCGTGGATGTAACTTCACTTAATTCCGTCAACCGTCGCGCCTCCCACGACCTTCGCCTCCCTCGCGTGGTCGCGCCCTTTGAGACTCGAAACGGCTATAAATGAGAAAATTTGTTTTGCCTACTCTGCATGCATGATACTCCCTCTAGTCCTTTTTACTTCGTGTAAGATTTGTGTCAAGTCAAAGTTTGCAAAGTTTTTGACCAAATTTATACTAAAAATATCAATATCTACAATACGAAATATATATTTTATGAAACCCGTTTTATAATGAGTATAAAAATATTGATTTGACATTGTGAATGTTGATACGTTTTTCTATAAGTTTGGTCAAAGTAGAGGTACATTGACTTCAGACAAAACTTATATGCACAATGCAGACTAGTTCCTCCATCCAGGTGCGTGCCATGTCCTATCTAGTCATCACAACAAGGTTAGCTATTAGGGTACTACTACCTCCCTTCTAGTTTAAAGGGCTCGATTAAAAAATTTCACCTACTCTTACCAAGATAAAGGCGGTGGAATAGTTTTTGTAGTCTACAAAAGTACTCCATTAATGCTCTTGTTCTTCACAAAAAATGTGTTTACCAATGCACTATCGCATTGCATGCATGCATGAACACTAGTAAATGACAAAGATTTTTACATGCACTAGCAAGATGCCCGTGCATTGTATGAAACATCAAGATCTTGTGGGAGAAAAGGGCGAACGAGGGAAGGCCTTATCTGCAAATGTGGAGAGGAGTGCGAGTAAATTGTCATAGTTTCCTTCCTATCCGTTAGATATAGGTCGGGCGACCTATATTGCAGGATGGCAGGCACACCATCATCACCAACTCTGCTTTTTATAAGAGTAGAGTGTAGAGATTAGTTAATATTCTCTTTAGGCTACTCATAGTAGAAAGTATCATATACTAGTATCATGTGCATGATACTAGTGTATCATACGGGACTACCTTTATAGTGCCATGCATGACACAGCGTAGCATAGTATTTAACATGATACGGTATCTACCTATGTTACTCTAACCCCCCTCTCTTCTTTAATTCTTTGCCACATCAGCATGTTTGCTATTCCCCTGTGCATGATACTAGCTAGTAAGATACCACATTACCACCACTATGGCTAGCCTTAATCATCGCATGCAATAAGTTAGTGCACCTTGAAATCTGAACGCCTGCTTGACTCTCCTTCTCCCTCCGGCAATCCCACCACTCCACCCCATGTGGAAAAAATCTGCATGCATGATTCTCCTCCCCCCGCGCCCGTCCAATCCATTGTGACCGGCAATATTTCCATCCCTTCCCTCCCCCGTAATTTACTCCAACAAATATGCCCACGTAGCTGTTACGTTAATCACGCAACATATCTTACGGGACACTGCTTCAGTTACTTAACTGCAGGTGCATTGGGTCACTGACATGTGCGCCCAACAAGCATCTGGCCCACATGTAATTGACGCAACTGCACCTGTAGTTAACTCACTGAAGCTCAATCCATATCTTAGGTAGGTGTGCCATTGCTCGCTATAAATACTGCGCCTCCCATGGCATTCGGAAGAACGCTCACGTTCATCGCATCAACCACCATGGCATCGCCCCTCCCAAGCCCTAGGCACCCCTCGCTGCACCGAGTGGACGGTTATGCGTCACCGTTCCGTTCCTCGCTGCCACTAGTCGAGGAGGACGCGTCGGCGTTCCGCTCCTCGCCACGATGCGTTGAGGTGGACGCGTCGGTGTTCCTTGTCTCGCCAGCACACGTGTCGGAGGATGCGTCGGCTCCCCGCTACGAGGAGAACGCCGCGCCGCCCGCTGGGCCCCCTAGCATCGAGGAGCTTTGGAGATAAATGGATGTCGCCTTGTGGGAGGCTTTGCCCCCGGCATAGCGCGCCAAAATAGAGACAGAGAAGAAGGCCGCGGAAGAGGAGCGCGCCACGAGGCATGCTGCCTGGCAGGCCTATGTCGCGTCCGAGAGAGTCAGGCAATTGGCTCTTTGGCAGAAGGCTCATGCGAGGGCCATGAGGGTGGCGGAGGACGCCCGTGCCAAAGCCCTGAGTGCAGTTGGGCCCAAGCGCCTCATCTACGCTTTGCGGTACGTGGACCGGGTGCACGCTTCCAGCAAGGAGGAGTACCTGTTGGCGCCGGATCACCACACCGGCGAGATCGCACTCGCCCGCCGGCAAGCCGCCAATCAGCACTCGCGAGTGGCGAGGCTGAGGAAGAGGCGTTGTGTCGGCGCGCTAGGAAACGGCCGCGCACCAGGGCACTCGTGGCGCACCGCAAGCGCTCGTACGAGTGCCGTGGCTTTTATTTGTAATAATTTAGTTTCATAAGGCGATCTCATTAGTTTTGGGACGCAAATGATAAATCCCGAACGTTCATGAATTATTAGCGTCCTTAATTAAGTATGTAAAAGGAAAAGTTTGGAAACCTTGTGTATCCATACTCATTTTGTAAGTACGTGAATATAGCACAAACTTTACTATATACTATCGCACTACACGTCTCTCTCTATATATGCTTGCGGACTGTGCTACTACTATTACTTATGTACGTGCGAATGCACGTTTTAACATTACGATGCGGTTTTTGTAATAGTAGAAAAACAACACTAGTCAAGCTTGTGAAACGATTCAATGCAAAACAAATGCAAAAATGCTTGTTTGATTGTTTACTTTTAGCTTCCTTCTCTGTGGTTATTTCTCTATCGTACTTTGTACGGAGTATCTCATTGGTCAGAAAGGCATGCAAATTCCCAAACCGCTTCCTACACCCTGTATCGAATTTTTTGCCTAACAAGTTGTGTCGTGCAATTGAAATTCAACTTGAGTTAGGAGTATCACGGGCCAGTTCTTTTAGGCTTCTAGATTAGTAATCCCATAACTACTACCTCCGTCCTGGTTTATTGGTCCTGTCGTGGACTTGACACAGCAGATGTCCTAGCAGAGGGACTTAGTCCTGGAGCCATCGCAACTAGGTCAGCTTAAAGTGGTTAATCGGGACAAAGGACATAGAGAGTTTATACTGGTTCGGCCCCTTGCGGTGAAGGTAAAGGCCTACTCCAATTTGGGGTTGTATTGCTTGGGTTTCAATTACCATGGAGCAAATACGCTTGACCTAGTTCTCGATCTGTTCTTTCTCGTCCTTAACCCGCCGACGGATCGTCCCTTTATATACATAGGTTGACACTCGACGGCTTACAGAGTCCCGGCCGGCTCATATACAACGTGTCCGGCTCGGTGACTAACTAATCTTGCCTTACAATACAAGTTATTCATGTGGCGGTTCATCCCCTTGGGCCTCAAGTCGCCTCTGGGTCTTGGGTCGTCAACGGGCTTGTATGAACCGCCATCTTCATTGATAAGTCTCCAGTGGTATGACCCGACCCCTCCTGGGCAGTTCATACCCAGTAGTTATATCCCCAATGTTGGGGATATTACTACTGGGTATAAACCGGCCAGGAGAGGCCGGGTTATCCCCATAATGAGTTATTATTGAAGCCCATGAAGACAAAGATGGTGGCGCTTTATGAAGGCCCAGGTCCCAAAGGCGGATTAAAGCCTGTAGACATAAACCGACATTTATATGTAAACTCGTGTTGTAAGATAGAAAGAGTAGAGACCGAGCCGGACACGTTTATGAGCCGGCCCCGGGATCCTGTAAACCGACGGGCGTCAACCCATGTATATAAGGGGACGATCGGGCGGAGGTTTAGGGACAACAAACAACAACTCGAGAGCCAGGAATAGCAAACTCGCTCCCTGGTCATCGAAACTCTAGCAATTTCACAACAACTGGATTAGGCTTTTACCTTCACCGCAAGCGGCCGAACCAGTATAAACTCTCTGCGTCCTTTGTCCGCTTTAACCCCTTTAAGCTAACCCGTCGCGATGGCTCCACGACTAAGTCCTTTCACTAGGACATCTGCCGTGACAAAACCACGACAGTTGGCGCCCACCGTGGGGCTATCGCACGATGGTTTCAAGTTCTTAGAGGGCAGCTTCGAAGGGCTCAAGGGATACGCTGTGGGCCGGATGACCAAGAGTCGTCGCGGCAAGCTCTATATCGACGACGCAGGCTGGGGCCCCGAGGCCGGCTCAATCGAGTACGGGTACGGGTCCCCTTCGGCGGCATCCACGTTTTCATTGGCAAGATCGGCGAACCGGGCCCTGAGCCGGACATCTGCACTGACATCGTCGAGACGGCTCAGCGTGCGAGACCTGCCCGGGTTCAGCCTGCCATGAAGCGTGCCTTCGTGAGAGTCATCCACGGAGTGGAATCTGAGGATAGATCGGAGTATGATGGCGAAACCGTCGTTTACTCCGGGGACGAGTCATCTACTGGAGAAACCGAGTCATTGTACCAGCTTCTGGATGGCTGGTTTGGGGGCTATTCCGATGGCGACAGTATTCCGGACCCCTTTGATCCGCCAAGCCGAGTTGCGATCTTCATGGCCGGTACACAGTCAGCGCCACAATCTTCGACCACCACGGCGATGATCTCCGGTTCAATGCCGGCGACGGGAGCTCGGGCAGGAGGCCCCGCACCACCACCGGCTCAGGCTTTGTCCGGTTTATTTGACACCTTGGCAGCGCTGCTAGCCGCTGAGGTCAACCCGGCGGATCAGGAGCGACACAACGCGGAGGTGGCAAAGGTAAAGGATCAAATAGCCCAAGCCAAAGCGGACCTGGCTGCCAAAAACGCCAGGATGACGGCGAAGCAGGCCGAGTTAGACACACGGGCTTATCGGCTTATGTTGGATCAAAACGCATCGAATGATGTCATGAGGAGGAGGTACAGATCTCATCTGCCTCCGGTTTACGAAGCCAGGAATCTCTTCAACACGCCAGGGGCAGGAACCAGCAACCAGCCAGTGGTAAACCGGGTCGAGGGATCTGGAACGGGGACGCCGGTTCAGCCACGCACAATGGACCCGCCTCACGAGAATATGCCATCCCAGCATGTGCCCACACCTCCGGGTCATTACTCCAACCCCTTGGATAACATAGTCGCGGCCGCTTCACGATTGGCAGCCCTCCCAGTCGATGGTGAGACCCTTGTAGCGGTGGAGACGCGACGAGCTAGGGAGCTCATTCAGACAGCTTTGACTCAGCAGCAGGCTTATTCGTACAGTCGCGAGAGGATTCATTCCACCCCCCGCCCAAGTCGGAGCTATAGCAGGCATATTGATGAACCGGCTGTGTCTAGCAGTGCGCGGAACCGTAATCCGCCTCCAGGCCATAACCCGGCGGGTGGCGATGTTGATGCTCAGGATGTGGTGGACCGTGCCAGGGCACGTCGGGAGGCTGAGTTAGCAGCACAAAACGCGGCCCGTCAGCTTACTCCGGTTCGTCCAACAACTTCGGTGGAACCAGGGGTGACCTCCAGTTCTTTGGGGGTGCCATGTCTCGTCCCAGCGTTACGCAATGTACGGCTGCCCAAGGACTTCAAGGGCCCACGTAAAGTGCCGAATTACACTGCCGATTTATCCCCCGAGGCATGGTTTGAAAGTTATGAGATGGCAATGGAGATGCTGGACGTAGATGATGCGGCATGTGCTAAATACTTCACCTTGATGTTGGAAGGGACGGCTCGCACTTGGCTGAAGAACTTGCCAGTTAACTCCATCGGGTCATGGGCCGAGTTAAGAGCCTGGTTTATTCAGAATTTCAAAGACACGTGCAAGCAAACCATGTCAATTGTGGACTTAGCTGCCTGTGTCCAGGAGGAAGGAGAATCAACAACCCATTGGGTGCGCCGGGTTTCGGAAATTTTGCATTCATCAGATCGCATCAACGCCGATACAGCAGTTTTAACGTTGGAAGGCAATTGCCGGTTTACACCTCTGAAGTTGAAGTTGGGGCGGCTCAAACGTCACTGCAATGACATGGGGACTCTTATGGCAGCCTTGGTGAAGTATGCCGACTCCGATAGTACCAAGGACCCTGAATCTGATGATGACAAGACAGGAAAGGGAAAGAAGGGCGGCAGCACCAAAGGGCAGCAGCATAACCCGGCGGGTCATGGAAACAACGGTAAGCGTAAGGCGGATAACAGTTCAGATTTTGTGGCTAATACCAATGCGCAGGGTAATGGTCAGCGTCGTAAGGGTAAACCGCCCCCGCGTGGAGGAGAACCAAGTCCCAATCCGGAGCGCCTGAATTACCTATTGAACCAGCCCTGCCCAAAGCACGGATCGCGGGACAAGCCGGCCACACACCTCTGGAAGGATTGTTATATTATGCGGGAGTTCAAAAATTCAGATTTTTTCTGGAATGATCATGGACCGGCCGGTGGTTCAGGCCCCGGGTCTCATGGGCCGGGTTATGGTGGAAGCAGTTCCGGTTCAGGATTTCATGGTGATCAAAGCAGTCATGGCAGTCAAGGCAATCAAGGCAACCAAGGTGGTTATAATCATCAGGGGAATCAACAGCAGCAGCAGCAGTCGGGTTACCAGAGGAACCCGAAGCAGTTGAACAGTGGGCAGTACCATGTCTTCACCACTAGCCTGTGTAAACGCGATCAGAAGCTTCATAAAAAGGCAGTGAACTCCGTTGAACCGGCGGTGCCCCGTTACTTACGCTGGTCTAAACAGCCCATTGTGTGGAGTCGAGAGGATCATCCACCTCGGGTTGATAATCCGGGTCATCTGGTGTTGGTGGCGGCACCTCAGATTGGGGGTTATAAGTTCACCAAGGTACTCATGGATGGAGGGAGTAGTATCAATATACTTTATTATGAATCTTTCCATCGCATGGGGTTAACATATAAAAATCTTAGACCGTCCAACACTGTTTTCCATGGTGTGGTGCCTGGTAAATTGGCGTATCCAGTGGGTAAGATAGCTCTGGAGGTTGCTTTTGCTGATGAGCATGATTCAAGATCAGAGATATTGACCTTTGAAGTGGTGAAAATCAAGAGCCCGTATCATGCCCTGTTTGGGCGGCTGGCTTATGCTAAGTTCATGGCAAGGCCCTACTATGTCTGTCTGCACCTCAAAATGTCGGGTCATAAGGGGACCATCACGGTACATGGGAGCCGTAAGATTGCCTTGGAATGTGAAGAAGGTGATGCGGCTTACGCTGAGTCGGTTTGTGCAACAGAGGAGTTGAAGTTTTACAAGGACAATGTTGATCCGGCAGATATGACCTCCTTGAAGAAGCCAACTACAGAGCATGATACGGCCTTGAAGTTTAAGTCGGCTGATGAGACTAAGCTGGTTGATTTTGTTCCTGGTGATTCATCCCAGCAGTTTAGCATCAGCACTAACCTGGATCCGAAATAGGAAAGCGCGCTCATCGAGTTCATCCGTGAGAACCGGGACATCTTTGCGTGGAAGCCTTCTGACATGCCAGGTGTACCGAGGGAACTCGCTGAGCACACACTTAATGTTGATCCAAAGTTTAAACCGGTCAAGCAATTTCTTCGCCGGTTCAATGAAGAAAGACGCAAGGCTGTTGGTGAGGAGGTAGCCAGGCTCTTGGCGGCTGGGTTTATCATTGAAGTGTTTCATCCTGAGTGGTTGGCTAATCCGGTGCTGGTACTTAAGAAGAACGGGACTTTGTGTATGTGTGTGGACTACACTTTAAACAAGGCTTGTCCAGCGGATCCTTTCGCCCTCCCTCGTATTGATCAGATCATTGATGCTACGGCGGGTTGCGAGCGTTTGAGTTTTCTGGATGCTTATTCTGGCTACCATCAGATCAAAATGGCGGTTAAGGGACAGGAGAAGACAGCTTTCATAACTCCCTTTGGAGCCTTCTGTTATGTGTCTATGCCTTTTGGGCTCAAGAGTGCCCAGGCGACTTATCAGCGCTGTGTGCAGAATTGTCTTCACGATCAGATCGGCCGCTGATACGTCTCCAACGTATCTATAATTTTTGATTGTTCCATGCTATTATATTATCTGTTTTGGATGTTTATGGGCTTCATTATGCACTTTTATATTATTTTTGGGACTAACCTATTGACCCAGAGCCCAGTGCCAGTTCCTGTTTTTCCCTTGTTTCAGTGTTTCGAAGAAAAGGAATATCAAACGGAGTCGAAACGGAATGAAACCTTCTGGAGAAGTTACTTTTGGAAGGGAAGCTACCCGATAGACTTGGAGTGCACGTCAGGAAAGAAACGAGGGAGCCACGAGGCAGGGGGCGCGCCCACCCCCCTGGGCGCGCCCTCCACCCTCGTGGGCCCCTCGTGGCTCCCCTGACGTACTTCTTCCTCCTATATATATCCATATACCCTAAAAACTTTAGAGAACAGAATAGATCGGGAGTTCCGCCGCCGCAAGCCTCTGTAGCCACCAAAAACCAATCGGGATCCTGTTCCGGCACCCTGCCGGAGGGGGGAACCCTCACCGGTGGCCATCTTCATCAACCCATCGCTCTCCATGACGATGACGGAGTAGTTCACCCTCGGGGCTGAGGGTATGTACCAGTAGCTATGTGTTTAATCTCTCTCTCTTGTGTTCTTGATTTGCCACGATCTTGATGTATCGTGAGCTTTGCTATTATTGTTGGATCTTATGTTGCTTCTCCCCCTCTACTCTCTTGTAATGGATTGATTTTTCCCTTTGAAGTAATCTTATCGGATTGAGTCTTTAATGACTTGAGAACACTTGATGTATGTCTTGCCGTGCGTATCTGTGGTGACAATGGGATATCACGTGATTCACTTGATGTATGTTTTGGTGATCAACTTGCGGGTTCCGCCCATGAACCTATGCATAGGGGTTGGCACACGTTTTCGTCTTGATTCTCCGGTAGAAACTTTGGGGCACTCTTTGAGGTTCTATGTGTTGGTTGAATTGATGAATTTGAGATTGTGTGATGCATATCGTATAATCATACCCACGGATACTTGAGGTGACATTGGAGTATCTAGGTGACATTAGGGTTTTGGTTGATTTGTGTCTTAAGGTGTTATTCTAGTACGAACTCTAGGGCTGTTTGTGACACTTATAGGAATAGCCCAACGGATTGATTGGAAAGAATAACTTTGAGGTGGTTTCGTACCCCAACCATAATCTCTTTGTTTGTTCTCCGCTATTAGTGACTTTGGAGTGACTCTTTGTTGCATGTTGAGGGATAGTTATATGATCCAATTATGTTATTATTGTTGAGAGAACTTGCACTAGTGAAAGTATGAACCCCAGGCCTTGTTTCCTAGCATTGCAATACCGTTTGTGCTCACTTTTATCATTAGTTACCTTGCTGTTTTTATATTTTCAGTTTACAAAAACCTATATCTACCATCCATATTGCACTTGTATCACCATCTCTTCGCCGAACTAGTGCACCTATACAATTTACCGTTGTATTGGGTGTGTTGGGGACACAAGAGACTCTTTGTTATTTGGTTGCAGGGTTACTTGAGAGATACCATCTTCATCCTACGCCTCCCACGGATTGATAAACCTTAGGTCATCCACTTGAGGGAAATTTGCTACTGTCCTACAAACCTCTGCACTTGGAGGCCCAACAACGTCTACAAGAAGAAGGTTGTGTAGTAGACATCAAGCAGTTTCTGGCGCCGTTGCCGGGGAGGTTAGTGCTTGAAGGTATATCTTTAGATCTTGCAATCGAATCTTTTTGTTTCTTGTTTTAGCACTAGTTTAGTTTATAAAAGAAAACTACAAAAAATGGAATTGAGTTTGTCTCATACGCTTCATCTTTTTAATATCTTTCGTGAGTATGATGGAAAGGAAAATTGTGCCAACGTGTTAGAAGAAGAATGCATTAAAATGTTTGGCACTAAATCTTTGAATGATGAGCATGATTGCAATGTTGTTAGTATGAACTCCTTGAATATCCATAGTACTAATGATGATTGCACTAGTCATGATGAAAATATCTCTTATAAGCATGTCAATTTTTTGGAGTGCATTGGGTTTGCAAGTACACACCAAATAGGGAAGATAGATATTGCAAGAGGCATAAGCATTTAGAAACTAAATGGTTGCAAGAAAGGCTAGATGCTTGTGCTGAAAATTTAAATTTTCTTAGCCGTACTTGTGAACTTTGCAATGAACATGATCATTTCAGTACCCAATGCAAATGGTTTCATGATCATATCGTGTCCAAAAATTGTGATGACTTGGTTTCCCTTGCACATCATAATGAACTTAGTTTGCTCTTGGGTTATGAAGAAATGAAACATATAACTAAGGATATTCCAGAATTTGCCCTTGATAGAGTTCTTCATTTTGATCTAGAGGAAATTTATATCTATTGCGCGGTGAATTGCATTGAAAACCCTTATATTGCCAATTACATAAAGAAAAGAAAACAAATAGAAGATGAAGAGAATACTAACGAAAGGGAAGAGACTCCCCAATATTCTCCTATTATTTCTTATGATGAATCAGGTAACGAGGAGGAGCCTTCTATTCAACCAATCTCGTTAATACGGAGCTCCAAAAAGAAGATTGAACCCACACATGATGTGGTGAAGAAGAAGAAGAAAAGAAAAAGGAGGAGAGGTAAAAAGATATCTCTCCCAAATAATGTTGCTCCTATTATTGTTGTGCCTCATGAAAATGAAGATGATGCACTTGATGATGATCTCTTTATGCCTATTGCTTGTTGTGACGATTATGATTGGGAAGATAATGATACTTCTTATGATCTTGAAAATCCTTTTGGCACTTGCTTGGAATATGACAATTGCTATACTATTGGTGCTATCCATACTATTAATGATGAGAGTGATTATGCTTATGATATGAAAAGGCCCAAGCTTGGGGATGCTATGTTTGATGAAGATGATGTTTTTGAGAATATATTTGCTGCAATTAATGTTTGTCCCAAGCTTGGGGATGCTACGTTTAATGAAGATGATATTTTTAGCCTCCCAAGTTTTGATATGCAAAGTTGTTATGATGAAAGCATGCCTCCTATCTATGATGATTATTGTGATGACACGTACGCTATAAAGAATAATGATAACCATGAAACTTGTCATCTTGATCTTAATTTTCAATCACATGATAGTTATTTTGTTGAGTTTGCTCCCACTACTATTGATGAGAATAAATTTGCTTACGTGGAGAGTAGGAAAATTTCTATGCAAGTAGATCATGAAAAGAATGCTTTAGGTGCTGGTTATATTGTTGAATTCATTCATGATGCTACTGAAAATTATTATGAGGGAGGAATATATGCTTGTAGGAATTGCAATAATACCAAGTTTCCTCTCTATGTGCTTAAAGTTTTGAAGTTGTGTTTGTTTTGCCTTCCTATGCAAGTTGATTATTGTTCCCATAATTTGTTTGCTCACAAAAACCCTATGCATAGGAAGTGGGTTATACTTAAATGTGCTAGTCATATTCTTCATGATGCTCTCTTTATGTTTTAGTTCTTATCTTTTATGTGGGCATCATTGAAATCATCATGCCTAGCTAGGGGCGTTAAACGTTAGCGCTTGTTGGGAGGCAACCCAATTTTATTTTAGTTTCTTGCTTTTTGGTTCTGTTTAGGAATAAATAATCCATCTAGCTTCTGTTTAGATGTGGTTTTGTGTTTTAATTAGTGTTTGTGCCAAGTAAGACCTATAGGATCTTCTTGGATGATAGTTATTTGATCTTGCTGAAAATTCCAGAAACTTTCTGTTCACGAAAACAATTGTTTAAAATCACCAAAACGTGATTAAATACTGATTCAAATTGCAGAAGATCAATAAACAAATTTCTAGGTCGTCCTATTTTGGTAGAATTTTTGGAGTTCCAGAAGTTTGCGTTAGTTACAGATTACTACAGACTGTTCTGTTTTTGACAGATTCTGTTTTCATTGTGTTGCTTGCTTATTTTGATGAATCTATGGCTAGTAAAATAGTTTATAAACCATAGAGAAGTTGGAATACAGTAGGTTTAACACCAATATAAATAAAGAATGAGTTCATTACAGTAGCTTGAAGTGGTGTTTTGTTTTCTTTCGCTAACGGAGCTCACGAGTTTTCTGTTAAATTTTGTGTTGTGAAGTTTTCAAGTTTTGGGTAAACATTCGATGGACTATGGAATAAGGAGTGGCAAGAGCCTAAGCTTGGGGATGCCCAAGGCACCCCAAGGTAATATTCAAGGATAACCAAGCGTCTAAGATTGGGGATGCCCCGGATGGCATCCCCTCTTTCGTCTTCGTTCATCGGTAACTTTACTTGGAGCTATATTTTTATTCACCACATGATATGTGTTTTGCTTGGAGCGTCATTTTATTTTATTTTGCTTTGCTTGCTGTTTGAATAAAATACTAAGATCTGAAATTATTAAATGGGATAGTCTTCACATAGTTGCATAATTATCCGACTACTCATTGATCTTCACTTATACCTTTCGGAGTAGTTTGTTTTTGCTCTAGCACTTCACTTATATCTTTTAGAGCACGGTGGTGGTTTTGTTTTATAGAAACTATTATTCTCTCATGCTTCACTTAGATTATTTTGAGAGTCTTAAACAGCATGGTAATGTGCTTAATCCTAATATGCTAGGTATTCAAGACTAGTAAAAACTTTCTTATGAGTGTGTTGAATACTAAGAGAAGTTTGATGCTTGATGATTGTTTTGCGACATGGAGGTAGTGATATTAAAGTCGTGCTAGTTGAGTAGTTGTGAATTTGAGAAATGCTTGTGTTGAAGTTTGCAAGTCCCGTAGATGCACGTATGGTAAACGTTATGTAACAAATTTGAAACATGAGGTGTTCTTTGATTGTCCTCCTTATGAGTGGCGGTCGGGGACGAGCGATGGTCTTTTCCTACCAATCTAGCCCCCTAGGAGCATGCGCGTAGTGCTCAGTTTTTGATGACTTGTAGATTTTTGCAATAAGTATGTGAGTTCTTTATGACTAAGGTTGAGTCCATGGATTATACGCACTCTCACCCTTCCATTATTGCTAGCCTCTTCGGTACCGTGCATTGCCCTTTCTCACCTCGAGAGTTGGTGCAAACTTCGCCGGTGCATCCAAACCCCGTGATATGATACGCTCTTTCACACATAAACCTCCTTATATCTTCCTCAAAACAGCCACCATACCTACCTATTATGGCATTTCCATAGCCATTCCGAGATATATTGCCATGCAACTTTCCACCATTCCGTTTATCATGACACATTCATCATTGTCATATTGCTTAGCATGATCATGTAGTTGACATAGTATTTGTGGCAAAGCCATCGTTCATAATTCTTTCATACATGTCACTCTTGATTCATTGCATATCCCGGTACACCGCCGGAGGCATTCATATAGAGTCATACTTTGTTCTAGTATCGAGTTGTAACCATTGAGTTGTAAATAAATATAAGTGTGATGATCATCATTTTCTAGAGCATTGTCCCAAGTGAGGAATAAAAAAAAGAGAGAAAGGCCATAAAAAAGAGAAGGCCCAAAAAAATGAGAGAAAAAGAGAGAAGGGACAATGTTACTATCCTTTACCACACTTGTGCTTCAAAGTAGCACCATAATCTTCATGATAGAGAGTCTCTTGTTTTGTCACTTTCATATACTAGTGGGAATTTTTCATTATAGAACTTGGCTTGTATATTCCAACGATGGGCCTCCTCAAGTGCCATAGGTCTTCATGAGCAAGCAAATTGGATGCACACCCACTTAGTTTCTTTTGTTGAGCTTTCATATATTTATAGCTCTAGTGCATCCGTTGCATGGCAGTCCCTACTCCTTGCATTAACATCAATCGATGGGCATCTCCATAGCTCATTGATTAGCCTCGTTGATGTTAGACTTTCTCCTTTTTTGTCTTCTCCACATAACCCCCATCATCATATTCTATTCCACCCATAGTGCTATATCCATGGCTCGCGCTCATATATTGCGTGAAGGTTTATAAAGTTTGAGATTACTAAAGTATGAATCAATTGCTTGGCTTGTCATCGGGGTTGTGCATGATGAGAGCATTCTTGTGTGACGAAAATGGAGCATGACTAAACTATATGATTTTGTAGGGATGAACTTTCTTTGGCCATGTTATTTTGAGAGGACATAATTGCTTAGTTAGTATGCTTGAAGTATTATTACTTTTATGTCAATATGAACTTTTATCTTGAATCTTTCGGATCTGAAAATTCATACCACAATTAAGAAGAATTACATTGAAATTATGCCAAGTAGCATTCCACATCAAAAATTCTGTTTTTATCATTTACCTACTCGAGGACGAGCAGGAATTAAGCTTGGGGATGCTGATACGTCTCCAACGTATCTATAATTTTTGATTGTTCCATGCTATTATATTATCTATTTTGGATGTTTATGGGCTTTATTACGCACTTTTATATTATTTTTGGGACTAACCTATTGACCCAGAGCCCAGTTCTTGTTCTTTCCCTTGTTTCAGTGTTTCGAAGAAAAGGAATATCAAACGGAGTCGAAACGGAATGAAACCTTCTGGAGAAGTTATTTTTGGAAGGAAAGCTACCCGATAGACTTGGAGTGCATGTCAGGAAAGAAACGAGGGAGCCACGAGGCAGGGGGGCGCGCCCTCCACCCTCGTGGGCCCCTCGTGGCTCCCCTGACGTACTTCTTCCTCCTATATATATCCATATACCCTAAAAACTTCAGAGAACAGAATAGATCGGGAGTTCCACCGCCGCAAGCCTCTGTAGCCACCAAAAACCAATCGGGACCCTGTTCCGACACCGTACCTGAGGGGGGAACCCTCACCGGTGGCCATCTTCATCATCCCGACGCTCTCCATGACGAGGAGGGAGTAGTTCACCCTCGGGGCTGAGGGTATGTACCAGTAGCTATGTGTTTGATCTCTCTCTCTCTCTCGTGTTCTTGATTTGGCACGATCTTGATGTATCACGAGCTTTGCTATTATAGTTGGATCTTATGTTGCTTCTCCCCCTCTACTCTCTTGTAATGGATTGAGTTTTCCCTTTGAAGTAATCTTATCGGATTGAGTCTTTAATGACTTGAGAACACTTGATGTATGTCTTGCCGTGCGTATCTGTGGTGACAATGGGATATCACGTGATTCACTTGATGTATGTTTTGGTGATCAATTTGCGGGTTCCACCCATGAACCTATGCATAGGGGTTGGCACATGTTTTCGTCTTGATTCTCCGGTAGAACTTTGGGGCACTCTTTGAGGTTCTATGTGTTGGTTGAATAGATGAATATGAGATTGTGTGATGCATATCGTATAATCATACCCATGGATACTTGAGGTGACATTGGAGTATCTAGTTGACATTAGGGTTTTGGTTGATTTGTGTCTTAAGGTGTTATTCTAGTACGAACTCTAGGGCTGTTTGTGACACTTATAGGAATAGCCCAACGGATTGATTGGAAAGAATAACTTGGAGGTGGTTTCGTACCCTACCATAATCTCTTCGTTTGTTCTCCGCTATTAGTGACTTTGGAGTGACTCTTTGTTGCATGTTGAGGGATAGTTATATGATCCAATTATGTTATTATTGTTGAGAGAGCTTGCACTAGTGAAAGTATGAACCCTAGGCCTTGTTTCCTAGCATTGCAATACCGTTTGTGCTCACTTTTATCATTAGTTACCTTGCTGTTTTTATATTTTCAGTTTACAAAAACCTATATCTACCATCCATATTGCACTTGTATCACCATCTCTTCGCCGAACTAGTGCACCTATACAATTTACCGTTGTATTGGGTGTGATGGGGACACAAGAGACTCTTTGTTATTTGGTTGCAGGGTTGCTTGAGAGAGACCATCTTCGTCCTACGCCTCCCACGGATTGATAAACCTTAGGTCATCCACTTGAGGGAAATTTGCTACTGTCCTACAAACCTCTGCACTTGGAGGCCCAACAACGTCTACAAGAAGAAGGTTGTGTAGTAGACATCAGCCGCAATGTTCATGCTTATGTGGACGATATTGTGGTGAAATCCAGAAAGGAGGAGACACTGATAGATGACTTGAAGGAGACCTTTGATAACCTCCGAGTTTATAAAATGATGCTTAATCCGGCCAAGTGTGTCTTTGGCGTACCGGCAGCCAAGCTCTTGGGCTTTCTGGTGTCTAACAGGGGCATTGAGGCTAATTCGGAGAAAATCAAGGCTATAACTTCTTTGGCTAAACCGAAGTGTATCAATGATGTTCAACGCCTGGCAGGCCGGATTGCCGCCTTGAGCCGGTTTATCAGTCGCCTTGGTGAGAAGGCCATCCCTTTATATCAGATGCTGAAGAAGACATATGATTTCGTCTGGAGTGACGCCGCCAATGAAGCATTTCAGGACTTAAAGCGGCAGCTGGCTAATCCGCCGGTCCTTGCTGCTCCTGTTGATAAAGAGCCATTGTTGTTATATGTGGCTGCTAACGCCCGGGCTGTTAGCGTGGCTATTGTGGTGGAGCGCAAGGAGGCCAAAAAGGAGTATCCGGTTTAGCGGCCAGTTTATTACATCAGTGAGGTACTTATTGAATCCAAGCAAAGATACTCACATTGGCAGAAGCTGGTGTATGGAGTTTTTATGGCAAGCCAGAAGCTTAAGCAATATTTCCAGGGTCATCCCACCACTGTGGTCAGCTCTGCTCCTTTGGGGGATATAATCCAGAACAGGGAAGCGACTGGCCGGATTGCCAAATGGGCTATTGAGCTTGGGCCTCACGAGTTAAAATATATGCCCCGGACTGCGATCAAATCTCAAGCACTTGTGGATTTCATCAATGACTGGACAGAATTACAGGCGCCAGAGGAGAAGCCGGGTCATACTTATTGGACTATTCATTTTGATGGGTCCAGACAATTGGAGGGCTCGGGGGCTGGAGTCGTATTAACTTCCCCACGAGGTGATAAGTTTTGTTATGTTCTCCGTTTAATGTTCTCTTGCACTAACAATGCAACTCAGTATGAAGCTTTACTCCATGGTCTTCGAATGGCTAAGGAGATGAATTTAAGCCGGGTTAAGTGCTTTGGTGACTCGGACTTGGTGGCTCAGCAAGTGTCTGGTACTTGGGATTCCAAGGATCCGCTCATGGCAGCATATCGTCGAGAGGTGGATGTTGTTGCAGGTCACTTCAAGGGCTATCAGGTTGATCATGTGGACCAGCGGAAGAATGAAGCGGTGGACGCTTTAAGTCGCTTGGGTTCCCAACGTAAACCGGTTCCACCTAACGTCTTTCTGGATGTGCTACATAATCCGTCAGTCAAGCTCCCAATAGAGGAAGATTTGGTTGTTCCTGATCCGAAGGCCCAGTTGGTGGTAGCTACTGATGTCATCCCAGACTGGACGGTCCCATATTTGGCGTATATGAACCGGGGCGAGTTACCGGAGGATGAAACTTTGGCCTGGCAGATAATCCGACGGTCCAAGTCCATGACTATTATCAATGGAGAGCTACATCATTGCAGTGTGACAGGGGCGTTTCAGCGTTGCGTGTCTCCTGAAGAAGGATGTGAGATTCTGCGTGAGATTCATGAAGGGGATTGTGGTCATCACGCCGGTTCAAAATCCCTAGTGGCTAAAGCTTTTCGTCATGGCTTCTATTGGCTGACAGCTCATGCTGATGCAGAAGACTTGGTGAAAAAGTGCGACGGTTGTCAGAAGTTTTCACGTCGAGCTCATGTTCCATCCCAGGAATTGAGGATGATATCAATCACTTGGCCATTTGCAACTTGGGGGCTGGATATGGTTGGGCCCTTTAAGCGATCCAAGGATAAGAAGACCCACCTTTTGGTGGCGGTTGATAAGTGGGTGGAGGCAGAGCCAGTCAGTAAGTGTGATGCAGCTACGGCGGTTCAATTCATGAAAAAGGTGATTTTCCGGTTTGGCTTTCCACACAGCATTATAACTGATAATGGTACCAATCTGTCCAAGGGTGCTATGAAGGAGTTCTGTCAACGTGAGTACATCCGGCTTGACGTATCATCAGTGGCTCACCCCCAGTCTAATGGTCAAGCGGAGAGAGCCAATCAAGAGATCTTGAGAGGCATCAAGCCCCGGCTTATGGTTCCTTTGCAACGGACGCCGGGTTGTTGGGTGGAGGAGTTGCCTTCTGTGTTATGGAGCATCAATACCACGCCCAACAGATCCACGGGTTACACGCCTTTTTTCATGGTTTATGGAGCGGAGGCGGTTCCCTAGTGACATCCGTCATGACTCGCCCCGTGTGGCGGCGTATGTCGAAGCTGATAATGAGAAGGCACAACATGAAGCACTTGACCTGTTAGATGAGGAGCGTGACATTGCAGCGGCTCGTTCGGTGATTTACCAGCAAGATCTGCGTCGTTATCACAACCGCCGGGTTAGAACCAGATCTTTTCAAGAAGGCGATCTGGTGCTCCCACTCATCCAGGATCAGACTGATATGCACAAGTTATCCCCCCTTGGGAAGGACCCTTTGTGGTCAGCAAGAATCTGCACAACAGGTCATACTACCTAATCGATGTTCGAGATCACAAAGACTCACGTAAATCGGAGGAGGAGACCCACCGGCCGTGGAATATCGCTCATCTTCGATCTTACTATACATGAGCCATAGGCTCTGCTTATGTACATAGTTATGACAATGTATATATTATGATCAATATAATAAACCGGAGCCTCAGCTAAAGCGGGGTATCTGTTGTTTTTTCTTACATCATGTGTGGTTACATGGGGGCTTCTGTTTATAGAGCGGCGTCCGGTTTACCCCTTGTTTCAGCTTATAAAGCCATATCTAAAAATCACTTGGGGGCTTGGTCGTCTTCGAACCATAGCTACACCTTTTGATCGGCGCAAGGCCACAAGGAAAATCACTTGGGGGCTTGGTCATATTTGAACCATAGCTACACCTCTTGATCGGCTCAAGGCCAAAAGAAAAAAACTTAGGGGCCAAAGAGAGTGTTGCAAAAGAACAACTCAAACATAGGCACCTACTGAGCACAACTCAAATTATTGCTTGGGGATTCTTTGCTATCACAACGAACAAAGAATCTACACTTGTAATAGGCTATCAACCCACGGCTTGGAAGCCTTGTGTATACACCTAAAACCCCGGGTTAGCCTTCCTTTTTTAAGTAAGTCACTCCGTCCAGGTAAACCTGGTATGACCCGCCGAACTTCGACAAGTCAATCTCATAAGACCCTGAACTTGTCAAAGTTAGAACGGCGATTGGTTAAGGATCGAGGACCATCTTAAAAGGCTTTGTGAAATGGTTTAACTTAGTGGCCTGGCAGCCCATAAAAAGCCTTGAATTTGGGGCCTGGCAGCCCGTGAAAAGCCTCGACTACAAGTTTTTCATATGCTTTTATTTGCCAAGTTTTTCTCTTTTGTTGACATTTATAATGTTTTGATAAACCGGCGTTCATTAACCCGGCTTGACTTTCAACTACAAGTTGTCAATACATGAACAATTATAATCCGGTGCTTATTAACCCGGTCTGGTTTTCACTATAAGTCACCAGTGTTATATATGAACAATCCGGTGTTTATCAAAACCCGGTACGGTTTTATCATAAACCGGCACAATATGGAAGGAGTTATCAGTACTCATAATTAGGGGTATTGCCCTTACTACAAAAGTTGGTCAACCAACGCTGTGATTCAAAGTCACAGGTATCATTTATTTTCATATTTTATTATCTTTTTACAGCCTGGGTTATAAACCATGGCTATATATTTGGGCATCATGACCTGTCCGGCGGTAAACCACCAGGACACTTTCAACTTCTTGTATGCAGGAGCAGCTACGGATTATGAATGTCATATATCTTAAGCATGGCGAATTAACAAGTATCAAGCAAAATAAATATGCATGAAGGCATAACAGACCAAGTGTTTGAACTAGCCTATTACAAGGCGTTTCAGTTCCCAAAAGAATAATTGTTTTTCAGCAAGTGTTGTGGCTCGCAGAAGGCTAACCCGGCCTCCGGATCATGATTCGTCACCAGGTTGGCTTGACGACTGCGGATTACCTTGCACCGGTTCATCTTCCTTGTCTCTACCCAGCGGCTGGAAGTCTACAGTTGCCCAGTCGATCCCAGTTAGGGCTTGGAACATAGCTTCATCGCTTATAAGTGTGGACGGTTCAACGTCAGGGGCATAGGTGTGCTTACGGATTGGCGGGATAAGATTTTGAGCCTTAGGAGTTGGTGCAGCAACCAGTTTGTTGTTGACGTCATAACTCGCCTGGTAGTATGAAAGATCAGCTTCTTCATCCAATTGGCAAGCCAGTGGACGTACTTCCCGGTTTATGGCTCGGAGGTCCTCATTGCCAAACTCTGATCCGTCTTCTTTTAAGATCGGATAGCCTTTAGCCACATCCACCGGATCAAGGTCAGGAACCCATGCTTTGGCCCGGGTTAGCGCGGTCGGAGCACCAGCCCTTGTAGCAGATCTCTTTAGCTCTTCTACCCGGGCAGGCAGCATTGACAGCCTTTCTAAGGTCTCCTTGATTAAAGTTGGGGGCGGTTTATTGTGAGAAGCGGTGCAGATGATCCGCTACGCTCCGTTATATAACTGCTCTATAAGAGTATAGGCAGCCTTCAGTTTCTTCTACACGTCAGAGCCCAGATGACTAATGCGAGTTCCTGCGTCATTACAAACATCAGTAAACCGGCAATGTATGGGAGGATATATTGAAAACTTAAAGCCATGGTATTTACCAAACACCGCAGCAGTCATGGCATGTATTTGCCGCTTTACACCAGTCAGCTCGTCTACCACCGGTTTAAGAGCTGCTTCTGCATCCTCGGCTCTTTTGTGCAATGCGGATTTTTCTATGTTCCAATTTGCCCGCTCCTTGTTGAAACTCTCCTTCAGCTTTTCCATAGCGGCTAAGGCACTGGTCAGCTCATCTTTGGCTTTTGAGGTTTCTGCTTGCTGGGACTTGAGGTTTTCTTGCAGATCAGCAGTTTGAGTTTCCTTTTTGCTCAACTTAGCCTATTAGAGACAGATATATAATGAGTTGGCAGTACATATTTGAAGTAACAAGCACATAACAAGTTATGCACCTGATACTTGGGGGCTAATGCATATTTGCTCATTATCAAAAATTTCTACAAGTCCCAAGTGCAATACAAGTATTACTCTAGGCACTTGGGGGCTAATGTATGTTTGCTCAAAGTAACGTTATGGTATTCTTCTAAAAAGTACCGGTTCATCTTCATAAGTTTAACCGGCCCCTGGGGACTATGATACGTCTCCAACGTATCTATAATTTATGAAGTATTCATGCTATTATACTATCCTTCTAGGATGTTTTATATGCATTTATATGATATTTTATATGATTTTTAGGACTAACCTATTAACCTAGAGCCCAGTGCTAGTTTCTGTTTTCTCCTTGTTTTAGAGTATCGTAGAAAAGGAAAACCAAACGGAGTCCAATTGATGTGCCACTTGACGAAGATCATTTTTGGACCAGAAGAAGCCCACGGAGTACCAGAAGCAGGCCAGAAGAGTCCCGGGCTGCCCACGAGGGTGGGGGCGCGCCCCCTGCCTCGTGGACAGCTCGGAGACCTCCTTGACGTGAAATCAATGCAAAACTCTTCTATATATACCCAAACTTCCAGAAAGAAACCTAGATCGGAAGTTCCGCCGCCACAAGCCTCTGTAGCCACGAGAAGTCAATCTAGGCCCTCTCCGGCACCCTGCCGGAGGGGGCCATCATCACCGGTGGCCTTGGAGGAGTATTCCGGAGGGGCCATCATCACCATGAAGGCCAAGGACCAGAGGATGGAGGCCATGGAGGAGGAAGCACAAGGGGGAGAACCTCTCCTCCTCTCTTCCGGTGGCGCCGGAGTGCCATCGGGAAGGGGAATCATCGCCGCGGTGATCGTCTTCATCAACATCACCATCATCATCACCATCCTCATCTATTTTACGCGGTCCACTCTTCCGCACCCCGCTGTAATCCCTACTTGAACATGGTGCTTTATGCCACATATTATGATCCAATGATGTGTTGCCATCCTATGATGTTTTGAGTAGATATCCTTTGTCTTTTGGTTGATTGATGGTCTAGATTGGTACGAGTTGTATGTTTTATTTTGGTGCTGTCCTATGGTGCCCTCCATGTCTCGCAAGCGTGAGGGATTCCCGCTGTAGGGTGTTGCAATACGTTCATGATTCACTTATAGTGGGTTGGTGAGTGACGGAAACACAAACCCGGGTAAGGGGGTTGTTGCGTATGGGAATAAAGAGGACTTGATGCTTTAATGCTATGGTTGGGTTTTACCTTAATGATCTTTAGTAGTTGCGGATGCTTGCTAGAGTTCCAATCATAAGTGCATATGATCCAAGTAGAGAAAGTATGTTAGCTTATGCCTCTCCCTCATATGAAATTGCAATGACGACTATCTGTCTTGTTAACAATTGCCTAGGACAATTCCGCACACCGATCCATCATTATTCCACACTCGCTATTTATATTATTTAGTAATATATTCTAACTTTATGATAACAGCACCTACTTTTATATTTTAGCTCTCCGATATCATACAAAGTTATCCTCTTCATACCCACAACATAGTTTTATTTCTCGTTGCTAGTTGGAAGCAAACGTTCGGTGTACGTAGAGTCGTATGAGTGGCAGATAGGGCTTGAGAGAATATTGATCTTACCTTTAGCTCCTTGTGTGTTCGACACTCCATACTTATCACTTCCACCTTTGGAAATTGCTATGATGATTCCTTGCACTTGGGGATTATCATGCTCTTTTCTGGCGCCGTTGCCGGGGAGCAATAGCGTGGGGTTGATATTCTCGTGTGTGCTTGTTTGCTTTCTTCACTAAGTAGATTTTGTTTTTCCTTTTTGTTTCTTTTTAGTTGTGGGTGAAACATACAAAAAAATTAAAAGAATGAAAATACAAAAAAAAAATACTTGCCTCTCATGCCTAAAAAAGTTTTTCAAAAAGAGAAGTGATTGGAAAGTTATGCATTGAAGAAGTGAGGGTCGACCTTGAGCAATTGTGTTCATGCTCACGGAAACAATGTAGAATTTTTCATGGAAGTTTCTCTGTAAATAATTATCCCCTTGTATATATTCATTGTATTATAAAAATAATGTGCCAAGCTTTGGTTTTAGGATGATTAGATTGCTTTTTTACTATGTGCAGAACAAAAACAGAAACTTTGGCTGTAGTGCGTGAATTTAAATTTTTTGCTGGAAAGTCAAATGGGTCTGAAACTTTTTGCACATTACTTCTGTACAAATTGTTCATATTGTCAATTTTAGTTCATAATTTTAGGAGTTTCAGAAGTTTACCAAACTTCCAGATTACTACAGACTGTCCTGTTTAAGACAGATTCTGTTTTTGATGCATTGCTTGCTTGTTTTGATGAAACTATCGACTTCTATCAGTGGATTAAGCCATGGAAAAGTTATATTACAGTAGCTATAATGCAAAAACAAAATATGAGTTGGTTTTCAACAGCACTTATAGTAGTGATTTGCTTTATTATACTAACGGATCTCACAAAGTTTTTGTTAAGTTTTTGTGGATGAAGTGTTCGAAGAACGAGGAGTTACCGATGTGAGAAGAATAAAGAGAAGCAAGAGTTCAAGCTTGGGGATGCCCAAGGCACCCCAAGTAAATATTTCGAAGGATACTCAAGCATCTAAGCTTGGGGATGCCCCGGTTGGCATCCCATCTTTCTTCTTCAACAATTATCGGTATACCTAGGTTTTTGTTTTGTTTTGTTCACATGATTTGTGTCCTTTGTGTTTTTATTTTTCTTTAATAACCATGCTAGTATGATATATCCCTTCATTGATTTATATAATACTTCATGTGCTTCACTTAAATCTTTTAAGTATGATCTTATAGAATTGCTCTTTGTGCTTCACTTAAATATTTTGAGTATGGATTTATAGAATGCTTCATGTGCTTCACTTATACATTTTGAGCTTGGATATTGGTTAGTCTATGTTAATTGTAGAATGCTCCATGAACTTCACTTATATCTTTTGGAGTATAAATAATCCCACTATTTTGGAGGTGTTGAATCTTAGTGTGATATTTATGAAAGTGGATTTGGAAGAGTGTCAACTTTAGCTAGTAATGATTCCACTATTTCGGAAGAGGTTCCAATTGAGTATGAGAACAAAGTTGCTATCCATGATGCTACTGAAAATTATTATGAGGGAGGAATACATGCTTGTAGGAGTTGCAATAATATCAAGTTTCCTCTCTATGTGCTTAAAGTCTTGAAGTTATACTTGTTTTGCCTTCCTATGCTAGTTGATTCTTGTTCCTATAAGTTGTGTGCTCACAAAATCCCTAGGCATAGGAAGTGGGTTAGATTTAAATGTGCTAGTCATATTCTTCCAGATGCTCTCTTTGTGTTTCAATTCTTGTCTATTATGTGAGCATCATTGAAATCATCATGCCTAGCTAAAAGGCATTAAAGAAAAGCGCTTGTTGGGAGACAACCCAATATTTACCCTTACTGTTTTTGTGTGTTTAAATGATTAAGCTACTGTAGTAATCATGTTTTATAGATTTTGTTTCAATAAAGTGCCAAGTAAGACCTTTGGGAAGACTTGGGAGAAAGTCAATGTGATCTTGCTGTAAAAAACAGAAACTTTGTGCTCACGAGATTAGCTGTCATTTTTTACAGAAGAGTGATTTTTAGTTGATTCTTTTTGCAGAAGATTAATAGACAAATTCCTCACGTCCACCAATTTATTTCATAATTTTTGGAGTAGCAGAAGTATGGTTTATGTTCAGATAATTACAGACTGTTCTGTTTCTGACAGATTCTGTTTTCATTGCATAGTTTGCTTGTTTTCTAATTTCTATGACTTATATTTCTCAATATAAATTGTAGAAATGATATGGTACAGTAGGAATTGTGTGAGAAAAATTATGAACCTTGTCTTTGACAGTACCAAAGTGGATGGTTTGCTCTTTATCATACTAACCTATCTCACGAAGTTTGGTTAAGTTTTGTGTGATTGAAGTTTTCAAGTTTTGGGTGAGATATCGATATGAGGAGAATAAGGAGTGGAAAGACCCTAAGCTTGGGGATGACCAAGGCACCCCAAGGCAATATTCAAGGAATACTCAAGTACCTAAGCTTGGGGATGCCCCGGAAGGCATCCCCTCTTTCGTCTTCAAAACTATCGGTATACCTTACTCGGAGCTATATTTTTATTCGTTACATGATATGTGTTTTGCTTGGAGCATATTTTCAATTTTACTTGCTGTTTGAATAAAATCATTGGATATGAAATATTGAATGAAAAAGAATCCTCCCATGGCTAGTTAATTATTTGACTACTCAGTGTTCTTCACTCATATCTTTTGGAGTAGTTTGTCATTTGCTCATGTGCTTCATGTATATCCTATGAGTAAATGGTTGAATAAATTGAATGTCATAAATCTGAATTTATATATGTTTCGTATGCTTATAACATGGGGAGTAATGACTTCACACATAATAAGTATAGGTAGTAAACTTATTGAAAGTTAGCAAACGTAGAATTGGTCACTTGAACAATTCATGAAAGAATATTGAAGGGAGAGGGATTTCACATATAAATATACTATCTTGGACATCTTTTGTAGTTGTGAGCACTCATTAAAATATGACATGCTAAAAGGTTGATGTTGGACAAGGAAGACAATGTAATGGGTTATGTTTTCCTATATCTGAAATAAAGTATATTGTCATGGATCGCCCAACACGTTGAGCTTGCCTTTCCCCCTCATGCTAGCCAAATTCTTTGCACTAAGTAGAGATACTACTTGTGCTTCCAAATATCCTTAAACCAAGTTTTGCCATGAGAGTCCACCATACCTACCTATGGATTGAGTAAGATCCTTCAAGTAAGTTGTCATCGATGCGAGCAATAAAAATTGCCCTCTAAATATGTATGATTGACTAGTGTGGAGGAAATAAGCTTTATACGATCTTGTGATGTGGAAGAAATAAAAGCGACGGACTGCATAATAAAGGTCCATATCACAAGTGGCAATATAAAGTGATGTTCTTTCGCATTAAGATTTTGTGCATCCAACCCTGAAAGCGCATGGCAACCTCTGCTTCCCTCTGCGAAGGGCCTATCTTTTACCTTTATCTCTTAACCTTATGCAAGAGTCATGGTGATTTTCACCTTTCCTTTTTACATTTTATCCTTTGGCAAGCACCTTGTGTTGGAAAGATTCTGATATATATATCCAATTGGATGTAAGGCATCATGAACTATTATTGTTGACATTACCCTTGAGGTAAAAGGTTGGGAGGCGAATCTATAAGCCCCTATCTTTCTCTGTGTCTGATTAAAACTTTGAACCCATAAATATCGCGTGAGTGTTAGCAATTGTGAAAGACTAAATGATAGTTGAGTATGTGAAGTTTGCTAAATCAAAGCTCTGACATAGACTCTTCCTGAAAATAAGATGAATTGCAATTGTTTGATGACTGAGAATATTGTTTGTTAGTTTTCAAGAAAGTTTATGATCTATACTTTAACATGTGATTTGCTTGTTAGTTGATCATGAGAAGTTTTATGAGATGAGCTACTGTTATGACATGTAATGATGCTAGAAAAAGTGATTGGAATTATCATTGATCAAACTTAAGCACTTGCTAGCATTCACACTTCATAAATTATTTCTTTTATCATTCACCTACTCGAGGATGAGCAGGAATTAAGCTTGGGGATGCTGATACGTCTCCAACGTATCTATAATTTATGAAGTATTCATGCTATTATACTATCCTTCTAGGATGTTTTATATGTATTTATATGATCTTTTATATGAGTTTTGGGACTAACCTATTAACCTAGAGCCCAGTGCCAGTTTCTGTTTTCTCCTTGTTTTAGAGTATCACAGAAAAGGAAAACCAAACGGAGTCCAATTGACGTGCCACTTGAAGGAGATCATTTTTGGACCAGAAGAAGGCCAGAAGAGACCCGGGCTGCCCACGAGGCTGGGGGGCGCGCCCCCCTGCCTCGTGGACAGCCCGGAGACCTCCTTGACGTGAAATCAACGCAAAACTCTTCTATATATACCCAAACTTCCAGAAAGAAACCTAGATCGGATGTTCCGCCGCCGCAAGCCTCTGTAGCCACGAGAAGTCAATCTAGGCCCTCTCCGGCACCCTGCCGGAGGGGGCCATCATCATCGGTGGCCTTGGAGGAGTATCCCGGAGGGGCCATCATCACCATGAAGGCCAAGGACCAGAGGGTGGAGGCCATGGAGGAGGAAGCACAAGGGGGAGAACCTCTCCTTCTCTCTTCCGGTGGCGCCGGAGTGCCATCGGGAGGGGAATCATCACCGCAGTGATCGTCTTCATCAACATCACCATCCTCATCTATTTTACGCGGTCCACTCTCCCGCACCCCACTGTAATCCCTACTTGAACATGGTGCTTTATGCCACATATTATGATCCAATGATGTGTTGCCATCCTATGATGTTTTGAGTAGATATCCTTTGTCTTTGGGTTGATTGATGATCTAGATTGGTACGAGTTGTATGTTTTATTTTGGTGCTGTCCTATGGTTCCCTCCGTGTCGCGCAAGCGTGAGGGATTCCCGCTGTAGGGTGTTGCAATACGTTCATGATTCACTTATAATGGGTTGGTGAGTGACTGAAACACAAACCCGAGTAAGGGGGTTGTTGCGTATGGGAATAAAGAGGACTTGATGCTTTAATGCTATGGTTGGGTTTTACCTTAATGATCTTTAGTAGTTGCGGATGCTTGCTAGAGTTCCAATCATAAGTGCATATGATCCAAGTAGAGAAAGTATGTTAGCTTATGCCTCTCCCTCATATGAAATTGCAATGATGACTATCGGTCTTGTTAACAATTGCCTAGGACAATTCCGCACACCGATCCATCATTATTCCACACTCGCTATTTATATTATTTAGTAATATATTCTAACTTTATGATAACAGCACCTACTTTTATATTTTATCTCTCCGATATCATACAAAGTTATCCTCTTCATACCCACAACATAGTTTTATTTCTCGTTGCTAGTTGGAAGCAAACGTTCGGTGTACGTAGAGTCGTATGAGTGGCAGATAGGGCTTGAGAGAATATTGATCTTACCTTTAGCTCCTTGTGGGTTCGACACTCCATACTTATTACTTCCACCTTTGGAAATTGCTACGATGATTCCTTGCACTTGGGGATTATCAGACTACACTGGCGAAAGTTACCATGTTGCAATTCTAAAAGTACTGGTTCATCTTAAAAAGATATTCCGGCCCTTGGAGGCTAAGCATGCAAAGTTGTGATGTTACAAAGTCCCGGTTTAGATGAGTATCCTAAAACGGCACTTGGGGGCTACTGGAGTTGATATTTGAAATTGGACACATGAGAGAAGCAGTTATGCAGTTACCTCATATCGCTCCTTCATCAGATTCACTAAACCGGCCTCGAAGTCGCGGCTTGTGTACAGACGGTTTAAAAAACCAGAATGGATGTCTTGGGCATTGAGATGAGCATAGGTTGACAAATCTGTGTTCCATTTTCCTTTGCCCATAGCAGAAAGCTCGTCTTTGGCACTATGCTTCGATAAAGCAACAGGATTGCCAGGAACAGTGTGGACAATGCCAGTAATCATAATATCATCTTCTTTATCATCAACAGTCTTCACGGGAGTCGACGGTTTATCAGTGGCTTTCGCTGGGCTTGCCGGTTTGTCAGTGTCGCGGACTGGGCTTGTCGGTTTATGGGACTGGCCCATTGGATCAATTTCCACTTGTTCAGCAACAAAGTCATGATCTTGCGGTGGCAGGTCATTAAGCATGGCGTCAGTGTTGGTATCTTCCGGATCTGGAGTTCTTTCCGGTTCAGCAGCTGCATTATCGTCAGCCGGTTTATTTAGCCGGGCCTTCTTACTGGGTCTGGGTTTAGCACTGAGAAGAAAAGACATAAAAGATCAGTATAGCATGCAAGTATAACACATCAAGGATAAAATCAAACGCATAACTCACCCAGGAACTGTCTTGAGTGTTGGAAGTTGTGTGGCCGTTGATTGGCCGGAGGATGAATTAGGTGTTCCCTGATAATTTGAGTCAGACGGGTTAAGAGGTTGTCGGAAACAACCCGCCTTGGGGTAAGAAGTGTCAAGAGTATAAGAGACCTCTGATCGACGTTTCCGAACCGGAGTGTTCGGTAAACCGGCGGAGGTAACTACCTAGCCGTTGTGCCGGGTTGTGCGGCGGGCTTCGTGTTGCTGCTTCTTCAAAAGAAAGTTTGGGTCCAAGTGAGCTAAGGGGTGAGAAAATTTTACTTTCCGGTTTGCTTGATGGATTTTCTGTGTTGGCAGAGGGTCTGAACCAGAAGAAAGGATAATTACCTCTGCATCATCAGCTTGGCTGCCTTCAGCCTCGTCCTGATAACAGTCATTGTCAATGAGGTGTATGAAAAAAGAACCAAGAGAGTCAAGTTCTACCTCTGAATCCAGATTAGCCAGGTCCGCATCAGCATTTGGTTCAGAAGATTCAGTGGTCCTCTTCTTGGCAGGTTTTTTGGTAACCTTGGTCTTCTGGCGAAGTGGTTTTGCCGGTTTATAATGTGACTTCTTCTTCCAGAACGGATCATCGCCCTGTCAAAGATGGACAAAATTCTGAGAGAGTATCTAAAAAAAGAGCAAGTTAAAACAGAAAGGGTTGTGATTCTTACAGTTGGTGGTTTATTGAAGACACAGAAAGGACTTAAACCGGTCTGGCTGCAGACAGCTTTCGATTCATTTAGTATTTTCTTGACAAATTCGGTAACTTCATCCTTTGTTAGCTGAATATCAACATGTCGCTGAGGATCTTTTAAGTCCCATGTGTACTCACACATTAAACCGGGGCGCCGGCTTAAGGGCAAGATGCTCCAGGTTATCCAGCAGCGAGCAAAATCAACACCTGTCAAACCGTTCGCTATAAAGGCTCTGAGCTTTGACAGTTGTGGGGCGTAATTGGATCTTTCCTTCGCAGTTAATCTCTGTGGAAATGGATGTGTATTGCTGAGCGATGAGGACGGTAACCCGGCAGAGGATTTTCATCAGTTGAAGATGTATCTTTGCAGTAGAACCAAGTCTGATTCCAGTCCTTAGGTGACTGTGAAACTTGGCATGAGGTAAGCTGACATCTTTTCTCTTTTGAATCGCCATACCGCCAAGTTCAGTGTTGGGTCCGTCGGTAAACTCTGTACGACGGTTGAAGTAGAAGAAATCCCTAAACAGTTCAACTATGGGCTCCTCTTGAAGATAAGCCTCGCAAAAAACTTGGAAATGACAAACATTGGACACAGAATTTGGGCCAGTGTCCTGAGGGTGGAGCTTGAAGCTAGAAAGTACATCTCGGAAGAATTTTGATCCGGGAGGGCTAAAACCTCGGCTCAGGTGATCAACGAACATGACCACTTCTCCATCTTTGGGTTCAGGAGGATTTTCTAGACCGGGGACCCTCCACTGGATAACTTCTTTCTTCGCCAAAGCGCCAGTGGCGACACATCCCTCTAGTTGCGCTTCCGTAACCCAGGAAGGAACCCAGTTATAGGCATAAAATTGTTTGGCCATGGAAATGAAAAGCTGGAAAAAGGTAAATGTTGGTTTAAGATTTATGACAGGCAAGCATAAGGCGATGCAAAATAAGCAGAAGCAGAGGTATATGCATATTGTTAAACCGGAGTCTGATATTGCTAAAACGGAGTCTGGTAATTGCTAAACCAAAGTCTGACAAAGGGGAAGGTGCAAAGATAAATGAATCGGCGGTTTAAGAAGGGGCTAATGGTACCTACCGGATTATCACTTTTCAAAAAGCTAAACCACCTATATTGGTATGAAAGGTACAGATCTAAAATACCTAAGTGAGGGAAAAACAAGTTTCACCAATTGGTATGATAATTTCAGATCTGCGGTGCGACAGAAAACTAGAATATATTCAGACCTAAACTTCAGATGCTTAAGCAGTTTATCAGGTTCAGATGAGTTTTTCTATATGAAGGGGATGCTCTAATGAGGAAAAAGGGAACCCTAACTACAAAGGCACCGGAAAGTATCAGATCTAACTTGCCATTTGCGCTATTGAGAAGAACAGCTATAGAACTTCGAAGAACTCCGATGAGTACAAACCCTAATGATAAGATCTAGGGCGGAAGGAGAGAAGGCTTACCAGTGTCAAAGGAGCAGCGGAGAGGCGCCGCGGTTTTCTGGTACAATCAGGGTGATGCAGCTGCCGTTGTTGGGGCAGATGCGAAGGTCGACGGCGGCGGTAGAGCTCCCACGTTCGGGCGACGCGAGGAAGAAGACAATGTGAAGGGGCATGAAGGGGAAAAATTGAAAAGGAACCCCCGGCCTTATTTGTAAACGTGAAAGGATAAGCAATAGGCGCGAGAATCAAGGAGCCCAAAGCTGGATATGTGACGGAGCTATTGCCTTGATTGTCGAAGGCTCATTAATGAAGGTGAGAAGCATACCATTTTTAATGACAGGTGACGTCATGGCAGTTTATCATGATGCTGGAAGATCACATCGTGGCGGTTTACAAGATTTATGCGAAGATGCTAAAAGAAGAATTTTTCTCAAGTTGAAGATTGACATGAACCAGTTCAAATCAATCTGGGACCTAATGTTGGGGATATTACTACTGGATATAAACCGGCCAGGAGAGGCCGGGTTATCCCCATAATGAGTTATTATTGAAGCCCATGAAGACAAAGATGGTGGCACTTTATGAAGGCCCAGGGCCCAAAGGCGGATTAAGGCCTGTAGACATAAACCGACATTTAGATGTAAACTTGTGTTGTAAGATAGAAAGAGTAGAGACCGAGCCAGACACGTTTACGAGCCGGCCTCGGGATCCTGTAAACCGTCGGGCGTCAACCCATGTATATAAGGGGACGACCCGACGGCGGTTTAGGGACAACAAACAACAACTCGAGAGCCAGGAATAGCAAACTCGCTCCCTGGTCATCGAAACCCTAGCAATTCCACAACGACTGGATTAGGCTTTTACCTTCACCGCAAGGGGCCAAACCAGTATAAACTCTCTGCGTCCTTTGTCCGCTTTAACCCCTTTAAGCTAACTCGTTGCGATGGTTCCACGACTAAGTCCTTTCACTAGGACATCTGCCGTGACAAAACCACGACACCCAACATTAGGCCCCAGGTTGATTTGAACTTGTTCATATCAGTCTTCAATACCTGACCTGTCAAAATCTTGCATCGCTTATTTGATAAACATTTGCTGTAACCTGCCATGACGTTAGCTCACAGAATCTTCTTAAACTACCATGACGTCATTTCGCATTAATTTCACGCGAGGCCCGGAACATCTTAACTGATCCTTATCTTAATGAGCATCCCAAAAACCGAGGCGTCCATATAGCCACATGATGATTTCAGCCTCCTTGATTCCCGCGCATACCTTGTATCCACCCCCTTATAAATAGGGATGATGGTCTTTTTCATTTCCCCCCTTTTGCCTTATCGCCTTCGTCGTCCTCTCGCGTCTCCTCTGCCATCCGAGCTCCGCTGCCGCGACCTCCGACTGTTGCACCAACTCAGGCCGCTGCATCGACCTAATCAGACCAGAGAACTCCAGCGCGCCACCGCTGTTCCACCGCATCTGTAAGTACCCCTTTACCCAAGCCTCAGATCTGTACTAGGGTTTGAGTAGTTCATCGGTGTTCTTGCTTGTTCTTCACTGTTTCCTTCAACTCAAGTAGCTTTAATCCAAAATATGTCGTGAATCTTGCACGGTAGTGGTTTAGCCTTCATTTTTATCGTCAGAGTAGCATCTTTCCACAGAAAACCTCATCGGAGTACCAAAGCTTTCTGCTGCCGCCACCTTAGGTTTAACTTTACTGTCTTTTTTGAATTGCCATAGATCCAAAATTATAGCTTTAGCTTGTGAAATCTGTTTGTCCACCACTTAGCAAAATTTTCACTAATAGATTTGAAGCACCAAAACTGCCATGGCGGCTTATGACATAAATCGTGACCCACCATATAACATTAGGCCCCGTTTAAGCCGCCATCATCCACCTCAAAATCAATAATCCGGCAATATCCTTCCGGTTTAACCAGGCTGGCTTATTCATCCTCATAATTCAATCCTCAAGTTTGACAACTTCATACTATGAACTGTATCTCCATAGCCATTATCCTTGTACAGCGGTTTAAACGATAATTTGTAACTCGCCAGATATCTGCCGGTTTAATAACATCTTGAATCACCTTGTGTAGGCCGTGCACCCAATCAGGACTAAGACTGTCACATCATGTGACTGGGTCCCGTCCATCGTTACCGAGGCAATGCTCCAAGAGTATGTCAAGATTGGCTTCTTACCGGCAAAAAACATCATTCACTAGCGTGCTCCAAAACCGGATGAAGTCAAACCTCAGCCGTAGGACGATGAAGTTATCGTTTGCACTGATCACATGAACCGGGGCTTCTCACTGCCCCAGTCAAAATTCTACCGTGACGTTCTGCATTTTCTACAACTTCATCCTCAAGACATTAGACCCAATTCCGTTTCCAATATCTGCAATTTCCAAGTCTTCTGTGAAGTATATCTTCAAGAAGAACCCAGTGTTGACCTCTTTAGAGAGTATTTTTACTTGAACTGCCAAAATGAATTCACTGACGGGCCTAGCCAGGAGCTTGGAGGGATCTCAATTCAGCGACGCAGAGACGCCATTTTTCCTTACGCTCAACTTCCAAGCCATCCCAAGGATTGGAATCAAACCTGGTTCTACTGCAAAGATACTTCTCCTGCTGATGAAAACCCCTTGCCAGGCTTCCGTGACCAACGGCTCAACCCGAAGCACCCTCTCCCCGACCGGCTTACCACTGCTGAACGGGCCAAACTTGCACCTACCTTCTCAAAGGTTAGAGCATTATTGGGTAATGGATTAACCGGGGTTGACCTGGTTCGATGCTGGGTAGCTTGGAGGATCATACCTTTGAGCCGCAGGTCCGGTTTAATGTGCACATATACTGGCGATACCAAAGATCCACTACGTTATAATTCAACACGTTTGTCTGATAAAGCCATCAATGGAATGACAAAAACTCTTCTCAATGAAAGCTTGGAGAGCTGCAGCAAAGTGGGGCTGAATCCCTTCTGCACACTCAACCCGGCACCGGATGTAAGTCTGTCTGATTTATATACTTTACTTTATTGTTCATAGAACCTGCAAATCCCCAACCTTTATTGTAATTTTTTGCAGGCTGGATCCGCCTTTTGGGATAAGAAATACGATGAAAAAGCCGCCAAGAAGGCCAGGGCTAAGACCAAAGCCGTGAAGAAGAATAAAAAGAAATCCACTGCTTCTGATATGTTTAACTTGGATGAAGATGATGAATCGGAGGTAGACCTTGATTCCCTTGGCTCTTTTTTCATCCATCTTATTGGTACTGATTGCTATCAGGATGACGCGGAAACCAGCCAGGCGGGTGATGACGAGGTAACTATTATTTCCTCCAACTCGGAGCCCTTGCCAAGATAGAAAATTCGACGAGTGATCCAGAAAGTAAGGTTTTTCTCACCCTTTAGCTCACTTGGATCCCAACTTTATTTTGAAGCAACAATAGCATGAGAACCGGCACAGAACCCAGACCAGTGGAGGCAGAGAGCTTTCCTCCGGTTTACCTAACACACCAGCCCCACGCAAACGCCGGAATGAGGTACTTCAAATTTCCAACTCTATTTATTCTAAGGCAGATCTTATTCATCAAGCACTTAATCCTTCTGACTCAAATTACTAGGGGACCTCTCACTCTTCATCTGGCGATTCATCTCAGACTCTGCTTCGGCTTTCAAGGCTGCTCCTGGGTGCCAACTTTATCTGTGTTTTTCAACATCTCTAATCTCATACTGACTTTTTGAATCCTCTTGAAGTGGGAAAGCAAAGCCTAGCAAAAAGGCTAAAATAAACAAGCCAACAGAAGACCCCAAGACTCATGAACCGAAAAACAAGCACCATTATCTAAGGCCTCCGTGCAAGAGCCGGAGGAACCTGCTGATGACTCGCCACCAGAAAATCGTGGTACCTCTGCTGAGCATATAGTTGTCGATCCCTTGGGTGCTGAACCACAAAGCCCAATCAAGCCTTCAGAACCAAACACTGAGGAAGTTCTGATCACTGGCACTGGTTTTCAAGAATGGGGGAATCCTGTTGCTCTAGCAAAACATACTACCAAGGAAGAATTGATCGAGAGGCGCAAGGTCAAATTTGACATGGCCAATTATTCTCATCTGAGTATTAGCGAAATCCTCTTCGGCTATCTTAATCAAGTACACAGCAGCCGTGATCTAGAGATTGACATGGTCAAGCACATGCATCAGAAACATGAGGTATCAATTCTCGCTTTTATATAAGATATACTCCTTCAGCCCCCAAGTCTACTGAATATGATAAAATAATATATACTGTAGACTTGTTAGATAGCCTTTAGCTATGCATCTGAATCAAAACATGTAGCCCCCAAGGGCCGGCTTAAACTTATGAAGATAATCTGAGACTTTGAAGAATCAACTTTGCACCTGTAGCCCCCGAGGGCCGGCTTAAACTGTTAATGAGCCGGGTCTTCAGTTAATAGTGATCAACTTTGCAGCTGTGGCCCCCAAGGGCTGGTTGAATCCATATGAATAAACCGGGACTTATCACTGTCACAAAAAAATCTCATCTAGTCACCCTTGCAAACCGGGTTAACTTTGAAAAATGATGAACCGGGGTCATCTGCCACTTCATCATAAAAGATACTTTGCATCCATTAGCCCCCAAGTGCCAAGTGCTATTGCTTGCAAAGGGCTTGGGACTTATCAATATGTAACGCTTCATAAAGAAACTTTCTGCACCCATTAGCCCCCAAGTGCCAAGTGCTATTGCTTGCAAAGGGCTTGGGACTTATCAATATATACTGCTTCATAATTATGCATATTTGTTTCGACCTTTTCTTGTAGGAAGCATCCAGTCAATTTCAATCTCAGTTGACTGATTTAAAAACCCGGCTTGAAGCACAAGAAGCTTAAACCCGGAAGGCTGACTCCAAGTTCAAGTTTAGCTTGGATGAAAATGAAAAACTTAAAACTGAGTTTAATACTAAGAAAGCCACCTAGGATGAAGAGAAAGCTGCCCTGATCCAGAGGGCTGAAAAAGCTGAGGCCTCATTGGAGGAGGTCACCACAGAACTTACTGGCTTGAAGCATCATATCAATCAGATGACCTTTGCTATTTTTGGTAAGATTTGTTATATTGTAATGACTTTCCACCCTCCATATTATAAGCCATCTGGCGACTTAATCATAATATGCCATGCAGGTCCCAGAAGTAGCAATCTTGGGAAGGAAATGTTGATAAAGCTCAAGGCGGTTTACACACTAGTAGAACAACTATACACTGGAGCGCAGCGCACGATAGCCACCATCTCCCCAAGCAAGCAAGCAAGCACCATCTCTTCTCAGCAATGTCTTGAACCAACTTTCTATCCTGCCTGCCAGAATTGAAGAGAACAAATGATCAGCTGCTAGAGCCGGTGCCATTACGGCTTTAATCTGGGCGAAGCCATGGCAGTCAGAATTAGACCCGGCCGAGCTAGCCACTGGCTGTCCCAGTTTAAAAGAGGACGAGTCTCCTTTTGGTAAGAAGGATTTTGCTTCTTGTGTGAAGGAGATGCATCCATTGGCGAGTCTGCTTGCTGAAGAAACAGATTTATCCAAATATCAGGCGGCTTATACCGCAGAGAACCAAAAAATGCCCACGCCGGCTTACAAGATTGCAGACCTTATACCTCCAATTTGTAAGCACACTTTGGCCCCTGAAATCGATCCATCTGAGCTTATCGATGATGAAGCTGAATTTCAAGCTTTGACTGGCATCAATTGGTCATCGCCTAACTTCCAGACGGTGGAGGGAGAAGAAGAACCGGCGCGGGATGACCCGGAAGCTTCAAGCCGCCAAGACCAGGAGAACTGATCCGCTGGACGATTCATAATTTGCATCATCAGGCATTGCTTGAAAAAACACTTAGTCATTTGGGCTCCCGGAGCCATGTAATAGGCTAGTTAAACACTAATCTGTCGTGCCATCGTGCACGTTTTGTTTGCATAATACTGCCGATCCGTCATTTGAAGATCTGCCACTTATGCTCATGACATTATCAATTATGCAGACCATACTTATCGTGTCTTCCTACTCATTAAACAACAGATAACAAGTGCCCTGGCGGTTTACCCCAGGACGGGTCATAATACCCCATATAAAGGCCACTGATGACTAAATAGTCTAGAATCAGAGCCGGTTCATCAGAGCCTCATATAATCATAACAAATAAATATCATACATGTGATATTTGTTCACATTGCCGGCTTATTATCCATCATGTAGTAAGGGGTAACATCCCAAAACTGGAGCTAGTACTCCAAATACACAATCATCATACACCGGCGACTTAAACTCCAAAACCGGGCCGGGTTAATGAAACACCGGGTAGATTCATAGATGAATCATAAGGCAAACATAGCCTTTATCAGTTATAAACCATGTATCGATACAGCAAAAAAGATAAAAAATCAAATACAAACCAGAAGAAACAGAAAACAAGGCATTCATAGACTGCCAAGCCTGCATTTCAAGTGTTATTCAAGGGCCACGCAGGCTCTAAGTTAATCCTTAATTCAAACCCGTAGCCGGACCTCACATGATCAATCGCCGTTTTAACTTTGACAAACTTAGGGTCTTCTTAGAAGATTGATTGTCAAGAATACAGCGAGTCATTCCAGGATTACCTGGTCGGAGTGGTAGGCAAACAAAGGCAGGATAACCCAGATTTTTCGATGAATACACCTGGCGTCCAAGCCTATTACATAGGTCAACAAAGATCTGTTCATTAACAGGGAGCCCCCAAGTAATATTTGATTCCAGACATATAAGCCGGATCAGTAGGGTAGTCATAGCTATGCTCAATGAGGAGGAAGCCCCCAAGTATTTGGTAATCATGGCGTACAAGCCGGATCAAGAGGGTAGTCAAAGCTATGCTCAATGAGCAGGAAGCCCCCAAGTGATCATATGAAGTGACAATAAAGACTCATTATTCTCAGAAATGAAACGACAGAGGCCCTGAATTATCAGGGATGCTGGCTTTATTATATTCATCATAATATATACATTGATAGAAATATGTACATTACAAGAGCCGGTGGCTCAAGTGTAATAAGGCCGAAGATGAGCAATATTCCACTGCAGGCGGGTCTCCTCCTCTGACGTGCGTGAGTCCTTGTGGTCTCGAACATCGATAAGGTAGTATGATCCATTGTTCAAATTTTTGCTGACCACAAAGGGGCCTTCCCAAGGTGGGGATAGTTTGTGCATGTCAGTTTGATCCTGGATGAGCCGGAGCACCAAATCTCCTTCTTGAAAGGTCCTTGTCGGTGTGAAAACCGGCGGATCTCGAGTAGGGGGTCCCGAACTGTGCGTCTAAGGTCGATGGTAACAGGAGACGGGGGACACAATGTTTACCCAGGTTCGGGCCCTCTCTATGGAGGTAATACCCTACTTCCTGCTTGATTGATCTTGATGAATATGAGTGTTACAAGAGTTGATCTACCACGAGATCGTAATGGCTAAAACCCTAAAAGTCTAGCCTGTGTGACTATATCTCTTTCCGGACTAAGCCCTCCAGTTTGTATAGACACCGGAGGGAACTAGGGTTGTACAAAGTCGGTTACAGAGAAAGGAATCTTCATATTTGGTCGCCAAGCTTGTCTTCCACGCCAAGAAGAGTCCTATCCGGACACGGGAGAAACTCTTCGATCTCGTGTCCTCACAGCCCATTAGTCCGGCCCATGTCCAACAGGCCGGATGCCCGAGGACCCCTTAGTCCAGGACTCCCTCAGTAGCCCCTGAACCAGGCTTCAATGACGAGGTGTCTGGCACGCAGATTGTCTTCGGCATTGCAAGGCGGGTTCTCCTTTCCGAACACTCCAAGATAGTCTTCGAACGTGTTCGGATCTGCAACACAAGTACCACACACACAGGCGTAGAGAGTATAATATTTTCACGAGTCCCATCCGCTGACAACTTTTCGCAGGACGACGTCACGCCTGCCAGGTCATTATTTCGAACCGTTTTCGTTTGCCGTTCCGCATTTCGAGATGCGGTTTAATTGGCACGTTTTGTCAAAGCAGAGATCGTGTCCCCTTATTGCGAGATTCTCATCAATACGGGCGTGGGTAACCCAACCGTGCCGTTTACACGACCCTTGGGAATGGGTGAGTTTTAAGGCGAGTGGGGAGGCATTCGATATTCACTCCCTTTATAACCGGATAAAGACCCCCTTTCTTCACCCACGCCTTGTTTCATCCTCTGCCCCTCCATTCTCGAGCTCCAGCACCCAAGTTCTTGTTTCTTCCTCCCCGAGCAAGCTCCCAACCATGTCCGGCTCTGGAGGGCAAGGTGCTACCTCTTGAGCACTACGTTGGTTTTCCCTTGAAGAGGAAAGGGTGATGCAGCAAAGTAGCATAATTATTTCCCTCCGTTTTTTAGAACCAAGGTATCAATCCAGTAGGAGGCTACGTGCGAGTCCCTCGTACCTACACAAAACAAATAACTCCTCGCAACCAACGCGATAAAGGGTTGTCAATCCCTTCACGGTCACTTACGAGAGTGAGATCTGATAGATATGATAGGATAATATTTTTGGTATTTTTGTGATAGAGATGCAAAGTAAAATAAAAGCAAAGGAAATAAGGAAGTGTTGGAAGATTAATATGATGAAGATAGACCCGGGGGCCATAGATTTCACTAGTGGCTTCTCTCAAGAGCATAAGTATTTTACGGTGGGTGAACGAATTACTGTTGAGCAATTGACAAAATTGAGCATAGTTATGAGAATATCTAGGTATGATCATGTATATAGGCATCACGTCCGAGACAAGTAGACCGACTCCTGCCTGCATCTACTACTATTACTCCACTCATCGACCGCTATCCAACATGCATCTAGAGTATTAAGTTCATGAAAACAGAGTAACGCCTTAAGCAAGATGACATGATGTAGAGGGATAAATTCATGCAATATGATAAAAAAACATCTTGTTATGCTCGATGGCAACAATACAATGCGTGCCTTGCTGCCCCTACTGTCACTGGGAAAGGACACCGCAAGATTGAACCCAAAGCTAAGCACTTCTCCCATGGCAAGAAAGATCAATCTAGTAGGCCAAACCAAACTGATAATTCGAAGAGACTTGCAAAGATAACCAATCATACATAAAAGAATTCAGAGAAGATTCAAATATTGTTCATAGATAATCTTGATCATAAACCCACAATTCATCGGTCTCAACAAACACATCGCAAAAATAAGATTACATCGAATAGATCTCCACGAGAGAGGGGGAGAACATTGTATTGAGATCCAAAAAGAGAGAAGAAGCCATCTAGCTACTAACTATGGACCTGAAGGTCTGAAGTAAACTACTCACACTTCATCGGAGAGGCTATGGTGTTGATGTAGAAGCCCTCCGTGATGGATGCCCCCTCCGGCGGAGCTCCGGAACATGCCCCAAGATGGGATCTCGTGGGTACAGAAGGTTGCGGCGGTGGAATTAGGTTTTTGGCTCTATATCTGATCGTTTGGTGGTACGTAGGTATATATAGGAGGAAGGAGTACATCGGTGGAGCAACAGGAGGCCCACGAGGGTGGAGGGCGCGCCCTGGGGGGTAGGCGCGCCCCCTACCTCGTGGCCTCCTCCTTTGATTCTTGACGTAGGGTCCAAGTCTCTTGGATCATATTCTTCCTAAAAATCACGTTCCCATAGGTTTCATTCCGTTTGGACTCCGTTTGATATTCCTTTTCTGCGAAACTCTGAAATAGGCAAAAAAAACAGCAATTCTGGGCTGGGCCTCCGGTTAATAGGTTAGTCCCAAAAATAATATAAAAGTGAATAATAAAGCACAATAATGTCCAAAACAGTAGATAATATAGCATGGAGCAATCAAAAATTATAGATACGTTGGAGACGTATCAGGCATCCCCAAGCTTAATTCCTGCTCGTCCTCGAGTTGGTAAATGATAAAAACAGAATTTTTGATGCGGAGTGCTACTTGGCATAATTTCAATGTAATTCTTTTTAATTGTGGTATGAATATTCAGATCCAAAAGATTCAAGACAAAATTTTAGTATTGACATAAAAATAATAATACTTCAAGCATACTAACAAAGCAATCATGTCTTCTCAAAATAACATGGCCAAAGAAAGTTATCCCTACAAAATCATATAGTCTGGCTATGCTCTATCTTCACCACACAAAGTATTTAAATCATGCACAACCCCGATGACAAGCCAAGTAATTGTTTCATACTTTTAACGTTCTCAAACTTTTTCAATCTTCACGCAATACATGAGCGTGAGCCTTGGATATAGCACTATATGTGGAATAGAATGGTGGTTGTGGAGAAGACAAAAAGGGAGAAGATAGTCTCACATCAACTAGGCGTATCAACGGACGATGGAGATGCCCATCAATAGATATCAATGTGAGTGAGTAGGGATTGCCATGCAACGGATGCACTAGAGCTATAAGTATATGAAAGCTCAACAAAAGAAACTAAGTGGGTGTGCATCCAACTCGCTTGCTCACGAAGACCTAGGGCATTTTGAGGAAGCCCATCATTGGAATATACAAGCCAAGTTCTATAATGAAAAATTCCCACTAGTATATGAAAGTGAAAAAATGAGAGACTCTCTATCATGAAGATCATGGTGCTACTTTGAAGCACAAGTGTGGTAAAAGGATAGTAACATTGCACCTTCTCTCTTTTTCTCTCATTTTTTTATTTGGGCCTTTTCTCTTTTTTTATGGCCTCTTTTTTTCCGGAGTCTCATCCCGACTTGTGGGGGAATCATAGTCTCAATCATCCTTTTCCTCACTTGGGACAATGCTCTAAAAATGAAGATCATCACACTTTTATTTTCTTACAACTCAACAATTACAACTCGATACTTAGAACAAAATATGACTCTATATGAATGCCTCCGGCGGTGTACCAGGATATGCAATGAATAAAGAGTGACATGTATGAAAGAATTATGAATGGTGGCTTTGCCACAAATACAATGTCAACTACATGATCATGCTAAGCAATATGACAATGATGGAGCGTGTCATAATAAACGGAACGGTGGAAAGTTGCATGTCAATATATCTCGGAATGGCTATGGGAATGCCATGATAGGTAGGTATGGTGGCTGTTTTGAGGAAGGTATATGGTGGGTGTATGATACCGGCAAAAAGTGCGTGGTATTAGAGAGGCTAGCAATGGTGGGAGGAAGAAAAGTGTGTATAATCCATGGACTCAACATTAGTCATAAAGAACTCATATACTTATTGCAAAAATCTACAAGTTATCAACGCAAAGTATTACGCGCATGCTCCTAGGGGGATAGATTGGTAGGAAAATACCATCGCTCGTCCCTGACCGCCACTCATAAGGAAGACAATCAATAAATAAATCATGCTCCGACTTCATCACATAACGGTTCACCATACGTGCATGCTACGGGAATCACATACTTTAAGACAAGTATTTCTCAGATTCACAACTACTCAACTAGCATGACTTTAATATCACCATCTTTATATCTCAAAACAATTATCAAGCGTCAAACTTCTCATAGTATTCAACACACTCATAAGAAAGTTTTGCAAATCTTGAATACCAAGCATATTAGGATTATTTAAGCAAATTACCATGCTATTTAAGACTCTCAAAATAATCTAAGTGAAGCATGAGAGATCAATAGTTTCTATAAAACAAATCCACCACCGTGCTCTAAAAGATATAAGTGAAGTACTAGAGCAAAACTATATAACTCAAAAGATATAAGCGAAGCACATAGAGTATTCTAACAAATTCCAAATCATGTATGGCTCTCTCAAAAGGTGTGTACAGCAAGGATGATTGTGGTAAACTAAAAAGCAAAGACTCAAATCATACAAGACGCTCCAAGCAAAACACATATCATGTGGTGAATAAAAATATAGCTCCAAGTAAAGTTACCGATGGAAGTAGACGAAAGAGGGGATGCCTTCCGGGGCATCCCCAAGCTTTGGCTTTATGGTGTCCTTAGATTATCTTGGGGGTGCCATGGGCATCCCCAAGCTTAGTCTCTTGCAACTCTTTGTTCCATGATCCATCAAATCTTTTCACCCAAAACTTGAAAACTTCACAACACAAAACTCAACAGAAAATCTCGTGAGCTCGGTTAGCGAAAGAAAACAAAAGACCATTTCAAGTTACTGTAATGAACTCATTCTTTATTTATATTGGTGTTAAACCTACTGTATTCCAACTTCTCTATGGTTTATAAACTATTTTACTAGCCATAGATTCATCAAAATAAGCAAACAACACATGAAAAACAGAATCTGTCAAAAACAGAACAGTCTGGAGTAATCTGTAACTAACGCAAACTTCTGGAACTCCAAAAAATCAGCCAAAGTAGGACGACCTAGATAATTTGTTTATTGATCAGCAGCAATTTGAATCACTATTTTATCACGTTCTGGTGATTTTTAATAATTGTTTTCGTGAACAAAAAGTTTCTGGAAATTTCTGCAAGATCAAATAACTATCATCCAAGAAGATCCTATAGGTTTAACTTGGCACAAACACTAATTAAAACATAAAAACACATCTAACCAGAGGCTAGATCAAATATTTATTCCTAAGCATAAGAAAAAGCAAAAAAAAAACTAAAAATAAAATTGGGTTGCCTCCCAACAAGCGCTATCGTTTAACGCCCCTAGCTAGGCATAAAGGCAAGGATAGATCTAGGTATTGCCATCTTTGGTAGGCAATCCATAAGTGGCTCTCATGATAGATTCATATGGTAATTTTATTTTCTTCCAAGGGAAGTGTTCCATGCCTTTCTTTAGTGGAAATTGGAATCTAATATTCCCTTCCTTCATATCAATAATGGCACCAATCGTTCTAAGGAAAGGTCTACCAAGAATAATAGGACATGAAGGATTGCAATCTATATCAAGAACGATAAAATCTACGGGCACATAATTCCTATTTGCAACAATAAGAACATCATTAATTCTTCCCATAGGTTTCTTAATAGTGGAATCTGCAAGGTGCAAATTTAGAGAGCAATCATCAAAATCGCGGAAATCTAGCAAATCGCACAAAGTTTTGGGAATAGTGGAAACACTAGCACCCAAATCACATAAAGCATAGAACTCATGATCCTTAATCTTAATTTTAATAGTTGGTTCCCACTCGTCATAAAGTTTTCTAGGGATAGAAACTTCCAACTCAAGCTTTTCTTCATAAGATTGCATCAAGGCATCAACGATATGTTGGGTAAAAGCTTTATTTTGACTATAAGCATGAGGAGAATTTAGCACGGATTGCAACAAGGAAATACAATCAATCAAAGAGCAATTTTCATAATTAAATTCCTTGAAATCCAAAATAGTGGGTTTAGCAACATCTAGGGTTTTGATTTCTTCAATCCCACTTTTATCAATTTTAGCATCAAGATCTAAAAACTCCGAATTCTTGGAACGCCTTCTAGGTAAAGGTGGATCATATTCAGTCCCATCATTATCAAGATTCATATTGCAAAACAAAGATTTAATAGGGGACACATCAATAACTTTTAGATCTTCATCTTTATTTTCATAGAAATCCGGTTTAGCAGCCATCTTATTAACTAAGGTAACCTGCTTATCCGATATTTCAGCAGTCAACTTCTCAAGACGAGCAATTTGGGATCTTAAACCATCAAATTCTTTAGACATATCATCGAGCTCTGTATTCATATAACTCATAAAACTTTTTTGTTCCTTAAGCTCATTTTTGAAGAAATTGTTATGCTCAAATTGCAAAACCATAAAACTCCTGACGTTGCTTTCGATCTCTTCTAACCTTTTAAGGTGAAGATCACCAAATCTAGGTAGAGCCATCATGACAAACAAGCAATCCAACACACGAGCAAACAAAAAGCAAGCGAAAAAGAGGCAGACGGAAAAGAGAGGGCGAATAAAACGGCAAGGGTGAAGTGGGGGAGAGGAAAACGAGAGGCAAATGGCAAATAATGTAATGCGGGAGATAAGGGATTTGTGATGGGTACTTGGTATGTTGACTTTTGCGTAGACTCCCCGGCAACGGCGCCAGAAATGGCTCGTTGTTGGGAGTCAAATCTTGACTTGACTTGGTGTAGGCCTCCCCGGCAACGGCGCCAGAAATCCTTCTTGCTACCTCTTGGGCACTGCGTTGGTTTTCCCTTGAAGAGGAAATGGTGATGCAGCAAAGTAGCGTAAGTATTTCCCTCAGTTTTTGAGAACCAAGGTATCAATCCAATAGGAGGCTACGCGCGAGTCCCTCGTACCTACACAAAACAAATAACTCCTCGCAACCAACGCGATAAGGGGTTGTCAATCCCTTCACGGTCACTTACGAGAGTGAGATCTGATAGATATGATAGGATAATATTTTTGGTATTTTTGTGATAGAGATGCAAAGTAAAATAAAAGCAAAGGAAAAAAGCAAAGGAAACAAATAAGTCTTGGAAGATTAATATGATGAAGATAGACCCGGGGGCCATAGATTTCACTAGTGGCTTCTCTCAAGAGCATAAGTATTTTACGGTGGGTGAACGAATTACTATTGAGCAATTGACAGAATTGAGCATAGTTATGAGAATATCTAGGTATGATCATGTATATAGGCATCACGTCCGAGACAAGTAGACCGACTCCTGCCTGCATCTACTACTATTAGTCCACTCATCGACCGCTATCCAGCATGCATCTAGAGTATTAAGTTCATGAAAACAGAGTAACGCCTTAAGCAAGATGACATGATGTAGAGGGATAAATTCATGCAATATGATAAAAAAAACCATCTTGTTATCCTCGATGGCAACAATACAATACGTGCCTTGCTGCCCCTACTGTCACTGGGAAAGGACACCGCAAGATCGAACCCAAAGCTAAGCACTTCTCCCATGGCAAGAAAGATCAATATAGTAGGCCAAACCAAACTGATAATTCGATGAGACTTGCAAAGATAACCAATCATACATAAAAGAATTTAGAGAAGATTCAAATATTGTTCATAGATAATCTTGATCATAAACCCACAATTCATCGGTCTCAACAAACACACCGCAAAAAGAAGATTACATCGAATAGATCTCCACGAGAGAGGGGGAGAACATTGTATTGAGATCCAAAAAGAGATAAGAAGCCATCTAGCTACTAACTATGGACCCGAAGGTCTGAAGTAAAATACTCACACTTCATCGGAGAGGCTATGGTGTTGATGTAGAAGCCCTCCGTGATGGATGCCCCCTCCGCGGAGCTCCGGAACAGGCCCCAAGATGGGATCTCGTGGGTACAGAAGGTTGCGGCGGTGGAATTAGGTTTTGGCTCCGTATCTGATCGTTTGGGGTTATGTAGGTATATATAGGAGGAAGGAGTACGTCGGTGGAGCAACAGGGGGCCCACGAGAGTGGAGGGCGCGCCCTGGGGGGTAGGCGCGCCCCCTACCTCGTGGCCTCCTCCTTTGTTTCTTGATGTAGGGTCCAAGTCTCCTGGATCATATTCTTCCTAAAAATCACGTTCCCGAAGGTTTCATTCCGTTTGGACTCCGTTTGATATTCCTTTTCTGCAGAACTCTGAAATAGGCAAAAAAACAGCAATTCTGGGTTGGGCCTCCGGTTAATAGGTTAGTCCCAAAAATAATATAAAAGTGAATAATAAAGCCCAATAATGTCCAAAACAGTAGATAATATAGCATGGAGCAATCAAAAATTATAGATACGTTGGAGACGTATCACAAGGCAAGTGGATGGCCTCTTCCATCACGGCGAAGGACATCGCCGAGCTGCGGGAGGGCGGGTATCTGGCGAAAGAGATCGCTCACCGACTCCCGGCCAAGGGACTAGTCGTCCCCACACCAAAACCCAATGAGAGGGTGGTGTTCCTTCCTCATTTCGTCCGTGGACTAGGGTTTCCACTCCACCCTTTCGTCCGCGGACTAATGTTCTATTATGGGCTAGATTTCCATGATCTAGCCCCGAACTCCTTCCTCAACATCTCGGCATTCATTGTCGTGTGCGAGTCTTTCCTCCGCGTCCAGCCCCACTTCGGTCTGTGCCTTAAAATCTTCAACGTGAAGCCGATGGTTGTGGATGGTCAATACGCGGAGTGCGGGGGAGCCATGGTGAGCAAGATGCCCAACGTCATATGGCCCGAAGGAACGTTTGTGGAGACTGTCAAGGAGTGGCAAAAGCTGTGGTTCTATATCACAGAGCCCCGCGACGCCACCTGGACCGTGGCTCCCGAATTCAAGTCCGGGGCTCCAATGCGGCTGACCTCCTGGATGGTGAAGGGCCCAAATTGGTCTTCGTCGGATGAGCTGAGGGCGCTGCAAACACGCATCCAAAGCATGGTGGACAAAACATCAAGCTCGTCGACGTGGTACAGGTTATGCTAGTTCGCTAGATCCTTCCCTGCCAAAGCCGAACTTCCCCTCTATGGTAATTCGATCCGGAGAAGCACCAGACCTTGGAGAGACTCTTCGGCACCACCCACGAAGACACCTGGAAGCTGCTCGTCAAGGGCGATGAGAAGCCGCAGGCCATAGACTCGGATCGTGGGCACGATCTTGCCCACCCCGCCAGTGCGGTAAGTCCCTTACATCTCAAAGCGTACCCTCTACCTGCTTGTCCAAGGAGGGTAACTGAACTTTGCTAATTTATCCTTTCAGGAATGGACGGAGAAAGTGGAGCGCCTTCGCAGCTCGGCTCCGCTGCCCGAAGAGCCAGTCATCCCGCTCCTGGCGAAGATGCTGGTTGATGTCTACTACACAACCTTCTTCTTGTAGACGTTGTTGGGCCTCCAAGTGCAGAGGTTTGTAGGGCAGTAGCAAATTTCCGTCAAGTGGATGACCTAAGGTTTATCAATCCGTGGGAGGCGTAGGATGAAGATGGTGTCTCTCAAGCAACCCTGCAACCAAATAACAAAGAGTCTCTTGTGTCCCCAACACACCCAATACAATGGTAAATTGTATAGGTGCACTAGTTCGGCGAAGAGATGGTGATACAAGTGCAATATGGATGGTAGATATAGGTTTTTGTAAACTGAAAATATAAAAACAGCAAGGTAACTAATGATAAAAGTGAGCACAAACGGTATTGCAATGCTAGGAAACAAGGCCTGGGGTTCATACTTTCACTAGTGCAAGTTCTCTCAACAATAATAACATAATTGGATCATATAACTATCCCTCAACATGCAACAAAGAGTCACTCCAAAGTCACTAATAGCGGAGAACAAACGAAGAGATTATTGTAGGGTACGAAACCACCTCAAAGTTATCTTTTCTGATCGATCTATTCAAGAGTCTGTAGTAAAATAACACGAAGCTATTCTTTCCGTTCAATCTATCATAGAGTTCGTACTAGAATAACACCTTAAGACACAAATCAACCAAAACCCTAATGTCACCTAGATACTCCAATGTCACCTCAAGTATCCGTGGGTATGATTATACGATATGCATCACACAATCTCATATTCATCTATTCAACCAACACAAAGAACTTCAAAGAGTGCCCCAAAGGTTCTACCGAAGAGTCAAGACGAAAACGTGTGCCAACCCCTATGCATAAGTTCACAATGTCACTGAACCCGCAAGTTGATCACCAAAGCATACATCAAGTAGATCACGTGAATATCCCATTGTCACCACAGATAAGCACATGCAAGACATACATCAAGTGTTCTCAAATCCTTAAAGACTCAATCCGATAAGATAACTTCAAAGGGAAAACTCAATCCATTACAAGAGAGTAGAGGGGGAGAAACATCATAAGATCCAACTATAATAGCAAAGCTCGCGATACATCAAGATCGTGCCAAATCAAGAACACGAGAGAGAGAGAGATCAAACACATAGCTACTGGTACATACCCTCAGCCCCGAGGGTGAACTACTCCCTCCTCGTCATGGAGAGCGTCGGGATGATGAAGATGGCCACCGGTGAGGGTTCCCCCCCCCTCCGGCAGGGTGCCGGAACAAGGTCCCCATTGGTTTTTGGTGGCTACAGAGGCTTGCGGCGACGGAACTCCCGATCTCTTATGTTCCCCAATGTTTTTAGGGTATATGGATATGTATAGGCGAAAGAAGTCGGCCAGGGGAGCCACGAGGGGCCCATGAGGGTGGGGGGCGCGCCCAGGGTGCAGGCGCGCCTCCCTGCCTCGTGGCCACCTCGAAGCTTCCTTGACTTCAACTCCAAGTCTCCTGGATCACGTTCGTTCCAAAAATCACGCTCCCGAAGGTTTCATTCCGTTTGGACTCCGTTTGATATTCCTTTTTTGTGAAACACTAAAACAAGGGAAAAAACAGAAACTGGCCCAGGGCTCTGGGTTAATAGGTTAGTCCCAAAAATAATATAAAAGTGCATAGTAAAGCCCATTAAACATCCAAGATGGATAATATAATAGCATGAATACTTCATAAATTATAGATACGTTGGAGACGTATCAGCATCCCCAAGCTTAATTCCTGCTCGTCCTCGAGTAGGTAAATGATAAAAGAAATAATTTATGATGTGTGAATGCTAGCAGGTGCACAAGTTTGAGCAATGTTAATTTCAGTCACCTTTTCTAGCATCATCATATGACATAAGAGTAGCTCAACTCATAGAACTTTTCATGATCAAGTAACAAACTATTCACATGTTAAAGTATAGATCATAAACTTTCTTGAAAACTAACAAAACGTGTTATTAGTCATCAAACAATTACAATTCATCTTATTTTCACGAAGAGTCTATGTCAGAGCTTTAATTCAGCAAACTTCACATACTCAACTATCATTTAGTCTTCCATGATTGCTACCACTCAAAGCCTATTTTTAGAACAAATAGTATTCATCGAACACAGAGAAAGATAGGGGCGTAATGTTTCGCCTCCCAACCTTTTACCTCAAGGATAATGTCAACAGTAATAATTCATGCTCAAATATATTTGAATGGCCATATATGCTTAGATCTTTCCATCACATGATGATTGCCAACTAAAGAATTACTTTCCCCCTGAGGGTAGGAAAATCATGATGGGTTGGAATGAGAAGGAATACTACCGACTCTTGCATAAAAGTAAAAGATAGGCCCTTCGCAGAGGGAAGCAGGGATTTGTAGAGGTGCGAGAGCTCGAAGCAAAAACAGAGATGGAAATAATTTTGAGAGGTATGCTTTCATTGTCAACATAACAACCAAGAGTTCGCAATATCTTCCATACTAGATACATTATAGGCGGTTCCCACGCAGAAAGGTAAAATTTTTACTCCCCCTCCACCAACATTCACACTCCACAGCTTGTTCAAAACAACGGGTGCCGTCCAACTATCAACATTCCTGGGGGAGTTTTGTTTAAATTATTTTCAAATTTGTTTTTGATCTTTTGATCATAGGACTGGGCATCCCAGTTACCAGCCATTTTCTCGTGAATGATGAGCGGAGTCCACTCATCGTGAGAATAACCCACCTAGCATGGAAGATACTGACAGCCACTAGTTGCTACATGAGCGATTCGGGCATACAAAACAGATTATTATTTGAAGGTTTAGAGTTTGGCACATGCAAATTTACTTAGAACGGCAGGTAAATACCGCATATAGGTAGATATGGCGGACACTCATGGAAGAAACTTGGTTCAAGGAATTTGGATGCACAAGCAGTATTCCAGCTTAGTACAGATATTTTGGCTAGCCAAGGATTCTAAATAGCAACCACCACATGTTAGAGGATCCGTAACAATATAACTTCTATACAAATATACCCAAGCATAACTCATTATGTTGTCTTCCTTGTCCAACTTCAACTAATTTCTCAGGTTTGAAAATAATTAATGGGGCTCACAATCATAGAAGATGTCCAAGATAGTATATTTATATGTGAAATCTCTCTTGTTTCAATATTCTTTCATGAATTGTTCAAGTGACCAATACAATGTTTGCTAACCTTCAATAAATTTACCACCTCTACTTCTTATATGTGAAGTCATTACTCCCCATGGGATAAGCATAAGAAACATATATAATTTCAGATTTATGATATTCAATTCATTCAATGATTTACTCATAGGATATAAGTGAAGCACGCGAGTAAATGACAAGCTACTCCAAAAAGATATAAGTGAAGATTAATGAGTAGTTAAATAATTATGTAGCTATGTGAAGACTCTCTCCCATTTAAGAATTTCAGATCTTGGTATTTTATTCAAACAGCAAGCAAAACAAAATAAAATGACATTTCAAGGATAGCAAACATTACGTGAAGAAGCAAAAACTTAGGATCAACCGAAACTAACCGATAGTTGTTGAAGAAGAAAGGTGGGATGCCAAAAGGGGCATCCCCAAGCTTAGACGCTTGAGACTTCTTGAAATATTATCTTGGGATGCCTTGGGCATCCCCAAGCTTGAGCTTTTGTGTCTCCTTAATTCCTCTCATATCACGGTCTCCCTAAATCTCAAGAGCTTTATCCACACAAAACTCAACAAGGACTCGTGAGATAAGTTAGTATAAACCAATGCAAAAACCTTATCATACTTTACTGTAGAAAATCACTAAAATTATTATTCAACATTTCATACTAAATGACTCTGCATAGTTAATAGTCCTATCCTCAAATAGAATCATTAAACAAGCAAACATATGCAAAGAATGCCAACATAACAGCAATCTGCCTAAACAGGACAGTCTGTAAAGAAATCAGCAAGATCCATACTTCCCTAGCTCCAAAAATTATGAAAAAATTCCCACTGTGGTAAATTTATCAGAGCTTATTATGCGAAAGGTTTCAACATTTTATCACATTCTGACTTTTCTAGGGAATTTTTGCAACAGTGGTAAACTTTCTGTTTTGAAACAGCAACATGTATACTTGCAAAATAAGCATGGTAAAGGCTATCCTTGACATTTTTATTGAAACTAGAGATGCAAAACATTATTATAAATAACAACAAGCAAAGCTAAAGAAAATAAAATGACACTCCAAGCAAAACATATATCATGTGGTGAATAAAAATATAGCTCCAAGTAAAGTTACCGATGAATGAAGACGAAAGAGGGGATGCCATCCGGGGCATCCCCAAGCTTAGGCTTTTGGTTGTCCTTGAATATTACCTTGGGGTGCCTTGGGCATCCCCAATATTAGGCTCTTTCCACTGCTTATTCCATAGTCCATCGAATCTTTACCCAAAACATGAAAACTTCACAACACAAAACTTAACAGAAGATCTCGTGAGCTCCGTTAGTGAAAGAAAACAAAACACCACTTCAAGGTACTGTAATGAACTCATTCTTTATTTGTATTGGTGTTAAACCTACTGTATTCCAACTTCTCTATGGTTTATAAACTATTTTACTAGCCATAGAGTCATCAAAATAAGCAAACAACACACGAAAAACAGAATCTGTCAAAAACAGAACAGTTCTGTAGTAATCTGTAACTAACGCAAACTTCTGGAACTCAAAAAAATCTACCAAAAAAGGACGAGCTAGATAATTTGATTATTGATCTGCTGCAATTGGAATCAGTATTTTCTCACGTTCTGGTGATTTTAAACAATTGTTTTCGTGAACAGAAAGTTTCTGGAATTTTCAGCAAGATCAAATAACTATCATCCAAGAAGATCCTATAGGTCTAACTTGGCACAAACACTAATTAAAACATAAAACCACATCTAACCAGAGGCTAGATAGATTATTTATTCCTAAACAGACCCAAAAAGCAAAGAACTAAAATAAAATTGGGTTGCCTCCCAACAAGCGCTAACGTTTAACGCCCCTAGCTAGGCATGATGATTTCAATGATGCTCACATAAAAGATAAGAATTGAAACATAAAGAGAGCATCATGAAGAATATGACTAGAACATTTAAGCCTAACCCACTTCCTATGCATTGGGATTTTGTGAGAAAACAACTTATGGGAACAATAATCAATTAGCATAGGAAGGCAAAACAAGCATAACTTCAGAACTTTAAGCACATAGAGAGGAAACTTGATATTATTGCAATTCCTACAAGCACATGTTCCTCCCTCATAATAATTTTCAGTAGCATCATGAGTGAATTCAACAATATAACCAGCACCTAAAGCATTCTTTTCATGATCTACAAGCATAGGAATTTTATTACTCTCCACATAAGCAAAATTCTTCTCATGAATAGTAGTGGGAGCAAACTCAACAAAATAACTATCATGTGAAGCATAATCCAATTGAAAATTAAAATCATGATGACAAGTTTCATGGTTATCTTTATTGTTTATAGCATACGTGTCATCAAAATAGTCATCATAAATAGGAGGCATCCTTTCATCGTAATAAATTTGCTCATCAAAACTAACATATCATCTTCATCAAACATAGCATCCCCAAGCTTGTGGCCTTGCATATCATTAGCATCATGGGTATTCAAAGAATTCATACTAACAACATTGCAATCATGCTCATCATTCCCATATTTTATGCCAAGCATTCTATGTAATTCTTCCTCTAGCACTTGGGCACAATTTTCCTTTTCATCATTTTCACGAAAGATATTAAAAAGATGAAGCATATGAGGCACCCTTAATTCCATTTTTTAGTTTTCTTTTATAGACTAAACTAGTGATAAAACAAGAAACTAAAAGATTTGATTGCAAGATCTAAAGATATACCTTCAAGCACTCACCTCCCCGGCAACGGCGCCAGAAAAGAGCTTAATGTCTACTACACAACCTTCTTCTTGTAGACGTTGTTGGGCCTCCAAGTGCAGAGGTTTGTAGGACAGTAGCAAATTTCCCTCAAGTGGATGACCTAAGGTTTATCAATCCGTGGGAGGCGTAGGATGAAGATGGTCTCTCTCAAGCAACCCTGCAACCAAATAACAAAGAATGTCTTGTGTCCCCAACACACCCAATACAATGGTAAATTGTATAGGTGCACTAGTTCGGCGAAGAGATGGTGATACAAGTGCAATATGGATGGTACATAGGTTTTTGTAATCTGAAAATATAAAAACAGCAAGGTAATAAGTAATAAAAGTGACCGTAAACGGTATTGCAATGCTAGGAAACAAGGCCTAGGGTTCATACTTTCACAAGTGCAAGTTCTCTCAACAATAATAACATAATTGGATCATATAAATATCCCTCAACATGCAACAAAGAGTCACTCCAAAGTCACTAATAGCGGAGAACAAACGAAGAAATTATTGTAGGGTACGAAACCACCTCAAAGTTATCCTTTCTGATCGATCTATTCAAGAGTCCGTAGTAAAATAACATGAAGCTATTCTTTCCGTTCAATCTATCATAGAGTTCGTACTAGAATAACACCTTAAGCCACAAATCAACCAAAACCCTAATGTCACCTAGATACTCCAATGTCACCTCAAGTATCCGTGGGTATGATTATACTATGCATCACACAATCTCAGATTCATCTATTCAACCAACACAAAGAACTTCAAAGAGTGCCCCAAAGTTTCTACCGGAGAGTCAAGACGAAAACGTGTGCCAACCCCTATGCATAAGTTCACAATGTCACTGAACCAGCAAGTTGATCACCAAAACATACATCAAGTAGATCATGTGAATATCCCATTGTCACCACAGATAAGCACATGCAAGACATACATCAAGTGTTCTCAAATCCTTAAAGACTCAATCCGATAAGATAACTTCAAAGGGAAAACTCAATCCATTACAAGAGAGTAGAGGGGGAGAAACATCATAAGATCCAACTATAATAGCAAAGCTCGCGATAGATCAAGATCGTGCCAAATCAAGAACACGAGAGAGAGAGATCAAACACATAGCTACTGGTACATACCCTCAGCCCCGAGGGTGAACTACTCCCTCCTCATCATGGAGAGCGCCGGGATGATGAAGATGGCCACCGGTGAGGGTTCCCCCCCTTCGGCAGGGTGCCGAAACAAGGTCCCGATTGGTTTTTGGTGGCTACAGAGGCTTGCGGCGGCGGAACTCCCGATCTCTTCTGTTCCCCAATGTTTTTAGGGTATATGGATATATATAGGCGAAAGAAGTCGGCCAGGGGAGCCACGAGGGGCCCACAAGGGTGGGGGCACGCCCAGGGGGCAGGCGCGCCTCCCTGCCTCGTGGCCACCTCGAAGCTTCCTTGACTTCAACTCCAAGTCTCCTGGATCACGTTTTTTTCGAAAAATCACGCTCCCGAAGGTTTCATTCCGTTTGGACTCCGTTTGATATTCCTTTTCTGCGAAACACTGAAACAAGGGAAAAAACAGAAACTGGCACAGGGCTCTGGGTTAATAGGTTAGTCCCAAAAATAATATAAAAGTGCATAGTAAAGCCCATTAAACATCCAAGATGGATAATATAATAGCATGAATACTTCATAAATTATAGATACGTTGGAGACGTATCACTGGTCCCGGAGCCCTATCAGCCGCCGGAGAAGAAGGCCAAGGGGGGCTGAGGTGGCCCCCGCCGCAAGGGCACTTCGGACATCATGTCCGAAGATAAGACTCACTCCTCTGCCGCCAAAGACGACGAAGAGGAGGAGGAAAGCAACCCTCCCCCTGATGGGAGGAAGAAGAGGGCAGCCTCCACAAATATGGAGGCGGAGGCGCCCAAGAAGGGAAAGGCTCCCTCGCGGATACAACTGCGTGGGACGTCGACAGCAGTCCGGAGCGACCTCCCCGGAACAAGCCCCTGGCCGCGTCGTAAGTACATACTTGTACTCGCCCGGGTATCCGGCCTTTCCTCCTTATTGTATTAACATGGTTACTTGTGATGCTGCAGTCCGGCCCACGACAGCTCCCAGCAATCCTCATCAAGAGGTTCGTTGGATTCAAGGGCGATGGCTAGCGCGTCGCCGCCGCCCGCTTACTCTCCCACGGCCAAGGGCGACGCCGAAGTGCTGTCGTTAAGGACTTTCCCAGGCCAGGGAGTGTCTCCGGAGGCCGTCAGGGTGGCGCCAGAGGGCGAAACCTCAGCCGCCGGACACATGGGGGAGCAGTCCCCCATGGAGACGGGCGACGAGGGCCGAACTCAGTTCGACCACCGTCCGGATATGGTTCCGGAGACCTACAAGGCTCCGGAGTCCAGCGTGCAACCTCCTTTGAAAGACGGAGGTGTGCCTATCCCACCGGTGACCTCTGTTCAACCAGGGGCACCGGACTATCTTCTGGAAGCACTGCGAGGTGCTTCCATTGTGGAAGAACACAATATCCTTATGGGCACGGTGATTGAGAAGGTTCAGTCCGTCAAGAGCGGACTGACCGAAGCCTGCAGCGGCCTGCTGACAGGTTTTGAGGTAAGTGACGCGAAGGAAAAAAAAACCCATATAGACAGTAGCCCCTGAGACATTGTCCGGTGTTCGGCAAGCAAAACCGGGCACAGGATCAATTCACTTTTGTAGGAAACTAACTGTATGTGTCTTGTATTAATGAGCAGGTGTCATTACTAGCCGCGACCTCACACGCTGCCGAAGTCTCCGGACTAAAGCAGAGGCTGGAGCGGGCCGAGGAGGAGCTCGGACAAGCGAGGAAGCAGCTTGAAGACTAGCAAGGTATGTAATGACCCGCTATGTTTGCGGAAAGAATAAATTGTGTGGATTGACCATGATGCTATGATATGTGCAGGAGCGACGACCGAGGTCGTGGCCCTTAAGAAGGCCCTGGCCGAAGCCGAGGTGAAGGCTGTCAAGGAGCAGGCCACCCGTAAGAAGCTCAAGGCCCGGGTCAATGAGGTCCAGCAAGAGCTCCAGGACGTGGTGAAGAAATGCGAAGCCTTGGAGTGCGATGTGTCGGCTCGAGAGGCCGAACTCGCCAAGGCTCGCCAACGTGCTGAAGAGGCCCAGGTTGAGGCCCAGAGTGCCCTCCAGGAGATCCAGGAAGCCAAGAAGATCGTGGCGGGTAAGGCATTTAGTATGCAAAGCAAGTATGTGAAGAAGAAGTATGTCTTACTAACCCGGATTCGGAGTTCTCCAGGGGCGTTTGCGGACCTGCCACGCAGTGTGTCGGACGCTGCGGAGTTCTTCCGAGCCGAAGAGGGGGGCTCAACGGAGAAGCTGTTCTGGTCGCAATACCTTGCGCCAGAACATCCAGCGCCCTTCACCGATCAGCTGAAACGACTGGTCGAGCTGCATAGGGTGGCCGAACTGGCCATGAAGGATTTAATAATCCGGCTGTGGCCCGCCGAAGCTATACCCAGCAGTTACTTCGGCCTCGTGAAGCAGTTGGTGAACGCATGTCCTCGGCTGGACGTCATCAAGCGATCGGTCTACATCGAGGGAGCGTGGATGGCCTTCTCACGAGTCAAGGTGTGGTGGGCGAAGATGGACGCCAAGCTTGTGACCGAGGGGCCGCCCGAGGGCAAGGAGCACCGCACACCCGAGCGGTATTTTGGAGATGTCCTGGAGGGGTCTCGCCTTGTAGCGGTGCAGTGTTCACAAGACATTATCCTTGAATGAATATATTCAAGTTGTCTGTGCCTTGTAAGATGAAACAAAGCTATTATGTAATATAATTTTTGTTTTTATAAAAAATTTACCTCCTGCGCGGCCGTGTGTTATAAAATCTGAGGGTTTGCCAGTCATCGGCTTCTGCCCCCACGTAGGTAGTACGGGGGTGTTCGGGATGGAACCTAAACACTCTTGATCCAATTGTTTGGTCCTTCAAGGAGGTGTTTAGCGCAACGAACCAAGCAATCAGACTATACGGCTTGAACACCCTCACTTAGCCATAGGAGTTTGACAATAAAAATGTAGGTGCAGCCCCTAGTATCCGAACTAGGATGCTGTAAACACCTGATCGGGCAAGTACCGATCCCTCACGTAATGCGGAAAAAATCTGCAATGATTTGAGACCTTCGAAGAGCTAACCGGCTCTCGCCGCATCATGACAGTCAGTTTTCGGCTTTCTCTACTGAGGTGCTCCATTGGGTAAACCAGGGCACAATCGCAGTAGTTCTCCCTTTACTACCTTAGCCGATGTAGCGGAACGTAAGGTAGCAAGCACAGGAGCCGGGCAACCCAACTATTGACCAAAGACATGATTTGGAGCCAATGCATATAATGCTAAATTCGAGGTGCCGAACTGTATTGTAAAAAGTGTTCGGACTTTTGTTGCCATAGAGCATGGGGCTATGAAGCCCCTGGCAAATTGAAACGTACCGCAGTGTACGGTGCTATCTGATAAGTTTATTGAAAGAAAGGGGAAATACAGAAGGGGTAAATGCAATAGGCAGGGGCCCTGAAAGTTGGGCCACAAACTGTTTCCGTTATAATTTGATTAATACGTCCAAGCGCATTGATATAAATAGTGTGATAAGCAACATGCTATTTAACGTGCCGTCACCAAGGGAGAGCTGTGTGTGGGCCCTGAAAACAGGTAGAGTGGTCGTTAAAGAGACCAGCTGACTACCGTCTTGGTGTATTTGTCCTTCGAAAGGAACTGCGATCAAGCCATCAGGGAAGGCCTGTGAAAAGGAACCTGAAAAGGAAAAAGGGAAACAGTGAAAGTAAATGTGTCCGGGAGCGGTCAAGCCGTATTGTGGATCACAGGGTAGGTATGCCTCCGTCTCTCCCCATGGAATTTTGAGTGCGTAGTTATGTACGTGCGATACTAATGCCACCACTTGATCGGGACTAGGACGGAGGCCGAATTGCTAGTCGAGCTCCTGACGAGCCGAGCTGTCCTGCTGCAGAATAGTCTGGACCCTCTTAACGGTGTCTGGGGGCTCGGTAGCCAAATTAAGGTTCTGCTTGAGAAGGCCGCTCTGTACTTCTGCTGCTAAGGCAGTGGTGTGCTCTTCTGTACAGAGGGAGCGTTCTATGTTTCCATTGACTGTTATGACGCCGCATGGACCGGGCATCTTGAGCTTGAGGTAAGCATAATGTGGGAGCACATTGAATCGGGCGAATGCGGTTCGTCCGAGCAGTGCATGGTAGCCGCTGAGAAAAGGGACGATATCGAAGATTAATTCTTCGCTTCGGAAGTTGTCCGGAGATCCGAAGACAACCTCTAGCATAATTGAGCCCGTACAACGGGCCTCTACGCCTGGTATGACTCCTTTAAAGGTAGTCTTTGTGGGCTTGATCCGTGATGGGTTAATGTCCATTTTGCGCACTGTATCCTGATAGAGCAGATTCAGGCTGCTGCCGCCGTCCATAAGAACTCGCGTCAGGTGGAATCCGTCAATTATTGGGTCAAGGACCAATGTGGCTGAACCGCCATGACGGATACTGGTCGGATGATCCCGTCGATCAAAAGTGATCGAGCATGATGACCATGGATTAAATTTTGGGGTGATTGCCTCTATTGCATAGACGTCCCTAAGCGCGCTTGCGCTCCCTCTTGGGGATGTGTGTAGCATATATCATGTTCACCGTTTTGACCTGGGGAGGGAACTTCTTTTGTCCCCCTATGTTCAGTTGCCGGGGCTCCTCATCATCATCATCGTCCTCGCTTTGCGATCCCTTTTCTTTGTTTTCGGCATTTAACTTGCCGGCCTATTTAAAAACCCAACAATCTTTGTTGGTATGATTGGCTGGTTTGTCTGGGGTGCCATGGATCTGGCACGGGCGGTCGAGTATGCGGTCCAGGCTGGATGGTCCCTGACTGTTTCTTTTATGTGGCTTCTTCCGCTGACCGGACTTGGAGCCAGTGAATCTGGCGTTGATTGTTGTGTCATCAGTGTTGTCGGCATTGCTTCGGTGTTTGTGTCTGTTGCGTCGGAGCTTGCCATTGCTATTTTTGCCCTCGGAGGTGCCTATTTCGCTTGTTGTGTTTTTTCTGCGGGCCAACCAACTATCCTCACCCGCACAGAAGCGGGTCATGACTGCCGTGAGGGCTGCCATGGACTTCGGCTTTTCCTGGCCGAGGTGGCGGGTGAGCCATTCGTCACGGATGCTATGTTTAAAGGCCGCTAGGGCTTCGGAATCCGGACAGTCGACGATCTGGTTCTTTTTAGTTAGGAACCTAGTCCAGAATTTCCTGGCTGACTCTCCAGGCTGTTGGACTATGTGACTTAGGTCATCGGCATTAGGTGGCCGGAGATATGTACCTTGTAAGTTGTCGAGGAAAGCTTCTTCCAAGTCCTCCCAGCTGCCAATAGAGTTTTTAGGCAGACTATTTAGCCAGTGCCGAGCTGGCCCTTTGAGTTTTAGTGGGAGGTATTTGATGGCGTGAAGGTCATCCCCGCGGGCCATGTGGATGTGGAGAATAAAATCCTCAATCCATACCGTGGGATAGGTTGTTCCATCATATGATTCGATGTTTACGGGTTTAAACCCTTCTGGGAATTCATGATCCATTACTTCGTCAGTGAAGCAAAGAGGGTGTGCGGCGCCTCTATATCAGGCCGCCTCGCGACGTAGCTCCGATGGAGTCCGTCTGCGGTTTTCGGCTCGGGGGTGACTAGGTTTGTTATGTCCGAATAGATATCCTTTCTCGTGTGTCAAGGCACGTCCTCGCGATTCGTAGATCGATCTTGTATGTCCTGCTCTACTGTCCAGGTCTTGACGAAGGTCATATGTATAACCCCGAGTTGTCTTATCCCTGCCTTTATGGCGGGGTGGGACAGTCTGGTTTTCGGCTCGAGTTGCCGTTTTATCCCGACCGCGTGGCGGTCGGTCGGCCGTATTGCGCGATGCTGGTGCGGGCTCTAGCGCCTCGTCATCGAACTGAGGTATCAATTTGTGCTTCGGGTAACTTTTGGCTGGGTGTTTAAGGCCGTATTCCTCGGCTGTCAGGACATCTGTCCATCTGTCATTGAGCAGGTCTTGATCAGCTTCAAGCTGCTGCTGCTTCTTTTTCAAGCTCCTCGCAGTGGCTATTAGTTGAAGCTTAAAGCGCTCCTGCTCGAGAGGTTCCTCGGGCACGATGAAGTCTTCGTTGCCGAGGCTCACCTCCTCCTCGGAGAGCGGATGATAACTACCATCCTCCGAGTCTTCTTCTATGGCCTATTCATCAGGGCTGACTTACCCATCTTCCTGATTGTCTTGTTCGGTAGTTTGTTCGTCGGGGTCTTCTGTATCTTCGGCACCATCCGGAGTGTTATCATCTCATGTGCCGGTGTTGCTGTCCTTGCTGCGGCACGATTTAGAGCGGTGCCACTGACGACACCGCTTTGCTTGTGTCTTAGGAGGGTCATCCTTCGCTGGGTTCTCCTTGTCCTCGCCACTATTTTCTTTGGGTGTATCCACCATGTATACGTCGTACGAAGAAGTGGCCGTCCAGCGTCCGGTAAACAGCGGGTTTTGGCCATGCTCTTCTTTTGCATCATCGTCCATACCGTCGATGTCTTCAGAGCCGTAATCGAGCGTGTCGGTTAAATCCTCGACAGTGGCTATGTAGTGGATGGCGGGTGGGAAGCGAAATTCCCCGTCATCAGCCTCCGGTTTGAACCGGATATAGTTCGGCTGCGAGTCCCCCGCTAAGGACAGATTTCTTAATGAGTTTAACACATTGCCCAAAGGCGAGTGCTGGAAGATATATGCAACGCTGAATTCGAAGATCGATAACTGATCAAGCTCAGCATCCGCGGACGCACATGGTTCGGAACTTATAACCGGAGATGAGTCCGGAGCTCCGGCGACACAGATATCACATGAGGTTAAGTCTGTGTGCGGCTCTAACGCCGCGGAATCTGTGGGCTCCGTGGCGGGATTGAGCTTCTCGTCCTCGGGTGGCGCGGTCTGCTCTGGATCTAAGGCCGAGGCGGTTACAGGTGCAATTTCCTGAGTATGGTTCGATGACAGATTTAAGTCATGTTCATCGTAGGGATGGGGAGCGGCTGCCGTGGTATCGAATCCGTCGAAGATCAAGTCCCCGCGGATGTCCGCGACGTAGTGCAAGCTCCCAAATCTGACCTGATGGCCAGGGGCGTAGCTGTCGATCTGCTCCAGATGGCCAAGCGAGTTAGCCCGCAGTGTGAAGCCGCCGAACACGAAGATCTGTCCGGGGAGGAAGGTTTCCCTTTGGACAACATCGTTGTGGATGATTGAAGGAGCCATCGAGCCTTTTGGGGACGGCACAGTGGAACTCTCAATGAAAGGACCAATGTCGATGTCAAAACCGGCGGATCTCGGGTAGGGGGACCCGAACTGTGCGTCTAAGGTCGATGGTAACAGGAGACGGGGGACACAATGTTTACCTAGGTTCGGGCCCTCTCTATGGAGGTAATACCCTACTTCCTGCTTGATTGATCTTGATGAATATGAGTGTTACAAGAGTTGATCTACCACGAGATCGTAATGGCTAAAACCCTAAAAGTCTAGCCTGTGTGCCTATATCTCTTTCCGGATTAAGCCCTCTGGTTTATATAGAGACTGGAGGGAACTAGGGTTGTACAAAGTCGGTTACAGAGAAAGGAATCTTCATATTTGGTCGCCAAGCTTGCCTTCCACGCCAAGGAGAGTCTTGTCCGGACACGGGAGAAAGTCTTCGATCTCGTATCCTCATAGCCCATTAGTCCGGCCCATGTCCAACAGGCCGGATGCCCGAGGACCCCTTAGTCTAGGACTCCCTCAGTCCTGGTTTTAACCCGACGGCTATGATAACGACACAGGTCTTGCTGGTAAATCGCGGAACGAGCCGCCGCATGGTCACGCTCCTCATCCAACAGGTCAAGAGCATCCTGACGTGCTTTTTCATTATCAGCTTCAACATATGCCGCCACACGGGGCGAATCGTGACGGATGTCACCAGGGAGAACCGCCTCTACTCTGTAAACCATGAAGAAAGGCATGTAACCCGTAGATCTGTTGGGGGTAGTATTGATACTCCATAACATTGAGGGCAATTCCTCCACCCAACAACCCGGTGTCCTCTGCAAAGGGACCATAAGCCGGGGCTTGATGCCTTTCAGAATTTCTTGATTGGCTCTTTCAGCTTGTGCATTGGACTGGTGGTGAGCCACTGATGATACATCAAGTCGAATATGCTCTCATTGACATAATTCTTTCATAGCACCCTTGGACAGATTAGTGCCATTATCAGTTATAATACTGTGGGGACAACCAAAATGGAAGATCACCTTTTTGATGAATTGAACCGCTGTCGCCGCGTCACACTTACTGGCCGGCTCTGCCTCAACCCACTTTGTAAATTTGGTAACCGCCACCAGAAGGTGGGTTTTTTATCCTTGGACCGTTTGAAAGGTCCAACCATATCAAGCCCCCAGACCGCTAACGACCAAGTTATTGGAATCATCCTAAATTCTTGAGCCGGCACATAAGCTCTTCGAGAAAATTTCTGACAACCATCACATTTACTGACCAAATCCTCTGCATCAGCATGAGCCATCAGCCAATAAAACCCATGAAGAAAAGCCTTGGCTACGAGAGACTTAGAGCCGACATGATGACCACAATCTCCTTCATGAATCTCTCGTAGAATCTCTTGGCCCTCCTCAGGAGAAACACAACGTTGAAACACCCCTGTGACACTGCAGCGGTGCAATTCTCCATTGACAATAGTCATTGAATTAGACCGCCGGGTTATCTGCCTGGACAAAGTTTCATCTTTAGGTAACTCGCCCCGGGTCATATAAGCCAAATATGGAACTGTCCAATTAGGGATAGCATGAAGAGCCGCCACCAATTGTGCCTCCGGGTCAGGAATAACAAGATGTTCCTCTATAGGCAATTTGCCTGAAGGGTTATGAAGAATATCAAGGAAAACATTAGGTGGCACCGGCTTACGCTGGGACCCTAACCGGCTCAAAGCATCAGCCGCCTCATTTTTCTTGCGATCAACATGTTCCACTTGATAACCTTTGAAATGACCAACAATGGCATCTACCTCGCGGCGGTAAGCTGCCATGAGTGGGTCTTTAGAATCCCAAGTGCCTGAAACTTGCTGAGCCACCAAATCAGAGTCAGCAAAACACCTCACCCGGCTTAAACTCATCTCTTTAGCCATCCGAAGACCATGGAGTAAGGCTTCATACTCAGCTGCATTATTAGTACAAGGGAACATCAACCTTAGAACATAACAAAATTTATCACCTCGTGGGGAAGCCAAAATAACTCCAGCCCCTGAGCCTTCCAACTCCCTGGACCCATCGAAGTAAATAGTCCAATATGTGCTATCCCAGCTTCTCCTCAGGCATCTGCAGCTCTGTCCAATCACTGATGAAATCCACAAGTGCTTGAGACTTGATGGTTGTGCGAAGCACATACTTCAAACCATGGGGTCCAAGCTCAATGGCCCACTTGGCTACCCGACCTGTGGCTTCTCTATTTTGAATAATATCCCCTAAAGGAGCAGAACTAACCACAGTGATGGGATGACCCAGAAAATATTGCTTGAGCTTTCGACTAGCCATGAACACCCCATATACCAGCTTCCGCCAATGCGGATACCTCTGCAGGGACTCAATGAGCACCTCACTGATGTAATAAACCGTCCGCTGAACCGGATATTCCTTGCCTGATTCCTTCCTTTCCACCACAATTGCCACGCTGATAGCTCGGCTATTGGCGGCCACATATAACAACAAGGGCTCTTTATCAATGGGAGCAGCAAGGACCGGCGGTTCAGCTAACTGTTTCTTCAAGGCTTCAAATGCCTAATCAGCAGCATCACTCCAGACAAAGTGATCTGTTTTCTTCATCATGTGGTATAGAGGGATAGCTTTTTCTCCGAACCGGCTTATGAATCGGCTTAAGGCCGCAATACGACCCGCCAGACGCTGAACATCATTGATACACGCTGGTTTAGCCAAGGAAGTAATAGCCTTGATCTTTTCCGGGTTAGCTTCGATGCCTCTTTCAAAGACCAGAAAACCCAAGAGCTTGCCTGCGGGCACACCGAAGACACATTTGGCCGGGTTAAGCATCATCTTGTAGACCCGGGGATTCTCAAAGGTCTCTTTCAAATCATCTATCAAGGTCTTTTTCTTCCTTGATTTCACCACAATATCATCCACATAAGCATGAACATTGCGCCCAATATGATCATGAAGGCAATTTTGCACACACCGTTGGTAAGTCGCCTGGGCACTCTTGAGCCCAAAAGGCATAGACACATAACAGAAGGCTCCAAAAGGAGTTATGAAAGTTGTCTTCTCCTGGTCCTTAACTGCTATTTTGATCTGATGATACCAAGAATAAGCATCCAAAAAACTCAAACGCTCACAACCTGCCGTAGCATCAATAATCTGATCAGTACATGGGAGAGCAAAAGGATCAGTCGGGCAGGCCTTATTAAGGTCTGTATAATCCACGCACATGCGCCAAGTGCCATTCTTCTTAAGTACTAGCACCGGGTTAGCTAACCATTCAGGACGAAAAACTTCAACAATGAACCCAGCCGCCAAGAGCCGGGCCACTTCTTCACCAATGGCCTTACGCCTCTCTCCATTAAAGTGACGAAGGAATTGCTTGACCGGTTTAAACTTTGGACCAATATTGAGAGTGTGCTCAGCGAGTTCCCTCGGTACACCAGGCATGTCTGATGGTTTCCATGCAAAGATGTCCCGGTTCTCATGGATGAACTCGATGAGCGCGCTTTCCTATTTCTGATCCAGATTAGCACTGATACTAAACTGCTTGGATGAATCGACAGGAACAAAGTCAACCAGCTTGGTGTCATCAGCTGATTTAAATTTCAACAGGGGTCATGCTCTGTGGTCGGCTTCTTCAAAGACGTCATATCCGCTGGGTCAACATTATCCTTGTAAAATTTCAACTCTTCTGTTGCACAGACAGACTCAGCATAAGCAGCATCGCCTTATTCACACTCCAAGGCTACCTTCTGGCTTCCATGCACTGTGATGGTACCATTGTGACCCGGCATCTTAAGATGCAAATAAACATAACAAGGCCATGCCATGAACTTACAATAAGCCGGCCGCCCAAACAGAGCATGATAAGGGCTCTTGATTTTAACCACCTCAAAAGTCAACATCTCAGATCTGGAATCATGATCATCACCAAAAGCCACTTCCAAAGTTATTTTGCCCACTGGATACGCTGACTTACCAGGCACCACGCCATGAAAAACAGTGTTCGACGGCTTAAGATCTTTGTCAGTCAAGCTCATGCGACGAAAAGTTTCATAGTAAAGAATATTGATGCTTCTACCCCCATCCATGAGTACCTTTGTAAATCTGTACCCTCCAACTTTAGGCGCCACCAACAGAGCCATGTGGCCCGGATTATCAACCCGGGGCGGGTGATCCTTACGGCTCCAAAGAATAGGATGTTCAGACCATCGCAAGTAACGGGGAATCGCCGGCTCAACTGCGTTCACTGCCCTTTTATGGAGCTTCTGATCCCGCTTACACAAACTCATGGTGAAGACGTGGTACTGTCCACTATTCAACTGCTTCGGGTTACTCTAATAATCAGACTGTTGCTGCTGATTCCCTTGACCAGACTGTTGATTAAAACCACCTTGATTTCCTTGGCCCTAGAAACCGGAGTTTGAGCCGTGACCACCAAAACCAGGCCCATGGGAGCTGGATCCTGAGCCGCCATTCGGTCCATGGTTGTTCTAGAAAAAATTGGAATTTCTGTACTCCCTCATAATGAAGCAATCCTTCCAGAGATGATTGGCCGGCTTTTCATGCGTACCAAGCTTTGGGCAAGGCTGATTCATCATTGCCTCAAGGTTGAATTTTGGTCCTCCAAACCAAGGTGGCGATTTTCCCTTACAACGTTGATTATTATTCTGCGTATTGGTGTTAGCCACAAAATCCAAGTTGCCATCAGCCTTGCGCTTACCATTGCCACCTTGACCTGCCGGGTTATGCTACTGCCCTTTCATATTGCTGCTCTTCTTTCCCTTACCCGGCTTCTCATCATCAGACTCGGGGTCCTTGGTACTATCAGAGTCGGCATATTTGACGAGAGCCGCCATTAGCTCCCCCATGTCATTGCAGTGACGTTTAAGCCGCCCCAGCTTCTGCTTCAAAGGGAGGAAACGGCAATTCTTCTCCAACATTAGGGCTGCTGAGCCGGCATTGATACTATCCGAAGAATGTATAATAGCTGAGATCCAGCACACCCAATTGGTTGTTAACTCGCCCTCACCTTGGACACAATAATCCAAATCTAAGATCGACAGAGGCTGCTTGCACGTGTCTTTAAATTTTTGGATAAAACGAGCTTTCAACTCTTCCCATGATCTAATGGAATTAGCAGGGAGCCCCTTCAACCAAGTACGAGCTGGCCCATCCAACATCATGGTAAAATACTTGGCACACGCAGCATCACTAACATCCAGCATCTCCATGACCATCTCATAACTCTCGATCCAAGCCTCAGGGGGCTGATCCGCCGTGTAATTAGGCACCTTGCGAGGACCCTTGAAATCCTTAGGCAAACACTCATTGCGCAAAGCCGGCACTAAACATGGCACACCCAATGTTCGGGAGGTCACTCCTGCTTCCACTGATGCTGATGGATAAACCGCCGACTGTTGTTGAGTCGCCAGCTGAGCCACCAGCTCAGCCTCCCGACGCGCTCTGCCCTGATCCACCAAGGTCTGAGCATCAACACCACCGCGCGCCGGGTCATGTCCACGAGGTGGGTTACAGTGTTGTTCACTGCTCGAAACTGCTGGTGAATCAATGTGCCGGCTATAACTCCGGCTTGGCCGAGGGTGTTGAGTGAATCCTTTCACGACTATACGAATAAGCCGCCTGCTGATCCAACGCTGTCTGAAGAAGCTCTCTAGCCCTTCGTGTCTCTATCGCAGCTGGAGACTCGCCTTCAACTGGTAGAGCCGCCAATCGCGTTGCCGCAGACATCATATTATCCAAAGGGTTAGAATAATGACCCGACGATGTCGGAACATGCTGAGGCGGAGTGTTATTCAAGCGAGGCGGATCCATCGCACGTGGCTGAACCAGCGCTCCAGTCACATGCGCCTCAACCGCTCAGTTCAACACTAGCGGGTCACTGGTCCCTGCTCCAGGCGTGTTGAAGAGGTTCCTCGCGTCATAAACCGGGGGTAACGACTCTGGTGCCTCCTTCTCATGATTTCGTTCGAAGCGTTTTGATCCAAGGTGAGCTGGAAAGAGTCTGCCTGAATCCGTTGTGCCTGGGTGTCCAAAGCACCTCGTTACGTAGCCATCCTAGGGTTCTTAGCCGCCAGCTCTTCCTTGGCTTGAGCTATCTCATCTTGTAGCTTCGCCACATCCACCTTGTGCTTCTCCTGGTTGTTCGGGGTCACCTCCACTCCCATCAAAGTCGCCAAAGCCTCCAATAACTCTGTCAGAGCTTGAGCCGGCGGGCGTGCAGTGCCGCTAGCACCAGCCGTTGCTACAGCAGTTGAGCTAGAGGTCTTAGCCGCGGCAGTTGTCGAACTGAGCGCCGAGTGTGTACCGGCCATGAAGATTGTCAACCCTGTTCGGCGGCTCATAGGGGTTCGGAATACCGTCACCATCGGAACAGCCCCCAAGCCGACCATCTTGCACCTGATACATTGAACTGGTCTCGCCCATGGACGATTCACCATCAGAGTAGATGACCGTCTCACCACCAGATACGGATCCTTCCTCCACTACCGCCCCATGGATGAAACCAACAAAGGCATGCTTCACGGCGTGTTAACCCGAGCAGGTCGTGCACGCTGAGCCGTTTCGATGATATCGGTGCAGATGTCCGGCTCAGGGCCTGGTTCGCCGATCTTGCCGATTAAGACGTGGATTCCGCCGAAGGGGACCCGGTACCCGTACTCAATTGAGTTGGCCTCAGGGCCCCAGCCTGTATCGTCGATGTAGAGCTTGCCGCGATGACTCTTGGTCATCCGGCCCAAAGCGTATCCCTTGATCCCTTCGAAGCTGCCCTTCAAGAACTCGAAACCACCGTGCGCTGGCCCCACGGTGGGCGCCAACTGCCGTGGACTTGACACGGCAGATGTCCTAGCGGAGGGACTTAGTCGTGGAGCCATTGCAACTAGTTAGCTTAAACGGGTTAATCGGGACAAAGGGCACAGAGAGTTTATACTGGTTCGGCCCCTTGCGGTGAAGGTAAAGGCCTACTCCAGTTTGGGGTTGCATTGCTTGGGTTTCGATTACCAGGGAGCGAATACGCTTGACCTAGTTCTCGATCTGTTCTTTCTCGTCCTTAACCCGCCATCGGGTCGTCCCTTTATATACATAGGTTGACGCCGGATGGCTTACAGAGTCCTGGCCGGCTCATATACAATTTGTCCGGCTCGGTGACTAACTAATCTTGCCTTACAATATAAGTTATTCATGTGGAGGTTCACCCCCTTGGGCCTCAAGTCTCCTCTGGGTCTTGGGCCTTCAACGGGCTTGTATCAACCGCCATCTTCATTGATAAGTCGCCAGTGGTATGACCCGGCCCCTCCTGGGCGGTTCATACCCAGTAGTTATATCCCCAACAGGTCCCCATTGTAATCTGTGTCAAATTTTGACCATAAATTTAACTAATGAAATGTTTATGCATGTCACCCAAAATTATATAACTTTTGTTGACATGCACTAACATTTTATCAGTTAAATCTTTGGTCAAAATTTAGCACAAATTACAATGGTGACTAATAAACCAGGACGGAGGTAGTAGTTTAGAAGCCCAAATAAATGAGTGAGGCGCCTTATGTTACTCTCCACGGTGACTAGTCTTATGGGAAAAGCTGGGGAAGAGATGGCTTATTTTTTAAGGCACCAAAAGAACTGGCCCTAGGAGTAGTAGCTAGGGATACTAGGAGTAGTGGCTAGGGATCGAGTGTGCGAGATGAACCGGACAAAGTAAATGCAGAGAGATGAAATGAAAAAAGACAGGGGATGTGATGGTTGCTTGTCTGTTTATTTTACCAGGCCACTTATTACTAGGAGTGGTGGGGTTTTGTGATATGACGGCTTTACTGCCGCGCCACAAGTGCGGTGAGACTCCCGTGCAGCGCCGCCCTCTACACTAGTATGACCTCGGTCGTGGTTTCTTAGTCCCCCATTGAATTTGACTGAAGATTTAACTGACAAAATGTTAAGTGCATGTCAACAAAAACTATATCGTTGGATTCGTATTTGAACATAGTTTTCAATGATATAATTTTTGGTGACATGCATGAGCATTTATCGTACTATATATAATGTTAGTTAAATTTATGGTCGTACTAATATATAGTAAGGTGCCCATGCGTTGCACGGAATAGTGAAATGCATTGACCGGGGAGTTGTTTATTTTGACAAAGTATGTGGGGGTCATCTCATGTGTAACGAGTATCGATAGGTTTCTTCGGATATTATTTCTTCTCTAGAGATCACAAACATCCGGGTGAAATAGATAAAAAGTATCTTTTGCAAACAAAAGCGTTCAACCTGCATCCAAAACTTATGAAGAAATAACACTTATTGTGCTTTGCAAGAAATGATCTTTAAGAATTAGTTTTTGAGTATCGATTTTGTTTATTTTTTCTAGACCACCATGAATGTACTCCCTCCGTCTAGGTGAATAAGTCATCTTAAGTTGTGCATCATGACCAAGAATGAGGGGAAAATGAGATAACTTAATGTTTATTTGCTAATTAATAGCATTGCATGCAATGAACTAACCATTGCATGTCGTGTTTGGTAGTCTTGAGTCATTGAAAACATGCACGCCCCACATCTCTTATTGGTTGATATGTCAAGAAATAAGAAACGAGGTGGGAGTTAATGCAGCGCGCCTAAGTGTTTTGGGATAATTTGGTTTTCGTAAGGTGACTTAGAGCAAGTACAATAAGGTACAGTCAGCAGGCTGTAAGAAGTAGAGGAGAGAGGATAGGCGAGAGAATGTAAGCGAGCTCTCATGCAAGAGCCAGCTGCAGCATGTGCTCCTAGGCCCTATGTGAGAGTGGAAAGTGGGCCATGTATTAATAAAGTAGCACATACTTATAGCTAGTTGTTATACATGTTGGCTACAGATGACATGGCACTTTCTTATAGTCAACAGTTGGCTATACTATTAAGTTTTAACCATGCTCTTATACACCTAGACGGAGGGATTAAATCAGGATGACTTGGAAGAGGGCAGAGGAGATGTAAGAAATGGTTCATCATAAGTCTTTCACCAGTACTGTAGTAAAAATTCTCAGTTAATCTTATAAATGGCAAGCGAGAACTCTAATGGAGCAAAAGCATACATGGAAGATTCTAGACTAAACCATAAATGGATACACTTTTATTGAAGCGTGATACTCTAAGAGAGTGCATGGAAGGTTATATACTATATAAATAAGAATTCTCCACATGCTTAGACAGCGGATTACATTGAGCGAAGACTAATGATCAACATTTAACTTGGTAATGCATATGTATAGGTGAAGATCCTTGGAGTCCCCGTGCACCATATTGGGGTGAAAATCATACCATGGGTCTTCCATGTCCACTTCGCCGGGAACGGAGCAGCTCGGCACAGTCCCAATCAGCATCATGGAGCTGGGGTGGGCGCCCACGTACCTCTGAGGGGCAGTAACAGTGAGCACACACCCGTACACCGGCCTCGTGTTAGCGTCAGCGGCGTTGCCCTTGACGCACACTACAGAGACGGGCTAGTGGCCTGCGTGGGCCTTGCCGGTGCCCACGACCAAGAGGAAGACACTGTCGTCCTCCTCCGCGACTGGCAGGCGGCGGTGATCCTCTAGCGACTCCGGCATGGCGAACGGGTAGCACGTCTTGTACTTGATGCTCACCGCCGCGGGCCAGTAGTGTTCGAAGGACGGTGCCATGAGGTGATGCATGAGGCTCACCGGCGAGCCCTCAAATGGCGGCGTGCACTCATACCAGTAGCAGGGCGCGTGCGTGCATCTAGAACTATGCTCGGCCAGCGAGTGCTGGTCGAGGTACCTCTCGCAGCCGAAACTCTTGTAGATGCAGGGCACCTTGGAGGCATCGACCAGGCCATCCATGAAACGGGAGTGGCTGTAGGGGACGTTGCGCCAGGTGAATAGATGAGCAAGTTACTATGAGATTTAATCTGAATAAGCACAAAATAAATCATGACAGCTATAACAGAGATTAAACTAATCATGTGGACTAGCATAGTAGATGAACAGATTGAATCTAGGACACAGACTAGAAACATGAATTCTACCATGTTTTCGAACAGGATGGACAGAAACACATATGGTGCAACGGGAGCAGCACCGTTGGCGTTGAGATTGTCACCCATATCATTGAGGAAGAGGTTGCCGAGGCCGGGGAAGAAGTCGTCGTCGGTGAAGTCGTCGCTGCCAGCAGTGCGCGAGTGCGCTACCCAAATTCCAACAGCGCCTGCCGAATGTTGTGCAGGAGGGAGTGGATGTAGGGGACGTTGCGGCCGCCGAATGGAGCGCAGGAGTAGCACACGAAGCAGTAGATGGTGCTCCTCCCTAGTCTCTATCTCTACTCTTATCTCTATCTCTACTCTTATAAAAAACCGAGTTGGTGATGATGGTGTGCCTGCCATCTTGTAATATAGACCGTCCGATCTATATCTGACGGATAGAAAGCAAACTATGACAATTCTACAAAAGATACCCGCACCTCTCTCCACATTTACAGATAAGGCCTTTCCTCGTTCATCCTTATCTCCCACAACCTCATTGCTGAGCAATTAAAAAAGGAAGTCTCTAGAACAATCTAGCATGGTGGCCGCTGCCGGCGCCGTCCATCCCCATGCCTCCGCCCAGTCGAACCACCAGTCACCACCACGCCCCACTCCTCCTCACCTTATCTCTCATCTTTCTTGAGATATCATTTTTTGATGAAATTCTCGAGATACCATTTTTCTGATAAAATTCTCGAGATATCATTAGTTTTTACACATGGGATTACACCTGCATGGGTCAATCACAACAGGTGTTTTGTAAAAAAATGCATCTTGATGTTCTGTGCAATGCACGAGCATCTTGCTAGTTTTTTGCATATAATTCCAAACACCACGTAGACACGGTCTTTGACCATTTTACAACTATGTTAGTATCATTGTTAGTGGTCAGCCAGTGCAAGTTATAGCCCCTGGTGTTTTAACCTTTTTTTAGTAATGATATCTCGCGATTGTTCACCATGAGCTCGATCCTAGCGAATCCCACGTAACCGTCAGATTTCCATCCGACGGTGGCCTGTTTTTAAGCCATAGTATTTAACAAAACCACCACCCTTACACACGTACTGTAACTGTGTCGCGGGCGTTTGCAACTGCCATGTCTCCCAGCGAGCGTTTTTTGGGGATTGGAGTTAGCACCGATGGCGGTTCGTAGTCACTCCACGCTCGGGCATTGAAGTTTGTAACTATTTTAGATTAGAATATACTACTCCTCCGGTGCTAGTAGTAGAGCAGAGTCCTACTCCACTACTCTATGTGCAAACTAGGGCATAGTAGTAGGTACTGTAGGGAGTATTGGTACTGTGATCACTCAAGCAAGTTGACTGGCATCGATATGACCCTATGTTGCCGGTATGTGTCTCGTAAGTCAAGCGGCGTGCTATAGTCATCATCACATGTCCACTTCCCGCAGCACATATTCGCTTCTCCATCTTTGTACGCACATAATCATAAATCTTCCATCCCCTAACGCGCCTCCCTCCTCTTCCGAAGCCGAAGCACTAACAATGGCAGAACCGAGCAGCGTCCGCCGAAAGAGTGGCTGGAATTCGCTCCCCACAAAGGTAATCAAGCTCATTGTTTCGCGTGTTGACAATCTCAGTACCATGCCGCTCGCTGCGTGCTCGTCGGGGCTGTACCGTTACTCAAAGCCCTCGGGGCGGAGATTTGCCAGCTCCTTGCTTGCTGATGCCGCCTGATCTTCAGAAATGGCGTGTCACGCAACATAATGATCGTAGGGTGGTGAGCATCAACCCCCTTAACTGTGATCCGATCCCCATCACCCTCAACTACATTAACGGTATGTACTGGGTTGGCATGAACACGTCTTGGATGGTACTCGTCGACGGTCGCGGCAGCTGGATGCTCGTGGAGGTCTACACCCGGCGATTGATCCCCCTTCCTTCGATTAACACTGCACTGCTTTGGCACCGCGGCCCAGAATACTCGGATTCTTACAATAGCCAACATGATAGCAAGTTGGATTTGCTCAAGGTTGTAATCTGCCAAGTGCCCACAAGATCTACGAATTATAAAGACTTCAGGCTAATTGTGTTCTTCAACCGCAGGCTCTCCTATCTGACTTGTGACTGCGGTAAGTGGATAAATCTGCACGTCCATCGCAGGATCATACATCCTCCATGGTTCTCTGATGCCATTGAACACAAGGGCTTCATTTACGCTGTCGACTCCTTCTATGGTTGGACGTATTGCTGGCCTACTCCAGTCATCGCTACAAACGGCTGTTACAGAACTATGTTACTTTCCTATGATGTCATGATGGCTTGCTTATATTACTGTCAACATTTACTAAAAAATATTCATGCTCATAACATGTTGTTCTTAAGATTGACTACAGTAAGAGCCCGTATTTATTTGACTCCAACTTGATATGATGTTGTAGGCCGCCTGGTGTCCCTACCCTTCCTAATCCCAGAACCTTTCAAAGAAAAGTGGCATGGCGGTTGCATGTGGTTCCTGGCTCGATCAGACGACGGTGAACAATTGATGATCGTTCACACGTACCGAACGTGTTGTTTCGTAGAATACAATCACAGTCACTGCAAGGTCTTTGAGCAGGATCCCAGCTTCTCTGGGCCTTCAGGATTTTTTTTACTCGAGGCTAGTAAGTAGCCTTGGTACACGCTCTCTATTTCTCGGACTGAATTATCCGATTAACCAGGAGATAACCGACGGCAAGGATCATGATGGCAGCGCAGTTTCGTTCATCAGGCAAAACTGTGTGTACACAACATACCATGCGTCTCTGCATGCACCATACCCTGATATGTGCCGCCACGCTCTGCAGCCCAAAGTAGGAGAGAGGGTCGCAAGTATCAGACTTGACCTGCTGGCTGGAGTTTCCCCCGTCAGGCACCCATCTGGTTCAAGCCATCAGCCAATCTCCACGGCTTAATAAATAGTAACGTATAACTGAGCCAGTTAGTTAGATGCGTACACTTGGTGTAGAGGATCTTTATTTAGTTTGATGCATACACTTGTTCTTTTTTGGTAGCCCTTTTGTAATGATGGCTGATGTTTGGTTTGGAAGAGAGATCTGCATCTTTACTCTTCTAGCATGCTTACTGCTTCTGTTGCACCCCCAGCCCTGGTTGCTGCTTGATGTCTACTACGCAACCTTCTTCTGGTAGACGTTGTTGGGCCTCCAAGTGCAGAGGTTTGTAGGACAATAGCAAATTTCCCTCAAGTGGATGACCTAAGGTTTATCAATCCGTGGGAGGCGTAGGATGAAGGTGGTCTCTCTCAAGCAACCCTGCCACCAAATAACAAAGAGTCTCTTGTGTCCCCAACACACCCAATACAATGGTAAATTGTATAGGTGCACTTGTTCGGGGAAGAGATGGTGATACAAGCGTAATATGGATGGTAGATATAGGTTTTTGTAATCTGAAAATATAAAAACAGCAAGGTAGCAAGCGATAAAATTGAGCGAAAATGGTATTGCAATGCTTGGAAACAAGGCCTAGGGTTCATACTTTCACTGGTGCAAGTTCTCTCAACAATGACAACATAATTGGATCATATAACAATCCCTCAACGTGCGACAAAAGGCACTCTAAAGTTCCTATAGCGGAGAGCATAAGATGAAATTGCTTGTAGGGTATGAAACCACCTCAAAGTTATTCTTCCGGATCGATCTATTGGGCTATTCCTATAAGTGTCACAAACAACCCTAGAGTTCGTACTAAAATAACACCACATGACACACATCAACCAAACCCTAATGTCACCTAGATACTCCAATGTCACCACAAGTATCCGTGGGTCAATTATACGATATGCATCAAACAACTTCAGATTCATAATGTTCAATCCAACACAAAGAACCTCAAAGAGTGCCCCAAGATTTCTATCGAAGAAACAAGGACGAAAACGTGCATCAACCCCTATGCATAGATTACCCCAATGTCACCTCGGGAATCCGCGAGTTGAGTGCCAAAACATACATCAAGTGAATCAATAAAACACCCCATTGTCACCACGGGTATCCCACGCAAGACATACATCAAGTGTTCTCAAATCCATAATAGTATTCAATCCGATAATAGTGAAACCTCAAAGGTAAAACTCAATTCATCACAAGAAGGTAGAGGGGGAGAAACACCATATGATACAACTATAGTAGCAAACCTCACGATACATCAAGATCATGCCAAATCAAGAACACGAGAGAGAGAGAGAGATCAAACACATAGCTACCGGTACATACCCTCAGCCCCGAGGGTTAACTACTCCCTCCTCGTCGTGGAGAGGGCCGGGATGATGAAGATGGCCACCGATGATGATTCCCCCCTCCGGCAGGGTGCCGGAACAGGGTCCCGATTGGTTTTTGGTGGATACAGAGGCTTGCGGCGGCGGAACTCCCGATCTATGTTCTATTATGGAGGTTTGGGGATATATAAGAGGTGTTGGCGTCGAGAACAAGTCAGGGGAGTCCACGAGGGGCCCACAAGGTCGGAGGGCGCGCCCGGGGGGTAGGGCATGCCCTCCACCCTTGTGGAGGCCTCGTGGCTCTTCTGGCCCAACTATTTTGCTTCAGGGGCTTCTTCTGGTCCAAAAACAATGTTCGTGAAGTTTCAGGTCAATTGGACTCCGTTTGATATTCCTTTCCAACGAAACTCAAAAACAAGGAAAACAGAAACTGACACTGGGCTCTAGGTTAATAGGTTAGTCCCAAAATTCATATAAAATAGCATATAAATGCATATAAAAATCCAAGATAGATAATATAATAGCATGGAAAAATAAAAAAAAATAGATACGTTGGAGACGTATCAAGCATCCCCAAGCTTAATTCCTGCTCGTCCTCGAGTAGGTAAATGATAAAAACTGGATTTTTGATGTGGAATGCTACCTAACATATTTATCAGTGTAATCTTCTCTATTATGGCAAGAATATTCAGATCCATAAGATTCGAAATGAAAGTTTAATATTGACATAAAAACAATAATACTTCAAGCATACTAACAAGGCAATTATGTCTTCTCGAAATAACATGGCCAAAGAAAGCTTATCCCTACAAAATCATATAGTTTGGCTATGCTGCATCTTCATCACACAAAATATTCAAATCATGCACAATCCCGATGACAAGCCAAGCAATTTTTTCATACTTCCGATGTTCTCAATCCTTTTCAACTTTCACGCAATACATGAGCGTGAGCCATGGACATAACACTATAGGTGGAATAGAAGGTGGTAGTGGAGAAGACAAAAAGAAGGAGATAGTCTCACATCAACTAGGCGTATCAACGGGCTATGGAGATGCCCATCAATAGATATAAATGTGAGTGAGTAGGGATTGCCACGCAACGGATGCACTAGAGCTATAAGTGTATGAAATCTCAAAAAGAAAACTTAGTGGGTGTGCATCCAACTTGCTTGCTCATGAAGACCTAGGGAAATTTGAGGAAGCCCATCGTTGGAATATACAAGCCAAGTTCTATAATGAAATATTCCCACTAGTATATGAAATTGACAACATAGGAGACTCTTTATCATGAAGATCATGGTGCTACTTTGAGGCACAGGTGTGGTAAAAGGATACTAGCATTGCCCCCTCTCTCTTTTTCCCTCATTTTTTTGCCTTCTCTTTTTTTATTTGGCCTTTCCTCTTTTTTTATTTCCTCACGTGGGATAATGCTCTAATAATGAAGATCATCACACTTTTATTTACTTACAACTCAAGAATTACAACTCGATACTAGAACAAAATATGACTCTATATGAATGCCTCCGGTGGTGTACCGGGATGTGCAATGACCCAAGAGTGACATGTATGAAAAATGATGAATGGTGGCTTTGCCACAAATACGATGTCAACTACATGATCATGCAAAGCAATATGACAATGATGGTATGTGTCATAATAAACGGAACGGTGGAAGTTGCATGGCAATATATCTCGGAATGGCTATGGAAATGCCATAATAGGTAGGTATGGTGGCTGTTTTGAGGAAGGTATATGGTGGGTTTATGGTACCGACGAAAGTTTTGCGGCACAAGAGAGGCTAGCAATGGTGGAAGGGTGAGAGTGCGTATAATCCATGGACTCACACTACTGCAGGATGCTGCTAACGCGACACTACAATCAGAGACCCTTTCACGAAACTATGTGCGATGCATTAATCGCAAATGGGGATGTAAAAAAACCATTAAAAAAGGTGCAAAACATTTGCGATGGCGGAGCCATCAAACACGGTTCAGATTTTAGTTGCGTGTGCGATGCAGGGCACATAGTTAATCCATTTGAACTGTTGGCGATGAGGCAGAACAACAGAAACGGGTAGCCATATCAATGTGTGTGCGATATATGGCATACAGTTCGCTTCGATGAACTGTTTGCTATTAGGGAGTGCAACCGAAATGGTTAGCCAGATCAAGGTGTGTGATATACGGCATATGGTTCACTCGGCTGAACTGTACTCGATTAGGGAAGACAACAGAAACGGTTCAACTTAACAAGACGTGTGTGATACGTGGCAAACAGCCGACTCGGATGAACGGAGCGCGCCGTGTTCCGCCTCAATGGCGAGCAAAACGCTCGGACGGACGCGAGCAGAGCGTGTTGCGGACGCCTCAACAACGAGCAACCACGTGGTCAACCTTCTGCCATCAATAAATTTTGACCTTGTTTCTCGTCACATTGCAGATTACAACGCAATAAGTAATTGCAAATCTGTTCACACCTATCAAACTAATATGTGTTCATACTTAGCACCAGGCTATAAAAACTACCCACTCGAAAATTACTTCACAGTTCCTATCCTCATCACCCACAAAACTGGTCTTTCCTGTCAAGTCATTCCGCCATGACCGGTAGGAGGAGTTTAGGGTGGACATATAACCAGGCAGCAAAGACCAAGGCCGCGGAAGCACTAGAGAGGTCCCGCCGCGAAGCCGCAGCCGCAGTAGAGATGTCCCGGCGCGCCGCGGAGCCCTCGAACGAGCTCCCACGGGCATGCGAGGGCTCTCACAAGCGCATTCGCAGTGTCGTCCATCGCGACAAGCTGGCATTCTTGAAGTCCTTCGCCGGCGATGACGACATTCTTGCTGGCGTCACTACGCAGCAGGAGTTGGTCGACGGCTTGATGAAGCTGCTCAAGATCAGCAATGCCTCGGTTTACAAGGCGACCAGCCTCGTCCAGCAACTCATGGGTGACAATGCGAAGCTCCTCAAGGCGCTCGCCGAGAAGGAGGAGGAGGCCGTCAGCTGGAAGATGCTGCATGAGTAGAGCAGTGCCTCGGGGATGACGCTGACAGCGGTCGTCGAGGAACTGATGGGTGACTTGAGGAAGCTCCGGATCGAGCGCGAGAAGGAGGTGGAGGAATCCGTGGCTGCTTTCAAGCAAAGTCATGAGGAATTGAAGAAGGAGCTGGAGGATGTCGTCGTCCGGCGATCCATCGACGGGTAGAGACAATAGCGACCCAGATCGTTGTCTGCAATTTCCTTCTTCTCTTGACCCCGTGTCTTCCGGGCTTTGCCACATGTGGCATTTTAAATTATCCGTAATATGTAAGACAATTATTATCTGCGCCATTGTAAATTTGTCGTCGTATTATCCGTTGCCATTTTATTTGTGGTCGTATTATCCGTTGCCCTATGTGGCAATTTAAATTAGGGCGCAATACGAGTTGAAAACACGAACAAAGCAAATGCTGCCATGGGATCACAAGCAAACACCCTCCATCCAGGTGCTTTAATTAACCCATTAATGGAGAAGTTGTGAGCGAGGCGGGCGGCGACTGGTGCATGGAGGTCAAAGAGCTCGCTTCCCGGTGAGCATGGGCGGCCTTGCTGCTCGCACGTGTCCCGTCGAGCCTGCGAGGTGGACAGGATGCATGCGTCCAGTCGAGCCTGTGCGGCGGACTGCTCGCACGCGTCCCATCGAGCCTGCACGGCGGACTTCTCGCGCTCGTCCCATTGAAGAATGATTGACTTGACCTGTCCCGGCGATTATATTAACCTTTTTTAGGTTGCATGCAGGATATAGGGGGCAGGGTGTTCTTCTCGAGCATGTCTCCCTTGTGTGGCTTATAGACGCGACACATATCTGTGGGCTCCCCGAGGTATATATACTATCCTTCACCGACAATTAGGGGGGCCCACACAATCTATCCCTTTGACCCAACAACGAGAAGGGTTTGACCATGATGGTTTCCTATTGATACTAGTAAGGTACATGTGCATTGCACGCATGAGATTTGGTAACCAAATTATGAATAAATACCACACTATAGCATGTAAGCTTTGAGTCATACATGCATGATGTAGATGTTCGTTTAATTCTTATAGTTCATCTCATCCAAAATCAATTAGTTTTATAAAAAAATCTATTTTAAGATTCATGGAATTGTGCATTTAAAACATAAAGTAAAAACAAAAAGTGACAATTCATTTAGAAGAAAAAAAGTTTGGGCAATTAAGATATGGAAGATTCTAGATAACAAAGGAGAAGTGTTTGTGTTTTGAGGTTTGTGCATTATGCTTAAGTTCAACCATGGAGTCTTCTAGATTGTACATGTGGCAGAATCTGGTGGAATGTAGATGATATCCAACGGCTAGTAGTGCTCGGATTTGCCATCTCTGTATCGTCGGATTGGCTTCATCCAACGACCAACTTTCAAAGTTATTCGCACACTATATAGGGGTATAGATATAGATATAGATGTGTCTCATGCTAGACCAAATAAAGTTTGAGCGCATGCGTGGGATGACCACCCCCCCCCCATCGCCGCCTCGAAGTTGGGAAACCGACATCGTACGTATTGAACTAGGCTTGGAGTCGAGTACGGTGTTCGGTTTGTAATGTAGTTGGCGGCCCATCGAAGTTGTGCATTCGTGATTTAAACACGTCACACACCACCATACCCATACATATTTTCGGGCCGCATGCAGTGTATACGGGGTCTTCTGATCGACCACGTCTCCCTTGTGTGGTTTTTGTGACGACACGCATCTCTGTGTGCTCCTCGAGTGTATATATATCATCCCTTCGACCGATAATGAGGGGTATGTGTTGGCCATCAATGGACTCCTCCTAGTTCGTGTTAGGGCCAGTCACCATCACATGTCGCTCAACCAAATCTCGAGGTCATGCGTTGTCAGGATTCCCTCCCACATGCTTGGATTGCTGGGTTTGACCTACATCATACCCTGCGTATCTTGTCCTTAACTACCTTGAATTCATGGTTGTTGTCTGTATCGAGCGGTAGGCACCACGTCTAAATTCTACATTATTCTATATTGAAAACACACATCACCCTTCCCAACGTACATCATTTTGGGCCGCATGCAAGAGGTGCTGGTTTTGTGGTCCCTCTCGTGCGATTTTTATGATGGTTGAATCTATTGGCCCAAGCGGTTTATCGACAACAACAGCTGTCGTTTGACCAAACGATAGATTCATTGGTAGGTCATGGCGACATGCATGTATGACCAAAGTATCGATCATTATGTGTATCCACCCCGCTGACACGAAGCGGGAGGTGGTGGGCCAAGCATCCTAGCTATATATCCAAGGGTGCTTTTGGGTTTGCGAGGCAGGTGCCACCAAAGTTATGCATTGTGTATTTAAAGTTTTAAACTTCCCCAATATTTCTACATATATTTGGCCACTTCCAGGTGGTTCTTGACTTCTAGCCCCTCTCATCGATCTTCGACGGCGCACCCAACCGTGGGCCCACGCGGTCAAAGTTGTGCATTGGAATTTTGAACATCACAGACCACCCTTTTCACTCATATATGTTTGGGCGACATGCTGGTGTGGCTGTCTTCTGACCCTCTCTAACGTTTTTTCGCTGCAAAGACTCTGATGACGCTCAACAGACACGGGTATAATATCTTAACCGAGTGCGATACAAGTGCGATGTGAATCACCACGCCTGCGCAAGCGCAAGCAAAGATGGAGGTACTGGCTCAACCGTGTGCGATGCAAGTGCGCTGTAAAATCACCACGACTGCGCAAGCGGGAGCAAAGGGTGGAGGTACTAGCTTAACCGTGTGTGATGCAAGTGCGCTGTAAAATCACCACCTGTGCAAGCTAAAGGCGGGCAAGTTTATTTGGAAATTAGGACGAACCGTGTGCGATAGACCAGCTAGCTAGAAATATAAAACAAACTACCCGCCTTGAGCGTTGCAAAAATCGGCGGTCCCACCACTTTTCCTTATTATCATACACGCATGTTGTTATTGGACCGTGCGCGATCTTGGGCCCGCCCCGCATCAATTCCTTTACCCAAATTTTAGTAGCCTCGTACTTCAGCTGTCGCCCACACTCCTCCAGCACCGACATTATAGTAAAATTGCAGTAGCCGAGGCATTTGAACCGTCGCCCTACCTCGTCCACCACCATCTCCACCCACCATTACTAAAAAAATTAGTAGCCGCGGCGTATCCTCAAACAACCCCCCTCTCCACAGTCCCCACCTGCCCCCCTCCCCCACTCGAACCCTAGCTTGCGGCCGCCGCCGCCGCCGGCGCTGCCGCCAATCCCTGCCAGTCTGCCCGTTCCTCCTAGCTTAAATAATAAAGTTTAGGTTACCCAGAGATTCCCATACCGTCGCCCCACTCCCCTGAGTTTTTAGATGAGGCCTGCGGTGTCCCTCCACGCCAGATCCACATCCCCTGCTCCAGAATGTCGCAGCCTAAGCTCGACCACGTATCCCGGGGAGCCGGACGAGCGTTCGGCCAAGAGGAGGCTTATCATGACCTCTCCGGCGGACGTTGGCGAGGTGGCCACCGTTCGCCCTGACTTGTCGGTCTCGGAGCAACATGTCGCCACGGAAGCCGACGAAGACGTTGACTACGTTGCCATGTTGAAGGCTTCATGTCAGCGGGCTAGCGTATTACTGTATCTCGGGAAAGCTGGCTACGACATCAAGCTCGTCCATAGCAATCGCTTCACGCGGGCCATGTCACAGGTTAAGTGGTCCATCCCCAACCCCTCTGGTTCAACCGTCATCGATCTCTTCGACGGCCCTGCCGCTGATCTCCTCCGCCATGCGGTCAATGATTTGCGATCTTTATATGCCATCGAGCCCATTTTGTCATTTCTGAAGGACACGTTCTATGGCGGCGGCTTGGGATCCTCAATTGCCAAGTTAGATCTCCTCGACCACGACCACAAGGAGGACACCCACGAAGGTTATTCCAAGGTGAAATAGCCCATCAATGACATCAGAGAGCGCACCATGGGTCTGTGCTCTTCCAACTGGAAGGATCCCGTCCATGAAATGTGAGGCAACATTCTATCAGCAAACTTACCTTTTCTAGCTTTCCAACCCGTACCCTTTGTTGTAGTAGCATTTGCCGTGTGGTGCTTTAACTGTGCCGTGTTTAATTATTTCAGTTATGCAAAAATGTATTGTTCTATAGGCCTATGTGATGTTTAAGTATGAATTGTCCACTTCATTTTCACGAATGGTTATATTTGGTTGTTTATAGTGAGTAGATGCCTTGTTTATCTGTATTTGGTTGTTAGGTTGGTTGGAGTGAGCATTTTTTCAGTTATCGAGCAGATGCCTTGTTTATATGTATTTGGTTCTTAGTTTGGTTGAAGTGATCATTTGTCCAGTTATCAAGCAGAAGCCTTGTTTATCCGTATTTGGTTGTTAGGTTGCTTTTTTAGCATTTGTCCAGTTATCAAGCAGATGCCTTGTTTGACTGTATCTGCTTGTTAGGTTGGTTGCAGTGAGCATTTGTCTAGTTTTCAAGCATATGCCATGTTTATTTGTATTTGCTTGTTAGGTTCGTTGCAGTGAGACTCTGTCCAGTTTTCAATGGCTATATTTGGTTGTTATACTGGTCATTTATGCCTTGTTTATTTCAGTCATTCACAATGTGTTATTCATTATGTGCAAGTCGGAACTGTGACGCTCGACTACATCAATACCAGTTTGAACGGCTATATTTGGTTCCAGTTATTCCTGGTGTAGTTAACACATGCCCTTTATTTCAGTTTTACACATTTATCCAGTGTGATGTTTAAGCATTACCTACGTTCTATTCATTTTCAACAATACCATTTTGAATTGCAATATTTGATGGTTGTTAAGCCTGTTGTCGGTAACATTGCCTTCCATTTTATATCTGCTTTAACAGCATGCTGAAACCAACACATTCAAGCTATCATTTCGAGATGAAGTTGTTTACCTTTGCTATATTTGTTTTATGTTAAGGTTGTTGTACTTATCATGCCTTTCCACTACTTATGCAGGACAACAACGGGAGTGGCCACCATTTTCCGCCAAGGTTAGCTTGATCCCTCGGCTTGTACTCCCCTGTCGTTCCATAATGTAGTGCATATAGATCCAGGCCTGGACACTTGTTAGCTTCTAATATTGACTTGTTGCTTGTAGGTACACATGCCCTTGGCAAGGATCCACGCATCTACCCTTTTTGCGTATGGGGCAATGAGATATTCATGAACAAGCATCAAGTGAGGAAACTGATAAGTATTATTAGCAAAAAGATACGAATGGTGGCAAGCAAATTATTTGTTTATGCTCTATCCAACACAACAGCGAGCTGTAGGATGGTAACTACAAACTCTACAGCCTTCTCTTTTTACTGCCCATAATGAGTTGTTAGACAACAATGTCTGAATCTTTTTCGTTCGCAGTGGTTCTCGAAGCAGTTCACTCAAGATTACCTCGCAAAGTACATGATTGGTGGACACGCAATGAAGGTTAAAGTATTTCATCCAGACTACAATGAGCATCGAGAAGTCATAATGAAGACAGTGAAGGATGGACGGGCAGCCATCACAAGGGGTTGACCTAGAGTCGTGCGCGCATTACGCATGGAGGAGGGCACAATATGGGCATTACGCTTCACCTTCTCCAGCAACCAGAATGTCTTTCGCCTCTCTCTTCACAATCTTTGGTACAACCGTGGTTCATCATTCTTTACTTGGTGCTCCTGTAGTTCTTTAGTATATGTACTTGTAATAAACATGGTTGGATATGAAAATAAACATGGTTGGATATGAAATAAGTGGTTGCCTACTTTCAAATTCAAAACATGTGATTTTTAAATTAGGGATTAATTAGAGATTACACTGCAAATGGTTTGAAAAAATGAAACGTCTGCGATAGACGTGGAGATCAGAAACGCTTCTAGGATCCACTACGTGTGCGATCAATCTCCACTGCACACGCGACATCCTCTTGAAAACTGTTTGCGTTAGGCCACCTTGCGCAAACGTTTACCACATAAAAACTGTGTGTGATGGACAGCCTTTGCCACACAGTTCCTTCTACGCACCGTGTGTGATGCATTCAATAACGCAAACGATAAAATTGTTAATATCATGTGCAATGGCAACGCTATCACAAATGATTTAACAGGGAAAATTGTTTGTGATGTACCTGTGAACGGAAACGTTTTCATTGGAGCGACTGTGTGGGATGTACATACGAACGGAAATGTTTAGCGGGGATTGACTGTGTGGGATGTACTTGCGATCGAAAACAATTTCGCTTGTATAATTGTATTTTTTAGCTCTACTGTACGTATTTCCGTATTTGAGCGCTCGTCGGTCGCACACGACCTCATTTTGCCGAGCGTGTGTGCCAGGAGGGCATATCCCCGACGGTTTATGGGTCGTCTGGGAAGGACCCCCCTATCGCCTTCACTCACTTTGCGACGGTTCCGAACGCCGTCACGGAAAGGGGTTAAAAACCGTTTGTATAGCACCGACGCGTACCAGTGTCAGCATTAGTCATAAAGAACTCATATACTTATTGCAAAAATCTATTAGTATTGAAACAAAGTACTACGCGGATGCTCCTAGGGGGATAGATTGGTAGGAAAAGACCATCGCTCGTCCCCGACCGCCACTCATAAGGAAGACAATCAAAAAAATATCTCATGCTGCAACCTCGTTACATAACGGTTCACCATACGTGCACACTACGGGACTCACAAACCTTAACACAAGTATTTCTCAAATCCACAATTACTCACTAGCATGACTCTAATATCACCATCTTCATATCTCAAAACAATCATAAGGAATCAAACTTCTCATAGTATTCAATGCACTTTATATGAAAGTTTTTATTATATCCCTCTTGGATGCCTATCATATTAGGACTAAATTCATAACCAAAGCAAATTACCATGATGTTTAGAGACTCTCAAAATGATATAAGTGAAGCATGAGAGTTCAACAATTTCTACAAAATAAAACTACCATTGTGCTCTAAATAGATATAAGTGGAGCACTAGAGCAAATGACAAACTACTCCAAAAGATATAAGTGAAGATCAATGAGTAGTCGAATAATTATGTAACTATGTGAAGACTCCTTCTCATAAATAAAATTTCAGATCTTAAGTACTTTATTCAAACAGCAAGCAAAACAAAATAAAATGGCATTGCAAGGATAGCACATATCATGTGAAGGAGCAAAAACTTAGGCTCAACCAAAACTGACCGATAGTTGTTGAAGAAGAAAGGTGGGATGCCAAGCAGGGCATCCCCAAGCTTAGATGCTTGAGAATTCTTGGAATATTAATTAGGGATGCCTTGGGCATCCCCAAGCTTGAGCTTTTGTGTCTCCTTAATTCCTTTCATATCGCGGTTTCCCTAAATCTTAAGAACTTCATCCACACAAAACTCAACAAGAACTCGTTAGATAAGTTAGTGTAAATCAACACATAAACCATATAATTCTTTACTATAGAAAATCACTAAAATTATTATTTGACATTGCATACTAAATTCCTCAGCATATTTAATAGCCCTATCCTCAAATAAAATCATTAAACAAGCAAACATATGCAAACATAACGGCAATCTGTCTAAACAGAACAGTCTATAAAGAATGCAAGAGGAATCATACTTCCCTAACTCCAAAAATTCTGAAAAATTACCACACTGTAGATAATTTGTTGTTACTCATTCTGTAAAAATTTCAAGATTTTATCATGTTCTGACTATTCACAAATATTCAAACAATGATAGAAAACTTTCTGTTTTTAAAACAACGACATATAGACTTGCAAAATAAGCATGGTAAAGGCTATACTTGACCTTTTTATTGAAATAAAATATGCAAAACATTACTCTAAATAACAGCAAGAAAATACTAATAAAAGAAAATGGCGCTCCAAGCAAAACACATATCATGTGGTGAATAAAAATATAGCTCCAAGTAAGGTTACCGATGAACGAAGACGAAAGAGGGGATGCCATCTGGGGCATCACCAAGCTCAGGCTCTTGGTTGTCCTTGAATAATACCTTGGGGTGCCTTGGGCATCCCCAAGCTTAGGCGCTTGCCACTCTTTATTCCATAGTCCATCAAAACTTTACCCAAAACTTGAAAACTTCACAACACAAAACTCAACAGAAAATCTCATAAGCTCCGTTAGTATAAGAAAATAAATCGCCACTTTGGTACTATTGTGAACTCATTCTTTATTTATATTGGTGTAATATCTACTGTATTCCAACTTCTCTATGGTTCATACCCTCCGGTACTACTCATAGTTTCATCAAAATAAGCAAACAACACGCGAAAAACAGAATCTGTCAAAAACAGAATAGTCTATAGCAATCTGGATATTTCGAATACTTCTGTAACTCCAAAAATCCTGAGAAATTAGTAAGTCCTAGGCAATTTGTATATTAATCTTCTGCAAAAAGAATGATTATTTTATCACGCTTTTGTTAAAAATGAGTATTGTTTTCCTGAGTGCAAAAGTTTCTGTTTTTCAGCAAGATCAAATCAACTATCACCATAGACCATCCCAAAGGTCTTACTTGCAACTTTATTGAAACAAAAACTATAAAGCATGATTAATACAGTATCATAATCGTGTGAACACACCAAAATAGTAGTTATAAATGTTGGGTTGTGTCCCAACAAGCGCTTTTCTTTAATGTCTTTCTTGCTAGGCATGATGATTTCAATGATGCTCACACAAAAGATAAGAATTCAAATATAATGAGAGCATCATGAAGCATATGAAAAGAACATTTAAGTCTAACCCACTTCCTGTGCATAGGGATTTTGTGAGCAAACAACTTATGGGAACAAGAATCAACTTGCATAGGAAGGCAAAACAAGTGCAACTTCAAAAATTTCAACACATAGAGAGGAAACTTGATATTATTGCAATTTGTAAGAGCACATGTTCCTCTCTCATAATAATTTTCAGTAGCATCATGAATGAATTCGACAATATAACCATCACATAAAGCATTCTTTTCATGATTCATAAGCATAGAAATTCTATTACTCTCCACATAAGCAAATTTATTCTCATGAATGGTAGTGGGAGAAAACTCAACAAAATAACTATCATGCGAGGCATAATCCAATTGAAATTTAAAATCATGATGACAAGTTTCATGGTTATAATTATTCTTTATAGCATACATGTCATCACAATAATCATCATATATAGCAACTTTGCTCCCATAATCAATTGGAACCTCTTCCGAAATAGTGGAATCATTACTAAATAAAGTCATGACCTCTTCAAACCCACTTTCATAAATATTATAAGATTCAACACCCTCCAAAATAGTGGGATCAATACTACCTAGAGTTGACACTCTTCCAAACCCACTTTCATCAATATAATCATCATAAATAGGAGGCATGCTATCATCATAATAACTTTTCTCATCAAAACTTGGGGGACAAAAAATATCATCTTCATCAAACATAGCATCCCCAAGCTTGTGGCTTTGCATATCATTAGCATCATGGATATTCAAGGAATTCATACTAACAACATTGCAATCATGCTCATCATTCAAAAATTTAGTGCCAAACATTCTAATGCATTCTTCTTCTAACACTTTGGCACAATTATCGGAATCCTTATTTTCACGTAAGACATTGAAAAGATGAAGCATATGAGGCAACCTCAATTCCTTTTTTGTAGTTTTATTTTATAGACTAAACTAGTGCTAAAACAAGAAACTAAAAGATTCGATTGCAAGATCTAAAGATATACCTTCAAGAATTAACCTCCCCGGCAACGGCACCAGAAAAGAGCTTGATGTCTACTACGCAACCTTCTTCTTGTAGACGTTGTTGGGCCTCCAAGTGCAGAGGTTTGTAGGACAGTAGCAAATTTCCGTCAAGTGGATGACCTAAGGTTTATCAATATGTGGGAGGCGTAGGATGAAGGTGGTCTCTCTCAAGCAACCCTGCAACCAAATAACAAAGAGTCTCTTGTGTCCCCAACACACCCAATACAATGGTAAATTGTATAGGTGCACTAGTTCGGCGAAGAGATGGTGATACAAGTGTAATATGGATGGTAGATATAGGTTTTTGTAATCTGAAAATATAAAAACACCAAGGTAGCAAGCGATAAAAGTGAGCGAAAACGGTATTGCAATGCTTGGAAACAAGGCCTAGGGTTCATGCTTTCACTAGTGCAAGTTCTCTCAACAATGATAACATAATTGGATCATATAACAACCCCTCAACGTGCGACAAAAGTCACTCCAAAGTTCCTATAGCGGAGAACATAAGATGAAATTGCTCGTAGGGTACGAAACCACCTCAAAGTTATTCTTTCTGATCGATCTATTTGGATATTCCTGTAAGTGTCACAAACAGACCTAGAGTTCGTACTAAAATAACACCACATGACACACATCAACCAAACCCTAATGTCACCTAGATACTCCAATGTCACCACAAGTATCCATTGGTCAATTATACGATATGCATCAAACAACTTCAGATTCATTATATTCAATCCAACACAAAGAATCTCAAAGAGTGCCCCAAGATTTCTACCGGAGAAACAAGGACGAAAACGTGCATCAACCCCTATGCATAGATTACCACAATGTCACCTCAGGAATCCGTGAGTTGAGTGCCAAAACATACATCAAGTGAATCAATAGAACACCCCATTGTCACCACGGGTATCGCACGCAAGACATACATCAAGTGTTCTCAAATCCATAATAGTATTCAATCCGATAATAGTGAAACCTCAAAGGTAAAACTCAATTCATCACAAGAAGGTAGAGGGGGAGAAACACCATATGATCCAACTATAGTAGCAAAGCTCGCGATACATCAAGATCATGCCAAATGAAGAACACGAGAGAGAGAGAGAGATCAAACACATAGCTACTGGTACATACCCTCAGCCCCGAGGGTTAACTACTCCCTCCTCGTCGTGGAGAGGGCCGAAATGATGAAGATGGCCACCGGTGATGATTCCCCCCTCCAGCAGGGTGCCGGAACAGGGTCCCGATTGGTTTTTGGTGGCTACAGAGGCTTGCGACGGCGGAACTCCCGATATAGGATCAGTTCTGGAGGTTTGGGGACATATAAGTGGTGTTGGCGTCGAGAACAAGTCAGTGGAGTCCACGATGGGCCCACAAGGTCAGAGGGCGCGCCCTCCACCCTTGTGGAGGCCTCGTGGCTCTTCTGGCCCAACTCTTTTGCTTCGGGGGCTTCTTCTGGTCCAAAAACAATCATCATGAAGTTTCGGGTCAATTGGACTCCGTTTGATATTCCTTTCCTACGAAACTCGAAAACAAGGAAAAACAGAAACTAGCACTGGGCTCTAGGTTAATAGGTTAGTCCCAAGAGTCATATAAAATAGCATATAAATGCATATAAAACATCCAAGATAGATAATATAATAGCATGGAACAATCAAAAATTATAGATATGTTGGAGACGTATCACTGTTGCTGTTGTTTTCAATGTACAGTCAGTAGTATATTTCATCTATTGGTTGAATAAATGTGTTGTTAGAACGATAAACATGATGTTTTGGAAGTTGTTGCATGGTCCGATCCTTTAGTGCCCTATATCGTACTTAGCGCATACTATTTTTTTTGTACGAAACACATTTTCCACTTTTCGATAACATGCAGCCCACTGATGAAGGCCCAATAGAGGAGCCCAAAATTAACTGGAAGGGAGGCTCTCACATGAATCAGTCCTAGGTACATGCTCATGGTCCCCTAAATATAAATAAGTAAATAAATAAATAAAGCTAAATGCTCATGCACCAGTTCTTTAAATTCACGATTTGAAAAGTCAAAATTTTAACAAGAGGATATTATTTCCTATGATAGTGTCGTTACATTCAGTCGATATTATTCTTAGGCAAAGATAGCGGCCAGTCTTCTTTCTCCCACCATTTTCTTCCTGTAACCAGCGGACCCATGCAAATCGTAGTCATCATCGTAAATAGTTCCGGTCCATTTTTATTTTTTGATAAGAATGTCCAACCCAGCCCAACACATTGGTGACAGCACTTTATCCTCCGCCTTGGTGCACTCGCCATGGCGCCGCCGTCCGGCCCTGTCAAAAAGTGAATCGGAAGAGGACTGTATTTGTGAGTATGATAGTACGGACCCACCAGGTCCACTCCCGAACACAAGCAAGCACCTCTCGTTTCTTTACTCTAATCCACCCTACTAATATCTGGGACCCATATCATTGTCAACGTATAGTCAATTAACGACAGAATTGCACAATTTTTTTTTGATGATTTGTTCGGAGGAGCAGGCTATAAATTGGGCTGTGCGGTCTTTGTGGCCCGTCTAATAGTATGACCAGCCCAACAATTTTTCTTTGGGAAAATAGGTAGCCCACTATTTCTTTTTGAAGAATACCCAAGCTAGGCCTATTTGTTTTCTCCGACTTACTGGGATGCAAATCTTTCAAGACGAGGAGGGATGCTGATGACCCACAAGTATAGGGGATCTATCGTAGTCCTTTCGATAAGTAAGAGTGTCGAGCCCAACGAGGAGCGGAAGGAAATGACAAGCGGTTTTCAGTAAGGTATTCTCTGCAAGCACTAAAATTATCGGTAACAGATAGTTTTGTGATAAGGTAATTTGTAACGGGTAACAAGTAATGAAAGTAAATAAGGTGCAGCAAGATGGCCCAATCCTTTTTGTAACAAAGGACAAGCCTGGACAAACTCTTATATAGAGAAAAGCGCTCCCGAGGACACTTGGGAATTAACGTCAAGCTAGTTTTCATCACGCTCATATGATTCGCGTTCGTTACTTTGATAATTTGGTATGTGGGTGGACCGGTGCTTGGGTGCTGTCCTTTCTTGGACAAGCATCCCACTTATGATTAACCCCTATTGCAAGCATCCGCAACTACAAAAGAAGTATTAAGGTAAACCTAACCATAGCATGAAACATATGGATCCAAACCAGCCCCTTGCGAAGCAACTCATAAACTAGGGTTTAAGCTTCTGTCACTCTAGCAACCCATCATCTACTTATTACTTCCCAATGCCTTCCTCTAGGCCCAAATAATGGTGAAGTGTCATGTAGTCGACGTTCACATAACACCACTAGAGGATAGACAACATACATCTCATCAAAATATCGAACGAATACCAAATTCACATGACTACTAATAGCAAGACTTCTCCCATGTCCTCAGGAACAAACGTAACTACTCACAAAGCATATTCATGTTCATAATCAGAGGGGTATTGATATGCATATAGGATCTGAACATATGATCTTCCACCAAATAAACCAACTAGCATCAACTACAAGGAGTAATCAACACTACTAGCAACCCACAGGTACCAACCTAAGGCTTTGGGACAAAGATTGGATACAAGAGATGAACTAGGGTTTTAGAGGAGATGGTGCTGGTGAAGATGTTGATGGAGATCAACCCCCTCCCGATGAGAGGATCGTTGGTGATGACGATGGCGATGATTTCCCCCTCCCGGAGGGAAGTTTCCTCGGCAGAACAGCTCCGCCGGAGCCCTAGATTGGTTCCGCCAAGGTTCCACCTCGTGGCGGCGGAGTTTCTTCCCAAAAGCTTTCTTATGATTTTTTCCAAGGTAAAAGACTTCATATAGCAGAAGATGGGCACCGGAGGCCTGCCAGGGGGCCCATGAGGCAAGGGGGCGCGCCCAGGGGGGTAGGGCGCGCCCCCACCCTCGTGGCCAGGGTGTGGGCCACCTCTGGTACTTTCTTTCGCCAGTATTTTTTATTAATTCCAAAAATAACTTCCATGAAGTTTCAGGACTTTTGGAGCTATGCAGAATAGGTCTCTAATATTTACTCCTTTTCCAGCCCAGAATTCCAGCTGCCGGCATTCTCCCTCTTCATGTAAACCTTGTAAAATAAGAGAGAGAATAGGCATAAGTATTGTGACATAACGTGTAATAACAGCCCATAATGCAATAAATATCGATATAAAAGCATGATGCAAAATGGACGTATCAGATGCATTCCGGCATGGCCAAAGAGTATGGTCATTATATCTTAAAAGTAATATCAAAGGGGTTGCAAATTCCAAAAAAATTATAGCAAATGGGCAATTAGTTTCTTTTTTTGTTTTTGTTCCTCACTGATATTTTATATTTCATTGGATTTTAACATGACATAGTACTAATTTATTTTTAGATTTGTTTTAGTATGGCTACTAATTTTTGGATTAAGAATATTTTGTTCTCCAGCAAAAATATGCGAATTTTTTAAATTTCGCACATTTTTTAGTTCAACTTTTTAACCCTCGCACTGACGAGAAAATGGGCAGCAATTCTAAAAATGGAAAATGGGATGCAATAAATTCCATATGAATTAGCAACTGAGTAAAAATTATAAAAATAATAGCAAATGGGTTGTACACGCCACATATTTCGAGGCTGACTTGTTTACGCAAGGCTTTGTTAGTCAACACACAATTCTACCAGCAGTGACTGTTGGATGTCCATCCAACGGCCGGCGTGCTTCTTCAATCTCTGATCTTCCTGCTCCAGCCACCTAAACCAGCGCCGGCGGGACTGCCTGCTCCCTCCTCTTGTGGCCCACTGTGATGCCACGCAGGCTTCACCGGCCCACCCTACTCCCTCCGCTAGCCTGGCCGCACGCAATCAACTGCCTCCTTATTACACAAAAAAAATTCCTCCCACTGACATCTGGGGTGCACCGGTTCGGAGGCTGACCTGTGGACCTACTAAGTTGACGCGTACGCAGGGCTTTGTCAAGTTAGTCAACAAACGATTCTAGCAGAAGTGACCGTTGGATATGAATTGACCGGTCCTGCTGCTTCTTCAGTCGCTGCTGTTCTTGCACCAGCCGCCCAAACCAGCGCTGGCGAGACCACCTGCTCCTGCCTCCAGTGGCCAGCTGTGCTGTCGCGCAGGCCTCACTGCCCCACCCTACTCCCACCGCTGGCCAGGCCATCCCTCTACTGTTTACTCACCCACAACCCGTGTTATTCTGCAGCGACGGCATCTCACACCGCAGCTGAACCAGCCAACCCTCATACTCCTCTCCGCGTGGGCATCCACTACCGCGTCTTCCCCGGCTCCCTGTTGTCCCCTTCCAGGCCTTGCCGTCGTCCACCGCCTTGGTTCTCTCGGTGCAGCGTGGTCAACGTGGTCAAGGAAGGACTTCCATCAGAAGAGGACTGAACAGGGAGAGGCTGATAGCTGGGTCCACGGCCGCAGCAAGGAAGTGCAACCTTATTACGTGTAAAACAATTATTCCTCCACCTAACAGCTGGGACCCACCGGAAGGGACTCCGTATTTTTCCAAAAAAACGTTTCCCCCTGACAGCTGGGACCTACCAACTACATCTTCGCACGCAAGAAAGTGCCTCCATATTAGGCGTGAAAAAATGAATCCTCGCCTTGACTACTGGGACCCACCACCTACATCTTCGCATGCAAGGAAGTGCCTCCTTATCCTCCCTGACCGCCGGGACCCACCTAGTCGAAGCATAAGTAGTGTTGTCATTCTGGTCAGGAACGTGTACGTACATACTGGTCGATCGGTCTGTCTACAGGCTGCAGAGATGAACCGTGGCCGAGTGATGGTAGCTGGAACTGCGTCGGTAATTCCCCGGAGAGGGAGGGATGATGTAGCACTGCGACGGTAGAGTATTTCCCTCAGTTATGAAACCAAGGTATCGAACCAATAGGAGAACCAAGCAACACAACGTAAACAGCACCTGCACACAAATAACAACACCTCGCAACCTGACGTGTTAAAGGGGTTGTCAATCCCTTTCGGGTAACGGCGCTAGAAATTGGCAAGCGGGCGTGAGGTAAATTGTAGTAGATTGATAGATCGAATGCCAAATAAAATAAACAAAGATAAAACGCAGCAAGGTATTTTTGTATTTTTGGTATAATAGATCTGAATAAAAATGCAAAGGAAAAGTAAATCGCAAGGCAAATATATGAGAAAGAAGACCCGGGGGCCGTAGGTTTCACTAGTGGCTTCTCTCGAGAAAAATAGCAAATGGTGGGTAAACAAATTACTGTTGGGCAATTGATAGAACTTCAAATAATTATGACAATATCCAGGCAATGATCATTACATAGGCATCATGTCCAAGATTAGTAGACCGACTCCTGCCTGCATCTACTACTATTACTGCACACATCGACTGCTATCCAGCATGCATCTAGTGTATTAAGTTCATGGAAAAATGGAGTAATGCAATAAGAACGATGACATGATGTAGACAAGATCCGTTTATCTATATGGCGGTAGATATAGATCCCGTCTTTTTATCCTTAGTAGCAACGATACATACGTGCCGTTTCCCCTTCTGTCACTGGGATCGAGCACTGTAAGATCGAACCCACTACCGGGCACCTCTTCCCATTGCAAGATAAATAGATCAAGTTGGCCAAACAAAACCCAAATATCGAAAAAGAAATACGAGGCTATAAGAAATCATGCCTATAAGAGATCAAAGAAACTCAATTAGCTTTCATGGATATAAAAAGATATGACTGATCATAAACTCAAAGTTCATCAGATCCCAACAAACACACCGCAAAAGAGTTACATCATATGGATCTCCAAGAGACCATTGTATTGAGAATTCAGCGAGAGAGAGAGAGAGAGAGAGAGAGAGAGAGAGAGAGAGAGACAGAGAGAGAGGGAGAGCCATCTAGCTACTAACTATGGACCCGAAGGTCTACAAAGAACTACTCATGCATCATCGGAGAGGCACGAATGGAAGTGGTGAACCCCTCCGTGATGGTGTCTAGATTGGATCTGGTGGTTCTGGACTCTGCGGCGGCTGGATGAATATTTAGACACTTGTTCTAGGGTTTTTGGAATATTGTGGTATTTATAGAGCAAAGAGGTGGTCCGGGGGGCACCCGAGGTGGGCACAACCCACCAGGGCGCGCCTGGGCCTCCTGGCGTGCCGTGGTGGGTTGTGCCCCCCTCGGGGCACCCCCAGGTGAAACTAGGGCCCATTGCCTTCCTTCTGGCCCGTAAAAAATCATCGTGGAGTTTCGTGGCATTTGGAGTCCGTTTGATATTGATTTCCTCCGATGTAAAAAACATGGAAAAACAGCAACTGGCACTTCACACTATGTCAATAGGTTAGTACCAAAAATGATATAAAATGACTATAAAATGATTATAAAACATCCAAGATTGATAATGAAACTGCAAGGAACAATAAAAAATTATAGATATGTTGGAGATGTATCAGCATCCCCAAGCTTATCTCCTACTCGTCCTCGAGTAGGTAAGTGATAAAAACAGAATTTTTGATGTGGAGTGTTGTTCATCAAGTCATATCATATTCTTTTCTTTATAGCACGGACAATTGGACTTTTATGTGATTCAAACCAATAGTCTAGTTTTGACATAATAATTTAGATACTCAAGCATATCAACAAGCAACCATGTCTTTCAAAATATCAACGCTAAAATAAGTTATCATGATCCCATCATGCTCTAACATTGATCCATTTATGGAACACACTTGAATATTAACTACACCCAATACTTGAGCATGATCATATTGCCTCCTAGTTGGTGCTTTTTATGAGAGAAGATGGAGACTCAAATTTCAAAAATAAGAATTGCATAAAGTAAAAGAAAGGCCCTTCACAGAGGGAAGTAGGGATTTGTAGAGGTGCCAGAGCTCAGAGTGAAAAAGTTAGAGATAAAAACATTTTGGGAGGTGTATCCATCCCACCAACGAAAATGACTTAGAGTTCCGAACACTTTCCATGCTAGATATGCCATAGGCGGTTCCCAAACAGAAAATAAAGTTTATTGCTTTTTCCACCATTCTTTCACTTTCCATGGCTAGCTGTATCCACGGGTGCCCTCCATACCAACACTTCCCAAGGAATTTATTATTTGACAACATAAAGTAAATTCATTTTTTTTTGCATTTCGGGACTGGGCTTCCCTAAGACCTTTGCCTTACTCTCGTGCAATGACAAGTGAATAAACACTCATCTTGAGAATAACACATCTAGCATGGAAAATATTAGCCACCCGTTACCGTTCCGCGAGCGAAACAAATACACAAAAGAGAAATTTATTTTGAAAATTAGAGATGGCACATGCAAATTTGCTTAGAACGGCAAAAGAATACCGCATATAGGTAGATATAGTGGACTCATGTGGCAAGACTGGTTTAAAGGATTTTGGATGCACAAGTAGAGATCATACTTGGTGCAAAGTGAAGGCTAGCAAAAGATTGGGAAGCGACCAACCAAGAAACGAATAATCTCATAAGCAAGCATTAAGCATAATTAACACCGAATAATGCACCACAAGTAGGATATAATTTTCATTGCATGATTATTGACTTTCGTGCATGCATAGGAAATTACAAACCTTAACACCAATATTCTTACTAGAGCACAATTACACATCAACATAACTCACATATCACATCATCATATCTCAAAACTATTACTAAGAATCAAGTTTATTTTCTCCAATGATCTACATGACATTTTCTTTTACTTTATCCTTCTTTTATATCTATCACTTTGGGACTAATTTTCATGTGTTGCTTTTCATAAGCTCCAACAAATATAAGTGAAGATCATGAGCATAACAAATTTTTGTTCTCTCAAAATAATTTAAGTGAAGCAAGAGAGAATTTCTTAATTTTTTTACTAACTCTCAAATAAATCTAAGTGAAGCAAGAGAGCATTTCTTCAAAAATAACAAAGCACACCGTGCTCAAAAAGATATAAGTGAAGCACTAGAGCAAGTCCTAGCTCATAAAAGATTTAAGAGAAGCATAGAGAGCAATTCTAACAAGTCATGACATAATTTTGGATCTCTCAAATAGGTGTGTCCAGCAAGGATTGATGAATTAAAACACACACAAAAAACAAGCAAAGACACATATCATACAAGACGCTCCAAGCAAAACACGTATCATGTGACGAATAAAAATATAGCCTCGAGTAAAATACCGATAGTTGTTGGAAGAAAGCGGGGATGCCACTCGGGGGCATCCCCAAGCTTAGTTGGTTGCTCATTCTTGGATAATAGCTTGGGATGCCGGGGAATCCCCAAGCTTAGGCTCTTACATCCTTCCTTCATCCATCGTAAGATAACCCAAAACTTGAAAACTTCAATCACACAAAACTCAACAAAACCTTCGTGAGATCCGTTAGTGAAAGAAAAATAGACCACTACTATAAGTGCTATATCAAACCAATTCTTATTTTTTTGTATTATATCTACTATATTCCAACTTTACTATGGCAAAAACTCATCAAAGAAAACCATAGAGCCATCAAAATAAGCACACAACACAAAGAAAACAGAATCTGTCAAAACAGAACAGTCTGTAGCAATCTGATTTGTTAGAATACTTCTTTAACTCCAAAAATTCATGAAAACTAGGACAACCTGGATAATTTGTAAATTGATCTTTTGCAAAAGGAATTAGCATTTTATCATGTTCTGGTGAATTTTAACAATTATTTTCGTTAGCACAAAGTTTCTGTCTTTTTCAGCAAGATCAAACAACTATCACCCAAGAAGATCCTATTGGTTCTACTTGGCACAAACACTAGTTAAAACACAAAAAACACAATCATAATAGTAGCATAATTGTGCTAACACTCAAGAACAGAAAGCAAAAAAGCAAAAAAAATTATTCATTGGGTTGCTTCCCAACAAGCGTTATAGTTTTACGCCCTTAGCTAGGCATAAAGCAAGGATCTAAGTTTTGTCATCCTCCGAAGTTTTGGCAACTTTTGTAAGGTTTTTCTCAAACCCGGGAGGCTCTTTACGCTTCCCTAAATTCTCTGGGAAAGAAACCATCTTAAGATCCAAAATATCCAATCGCTTGTTGCAAAGAGTAATCAGAGTATTCATGCGATCGATACTACCATTGAGGTGTTTGAGGGGTTCATTATATTTCTGTATTTCAACCATATGTTTATGCAAATCACCAAGTTTGTCCAACATTTGAGCTCCCTCAGGGGTAATATGAAACCCCTTCTTTTGAGGTGGAATTCCCAAAATTCCCTCTAAGATTTCATAGCAGCATTGGCATCAAGTTCAACAAAATTTCCTTTAGCGGCAAAATCAAGAAGTTGTCTATGATGCAAAGCCAATCCTATGTAAAACTTACGAAGCAAAACCTTGGCGTCCCCCTTTAAGTTGGAAATACGATATGATTCCATAAGCCTATACCAGTCATCTTTCAAATTTTCTCCTTGTCTTTGCTTGAAGTACAAGACTTCAAAATCTGGTGACAAAGGAGGAGTAGGGACGCTAGCCATCGAGACTAGAAAGCAAGAGAATGGGGAACGGGAAAGAGAGGCGAATAAAACGGCAAATTTTTGTGAAGTGGGGGGAGGAAAACGAGAGGCACATGGCAAATAATGTAATTGAAAGGAGATGAGATTTGTGATTAGGAACCTGGTATATGTTGAAGATCCTCCCCGGCAACGGCGCCAGAAATTCTCCTTGATGGTAGCTGGAACTATGTCGGTATTTCCCCGGAAAGGGAGGGATGATGTAGCACAGCGACGATAGAGTATTTCCCTCAGTTATGAAACCAAGGTATCGAACCAGTAGGAGAACCAAGCAACACAACGTAAACATCACCTGCACACAAATAACAACACCTCACAACCCGACGTGTTAAAGGGGTTGTCAATCCCTTTCGGGTAACGGCACCAGAAATTGGCAAGCGGATGTGAGGTAAATTGTAGTAGATTGATAGATTGAACGCCAAATAAAATACATAAAGATAAAATGCAGCAAGGTATTTTTGTATTTTTGGTTTAATAGATCTGAATAAAAATGCAAAGGAAAGTAGATCGCAAGGCAAATATATGAGAAAGAAGACATGGGGGCCGTAGGTTTCACTAGTGGCTTCTCTCGAGAAAAATAGCAAACGGTGGGTAATCAAATTACTGTTGGGAAGTTGATAGAACTTCAAATAATTATGACGATCTCCAGGCAATGATCATTACATAGGCATCACGTACACGATTAGTAGACCGACTCCTGCCTGCATCTACTACTATTACTCCACAAATCGACCGCTATCCAGCATGCATCTAGTGTATTAAGTTCATGGAAAAACGGAGTAATGCAATAAGAACAATGACATGATGTAGACAAGATCCGTTTATCTATATGGCGGTAGATATAGATCCCGTATTTTTATCCTTAGTAGCAACGATACATACGTGTCGTTTCCCCTTCTGTCACTGGGATCGAGCACCGTAAGATCGAACCCACTACCGGGCACGTCTTCCCATTCCAAGATAAATAGATCAAGTTCGCCAAACAAAACCCAAATATCAAAGAAGAAATACGAGGCTATAAGAGATCATGCATATAAGAGATCAAAGAAACTCAAGTAACTTTCATGGATATAAAAAGATATGACTGATCATAAACTCAAAGTTCATCAGATCCCAACAAACACACCGCAAAAGAGTTACATCATATGGATCTCCAAGAGACCATTGTATTGAGAATTCAGCGAGAGAGAGAGAGAGAGAGAGAGAGAGAGAGAGAAAGCCATCTAGCTACTAACTACGGACCCGAAGGTCTACAAAGAACTACTCACGCATCATCGGAGAGGCACGAATGGAAGTGTTGAACCCCTCCGTGATGTTGTCTAGATTGGATCTGGTGGTTCTGGACTCTGTGGCGGCTGGATGAATATTTCGACGCTTGTTCTAGGGTTTCTGGAATATTGTGGTATTTATAGAGCAAAGAGGCGGTCCGGGGGCACCCGAGGTGGGCACAGCCCACCAGGGCGCGCCTGGGCCTCCTAGCATGCCCTGGTGGGTTGTGCCCCCCTCAGGGCACCCCCAAGTGGAACCAGGGCCCATCGCCTTCCTTCTGGCCCATAAAAATTCATCGTGGAGTTTCGTGGCATTTGGACTCGGTTTGATATTCATTTCCTGTGATGTAAAAAACATGGAAAAAAACAGCAACTCGCACTATGTTAATAGGTTAGTACCAAAAAATGATATAAAATGACTATAAAATGATTATAAAACATCCAAGATTGATAATAAAATAGCACGGAACAATCAAAAATTGTAGATACGTTGGAGAAGTATCACCCAGTAAGGAAGGGCACGTGTGGTAGTAGAGGCGCGGACGTAGCATGTACACGTACGTACATCCAGGGTGCAAGAAAGTAAATACGGCCATGTACGTACATACGGGCGGGGTCTCAGACACCTACTCGCGCATACGTATGGCCAGGGCTCATGTATATGGCTGGGTCAGAACAAATAAAATGCGTTGTCATGTTCATTGGGAGGCAACGGAATACATCGTGTTCTTAGGGAACCAACCGGCTTGGACGGCACAGCCGATCGAAACAAGGCCTGGTGTACCGCGGAACAGAGGAAACGACCTTGTGTTCGACCGCCTACGGTCGAACGGGATCCTGTTCACCGGGAGGCGTGTGGCGTACTGCAAAACGCAGGAAACGGACTTCTCTTCGACCTCCTACGGTTGAAATGGGGTCCTGTTGATCGGGAGGGCTGTGGCGTACCGCAAAACGGAGGAAGTGGACTTGTGTTGAAGTGCTAGGTCAAAACGAGGGTCCTGTTTATCGGGAGGGGTGTGGCGTACCACAAAACGGGACTCCACGGGCTACTGTTCATCTCAACCGTCGACCTCCTCCAGCCTCCACCTGCTACTGTTCATCCACGGCATCTCCCTCCTACCTCCACCTGCGACTGTTCATCCACGGGCTCCTGTTCATCCAGCCTCCACCACTCCTCCACCGGCTACTGTTCAACCAGCCCTCTCCACGGGGTCCTGTTCAACCACCCCTCCATGGGCTACTGTTCATCTAGCCCTCCACCGGCTACTGTTCAACCAGCCCTCCATGGGGTCCTGTTCATCCAGCCCTCCACGCGGTCCTGTTCATCCACCCCCAACCGGCTCGATCGGGGTCCTGTTCATCCAGCGGCAACGGCCTCTACTACCACGGGGTCATGTTCATCCAACCCCCACCGGGAACTCTTGATCCAACCCCCAACAACGCACACTATTCATCAAGAGGCAGCAGGTTCGATCGGCTTCAGTTAGTTGCAGTAGTGAAGGAATTGCCTGATCGGGTTCAGTTAACAACCAGATCGATCGATCGCTCGGGTTCAGTAACGCATAGCCTGCAGTGCAATCGCTTGGGTTCAGTTAGAGCCCAACGCCTCGCACCCACGGGCGTACGTGTATGAGAGAAACGTGCATCGCTCAGCCCGACCACCCACCGTAACCGGGAACTCCCCGATATTTTCCTCGCCCTCACTTCTACCACGGTTTTTTCCGTCATGGACGGCCCAAAGAATGTCATGCTGTCGCGTCTCCTTCCTGCCCAGGACGAAAAGCCCATTTTCTGTCATGATTTTTTGTCATCGAAGTAGGAGGCCACCACATCTATGATGATACCGGGTTTTGTCACAATTATCGTCATAGAAGTGTCATAAGCATGACAGGAAAAAATACGTTCGGCCCAAAATGTCACGGATGTTTCTTTTTTTTGTAGTGATATCTAATAAAGTACGGTTACGATATTCGGACACGCCGTTACGCTATGGTGTTCCAGGTGGCGTGAGTTGTGAAACAATTCCACATTGTTTTAAATGAAAGCCAAACTCGTAACTCAAATATTCACCTCCACGATCAGATCGTAGAAACTTTATTTTCTTGTTACGATGATTCTCTACTTCACTCTGAAATTCTTTGAACTTTTCAAATGTTTCAAATTTGTGTTTCATCAAGTACATATACCCATATCTACTCAAATCATCTATAAATGTTATAAAATAACGATACCCGCCGCGTGCCTCAACACTCATCAGACCGCATACATCGGTATGTATTATTTCCAGTAAGTCATTAGCTCGCTCCATTGTTCTGGAGAACGAAGTTTTAGTCATCTTTCCCATGAGGCATGGTTCGCAAGGATCAAATGATTCATAATCAAATGATTCCAAAAGTCCATCCACATGGAGTTTCTTCATGCGCTTTACACCAATATGACCTAAACGGCAGTGCCACAAATATGTTGCACTATCATTATCAACTTTGCATCTTTTGGCATCAATGTTATGAATATGTGTATCACTATGATCGAGATTCAACAAGAATAGACCATTCATCAAAGGTGCATGACCATAAAAGATATTACTCATATAAATAGAACAACCATTATTCTCTGACTTAATGAATAGCCGTCTCGCAATAAACAAGATCCAGATATAATGTTCATGCTCAACGCTTGTTTATTGAGGTCTAAAACTAACCCCGAAGGTAGATGTAGAGGTACCGTGCCGACGGCGATCACATGGACCTTGGAACCATTCCCAACGCGCATCGTCACCTCGTCCTTAGCCAATCTTCATTTATTCTGCAGCTCCTGTTTCGTGTTACAAATATGAGCAACCGAACTAGTATCAAATACCCAGGCGCTACTATGAGCATTAGTAAGGAACAGATCAATAACATGTATATCAAATATACCTTTGTTCACTTTGTCATCCTTCTTATCCGCCAAATATTTGGGGCAATTCCGCTTCCAATGACCATTTCCCTTGCAATAGAAGCACTCAGTTTCAGGCCTGGGTCCAGCTTTGGGCTTCTTGATAACCCACAAGTATAGGGGATCAATTGTAGCCTTTCTCGATAAGTAAGAGTGTCAACCCCAACGAGGAGCTAAAGATAGAATTTATATTCTCTCAAGTTCTATCGACCACTGATATAACTCTACGCACGCATAACGTTCGCCTTACCTAGAACAAGTATGAAACTAGAAGTACTTTGTAGGTGTGATAGGATAGGTTTGCAAGATAATAAAGAACATGGAAATAAAAGTTAGGTGATGTTTAGATAAAGAATCAATTAAGTTAGTTTAACGAGTGTGCAAAAGTGGTGGAAGGATTTGTGAAATTGTCCCTAAGCAACTGACTATGTTACTAGACCGATAGCAAGTTTTTATGTGGGAAAGGCCAGTGCTAGCATGTCATCCCTTACTTGGAATTATATGCACTTATGATTGGAACTATTAGCAAGCATCTGCAACTACTAACGTTCATTAAGGTAAAACCCAACCATAGCATTAAAATATATATTGCCCCCCCCCCTCAATCCCGTATGAATCAATTTCTATGGTAGGCTGAAGCTGTTGTCACCCTTGCCCTCCAATGCATAGTCCTATCAACATACAACCGACCCTATGGTGTGATCCACACACATGATCATATGATGGGTACCAAAGGACAGCAACATAACCACAAGCAAATTAAACCAATCATAGCAATTCACCAATTACCCGATAGGACAACAAAAATCTACTCAGTAATCATAGGATGGCAACACATCATTGGATAATAATATGAAGCATAAAGCACCATGTTCAAGTAGAGGGTAAAGCGGGTTGCGGGAGACTGGGCCGCTGTAGATAGATGGGGGAAGGTGATGGAGGCATTGGTGAAGATGACGGAGTTGTTTGAGTAGATCATCGTCACATGATGATTGCCCAACGGCTTTCCGGCGCCACGGGGAGAGAGGGGGAGAGAGAACCCATCCTCCTTCTTCTTCCTTGGCCTCCCCCTAGATGGGAGGAGGGTTTCGCCTCTGGTCCTTGGCCTCCATGGCGGCAGAGGGGCGGGAGGCCCTCTGAGATTGGATCTCTCTCTCTCTCTCTCTCTGTTTCCTTCTGTTTCTGCGTTCCCAGATTCTGGCCTTTCACCGTTTCTTATATTCGCGGAGATTCGTAACTCTGATTGGGCTGAAATTTTAACACAATTTTTATCTGGATATTAGCTTTCTTGTGGCTAAAGAAGGGCACCAACCGCCTTACGAGGTGACCACAAGCCTCCCAGGCGTGCCTGCTCCTAGGGCTTGTGGGCCCCACAGGCATCGTCTCGTGTTGATTCTTTTTCCCAAATGTCACATATATTCCAAAAAAAATCTCCGTAAGTTTTTATCGCATTTGGACTTTGTTTGGTATGGATATTTTGTGAAACAAAAAACATGCAACAAACAGGATCTGGCACTGGATCAATATGTTAGTCCCAAAGTAATATAAAAAGTTGCCAAAAGTATATGAAAGTTGTATAATATTGGTAGGAAACAATCAAAAATCATAGATACGACGGATACGTATCAGCACCCCCAAGCTTAATTTATGCTCATCCTCGAGTAGATAAATGATAAAAAAGATAATTATTGATGTGGAATGCTACCTAGCATAATCTTGATCATATAATCTAATCATGGCATGAAATATTAAGACACGAGTGATTCAAAGCAATGGTCTATATTTTTACATAAAGACAATAATACTTCACACTGGTACAGCGACGTCCTAAACAAACGGTTTAAACCCCTTTTCGTGACGGCATTTGGAACCGTCGCCAAGTGAGTGTGGGCGATAGGGGTGTCCTTCCCATACGACCCAGAAATCGTTGGGGATAGGCCCTCGGGCGAGGCATGGAAGCCCAATCATTTCCGTAGGTATGTACATCCCACACGGTGAATCCCAGAAATCATTTCCGTAGGTATGTACATCCCACACGATGAATCCCAGAAATCATTTCCGTAGGTATGTACATCCCACAAGGTGAATCCCAGAAATCATTTCCGTAGGTATGTACATCCCACACGGTGAATCCCAGAAATCATTTCCGTAGGTATGTACATCCCACACGGTGAATCCCAGAAATCATTTCCGTAGGTATGTACATCCCACACGGTGAATCCCAGAAAATCATTTCCGTAGGTATGTACATCCCACACAGTTCTTTGTGTGGAAACGATTGTGCAAGGTGTCCTAACGCAAACAGTTCGCTGCCGGAAGCCATGTGTGATTGTTAGTTGATCGATCACGCCTACTTTCTAGAAAATGTGCGGGTTGTTTGAGTTCAGCGCCCACGGTGCTGTCTGAGTAACCGTTTGCAATAGAAAACCCCAATAAGCAGGGTAATTAGCCTATTATTGATAATCCATGTACTAATCAAACTGATATTTCTTATAAAACACGCCAGATATTTAATATCCGTATAAAAGCAACCAGGATTTCATAATCGAATTACATCAGATAGCTTCGGCACTCAGTTACGCCATTACACAACAGCACCAAGTTTCACATGCAGCATCAAAAACCTTTGGAAAGTAGCATCATACACGGTAAATAAACAGATGAATCTCATCTGGGAAACTACAGAAGCGGAAGGCAAATATTGAGCCTTCAGTGATGTTGAATGTCCTTGCAACTTTAGGCCAGTGGCTATGGATAATTGCCCGCCCAACCTTTGTCCTCTTCAGCAAGACTTCAATATTGTACCGTGGGTGTTGAATGAATACCTTCCTCGCCTCTTGACCATGCAGGTGGTTTGAAAGGTAATCATCGGTGAACTGCTTTGAAAATTACTGAAAACAAAGCTATGCATAAATCGCTGTTGTAAATTTTGAAATGGCGCAAGGGGTAAAAACAAGGTAAAAGAGTTGGTACCATCCTATAGTTAACTGATGTCTTCTTCATTGTGCAAACAAAGTTCTTGTTGTTATTCGTTGCAAGTTTCTTCATCCTAACAATCTTTCTGAGTTTCTTGACTTGACTGATATTCATGGACATCTCATTTCCCCATATGGAAAATGGGTCGAACAGTGGGTCTAAGCCTCTGACAGCAGGACCTACATGTGCAAGACCAAATTGTAAGAAACCTAAATATTAGAATGATTCCTGCAACTACACAATAATGTGTTATTAGCCAAAGGACCGTGCTTGAACAAACCTCGATGGTAAACTGCAGTGTCTCCCATTGTTTCCCTACAACACACATAAGGAAGATCTTGATCAGGTTAACTGAGAGTTGCCATACTATCAGTAGAATATGTATTGAGTACAGCCAAATTCGATTGGTTTCACATGCATAACAATACAAAATTGTACCCACAGCAAATGAAAATCAAATTGCAGAACTGAACCAAACAGTTAAATGGACAATAGACCAAATGAACCAAAATAACTGAGCACAACATTGCAGAATAGAAACATGTACTGGAAGATAAGACAGTTAACAAAACAAAGAATGCTTGAGAACAGTACAACGAAATGTAGCAATTGTTGGACCAAAGTGTTAACTGAACATTACATTTCAGAGGACCAAACTATTAACTGAACTTCAAATTGCATATTAACATTACAGGGGACAAATCACTAGAAGGCACTGGCGGTGGCCTCAAGAAAACATCACAAACTGTATTTTAAAGTAGACAACCGCGCGGCGGTGTCGACAATGGACTCGAAGATGAGGTGCTCCTCCAAGATTTGGCGGTCGACACGCATGTTAGCCATAGCAACCTCGTTCGCGCATGCGGCCGCATGCTACTCAGCTCCACGTTATACTGCATGTAAAATCACTGTGGGCGGCGCTTAATTGGAGGAGGGGGCAGTGATTTTGGTGGAAGCTGTCGCTCCGTCAGTCGGGGCATGTGGGACGGGAAAGGAGGAGGATGGTGTGGGTGGGGTGTGGATTACCTGACCATATCGACGAGGCCGCGCAGCAAGAAGAAGGGTCGGCGGCGAGGAGGCCGCGCAGCAAGAAGAAGGGTCACCGGCGAGGAGGCAGCGTTGCAAGAAGAAGGGTCGCCGGCGAGGAGGCGGCGCTGCAAGAAGAAGGGTAGCCGGCGAGGAGGCGGCGCTGCAAGAAGAAGGGTCATCGGCGAGGAGGCTGAGCTGCAGTAAGCAGCAATGAAGGTTTGAACTTGGAAAGCAAGGAGGAACTGTGGAAATGTGGCTTTTGGTAGGAGGGAGGGGGCGGGGAGATAGATATTTCCGTGGTGGCAAAAAAAATTCGCACGGTGCCGCGAGAAACTGGCGCGCAAGTGTGGTTCAAGCAGGGGCAGTGGACTGTAGACGACGAAGCTTCCTGCGTAAGCCAGACAAGACGGTGCGCCAAGATATTTATATCGCATCCCACACGACTCTTTCTAGTAAACTGTTTGTGGTATACCTGATTTTTTCATTATGTTTTGAAAGACAAAATGGTGTTACGGAGGGAAAGGATGGTGTTTGAATTGCTAGAACATCTACGTACAGTGAACATGCAACTAGTACATGACTGTCGTGTTTAAATTTGGAATTATTCCGGGTTCGTTTGACATTTTTAAGCATTAATTGAGTTTCTGGGCATTTAATGTGCATAATTCAAATTTGAACTACAAGCACATGCTCCAATGCACCAAAGTTTGCTGAAAAATCACATGTGTGTCTTTGGGTGAATTTATAGGTCCCATGCAAGAAATGGTAATAAAATTCAAACATCTGGGTGTCGTGGCTCGGCCGGAATGATTGAAAAACATGGTTTTTTAATTCCTGTAAATCCAAAACACGGCTGAAAATCATGAAACTTGGCATGGTGTCATGACATGGCACCAACATGCTGCAATAATTTTTTTGGCCGAATTGGGACAAGCTTTGGTGTAAGCTTCTTGCAAACCGGAGCTTCCCTCAAGAAGGCTCCTGGTTCCGAGAGGGAACGTGTCACCTCCATGTGCGAAACGACATACGTACACTGCCTTCTCCTGCCTTAATTTTTTACACACGCAGATTAGACCCAAATAGAAGTATCGTGCTAAATTTTGGAATTATTCCATGTTCGTTTGGCCTTTTTTATACATTAATTGAGTTTTTGGGCATTTAATGTGCATAATTCAAATTTGAACTACAAGCACAGGTTCCAGTGCACTAAAGTTGTTTGAAAAATCACATGTGTGTCCTTGGGTGAATTTCTAGGTCCCATGCAAGAGATGGGAGTGAAATTCAAACATCTGGGCGTCGTGGCTCGGCCAGAAAGATTGAGAAACTTGGTTTTTTAATTCCTGTAATTCCAAAACACGCCTGAAAATCATGAAACTTGGCATGGTCTCATGACATGCCACCAACATGCTGTGGTAATTTTTCCGATTTGCGAAGGCCCACACATTAACAATCAACAAAGTCATTTTGGAACAAGTGCTATCACGTTACAAATCGAAAACACAAGTATTATTGAAACCGTGGGCGTTCGACTTACCAATTACGTGCGGGGACGCGTCCCCTTTTTTTATTGGCGAGGAGGTGCCGTGGGGGTAGCTATTTGAGTACGGGAGGCGTGCGATCAGATCCGTGCGCGTGCTCATCGGGAGGAGAGCCCTTTGACCGCTACCCGCCGCGCACCTCCCTCCCAACGTCTCCATTAATGGCGCCCGAGCACCTGTTCTACGGCATGGCTATATGTCTCACTGGACTGAGATTTAAGAGAGAAAAATGAGAATCTGAAAATAAAGTTTTGCATGGATCTTGATGTAAGATCCGGTGGACCTATATAGCATCGACTGCGACTTATAGCAAGCATGATGAATATAAGGACGATGACAGTGGATAATAATTGTCTTACATATTTAGAAAGATAATTAAAAAAAGCCACATGCGGCAACGCCCGAAATACACAAGGGCAAAAGAAGAAGGAAGACAACGATCTGGCTCGCTGATTTCTACTTTCTTGATGCATTGCTGCAGGCCGCGGGAACTAGTCTGCGCGGCGAGTGGTGACGAGCTCTTTCTTGTCCTCAAGATGCTGCTTGAGAGCATCCACGGATTCCTCCACCAGCCTTCTGCGCTCGATGCGCAGCATGGCATTCTCGTCCATAATTTTCTCAACGATGACGCCGGTCCTCTTCAACAAGGTAGTGGTCTGCCCCTGCTGCTCCGCACTTCGGACGATCTTCTCCCTCAGCAGGTCGCACTCAGCCCGGAGCTTCGCATTGCTCTCATTTAGTTGCCGGATGACATCGGTAGACTGTTCAAATGATGCTTTCAGGTCATCCTGCAACCTCTCCCACCTGGAGATCTGATCCATCTGCCTAAGGACGAGGGCACGCATGCGCCTCTAAGAGTCCTCGCCTGCCCACGAGGCATTTTCCCAGGCCGCCGCAGCATGGGAGGACATCTCTGCTGCATTCGCGGCGCGGCGGGACATCTCTTCTGCTTCCGCGGTGCAGCCGGACCAGTCTGCTGCATCGACGGCACGACGGGTCCTCCGTGCTGCTTCAGTGGCACGGCGAGACCTCTCTGCTGCTACGGCCGTGCGGCAGGACATGTTGGCTGCTTTCGTGCCAAGACGGGACATCTCTCATGCTCCCGTTTCCAGGCTCGCCTCTCCCTGGTGGCAATCTCTCGACCCAGAACTCACACTGGCCATGGCAGACGCAAGGGAACGATGATGAATGACTTGTTTGTTTTTGACTTTTTGTGGATGAGGAGTTGAGGAGGAATGTGCAGTCATCTTGGAGTAGTAGTATCTATAACCGCGTAGTAATACGCTCCTAAGTGGGAAACCGTTTAGGTTTTGATCGGTGTGAACAGGTTTGCAATTTGGAATGTGACGGGACGCATGCTCAAACTTTACTGACGGTTATAAGTGTGGCACTATTCCCCGAAGGCGCAACTTGGGCACGTACGCCTTCTCAGCCGCGTACGTGGCGTTTGCACACGTCTTGTTCCAACAATCGTGCGCGCTCGTTATTACCATCGCACATGCTTCTTTTAAATAGAATGGGTGTGCCCGTCTAGCGCACACACGTTGATCTATCTAACTATTTCAGTTTGTTGTGGCTAATCTTAAACAGTTCATCCATGTGAACTGTATGCCATCAATCACAGACACTTTGATCTGGCTTACCCGTTTCTGTTCTGTTGCCTAATCGCAAACAGTTAATCCTTCTGAAGCGTATGCCCTCAATCACACACACCTTGATCTGGCTGACCGTTTCTTTTGTGTTGCCTAATCGCAAACAGTTCATCCGAGTGAACCGTATGTTGTATATCGCACACACCTCCATCTGGCTGCCCGTTTCTTTTGTGTTGCCTAATCACAAACAGTTCATCCAAGTGAACCGTATGCTCTATATCGCACACGCCTTCATTAGGCTGCCCGTTTCTTTTGTTCCGCCTCATCGCAAACAGTTCATTGGACTGAACCGTATGCCCTGGATCGCACACGCAACTAAAATCTGAACCGTGTTTGATGCATCCTCCAATGCAAACGTTTTGCACCTTTTTGACGGTTTTTTACATCCCCGTTTGTGATTGATGCATCACACACAGTTTTGTGAAAGGGTCTCTGATCGTAGTGTCGCATTAGCAGCATCCTGTAGTAGGGTCAGGCATACTAATAAAGCAATCATGTCTTCTCAAAATATCATGGCTAAAAGAAAGTTATCCCTACAAAATCATATAGTCTGGCTATGCTCCATCCTCATCACACAAAGTATTTCATCATGGACAACCCCGATGACAAGCCAAACAATTTTTCATACTTTTAATGTTCTCAAGCTTTTTCAACTTTCATGCAATACATGAGCGTGTGCCATGAATATAGCTCTATAGGTGGAATAGAATATGATGGTGGAGGTTGTGTGGAGAAGACAGAAAAGGAGAAAGTCTCACATCGACGCGGCTAATCAATGGGCTATGGAGATGCCCATCAATTGATGTCAATGCAAGTGAGTAGGGATTGCCATGCAACGGATGCCCTAGAGCTATAAGTGTATGAAAGCTCAAAAAAAACTAAGTGGGTGCGCATCCAACACTTGCTCAGGAAGACCTAGGGCAATTTGAGGAAGCCCATCATTGGAATATACAAGCCAAGTTCTATAACGAAAAATTCCCACTAGTAATATTTGAAAGTGACAACATAGGAGACTCTCTATCATGAAGAACATGGTGCTACTTTGAAGCACAAGTGTGGAAAAAGGATAGTCGCATTGCCCCTTCTCTCCTTTTCTCTAATTTTGGGCTCTTTGGCCTCTTTTTTTGGGGCTCTTTGGACTCTTTTTTATTTTATTTTTTACTTTTTTTTATTTTCGTCCAGAGCCTCATCCCGACTTGTGGGGGAATCACATTCTCCATCATCCTTTCCTCACTGGGGCAATGCCCTAATAATGATGATCATCACACTTCTATTTACTTACAACTCAATAACTCGATATCTAGAACAATATCACTCTGTATGAATGCCTCTGGCAGTGTACCAGGATGTGCAATGATCTAGCATAGCAAAGATATCAAAAAACGGACAAGCCATGAAAATGTCATGCTAGCTATCTTATGATCATGCAAAGCAATATGACAATGAATGCGCAAGTCATGAATTGTGACGCCCCAGATTTGACCGTACACTAATCATGCACGCAAATGTGTACGATCAAGATCAGGGACTCACGGGAAGATATCACAACACAACTCTACAACATAAATAAGTCATACAAGCATCATAATACAAGCCAGGGGCCTTGAGGGCTCGAATACAAGTGCTCGATCATAGACGAGTCAGCGGAAGCAACAATATCTGAGTACAGACATAAGTTAAACAAGTTTGCCTTAAGAAGGCTAGCACAAAAGTAGCAACGATCGAAGAGGCAAGGCCTCCTGCCTGGGACCTCCTAACTACTCCTCGAAGCGGAACTCCATGCAGAATCATCCTCGGGATCTCTAGCTCCTGGACTCCAGCACCTGGTTGCGACAACCAGGTATAGAAAGGGGAAAAGAGGGAGAAAAGCAACCGTGAGTACTCATCCAAAGTACTCGCAAGCAAGGAGCTACACTACATATGCATGGGTATATGTGTAAAGGGTCATATCGGTGGACTGAACTGCAGAATGCCAGAATAAGAGGGGGATAGCTAATCCTGTCGAAGACTACGCTTCTAGCCACCTCCATCTTGCGGCATGTAGAAGAGAGTAGATGGTAAGTTCACCAAGTAGCATCGCATAGCATAATCCTACCCGGCGATCCCCTCCTCGTCGCCCTGTTAGAGAGCGATCACCGGGTTGTATCTGGCACTTGGAAGGGTGTATTTTATTCAGTATCCAGTTCTAGTTGTCATAAGGTCAAGGTACAACTCCGGGTCGTCCTTTTACCGAGGGACACGGCTATTCGAATAGATAAACTTCCCTGCAGGGGTGCACCACATAACCCAACACGCTCGATCCCATTTGGCCGGACACACTTTTCTGGGTCATGCCCGGCCTCGTAAGATCAACACGTCGCAGCCCCACCTAAGCACAACAGAGAGGTCAGCACGCCGGTCTAACCCTATGCGCGCAGGGGTCTGGGCCCATCGCCCTATGCACACCTGCACATTGCGTACGCGGCCGGAAGCAGACCTAGCCTAGTGGCGTTCCGGTCCAATCCGGCGCGCGCCACTCAGTCGCTGACGTCACGAAGGCTTCGGCTGATACTACGACGCCGGGATACCCATAACTACTCCCGCGTAGATGGTTAGTGCGTATAGACCAAATGGCCAGACTCAGATCAAATACCAAGAACTCGTTAAGCGTGTTATGTATCCGCGAACGCCGACCAGGGCCAGGCCCACCTCTCTCCTAGGTGGTCTCAACCTGCCCTGTCGCTCCGCCATAAAGTAACAGTCGGGGGCCGTCAGGAACCCAGGCCCACCTCTACCGGGGTGGAGCCACCTGTCCTTTCAGCCCCCTCACCAGAATCACTTGCGGGTACTCAACGAGCCGACCCGACTTTAGTCACCACATGTGTCATGTATATAAAGTATATAGTATATACCCGTGATCACCTCCCGAAGTGATCACGGCCCAGTAGTATAGCATGGCAGACGGACAAGAGTGTAGGGCCACTGATGGAACACTAGCATCCTATACTAAGCAGTAGGATAGCAGGTAAGGGTAACAACTCTAGCAACAATGATAGGCTATGCATCAGAATAGGATTAACCGAAAGTAGTAACATGCTACACTACTCTAATGCAAGCAGTATAGAGAAGAATAGGCGATATCTGGTGATCAAGGGGGGGGCTTGCCTGGTTGCTCTGGCAAGTAGGAGGGGTCGTTAACTCCGTAGTCGAACTGGGGGTCGCCGGTAGTCTCGGGGTCTACCGGAAAGAAGTAACGGAGGGGGAACACAATAAATAACAGAGCAATCAAAGCAACACAAAGCAAGACACGACGATACGTTGTGCTATGGGTGACCTAACGTAGGGATAGGTGATACCGGCGAAAGGGGCAACATCCGGGAAAGTATCCCCGGTGTTTCGCGTTTTCGGACAGATGAACCGAAGGGGGAAAGTTGCGAGTTCGATATGTTAGGGATGTGTGGCGGACGAACGGGCTACGTATCCGGATTCGTCTCGTCGTTCTGAGCAACTTTCATGCAGAAAGTATTTTCATCCGAGTTACGGATTATTTTATATTAATTTTTAAAGATTTAAATCATTTTAGGATTTATTTAATTAATTTAATCAACATTATCCAGAATAGTAAAAGATGACGTCAACATGACATCATGCTGACGTCAGCAGTCAACTGTGCAGTTGGCTGGGTCAACTACGTGTGGGTCCCGCATGTCATACACTAGACTAACTAATCATGATTAATTAGTTTAATTAGTTGTTTAGTTTAATTAATATAAATTAATTAAGTTAATTATTTTTATTTTTATTTATTATTATATTTTTTAATTCTTTTTTTTGGGTGCAGGGGGTGGACCCCAGCGGTCATTGACCCAGCCCAGCCACCCGTGCGCTGGGTTAACGGGCGCTGGAGCGTGCAGGCGCTAGCCCGAACGGGGCAAGCCCGTTATGGTGCGGTTGCGGGCGACGGTCGCCGGAGCGCGGCAGGGCCCCGGGCGGCGGTGGGCTCGGCGCGACTAGAGTGCGGCCGGGCGAGCGGGCACATGACCCAGGCGCGGCATGAGGGAGGAGATCGCGGCCCCGAGGCGGAAACGAGCGTGGGGCGCGTGAAGGCGCCCGCGCTGACGCGGCCAGGAAGCGTCGAGGGGCTCCAGGGGTGTGCGCGTGCGCGGTCTGGCGGTGAGCGCACGCTCGGTGCGAGCGTAGCCATGGGCTGTTCCGGCGATGGCAAGGAGAGGGGGAAGAGAAGCAGAGGCCGGGGCCTCACCACGAGGTGTAGGGGACTGGCAGTGGGGGTCGAGGGGGATGACGGGGACGACTATCCAGCGAGGCGGTGAGGGGCTCCGACGGCGGGGTCCCTGGGCGATGGGCGACGTGGTCGGGAGTGACGCCTCCAGATCTGGGAAACGGGCGGTGAGGGTTGGTGGAGCCGGCGAGGAGGAGCCGAGGATGGAGCAGCGACGGCGTGGGCGATGGGGTTCCCCGGGCGGCGGCGGCGCGGTCGGACGCCACCCCGATCTAGATGGGATCGAGAGGCGATGTGGGAGAGGGGGAGGCGATGTGGGGAGAGTGGGGGTGGATGGGTTTAGGGTTACGGGACCAGGGGCGTTAAGGGGAGTGGGGGGGGGGGGGTTGGGCCGGCCTGGTGGGGCGGGGGGTGGCCGACTGGGTTGGGATGGGCCGAGGCCCATGGGAGCTGGGGATCTATCCTTTTGATTTTTTTTCTATTATCTTTAAATTTCTTTTCTGTTTATTTCATCTTTCAAATTATTTTAGTTTTGTAAAACATATAGTTAGTTCCTAAATTAGTAATAGTAATTATACCACTGCCACAATTAACTTGGCACCTAAATATAATAGTTTGTAATTGTTTATCTTTTTAAAAGCATTTAAATATTTGTTTTTGCTACTGTTTTACTCATTTTAGAGTATTGAGACATTTTATAAAAGTGTGGTTTCTCTGTCATAATTACCTATGCATTATTTGGCTCTCCCCAAACATTTTAGTTTTACTGTTTGCCTATATTTTAAATTGGAATTTGAATCGTTTTGATCTAACGCGAGTTTATCAACAGTAACCAGGGTGACGTGGCATCTTTAACAGAGGTTTACTGTAGCCTAATTATCCGGGCGTTACATGAATATAATGATGATGGAAGTTGCATGGCAATATATCTCGGAATGGCTATGAAAATGCCATGATAGGTCGGTATGGTGGCTGTTTTGAGGAAGATATAAGGAGGCTTATGTGTGATAGAGCGTATCATATCATGGGGTTTGGATGCACCGGCGAAGTTTGCAACGACTCTCGAGGTGAGAAAAGGCAATGCACGGTACCGAAGAGGCTAGCGATGATGGAAGGGTGCGACTGCGTATACTCCATGGACTCAACACTAGTCATAAAGAACTCACATACTTATTGCAAAAATTAATTAGTCATCAAAGCAAAGTACTAATACGCATGCCCCTAGGGGGATAGATTGGTAGGAAAAGACCATCGCTCATCCCCGACCGCCACTCATAAGGAGGACAATCAAAAAATAAATCATAATCCGACTTCACCACATAACGGTTCACCATACGTGCATGCTTCGGGAATCACAAACTTAACACAAGTATCTCTACCAATCCACAATTACTCACTAGCATGACTCTATATTACCATATTTATATCGCAAAACTATTGCAAGGAATCAAACATATCATATTCAGTGATCTACAAGTTTTTATGTAGGATTTTATGACTAACCATGTGAATGACCAATTCCTGTTAACTCTCTAAATAGATATAAGTGAAGCATGAGAGTTTAATTCTTTCTACAAAAGATATGCCCATGCTCAACAAATATAAGTGACGCAAAAGAGCATTCTACAAATGGCGGTTTTCTATGTGCAGGGAAACAGGCAATCCAAACTTCAAATGATATAAGTGAAGCACCTGAAGTATTCTATAAAGCCATATGGTACGTCTCCAACGTATCTGATTTTCCTAACGCTTTTCCTCTTGTTTTGGACTCTAATTTGCATGATTTCAATGAAACTAACCCTGGTCTGACGCTATTTTCAGCAGAACTACCATGGTGTTGTTTTTGTGCAGAAATAAAAGTTCTCAGAATGGAACGAAACTTTGCGAGGGTTTTTATACAAAAAATGAGAATTTCTGGAGCCAAGAGCCACCTGAGGGGGGCACCTGGGTAGGCACGATACGTCCATTTTGCATTATGTTTTATTACTGTTATTATAATGTTTTTATCCACAGTAATGCTTTTGGAGTAATTCTAATGCCTTTTCTCTCATAATTTGCCAGGTACACACCAAGAGGGAGAATTCCGGCAGCTGGAAATCTGGACTTGAAAAAGCTACGTTAGGCTACCTATTCTGCACAACTCCAAACAAGCTGAAACTTCACGGGGACTTTTTATGGAATAAATAAGAATTACTGGAACAAATAACCACCAGAGGGGGGGCCACCAGGTGGGCAGGGGTTGTGGCCTCCTCGGCCCACCTCCGGTGCCCATCTTCTGGTATATAGGTCATTTTGACCTAGAAAAAATAAGAGGAGGACTTTCGGGATGAAGCACCGCCGCCTCGAAGTGGAACTTGGGCAGGAGCACTTTTGCCCTCCGGTGGAGCGATTCCGCCGGGGGAACTTCCCTCCCGGAGGGGGAAATCATCGTCCTCATCATCACCAATGACTCTCCCATCTTGGGGAGGGCAATCTCCATCAACATCTTCAACAGCACCATCTCATCTCAAACCCTAGTTCATCTCTTGTGTTCAGTCTTGTTACCGGAACTATGGATTGTTGCTTGTGGGTGACTAGTAGTGTTGATTACATCTTGTAGTTGATCACTATATGGTTTATTTGGTGGAAGATTATATGTTCAGATCCAATATGCTATTTAATACTCCTCTGATCATGAGCATGTTTATTATTTGTGAGTAGTTACTTTTGTTCTTGAGGTCACGGGAGAATTCATGTTGCAAGTAATCATGTGAACTTGATATGTGTTCGATATTTTGATAGTATGTATGTTGTTATTCCCTTAGTGGTGTCATGTGAACATCGACTACATGACACTTCACCATATTTGGGCCTAAGGGAATGCATTGTGGAGTAGCAATTAGATGGTGGATTGCAAGAGTGACAGAAACTTAAACCCCAGTTTATGCGCTATTCCGTAAGGGACCGATTGGATCCCAAAGTTTAATGCTATGGTTAGAATTTATTCTTAATACTTTTCTCATAGTTGTGGATGCTTGCGGGAGGGTTAATCATAAGTAGGAGGTTTGTTCAAGTAATAACAGCACCTAAGCACCGGTCCACCCACATATCAAATTATCAAAGTAGTGAACGCAAATCGAACCAACATGATGAAAGTGACTAGATGAAATTCCCGTGCACCCTCAAGAACGCTTTGCTTACCATAAGAGACCGTTTTGGTCAGTCCTTTGCCTCAAAAGGATTGGGCTACCTTGCTGCACTTTTGTTACTACTAGCATTACTTGCTCGTTACAAATTATCTTGCTATCAAACTACTCTGCTACTTACAATTTCAGCACTTGCAGACACTACCTTACTGAAAACTACTTGTCATTTCCTTCTAGTCCTCGTTGGGTTCGACACTCTTACTTATCGAAAAGATCTACAATTTATCCCCTATACTTGTGGGTCATCCAGGCTATCTTATGGTGCCGTTGTCGGGGAGTGAAGTGGCTTTGGTAAGTGGAATTTGGTAAGGAAACATTTATATAGTGTGCTAAAATTTATTGTCACTTGTTACTATGGAAAACAATCCTTTGAGGGGTTTGTTCAGGGTATCTTCACCTCGTCCGGAACCACAATTAGCTACCCCTCAACCTACTGCACCTACTGAAAATATTGAATATGAAATTCCTTCGGGTATGATAGACAACTGCTAGCTAATCCTTATACAGGAGATGGAACCGAACATCCTGATATGCACTTGATATATGTGGAACAAATTTGTGGATTGTTTAAGCTTGCAGGTTTACCCAGGGATCAAGTTATGAAAAAGGTTTTCCCTTTATCTTTGAAGGGAAAAGCATTGGCATGGTATAGGCTATGCGATGATATTGGATCATGGAATTGTAATCGTTTGAAATTGGAGTTCCATCAAAAAAATTATCCTATGCATCTAGTTCATCGTGATCGGAATTATATATATAATTTTTGGCCTCATAAAGGAGAAAGTATCGCTCTATCTTGGGGGAGGCTTAAGTCAATGTTATATTCATGCCCCAATCATGAGCTCTCAAGAGAAATTATTATCCAAAATTTTTATGCTCGGCTTTCTCGTAATGATCAAACCATGCTTGTTGCTTCTTGTGCTGGTTCTTTTATGAAGAAGACTACTGAATTCCGGTGGGATCTTTTGGAAAGCATTAAACGCAACTCCAAAGATTGGGAACTCGACGAAGTTAAAGAGTCAGGAATTAAAATTAAATATGATTGTGTTAAATCTTTTATGGATACCGATGCTTTTCAGAAGTTTTGCACTAAATATGGACTTGACTCTGAGATAGTAGCCTCCTTTTGTGAATCATTTGCTACTCATGTTGAACTCCCTAAAGAGAAGTGGTTTAAATATCACCCACCTATTAAAGAAGAAATTAAAGAACCAGTACCAGTTAAAGAAGAAACTATACTTTATAATGTTGATCCAGTTGTTCCTTCTGCTTATATTGAGAAACCACCTTTCCCTGTTAGGATAAAGGAACATGCTAAAGTTTCAACTGTGGTTAACAAAAGCTACATTAGAACACCTAAACCTGATGAACAAATTAAAGTTGAACCTAGTATTGCTATGGTTAAAAATCTCCTAGAAGAAGGTATAGATGGGCATGTTATTTACTTCTGCGAAGAAGCTGCTAGAATTGCCAAAACTGATAAAAAGGATAAGTATAGACCTATTGTTGGCATGCCTGTCATCTCAGTTAAAATAGGAGATCACTATTATCATGGTTTATGTGACATGGGTGCTAGTGTGAGTCCTATTCCTTACACTTTATATCAAGAAATTATGAAAGACATAGCACCTGCAGAGTTAGAAGACATAGATGTTACTATTAAACTTGCTAATAGAGACACCATATCACCATTTGGGATTGTTAGAGATGTTGAAGTATTGTGTGGGAAAATAGAATACCCTACTGATTTTCTTGTTCTTGGTTCCCCACAGGACGACTTTTGTCCCATTATCTTTGGTAGACCTTTCTTGAATACAGTTAACGCTAAGATAGATTGTAAGAAACAAACTGTTGGTGTTAGCTTTGGTGATGAGTCTCATGAGTTTAATTTTTCCAAGTTTAGTAGAAATCTTCATGAAATACAATTGCCTAGTAAGGATGAATTAATATGTGTTGCTTCTATTGTTGTTCCACCTACTGATCCTTTAGAACAATATTTGCTAGACCATGAAAATGATTTACATATGCATGGAAGAAATGAAATAGATAAAATTTTCTTTGAACAACGTCCTCTACTTAAACACAATTTGCCTATTGAAACTCTAGAAGGTCCTCCTCCACCTAAAGTGATCCTGTGTTTGAATTAAAACAATTGCTAGAGACTTTGAAATATGCTTATCTTGATGAAAAGAAGATATATCCTGTTATTATTAGTGCTAACCTTTCAAAACATGAAGAAGAAAGATTATTGAAAGTTCTAAGGAAGCACCGGGCTGCTATTAGATATACTCTTGATGATTTAAAGGGCATTAGTCCCACTCTATGTCAGCACAAAATTAATACGGAACCTGATGCTAAACCCGTTGTTGATCACCAACGTCGGTTGAATTCAAAATTGAAGGAAGTGGTAAGAACGGAAATCTTAAAACTTCTGGAGGCAGGTATAATGTATCCCATATGTTGGGGATATTACCACTGGGCGTAAAACGGCCAGGAGAGGCCGGGTTAACCCCGTAAGTACTTCATCTGTATCTGAAGTCCATGAAGACAGATGGTGACGCTTCGTGAAGGCCCAAGGCCCAAAGCCGGTTTAAGGCCTGTAGACATAAACCGGCATTGATATGTAAACTTGTGTTGTAAGATAGAAGTAGCAGAGACCGAGCCGGACACGATTATGAGCCGGCCTCGGGATTCTGTAAACCGGTGGGCGTCAACCCATGTATATAAGGGGACGACCCGGCGGCGGTTCAGGGACAACAGACACAACTCGAGACCCAGGCAAAGCGTATTCGCTCCCTGGTCATCGAAACCCCATCAATTCCATCACAACTAAACATAGGCTTTTATCTTCATCGTAAGGGGCCGAACTAGTATAAACTCTCTTGCGTCCCTTGTCCGCTTTAACCCCTTTAAGCTAACCCGTAGCGATGGCTCCACGACTAAGTCCTTTCTCTAGGACATCTGCCGTGACAAAACCACGACAGTTGGCGCCCACCGTGGGGCTATCGCACGATGGTTTCGAGTTCTTGGAGGGCAACTTCGAAGGACTCAAGGGTTACGCTGTGGGCCGGATGACCAAGAGTCGTCGCGGCAAGCTCTACATCGACGATGCAGGCTAGGGCCCCGAGGCCGGCTCAATCGAGTACGGGTACCGGGTCCCCTTTGGTGGCATACACGTTTTCGTTGGCAAGATCGGCGAACCGGGCCCTGAGCCGGACATCTGCACCGACCTCGTCGAAACGGCTCAGCATGCGAGATCTGCCCGGGTCAAGCCTGTCATGAAGCGTGCCTTCGTGGGAGTTATCCATGGAGGGGAATCTAAGGATAGATCGGAATCTGGTGGTGAGACCGTCGTTTATTTCGGCGACGAGTCATCGATTGGAGAGACCGAGTCGCTATATCAGTTACAAGATGGCTGGATTGGGGGCTGTTCCGATGGCGACAGTATTCCGGACCCCTCTGATCTGCCAAACCGGGTGGCGATCTTCATGGCCGGCACGCAACCAGCGCTCCACTCTTCGACCGCAGCGGCGATGATTTCCGGATCAGCAGTGGCTGGGGAAGGAGGCCCTGTGCGACCGTCGGCTCAGGTTCTATCAGATTTGTTTGATGTGTTGGCAACGCTGATGGCGGAGGTTAACCCGGCGGATCAGGATGCACACAATGCGGAAATCGCGAAAGTGAAAGATCAGATCACCCAGGCAAAAGCCGACTTAGCAGCTGAGGATACCAGGATAGCCGCGGAGCGGGCCGCTTTGGATGCACAAGCTTACCGGATTATGCTGGATCAGAGTGCGTCGAACGAAGTCCTGAAGAGGAGGCACCGATCTCGCCTGCCGCCGGTTTTTGACGCTAGAAATCTCTTTAACACCCCAGGAGCAGGGACCAGTGATTCGCCGGTGGTAAACCGGGCAGAGGCACCCGGAGCAGGGGCGCCGGTTCAGCCACGTTTGGTGGATCCGCCTCGTCAGAACAACGTTGTGGTACCTCATGTCTCCACGCCACCGGGTCATTATTCTAACCCAATGGACAACATTGTCGCTGCCGCTTCACCGCTGGCGGCCATCCCGATCGAAGGCGATTCTCCAGCAGCGGTCGAGATGCGTCGGGTTAAGGAGCTTCTTCAGACAGCCTTGGTTCAACAGGAGGCTTATTCATATAGTCGCGATCGGATTCATTCCACTCCTCGTCCAAGCCGGAGTTACAACATGCGTATGGATGAACCGGCAGTATCAAGCAATGCGCGGAACCGTGATCCGCCCCGTGGCCATAACCCGGCGGGTGGTGCTGGTGATGCTCAGGAGGTGGTGGACCGGGCTCGGGCACGCAGAGAGGCCGAGTTAGCGGCGCAGCACGAGGCCCGTCAGCTTACTCCGGTTCGTCCAACCAGATCGGTGGAACCAGGAGTTACCTCTAGTTCCTTGGGAGTGCCATGTCTTGTCCCAGCGTTGCGCAATGTGCGCCTGCCCAAGGATTTCAAGGGCCCGCGCAAGGTGCCGAATTACACCGCCGATTTATCCCTTGAAACATGGGTCGAAAGCTATGAGATGGCCATGGAGATGCTGGACGTGGATGATGCGGCATGTGCGAAGTACTTCACCATGATGCTAGAAGGAACGGCCCGCACTTGGCTAAAGAGCTTACTGGCTAATTCTATCAGGTCATGGGCTGAGTTGAGAGCCCGGTTTATTCAAAATTTCAAGGATACATGCAAGCAGCCCATGTCAATTGTGGACTTAGCTGCCTGTGTCCAGGAGGAAGGAGAGTCAACAACCCATTGGGTGCGCCGGGTTTCGGAGATTTTGCATTCATCAGACCGCATCAACGCTGACACCGCAGTTTTAACATTGGAAGGCAATTGCCAGTTTGAACCCTTGAAGTTGAAGTTGGGACGGCTCAAACGTCATTGTAATGACATGGGAACCCTCATGGATGCACTGGTGAAGTATGCCGACTCTGATAGTACCAAGGATCCCGAGTCTGATGATGATAAGACAGGGAAGGGAAAGAAGAGCGGCAACACCAAGGGGCACCACCACAACCCGGCGGGTCATGGAAACGGCGGAAAGCGTAAAGCGGACCATGGTTTAGACTTTGTGGCTAACACTAATACACACGACAAGGGCCAGCGGCGTAAGGGTAAACCGCCCCAGTGCAATGGAATGCCAAATCCTAACCCGGACCGTTTGTCGTATCTGTTGAACCAGCCCTGTCCAAAGCATGGGACGAAGGAGGAACCATCCACACACCTCTGGAAATATTGTTACATCATGCAAGAGTACAAAAATTCTGATTCTTTCTGGTATGATCATGGATCAGGAGGCGGTTAGGGATCTGGATCTCATGGGTCGGGTTATGGCGGAGGAAATTCCGGTTCAGGATTCCATGGCAATCAGGGTGGACATGACAATCAAAATAATCAAGGTAACCAAGGTGGCTATAATCATCAGGGCAATCAGCAGCAGCAGCAGTCTGGTTACCAGAGCAACCCGAAACAGTTGAATAGCGGACAGTATCATGTCTTCACCACTAGCTTGGACAAGCGCGATCAGAAGCTTCATAAAAGGGTGGTGAATGCTGTTGAACCGGCGGTGCCCCGTTATTTGCGCTGGTCCGAGCAACCCATTGTGTGGAGTAGAGAAGATCATCCACCCCGGATTGACAATCCGGGTCATCTGGCTCTAGTGGTGGCACCTCAGGTGGGAGGTTATAAGTTCACTAAGGTACTCATGGACGGAGGGAGTAGTATCAATATCCTTTATTATGAAACTTTCCGTCGCATGGGGTTAACAGATAAAAATCTTAAACCGTCTAATACGGTGTTCCATGGTGTGGTGCCTGGTAAGTCGGCATATCCTGTTGGTAAGATAGCTCTGGAGGTGGCTTTTGGAGATGAGCATGACTCGAGATCAGAAACCCTGACCTTTGAAGTGGTGAAAAATCAGAAGCCCGTATCATGCCCTATTTGGACGGCCAGCTTATGCTAAGTTTATGGCACGGCCTTGTTATGTCTATCTACAGCTCAAGATGCTGGGTCACAAGGGAATTATAACCGTGCATGGAAGCCGCAAGATTGCTCTGGAGTGTGAGGAAGGTGATGCGGCCTATGCTGAGTCGGTTTGTGCAACAGAAGAGTTGAAGTTTTACAAGGACAATGTTGATCCGGCAGATATGACTTCGTTGAAGAAACCAACTACGGAGCATGATCCGGCCCTGAAGTTTAAATCGGCTGATGAGACTAAACTTGTTGACTTCGTGCCTGGCGATTCGTCCAAGCAGTTTAGAATCAGCGCTAACTTGGATCCGAAATAGGAAAGCGCGCTCATCGAGTTCATCCGTGGGAATCGGGACATCTTTGCATGGAAGCCTTCTGACATGCCTGGTGTACCGAGAGAACTCGCTGAGCACACTCTCAATGTTGATCCTAAATATAAACCGATCAAGCAGTTTCTCCGCCGGTTCAATGAGGAAAGACGCAAAGCTATTGGAGAAGAAGTAGCCAGGCTCTTGGCGGCTGGATTTATCATTGAAGTATTCCATCCTGAGTGGTTGGCTAATCCGGTGCTGGTCCTCAAGAAGAATGGCACTTGGCGTATGTGTGTGGACTACAAAGATCTCAACAAAGCTTGTCCAGCAGATCCTTTTGCTCTCCCCCGTATTGATCAAATTATTGATGCTACGGCGGGTTGTGAGCATTTAAGTTTTTTGGATGCATATTCTGGTTATCATCAGATCAAAATGGCAGTTAAGGACCAGGAGAAGACAGCCTTCATAACTCCCTTTGGAGCCTTCTGCTATGTGTCCATGCCCTTTGGGCTCAAGAGTGCACAGGCGACTTATCAACGGTGTGTGCAGAATTGTCTTCATAAACAGATCGGCCGCAATGTTCATGCCTATGTGGATGATATTGTGGTAAAATCAAGGAAGAAGGAGACATTGATTGATGACTTGAAGGAAACCTTTGATAACCTGCGGGTTTATAAAATGATGCTTAATCCGGCCAAATGTGCCTTTGGTGTACCTGCAGGGAAGCTCCTGGGCTTTTTGGTGTCTAACAGGGGCATTGAAGCTAATCCGAAAAAGATCAAGGCCATCACCTCCTTGGCTAAACCGAAGTGTATCAATGATGTTCAACGCCTGGCAGGCCGGATTGCCGCGTTGAGCCGATTTGTCAGTCTCCTTGGTGAGAAGGCCATCCCTTTGTATCAGATGCTGAAGAAAACGGATAACTTCGTCTGGAGTGACGCCGCTAATGAAGCATTTGAGGAATTAAAGCGGCAGCTAGCTAATCCACCGGTTCTCGCCGCTCCAGTGGATAAAGAACCATTGTTGCTATATGTGGCAGCTAATGCTCGGGCTGTTAGTGTGGCTATTGTGGTGGAGCGCAAGGAGGCAGGAAAGGAATATCCGGTTCAGCGGCCGGTTTACTATATCAGTGAGGTACTTATTGAGTCCAAGCAGAGGTACCCGCATTGGCAAAAATTGGTGTATGGGGTTTTTATGGCAAGCCGGAAGCTTAAGCAGTATTTCCAAGGTCATCCCATCACGGTGGTCAGCTCTGCTCCTTTGGGGGATATAATCCAGAACAGGGAAGCAACTGGCCAGATTGCTAAGTGGGCTATCGAGCTCGGGCCTCACGGGTTGAAGTACAAACCCCGAACGACGATCAAATCTCAGGCGCTTGTGGATTTCATCAATGATTGGACAGAACTACAAGCGCCAGAAGAGAAACCGGATCATACTTATTGGACTATTCATTTTGATGGATCCAGGCAATTGGAGGGCTCGGGGGCTGGAGTCATATTAACTTCCCCACGAGGTGATAAGTTTTGTTATGTTCTCCGTTTAATGTTCCCTTGCACTAACAATGCAGCTGAACATGAGGCTTTACTCCATGGTCTTCGGATGGCTAAGGAGATGAACCTAAGCCGAGTTAAGTGCTTCGGTGACTCGGATCTGGTGGCTCAACAAGTGTCCAGCACTTGGGATTCCAAGGACCCACTAATGGCAGCATATCGTCGTGAGGTGGATATTGTTGCAGGTCACTTTAAAGGATATCAGGTGGATCATGTGGACCGGCGGAAGAATGAAGCGACGGACGCTTTAAGTCGCCTGGGTTCCCAACGTAAACCGGTTCCACCTAATGTTTTCCTGGATGTTTTGCATAATCCGTCCGTCAAGCTTCCTGGTGAAGAGGATTTGGCAATTCCTGATCCGGAGGCTCAGTTGGTGGCACCTCTACATGTTATCCCAGATTGGATGGTTCCATATCTGGCATATATAAACCAGAGCAAGTTACCAGAGGATGAAACTTTGGCCAGGCAGATAACCCAGCGGTCCAAGTCCATGACTATTATCAATGGAGAGTTACATCATTGCAGTGTGACAGGGGTGTTTCAACGTTGTATATCTCCTGAGGAAGGCCGTGAAATTTTGCGTGAGATCCACGAAGGAGATTGTGGTCACCACGCTGGTTCAAAATCTTTGGTGGCCAAGGTGTTTCGTCACGGTTTCTATTGGTTGACAGCTCATGCTGATGCCGAGGACTTGGTCAAAAGATGTGATGGCTGTCAGAAATTTTCAAGACGCGCTCATGTACCGGCTCAAGAATTGAGGATGATTCCAATCACCTGGCCGTTTGCAACATGGGGGCTGGATATGGTTGGGCCTTTCAAGAGGTCCAAGGACAAGAAGACCCACCTCTTGGTGGCGGTTGATAAGTTCACGAAGTGGGTGGAGGCAGAGCCAGTTAGTAAGTGTGACGCAGCCACGGCGGTTCAATTCATCAAAAAGGTGATTTTTCGGTTTGGCTTTCCACACAGCATTATAACAGACAATGGTACCAATCTGTCAAAGGGTGCCATGAAGGAGTTCTGTCAACGTGAGCACATCCGGCTTGATGTATCATCAGTGGCTCACCCCCAGTCCAATGGTCAAGCGGAGAGGGCCAATCAAGAGATCTTGAGAGGCATCAAATCCCGGCTTGTGGTTCCTTTGCAACGGACGCCGGGTTGTTGGGTTGAGGAGCTACCTTCAGTGTTATGGAGCATCAATACCACACCAAACAGATTGACAGGATACACACCGTTTTTCATGGTTTATGGAGCGGAAGCGGTTCTTACTAGTGACATCCATCATGACTCGCCTCGTGTAGCGGCATATGTTGAAGCGGACAACAAGAAGGCACGGCAGGAAGCTCTTGACCTGTTAGATGAGGAGCGTGACATGGCGGCGGCCCGTTCGGCGATTTATCAGCAAGATCTGCATCGTTATCATAGCCGCCGGGTCAGAACCAGAACCTTTCAAGAAGGGGATTTGGTGCTTCGACTCATCCAGTATCAGACGGATATGCACAAGCTATCCCCGCCTTGGGAAGGATCTTTTGTGGTCAGCATGAATATGCACAACGGGTCATACTACCTAATCGATGTTCGAGAGCGCAAAGACTCACGTAAATCGGAGGAGGAGACCAACCGGCCGTGGAATATTGCTCATCTTTGGCCCTACTATACTTGAGCTACAGGCTCTGCTTATGTACATATTATGACATTGTATATATTATGATGAATATAATAAACTGGAACCTCAGCTAAAGCGGGGTATCTGTTGTTTTCTTACATCATGTGTGGTTACATGGAGCTTACAAAGTGGCGTCCGGTTTACCCCTTGATTCGGCTTCTCAAAGCTTGATATTAGATCACTTGGGGGCTTGGTCGTATCCGAACCATAGCTACGCCTCTTGATCGGCGCAATGCCACAGCATCACTTGGGATCTTGGTCGTATCCGAACCATAGCTACGCCTCTTGATCGGCGCAATGCCACAGCATCACTTGGGAGCTTGGTCATATCCGAACCATAGCTACGCCTCTTGATTGGCGCAATGCCACAACATCACTTGGGAGCTTGGTCGTATCCGAACCATAGCTACGCCTCTTGATCGGCGTAATGCCACAGCATCACTTGGGGGCGTGGTCAAACCCGAACCATAGCAACGCCTCTTGATCGGCGTAATGCCACAGCATCACTTGGGGGCTTGGTCGAACCCGAACCATAGCAACACCTCTTGATCGGCGTAATGCCACAGCATCACTTGGGGGCTTGGTCGAACCCGAACCATAGCAACACCTCTTGATCAAATTTGGGGCCTGGCAGCCCGTGAAAAGCCTCGACTACAATGGTTTTATTTGCCTTTTGCTAAGTTTCTTTTTCTTTTGCTAAGATTTGTGATGTTTTCAAACCAGTGTTTATCAACCCGGTTAGGCTGTCAACTACAAGTTGTCAGTACATGACCAAGCTATAATCCGGAGACTATCAGCCCGGTCTGGTTTTGACTCATAGTCACCAGTATGGAATAAACCGGTGTTTATCACAACCCGGAACGGGTTTATTGTAAACCGGCATTATATAACAGGAGATACTTTTACTCCAGATTAGGGTTATTACCCTCATTACAAGGTTGGTCAGCCAACACTATGCCTAAAGGTCACAGGTATCATACATTTCCATATTTGGTTATCTTTTACAACCTTGGTTATAAACCTTGGTCATATATATAGTTGGGTATCATGACCCGCCCGGTGGTAAACCGCCAGGGCGCTTTAAGCTTCTTCTCTGCAGGAACAGCTTGAATAAATAGCTATGGATTATGAACATCATATCTTAAGCATGGCGGATTAACACGCATCAGTTGCAGATAAATATGCACGAAGGAATAACAGACCAAGTATTTTAACTAGCTTATTACAAGGCATTTTAGTGCCCAACGGATAATTTTTTATCAATAAGCATTGCAGCATGGCAGACTAAACCGGCCCCCGGATTATGATTGTTTATCAGCTTGACCTGACGGCTGCGGGTCATCTTGCACCGGTTCAACTTCTTCGTCTCTACCCAGCGGCTGGAAGTCAACAGTTGTCCAGACGATCCCAGTTAAAGCTTGAAACACAACCTCATCACTTATAAGGGTGGACAGTTCAATATCAGGGGCATAAGTGTGCTTACAGATTGGAGGGATCAGGTTTTGAGCCTCAGGAGTTGGTGCAGCAACCCGCTTGTTATTGGTATCATAGCTCGCCTGGTAAAATGAAAGATCAACCTCTTCAGCAAGTTGACAGGCCAGTGGACGTACTTCCCGGTTTATGGCGCGGAGATCATCAGCGCCAAACTCTGATCCGTCTTCTTTTAAGCTTGGGTAGACTTTAGCCATGTCCGACGGATCCAGATCAGGCACCCATGCTTTTGCCCGGGTTAGTGCGGACAGAGCGCCAGCCCTTGCAGCAGACCTCTTCAGCTCGTCTATCCGGGCAGGCAGCATAGATAGCCTGTCTAAGGTATCCTTGATCAACGTCGGGGGCGTCTTATTGTGAGAAGCGGTGCAGATAATCCGTTGTGCGCCGGTATACAGTTGCTCTATCAGCGTGTAGGCAGCTTTCAACTTCTTCTGTACATCAGAGCCCAGATGGCTAATGCGAGTTCCTATATCATTACAAACATTGTTAAACAGGCAACGCATGGGAGGATATGTTGAAAGCATAAAGGAAGGATGCTTACCAAACACAGCAGCGGTCATAGCATGCACTTGCCGCTTTACACCAGTCAGCTCGTCAACCACCGGTTTAAGAGCGGCTTCCGCATTTTCAGCCCTTTTTATCAAAGCGGCTTTTTCAGTCTCCCAATCCGCCCGCTCTTTGTTGAAGCCCTCTTTCAGTTTCTCCATAGCGCCTAGAGCGCGGGTCAACTCTTCCTTCGCTTTGGAGGCTTCAGCTTGCTGGGTTTTGATGTTCTCTTGCAGATCAGCGGTTTGGTGTTCTTTCTTGCTCAGCTCCGCCTGTCAAGGGCCAGATGTATAATGAGTTGACATTACATATTTGAAGTACCAAGCCCATAACAAGTTATGCCCTTGATACTTGGGGGCTAATGTGTGTTTGCTCTTGATCAGAAATTTCTACAAGTCCCAAGCTCAATACAAGTATTAATCTTGGCACTTGGGGGCTTATGTGTGTTTGCTCAAAAAGCTGTTGGTATGGGCGTTCTTCTACCGTCCCGGTTCATCTTTATAAAGTTAAACCGGCCCTTGGAGGCTATACCGGTGAAAGAGCAGTATGGAAAATTTTAAAGAAACCGATTCATCTTAAAGAGGTAATCCGGTCCCTGGAGGCTAACTATGCAAAGATAAGTTATGACGAAAGTCCCGGTTTAGATCGGTATCATAAACCGTCACTTGGGGGCTACTAGGAATTGATAAACTGCAATTGGACAAAAGAGAAAAACAGTAGTTACCTCATATCGCTCCTTCATCAAGTTTACCAAACTAGCTTCATAGTCACGGCTAGTATACAGACGGTTCAAAAATCCAGAGTGAATATCTTGAGCATTGAGATGAGCGTAGCTTGATAAATCGGCATTCCATTTGCCATTGCCGATAGCAGAGAGATCATCCTTGGCAGTATGCTTTGACAAAGCTACAGGATTGCCAGGAGTGGTGTGGCCAGTACCAGTAATCATAATGTCATCATCTTGTTCATCGGCAGCCTTCACCGGAGTTGACGGTTTATCAGTGTCCTTAGCTGGACTGACCGGTTTGTCATCAGTTCGGACAAGGCTGGTTGGCCGGTCTGCATGGCTTGTAGTGTCAACTTGCACTTGTTCAGCAAGGAAATCATGGTCTTGAAGCGGCGGATCGTGTAGCATGGCGTCAGCGTCGGTTTCTTCCAGATCTGGAGTTGTCTCCGGTTCAGCAGCTACATTATCATCAGCCGGTTTGTTTAAATGAGCTTTCTTGCTGGGTCTTGGCTTGGCACTGAGAAAAATATAGACATAAGGATCAAGTACAGTATGTAAAGATAACACATCAATAATAAAGACATGTGCATAGCTAACCCAGGAACTGTTTTGAGGGGTGGAAGCTGTGTGGCCGATGACTCGCCAGAGGATGAGTGAGAATTACCCTGATAATTTGAATCAGACGGGTTAAGAGGCTGGCGAAAACAACCTGCTTTTGGGTATGAAGTATCAATGGGATAAGAGACCTCGGATCGGCGTTTCTGAACTGGACTGTTCGGTAAACCGGCGGAGGTAACTACCTGACCGCTATGCCGGGTTGTACGGCGCCTCGTGCTGCTGTGTCTTCAAAAGAAAGTTTGGGTCCAAGTAAGCAAGAGGGTGAGAAAATTTTACTTTCCGGTTTGCTTGACAGATTTTTTATGTTGGCAGAGGATCTGAATCGGAGGAAAGAATGGTTACCTCTACGTCCTCAGCATGACTGCCTTCAGCGTCGTCCTGATAATAATCATTGTCAATGAGATGTACGAAAAATGAACCAAGAGAGTCAAGTTCTACCTCTGGTTCCGGATTACGCACATCGTCATCAGCTGGTAGATCGGAGGATGCGGTGGTCCTTCTCTTGGCAGGTTTCTTAACAACCTTGGTCTTTGGATGAACTGGCTTGACCGGTTTGTCTTGCGGCTTCGCCGGTTTGTCTTGTGATGGTTTCTTGTTCCAGAACGGATCATCACCCTGTCAGAAAATAGTCACACTTTCAGAGAATATTTGGACAGAAGCAAATTCAGATACAAAGGATTATATGATTCTTACAGCTGGTGGTTTGTTGAAGGTGCAGAAAGGGAGTAGTCCGGTTTGGGCACAGACGGCCTCCGGTTCGTTCAGTATTTTCTTTACAGCCTCAGTGACTTCTTCGTCTGTAAGCTGAATGTCAATGTGCCGCTGAGCATCCTTCAAACTCCCCGTGTACTCACACATTAAACCGGGGCGCCGGCTTAAGGGCAGAATACTCCAGCTTATCCAACAGCGAGCAAGATCAACTCATGTCAAACCGTTTGCCATGAAGGCTCTGAGCTTTGATAATTGAGGAGCATAGTTGGCCCTCTCTCTTGCAGTCAGCCTCTGAGGGAAAGGGTGTGTTGCTCAGGCGTTCAGGGCGGTAACCCGGCAGGGGGTTTTCATCAGACGGAGAGGTATCCATGCAGTAAAACCAAGTTTGGTTCCACTCTTTGGGGTGACTGTGGAGTTTGGGATGAGGGAAGGTGACTTCTTTCCTCTTCTGAACCGCCATTCCGCCCAGTTCCGTATTGGGTTCATCTGAGAACTCGGTGCAACGGTTTAAGTGAAAGAAATCCCTAAATAGTTCGACTGTAGGTTCCTCTTGCAGATAAACCTCACAGAATACTTGGAAGTGGCAGATGTTGGTAACAAAGTTGGGACTGATGTCTTGAGGGCGCAACTGAAAATTGGCTAGTACATCTCGGAATTTTTTTGAACCGGGAGGGCTAAAACCTCATCCGAGATGATCAGCAAACACGATTACCTCTCCATCCTGGGGTGTAGGAGGATTTTCCGGGCCAGGGACCCTCCAGTGGATAACATCTTTCTTGGCTAAAGCGCCCGTTTTAACAAGGTTGTTTAATTGCTCCTCGGTTACTCGAGAGGAAGCCCAATTGCATTCATAGACTTGTTTGGCCATGACAAGGGAAATCTGAAACATGGTTATAGCTGGTTTAAGATTTACAGTGGACAGCTATACAGTGATATAAGGATACAAGCATATTGATAAACCGGATTTGGTTATTCGTAAACTGGAATCTGACGATGGAAACAGTGTAATGCATTGGCGGTTCAACAGGGGACTAATGGTATCTACTGGGTCATCATTCTATATATGAAGTTAAACCGCCCTATCTGGTATTAAAGATGTCTAAGTGAAGGGAAAAACAGGTTTCACATCTTGCTATGGTAATTTCAGATCTACCGCGCGTTGAGAAAACAAAATATATTCTGACCTAAATTCCAGCGTACTAAAAGTTCACCAAGTTGAGATGAGTTGGATATCAAACAGGTGCTGAAACTACTACTGCGCGAGATCTATGTGGTTTAAACTACTACCGCGCGAGATCTATGTGGTTTTTGGATCTAATCAATGGATATAAATAAGGGAAAAGAAGGGTGGCGACGAACACTGATGAACGACAGAAACCCTAAGTGCAGATCTATGGTAAGAGAAAGGGGAGACTTACGGAGGCTGTTGAGCAGCGGCGGCGCGCGGAGGAGCTCTGGTACATTCGGGTCGATGCAGCGGCCAAGGTTGGTGCAGCAGTCGAAGGTTGACGGCGGCGGCCGAGGTCGAAGGTTCGGGCGTCGCGAGGATGACGATGATGCAAAGAGGCACGAGGGGGAAAATGGAAAGACCCCCTGGCCCTATTTATAAGGGAGTTAAACGACAGGCACGAAAATCGAGGAGCCGAATTTTTGGATATGAGGCGCAGCTGTCGCCTCGATTGTCGGAGGCTCATTAATGAAGGTGGGTTATACGCAGTTTTAAATGACAGGTGACGTCACGGCGGTTTACCATGATCCTAGAAGATGATGTCACGGCGGTTTACAAGATTATATGAAGATGTCAAGGAAGAAATTTTCTTAAAGTATTGAGGATTGACATGAACCAGTTCAAATCAATCTGGGGCCTAATGTTGGGGATATTACCACTGGGCGTAAACCGGCCAGGAGAGGCCGGGTTAACCCTGTTGAGGATATAAACCTTAGAGTCACCCGCCCGGAGGGGCCGGGTTACTCATAATGGTCATCACCTGAAGCCCGGCGCCAAGCTTGAAGACGGTGGGCCAAAGATGGGCTTAAGACCCGGAGATGGCTTAAGGCCCGTAGTTACAACCGTCATTATGGTAGAACTTGTAGTGTAAGGCAAGAATAGTTGAGAGTCCGAGCCGGACACTCTTATGAGCCGGCCGGGACTCTGAGAGCTGCTGGGTGTCAACCTCTCTATATAAAGGGACGACTCGGCGGCGGTTTAGGGATAGGAAAGATCTCATCAAGAGCCAGGCATAGCAGTTAAGCTCCCTGGTCAGCGAAACCCTAATCAGTACCACCTCAACTGGACGTAGGCTTTTACCTTCACCGTAAGGGGCCGAACCAGTATAATCTTCGTGTTCCTTGTCCCATTTAACCCCTTCAAGCTTCCTAGCTGCGATGGCTCCACGACTAAGTCCTAGCTCGAGGACATCTGCCGTGACAATTCCACGACAGTTGGCGCCCACCGTGGGGCCAGCGCACGGTGGATTTGAGTTCTTGAAGGGCATCTTCGAAGGGCTCAAGGGATACGCTGTGGGCCGGATGACCAAGAGTCATCGCGGCAAGCTCTACATCGACGATGCAAACTGGGGCCCCGACGCCGGCTCAATTGAGTATGGTACCGGGTCCCCTTCGGCGGAATTCATGTCTTCATTGGCAAGATTGGTGAGCCGGGCCCTGAGCGGGATCTCTGCGCCGATCTCATCGAGACGGCTCAGCGCGCACGACCAGCCCGGGCCCTACCTGCCTTGAAGCATGCTTTTGTGGGATGTGTCCATGAAGGACTCTCTGTAGGCTCTGGATCTAGTGATGAGACGGCCGCCGGCTCTGACGGCGAGTCATCCACAGATGAGTCAAACTCGTTGTATCAACTTCAAGATGGCAGGCTCATGGGTGGTTCCGATGGTGACAGTATTCCGGACCCGTTTCAGCCGCCGAGCCGGGTTGGAATCTTCATGGCCGGTGCACAGCCTTTTCAGAACCCTGCCGCTGGGTCAGGAAACCCGGTGCCCTCGCCGGCTCAGGTGCTGATGGATCTCACGGACAAGATGACGGCCCTGTTAACCGCCACGGTTGACCCAGCGGATCAAGCTCGGCATGACGCGGAGGTGGCGCAGTTAAAGCTGGATCTAGTAAAAGCCAAGGAGGACCTGGCGGCGGAAGGGATCAGGATGGCTGCGGAGAGGGCGGCTCTCGACGCCCAGACTCAGCTGATTCAGGCGCAGTCCTTCCGACTCACGATGGATCAGAACGCGTCCAATGAGGTCATGAGAAGGAGGCATCAAAAGGCCCAATCTCGACTCCCTCCGGTCTACGATCCTCGAAACCTCTTCAACACGCCAGGTGCAGGGTCTAGTAACCCGCCGGGGGTCATAGTGCCCTGGTCTGGGACCCCTGTTCAGCCACAAGTGATGGGGCCTCCCCGAGTGAACCCTGCCCCGCCTCAGTACGTGCCAATACCACCGGGTCATTATGCTAACCCGCTCAAGAACATGGTCGCCGCAGCAGCACGGCTGGCGGCTCTCCCAATTGACGGCGACTCTCCAACAGCTGTTGAAACCCGCCGAGTCAGGGAACTCCTTCAGACAGCGCTGGCACAGCAGGAGGCGTATTCTTACAGCCGGGACAGGATCCACTCAGCCCCTCGTCCAGGCCGGAGCCCGAGTTACAGCAGACACATGGTCTCTGCGACCGGCTCAAGTAATGTCCGACGCCATGACCCGCCCCCTGGCCATGGCCCGGCTCATAACGGAGTCTTTCACGCAGCAGACCAAGACAGAGCGCGGCAAGAGGCGAAGCAGGTGCCTCAGTTGACGGCTTACCAAACACACCCGGCTTATCCGACGACTTCCGTCGACGTGGGTATCCCTACGAGGATTGGAGGTGTCCCTTGTTTAGTGCCGGCTCTCCGCAATGAACGTCTACCCAAGGACTTCAAAGGGCCTAGGAAAGTGCCTAATTACACGGCTGATTTACAGCCCGGAGCTTGGATCGAGAGTGATGAGATGGCCATGGAATTGCTGGAGGTCAGCGAAGCGGCAATGGCCAAGTACTTCACCATGATGTTAGATGGGACTGCCCGCACGTGGTTTAAAGGGCTACCACCGAACTCCATCGTGTCTTGGGCTGAGCTGAAAGCCCGGTTCATCCAAAACTTCAAAGATACCTGTAGGCAGTCTATGTCAATTGTGGATTTGACTAACTATAAACAGCAGGAGGGTGAGTCTACGACACATTGGGTTCGCCGGGTTAAGGAGATAATACATTCATCTGATAAGATGGATGCCGGCTCTGCAGTCTTAATGTTGGAGCAGAATTGTCGTTTCCTGCCCCTGAAGATGAAACTCGGGCGGCTTAAGCGCGACTGCAATGATATGGGTACGCTGATGGCGGCTCTCGTCAAGTATGTCGACTCTGATAGTACCAAGGACCCCGCTTCAGATGATGAAAGGACAGGGAAGGGAAAGAAGAACGGCAATGGCAAGGGTCCTCAGCATAACCCGGGGAACCAAGGAGGTGTCAAGCGTAAGGCCGACGGCAGCCTAGAGTTCGTGGCCAACGCCAGCTCACAGGGTAATAACCAGCGACGCAAGGGGAGGCCACCTCCCCGAGCCAGCGGGTCAGGCCCGACGCTGGAGCAGCTGTTGAATGAGCCTTGTCCAAGGCACGGCTCTAGGGAAAAGCCGGCTATTCATTTGTGGAAGGATTGCGCAATCATGAAAGCTTTTAAGAATTCCAATGCCTTTAATGGCAACCATGGCCCGGGCGGCGGCTCAGGCGCTGGCGGTTTTCATGGCCCGGGCGGCGGCTCAAATTCCAATCCTCAGAACGGTCAGGGGGGCTTTAATCAGCAGTCTGGCCAGGGTCATCAACAACAGCAGGGGGGTTATCAGACCAATCCAAAACAGCTTAACGGTGGACAGTATCACGTATTTACCACCAGTCTGTGTAAGCGAGATCAGAAGCTTCATAAGAGGGCGGTGAATGCTGTTGAGCCGGCGGTTCCACGCTATTTAAGATGGTCTAAGCAGCCTATTGTGTGGAGTAGGGAGGATCACCCCCTCCGGGTTGATAATCCGGGTCATTTGGCCTTGGTGGTGGCCCCTCAGGTGGGAGGATATAAGTTCACTAAGGTGCTCATGGATGGAGGCAGCAGTATCAACATCCTCTATTATGAGACTTTCCGTCGTATGGGGTTGATTGATAAGAACCTCAGCCAGTCAAACACTATTTTCCATGGTGTGGTGCCTGGTAAGTCGGCTTATCCAGTTGGCAGGATCGAGTTGGAAGTGGCCTTTGGAGACGAGTACAACTACAGGGTCGAAAAATTCACCTTTGAGGTGGTCAAGATAAGAAGTCCGTATCATGCCATATTTGGGCGGCCGGCTTACGCCAAGTTCATGGCTCGGCCGTGTTACGTGTATTTACAGCTCAAGATGCCGGGTCACAATGGGACCATTATGGTTCACGGCAGCCGGAGGGTGGCTTTGGAGTGTGAGGAGGGCGATGCAGCTTATGCAGAGTCTGTTTGTGCAACAGAGGAGTTAAAATTTTACAAGGACAATGTTGACCCAACAGATATGACCTCTCTGAAGAAGCCGACTACGGAGCATGAGCCGACAATGAAATTTAAGTCGGCTGATGAGACTAAACTTGTTGATTTCGTTCCAGGTGATTCATCGCAGCAGTTTAGCATCAGTGCTAATCTGGATCCAAAATAGGAAAGCGCGCTCATCGAGTTCATCCGTGAGAATAGGGACATTTTCGCATGGGAACCTTCTGACATGCCAGGTGTACCTAGAGAACTCGCTGAGCACACTCTCAATGTTGATCCGAAATTTAAGCCGGTCAGGCAATTCCTTCGGCGGTTTAATGAAGAGAGGCGAAAAGCCATTGGTGAAGAGGTGGCCCGGCTCTTGGTGGCCGGGTTTATTGTTGAAGTCTTTCACCCAGAGTGGTTAGCTAACCCGGTGCTCGTGCTCAAGAAGAACGGCACCTGGCGGATGTGTGTGGACTACACGGACTTAAACAAGGCGTGTCCGGCTGATCCTTTTGCTCTTCCCCGTATTGATCAAATCATTGATGCTACGGCGGGTTGCGAGCGCTTAAGTTTCTTGGATGCTTATTCTGGATACCATCAGATTAAAATGGCAGTTAAGGACTAGGAGAAGACAGCGTTCATCACTCCCTTTGGAGCCTTCTGCTATGTGTCTATGCCTTTTGGGCTCAAGAGTGCACAGGCGACTTATCAGCGTTGCGTGCAGAACTGTCTTCATAACCAGATTGGGCGCAACGTTCATGCTTATGTGGATGATATTGTGGTTAAATCCAGGGAAGAGAAAACCTTGATAGACGATCTGAGGGAAACCTTTGATAATCTCTGGGTCTACAAGATGATGCTTAACCCGGCCAAGTGTGTCTTTGGTGTTCCAGCAGGCAAGCTCTTGGGTTTCTTGGTTTCTAACAGAGGTATTGAAGCTAACCCGGAGAAGATCAAGGCAATCACCTCTCTGGCTAAGCCGGCATGTATAAACGACGTCCAGCGCCTGGCGGGTCGTATCGCTGCTTTAAGCCGGTTTATAAGCCGCTTGGGTGAGAAGGCCATGCCGTTGTACCATTTGATGAAGAAAACTGATAACTTTGTCTGGAATGATGCTGCTAATACTGCTTTTGAGGATTTGAAGAGACAGCTAGCTGAGCCCCCGGTCCTTGCTGTTCCGGTTGACAAGGAGCCTTTATTGTTGTATGTAGCTGCTAACACACGGGCCGTCAGTGTGGCTGTGGTGGTGGAACGCAAGGAAGAGGGCAAGGAGCATCCGGTTCAGCGGCCGGTTTATTACATCAGTGAAGTGCTCATCGAGTCCAAACAACGGTATCCACATTGGCAGAAGCTTGTTTATGGTGTGTTCATGGCAAGTCGGAAGCTTAAGCATTACTTCCAGGGTCACCCTATCACTGTGGTTAGTTCTGCTCCCCTTGGAGATATCATCCAAAACAGAGAAGCTACAGGAAGAGTGGCTAAGTGGGCTATAGAGCTCGGGCCTCATGGTCTGAAGTATGTACCATGCACTGCGGTTAAATCTCAAGCCTTGGTGGATTTCATCAACGATTGGACAGAGTTACAAGTGCCCGAAGAAAAGCCGGATAACACATATTGGACTATTCACTTCGATGGGTCCAGGCAATTGGAGGGCTCGGGGGCTGGAGTTGTATTGGCTTCCCCTAAAGGTGACAAGCTCCATTACGTGCTACGGTTGATGTTTCCTTGCACTAACAATGCGGCTGAGTACGAGGCCTTGCTCCATGGTCTTCGGATGGCTAAGGAGATGAGCTTGAGCCGGGTAAGATGCTTCGGCGACTCGGACTTAGTGGCTCAACAAGTATCAGGCAAGTGGGATTCCAAGGACCCTCTTATGGCGGCTTATCACCGTGAAGTTGATGCCATTGCTGGACACTTTCAGGGTTACCAAGTAGAGCACATCGATCGCAGGAAGAACGAGGCGGCTGATGCTTTAAGCCGGCTGGGCTCTCAGCGAAAACCGGTGCCGCCTAATACTTTCCTGGATGTCTTGCATAACCCTTCTGTTAAGTTGCCTACAGAGGAAGACTTGGCTGTCCCTGACCCGGAGGCACAATTGGTGGCGGCTCTCCACATCATCCCGGACTGGACAGTGCCCTATCTGGCTTACATGACCCGGGGAGATTTGCCTGAGGATGAAACTTTGGCCAGACAAATAACCCGGCGGTCTAAGTCAATGGTTGTTATCAATGGTGAGTTGCATCGCCGCAGTGTTACGGGAGCGTTCCAGCGTTGTGTCTCCCCTAAGGAAGGCCAAGAGATCTTGCGTGAGATTCATGAAGGGGATTGTGTCCGTCATGCTGGCTCAAAATCCCTTGTGGCCAAAGCTTTTCGTCATGGCTTTTATTGGCTGACGGCTCATGCTGATGCGGAGGACTTGCTCAGTAAATGTGATGGTTGCCAAAGGTTCTCACGACGGGCTCATGTGCCGGCTCAGGAGCTGAGGATGATACCAATCACTTGGCCGTTTGCAGTCTGGGGGCTTGATATGGTTGGGCCTTTTAAAAGGTCCAAGGATAAGAAGACCCACCTCTTGGTGGCAGTTGACAAGTTCACGAAGTGGGTCGAAGCAGAGCCAGTTAGCAAGTGTGACGCGGCCACGGCGGTTCAATTCATGAAAAAGGTGATATTTCGCTTTGGCTTTCCACACAGCATTATAACTGACAATGGTACCAATCTGTCCATGGGCGCCATGGAGGAGTTTTGTCAACGAGAGCATATTCGACTTGATGTTTCATCAGTGGCTCATCCTCAATCCAATGGTCAAGCTGAGAGAGCTAATCAGGAGATCTTGAAGGGCATTAAGCCCCGGCTTTTGGTCCCTTTGCAACGGACGCCGGGTTGTTGGGTGGAGGAGTTACCCTCCGTGTTATGGAGCATCAACACTACTCCTAACAGGTCTACGGGTTACACGCCTTTCTTCATGGTTTATGGTGCAGAAGCAGTCCTCCCTAGTGACATCCGTCATGACTCGCCTCGAGTGGCGGCTTATGTTGAGGCGGATAATGAACAGGCGCGCCAAGATGCTCTTGACTTGTTGGACGAACAGCGTGACGTGGCCGCAGCTCGTTCAGCGATTTACCAACAAGACCTGCGCCGTTATCACAGTCGCCGGGTTAAGTCCCGGGTCTTCCAGGAAGGTGACCTGGGGCTCCGGCTCATCCAAGATCAAACAGATGCGCACAAGCTATCCCCGCCTTGGGAAGGACCCTTTGTAGTCAGCAAGAACTTGCACAACGGGTCATATTACCTCATTGACATTCGGGAGCACAAAGATTCACGCAAGTCGGAGGAGGAGACTCGTCGGCCGTGGAACATAGCTCAGCTTCGGCCTTATTACACTTGAGCCACCGGCTCTCGTAATGTACATATTTCTATAAGCCATGTATATATTATGATAAGCAATAAAGCAGGGCCTCTGTCCTTTTTTCTCCTCCAAAGGTAAATGTGTTGTTTGCATTACAAGCTCACATGGTAACTTGGAGGTGGATCCGGCTTATGATCGTATTCGAATCTAGCCGTACGTAATATAGTCACTTGGGGGCTTCCTGTTCAAACATAGGTCGTATTCGAACCAAAGAGAACATAGCTATCGATACCCATTTGATTGGCAAAGTGCCGAGCTCATTGGGGAGTTTTTCTTGATCATATTTGAATCATGGCTCAACCCCCTTTGGGAACCGACGTGGATCGTATTCAAATCAGCGTCGTTAAACAATTCTCAAGGTCATTTGGGGGCTTCCTGTTCAAACATGGGTCGTATTCGAACCCAAGAGAACATAGCTGTCGGTACCCTCTTGATCGGCATCGCCAAACCCACTAGGGGCTATATGATCGCATTCGAATCTGCTTAACCCCTTTGGGACAGGTCTCTGTTCGTATTCGAACCGGAAGCCCCTGAGTTTTGATTTTCTGATTTACAAAAGTTCTTCTGATTGTTTCAATAGTATGCACGGCGGTTCTCATTCTGCCGGCTTAACTTTGATTCACAGTGATAATCACACAATCAGCATTATCAAGACTGGTAAACCGGAGTTGAGGTACCAACCTTATTATCCGGGTTATATAAACCGGAAGTGTACTTGAAGGCCTGTAAGTGTGTTATTACGATTATATCAAGGACATAATTGAGGACCAGTCTCTCAACTTAGATTTATATTTCGGGTTATATGTGTCAGACTATGATTCTCAGTGCGGCAAGCCGCCTAGAGACTTGTGATTTATTCTTCTATGCAGGATAGTTAAAGACAACTATTTGAGCTTAAGGAAGATGAATGATCCAATATGACCCGGAGGAACATAAGGCAGCAACTTCAATGGAATTAAGCATTCAGCATGTGCACGATGGCATGACAAAGTTTAAATGTTGGTCCTATTCTATTACAAGACTCCCCGAGTCCAAAAGGGTGAAGCATTGTTTAAACAAGCCGCCTTAAAAAGTCAAGATGCCTGCCGGGTCGAAGCTTCCGGCTCATCCCTCTCCGCTCCTCCGGCTGTTCCCATGACCTGGAAGGTTGACAATTTCCAGTCAATGCCGCTCAAAGCTTCGAATTGAGCCTCCTCGTCAATTAACCCAGCCGGGTTAATGTCTGGGGCAAAAGTGTGCTTACGAGTCGGCGGGACTAAGCTGATGGCTTCATAACGCGGAGTGGGGATCCTCTGATTCTCTGCATCGTAGCCCGGCTGGTCCTTGGTCAGATCAGTGTCATTCCCAATCAGGGTGGCCACCGGGCGCACGATCTTCACACAGGCAGCAAAGTCCTTTTGGTCGAAAGGGGTGCCGTCTTCCTTCAAGCTGGGATAACCAAGTGCAATGTCCACCGGGTCTAGCTCTGGAAGGAAAGCCTTGGCCCGGCTCAGAGCAGCTATGGCTCCGGCTCTTGCAGAAGCCCGTCGCAGCTCTTGAACACGCTGAGGAAGAACGGCCAGCCGGCGAAGTACTTCCATGGCTGGCTCGTCGGTGGGAGCGGTGGCTTCAGGAGCAGAAGCAGCTGGCGGCTCTTGAGCGGAAACCTCCGGTTCAGTCACGACCGACTCCTCCGCCGACTTATTCTTCTTTGCTCTTTTACTGAGCTTTGCTTGAGCACTGAAAGGGCAAAAGGTTAGTACAAAAGTATGAGTAAAGATAAGCACAGCAAGAGATGATCATCATTACCCGGGTACGGTCTTGAAAGCCGGCAGATTCGACTGCATTGAGTCACTAGAGGAAGGTGACGTTTCCTGATAATTCGAATCAGAAGAGTTGAGCGGTTGACGTATAACACCCGCCAAAGGATGAAAAGGATATAAGTTGGAGATAACCTCGGTCCGGCGTTTCCTTGATGTCTCAAGTAAGCCGGAGGAGAGGTCAGCGTCCTTGTTAGTCCGGGTGTGCCGCCGGCTCTCATGAATCTGTTGCTTCAAAAGAAATTGAGGATCTTGATAAGCTAAAGGATGTGAAAATCTTACTTTCCGGGTTACTCTTCGGACTTTCAGCCTTGGCAAGGGCTCCGAGTCGGAGGAAAGTGTCATTACCTCTTCAATCACCGGGTTACTTGCTCCGGTGTCATCCTGCTGATGGACAGTATTGATAAGGTGGACAGAAATAAACAAGAAATACAACAAGAGCTTACAGGTTCAGGGGTTACCTCTGACTCGGAGCTGTCGCTTAGCTGAAGCAGCTCTGAAGCAGTAGGCCTGCTTCCCTTCTTACGGGGAGCGGCTCTCTTGGCGGCTTTCTTAGCCTTCCTGGCCTTCTTGGCCGCCTCATGGTCATACTTGACTTTCCAGAATTTATCATCAGCCTGAAAAATACAATGACGATTTCTTAAGGTTCAGATGAAAATTATCTAAAGGAGAAAATAAGATGTTTAGATCAGCGGCTTACCGCTGGAGCCGGGTTGGTCTTGCAGAAGGGGCTTAAGCCGGTCCTCCCGCAGTCTTCCAAGCTCACATTCAAGAGGGCCTTGGTCATGTCTTCAGCAACGTCTTCAGGAAGATCATTGCGGCTGTGTCGCAGGGGGTCATCTTTCTGGCCTGTGTATTCACACATTAAGCCGGGGCGGCGGCTCAAGGGGATCACCCGCCACGAGATCCAGACCCGGACCAGATCAATGCTATTGAGGCCATTTCCCAGGAGAGCCTTGATTTTGTTGATGGTGGGGATCAGAGGTTGGCGCTCCGCCTGAGATAGCTTGTCTGACAGAGGGTGAGTTGGTTCTAGATGCGAGGGACGAAAGCCGGGCAGTGGGCTCTCGTCAGCCGGCGACGTGTCTTGGCAGTAGAACCACGTCTGGTTCCAGTCCTTTGGGTGGCTTGGCGGCTCGGCGTAAGGAAAAAGGCAGTCTCTCCGTCGCTGAATGGAGATTCCACCAAGTTCCAAGCTCGGCCCGTTGGCGCACTCGTTCTGGCGGTTCAGATAAAAGAGCTATCTGAAGAGCAGCAGGCTGGGCACTTCTCCAAGGTAGACCTCGCAGAATACTTGGAAGTTGCATATATTCGACACCGAATTGGGTCCTATGTCTTGTGGCCGCAGGTCAAAGAAATTCAGCACATCTCTAAAAAACTTTGAGCCGGGCGGTGCGAAGCCCCGGCTCATGTGATCCGCAAATATTACCACCTCCCCGTCCCTTGGCTGTGGTCTCTCCTCTGATGGGTCAGGGGCGTGGTAAGACATGACGTCCTTCTTGGGCAGGTAACCCGACTTCACAAAATCCGCTAAGGTCTCATCGGTGACGTTGGACGTCATCCAATTGCATGTGATGGGTGCTTTGGGAGCTTTGGGAGGCATGGTGAAAGTCGGAAGCCTATGATAAAAGGAAATGTCTGGTTTAATTATAAGCCGGAGGAAGTTTACAGTTCAATGTTTAAAGTGGCGGCTTATGAAAGGGGCCTAATGACATATAGCTAAATGCATCGGGTTATATAAGCCGCTGGTGGTATTGAGAGTAATTCAATTGTCTACAGCTTTATCATAAATGAGCCGGAAAATTTTACGGCGCATGGCTTCTTTGAGCCGGACATGTAAGCCGCCATGACTCAACAGATGCAGTTTTTACTAAGTGTGGTGAAAACAGGTTTCACACATTGCGGTAACTTGTTTGGATCAAAATGGTCGACTTAAGAGGAAAATTTCTAGACCTAAAACAGACGCATAAGAAGTTCGCGGGTTCGAACGGAGCCTCTATGCAGTAAAAGGGGATCTAGGTACATTGGGAATGGAAGTGAAACAACTACCGCAACAGTCTATACAGTCTAAAGATCAAGAAGGGTGGTAAAAATGAAATCTACCAAGGGCTCGCGATGAACGGCGAAGAACATGGGAAGAACAGCCAAGAACCTAATGTGGATCTACTCTACGGAGTAACAGGGACTTACGGGTGCTGGAGAGATGCGTAGATCGCCGCCGTTATCTGGTCATGACAGGTTGATGCAGCGGCCGGAGTTGGTGAAGACAGGAAGACCCGCAGCGGCGGCGGCGATGGAGCTCGAGCAGGAGAACAGTGGCGAGAGGAGGAAGACGAGTGGCTGGAGGCTCAACGGGCCGGGCTATTTATAAGGTGAGGCTCATAAGTGGGCGCGAGAAACGAGGAGGCCACGGCGCGGTTATCTCATCGTAACAACGCCTCGATTTTCGGGACGGCAGTTAAAGATAAGATCCGTTGCGGATATGGTGGAGTAAAAAATGGACTTAATGGAAGATGACATCACGGCGGATTACCCGGAATCCAGAAGATGACGTCACGACGGGTTATGGCCTTCACACAATTGTAAGCCGGTGATTTTCTATCGAAAGGATTGAAGATTGACATGAGCCGACTCAAATCAATCTGGGGCCTAATGTTGAGGATATAAACCTTAGAGTCACCCGCCCGGAGGGGCCGGGTTACTCATAATGGTCATCACCTGAAGCCCGGCGCCAAGCTTGAAGACGGTGGGCCAAAGATGGGCTTAAGACCCGAAGATGGCTTAAGGCCCGTAGTTACAACCGTCATTATGGTAGAACTTGTAGTGTAAGGCAAGAATAGTTGAGAGTCCGAGCCGGACACTCTTATGAGCCGGCCGGGACTCTGAGAGCTGCTGGGTGTCAACCTCTCTATATAAAGGGACGACCCGGCGGCGGTTTAGGGACAGGAAAGATCTCATCAAGAGCCAGGCATAGCAGTTAAGCTCCCTGGTCAGCGAAACCCTAATCAATACCACCTCAACTGGACGTAGGCTTTTACCTTCACCGCAAGGGGCCGAACCAGTATAATCTTCGTGTTCCTTGTCCCGTTTAACCCCTTCAAGCTTCCTAGCTGCGATGGCTCCACGACTAAGTCCTAGCTCGTGGACATCTGTCGTGCCAATTCCACGACAAACCCCGTAAGTAGTTCATCTGTATCTGAAGTCCATGAAGACAGACGGTGACGCTTCATGAAGGCCCAAGGCCCAAAGCCGGTTTAAGGCCTGTAGATATAAACCGGCATTGATATGTAAACTTGTGTTGTAAGATAGAAGTAGCAGAGACCGAGCCGGACACGATTATGAGCCGGCCTCGGGATTCTGTAAACCGGTGGGCATCAACCCATGTATATAAGGGGATGACCCAGCGACGGTTCAGGGACAACAGACACAACTCGAGACCCAGGCAAAGCGTATTCGCTCCCTGGTCATCAAAACCCCATCAATTCCATCACAACTAGACGTAGGCTTTTACCTTCATCGTAAGGGGCCGAACTAGTATAAACTCTCTTGCGTCCCTTGTCCGCTTTAACCCCTTTAAGCTAACCCGTAGCGATGGCTCCACGACTAAGTCCTATCTCTAGGACATCTGCCGTGACAAAACCATGACACCATAGCTGATAGTAGATGGGTAAGTCATGTTCATTGTTTTCCTAAGAAAGGAGGTATTACTATTGTTCCTAATGATAAGAATGAACTTATTCCACAAAGAATTGTCACACGCTATAGAATGGTAATTGATTTTAGAAAATTAAATAAAGCAACTAGAAAAGGTCATTACCCTTTGCCTTTTATTTATTAAATGCTTGAAAGATTATCTAAGCACACACACACACACTTTTGCTTCCTTGATGGATATTCTGGCTTCTCACAAATACCTGTTTCTCAACCTGATCAAGAAAAGACTACTTTTACTTGTCCCTTTGGAACCTATGCTTATAGACGTGTGCCTTTTGGTTTATGTAACGCACGTGCTACCTTTCAAAGATGTATGACTGCTATATTCTCTTACTTTTGTGAAAAGATTGTTGAGGTTTTCATGGATGACTTTTCTATTTATGGGAAGTCTTTTGATGATTGTTTAAGCAATCTTGAGCGAGTTTTGCAGAGATGTGAACAAACAAACCTTGTCTTGAATTGGGAGAAGTGCCACTTTATGGTTAATGAAGGCATTGTCTTGGGTCATAAAATTTCTGAAAGAGGTATTGAAGTGGACCAAGCTAAGGTTGATGCAATTGAGAAAATGCCATGTCCTAAAGATATAAAAGGTATTCGTAGTTTCCTAGGCCATGTTGGTTTTTATAGGAGATTTATCAAAGACTTTCCTAAAATTTCTAGGCCTCTTACTAGTCTCTTGCAGAAGGATATTCCTTTTGTTTTTGATGATGATTGTTTAGAAGCCTTTGAAACTCTCAAGAAAGCCTTAATTTTTGCACCTATTTGTTCAACCACCTGATTGGAACTTGCCTTTTGAAATTATGTGTGATGCTAGTGATTATGTTGTTGGTGTTGTTCTAGGACAAAGAGTTGATAAGAAATTGAATGTTATTCATTATGCTAGTAAAACTCTAGACAGTGCCCAAAGAAATTATGTACTACTATTTGCTTGTGATAAATTTAGACCTTATATTGTTGATTCAAAAGTAACTGTTCACACAGATCATGCTGCTATTAAATATATTATGGAAAAGAAAGATGCTAAACCTAGACTTATTCGATGGGTTCTCTTGTTGCAAGAATTTGATTTACATATCATTGATAGAAAAGGAGCTGAGAACCCAGTAGCTGATAACTTGTCTAGGCTTGAAAATGTGCTTGATGACCCACTACCTATTGATGATAGTTTTCCTGATGAGCAGTTAGCTGCAATAAATGTTTCTCATAGTACTCCTTGGTATGCTGATTATGCTAATTACATTGTTGCTAAATATTTACCACCTAACTTTACATACCAACAAAAGAAAAAAATCTTCTATGATTTAAGACATTACTTTTGGGATGACCCACATCTTTATAAAGAAGGAGTAGATGGTATTATTAGACGTTGTGTACCTGAGCATGAATAGGGACAAATCCTACGGAAATGTCACTCTGAGGCTTATGGAGGGCATCATGCTGGATATAGAACTGCTCACAAGGTATTGCAGTCTGGATTTTATTGGCCTACTCTCTTCAAGGATGCACGTAAGTTCGTCTCATCTTGTGATGAATGTCAAAGAATAGGTTACATCGGTAAGCGTCAAGAAATGCCTATGAATTATTCTCTTGCTGTTGAACCATTTGATGTTTGGGGATTTGATTACATGGGACCTTTTCCTTCCTCTAATGGGTATACACATATTTTGGTTGCTATTGATTATGTTACTAAATGGGTAGAAGCTATTCCAACTAGTAGTGCTGATCACAACACCTCTATTAAAATGCTTAAGGAAGTGATTTTCCCAAGGTTTGGAGTCCCTAGATATTTAATGAATGATGGTGGTTCACACTTTTATTCGTTGTGCTTTCCGTAAGATGCTTTCCAAGTATGATGTTAACCATAGAATTGCATCACCCTATCATCCTCAGTCTAGTGGTCAAGTTGAACTTGGCAATAGAGAAATAAAACTAATTTTGCAAAAGACTGTCAATAGATCTAGGAAGAATTGGTCTAAGAAATTAGATTATGCACTTTGGGCTTATAGAACGGCATATAAAAACCCTATGGGTATGTCTCCATATAAAATGGTTTATGGAAAAGCTTGTCATTTGCCTCTTGAGTTAGAACATAAAGCATTTTGGGCAGTCAAAGAGCTCAACTATGATTTCAAACTTGCTGGTGAGAAGAGGTTCTTTGATATTAGCTCTCTAGATGAATGGAGAACCCAAGCTTATGAAAATGCAAAATTATTTAAAGAAAAAGTTAAAAGATGGCATGACAAAAGAATTCAAAAGCGTGAGTTTAAAGTTGGAGAATATGTTCTTTCGTACAACTCTCGTTTTAGATTCTTTGCAGGAAAACTCCTCTCAAAATGGGGATTCGTTTACCAGTCTGGAGCCATCAAAATAAATAATTCCGAAGGTACTAACCCAAAGGTTGTCAATGGGCAACGAATAAAGCATTATATCTCAGGTACGCCTATTAATGTTGAAAGTAATATTATCCAAACTTTGACACCGGAAGAGCACATAAAAGAGTCCTTCCGGAACACTCTAGAATCGTGAAATTAAGGAGGTACGTGATACGGTAAGTAAATGGACTCTGAAAAATCCGCACAAATATTTTTTATCAGTTTTGGAATATTTAGGAATTTTAGGAATAAAGAAACTTCCAGGAAGTGTACCCTGGTGGGCACAATACACCAGGGCGCGCCAGGCTTGCCCACCTGGGACACCTTCCATACTCCGTTTTTCTTCCATATGCTTGTCCTCCAAGATAAAAATATATATATATACTTCCCGAACCTGTTAAACACCATATTGCAGAGAAATCCTCTGTTCTCTTTTTCCTTGCTGTTTTCTGTCAGATCCCATCTACCATGGCCTCTTCAAGCTCCTCCAAGGACAAGTTCTTCAAGAACGTCATCAACCCTTATCTGCAGGAGGTGGTGCAGCACCCTCAAACCACCTAGATGCATGAGGGGGTGTTGTACATCCGCGATGAGCAAGGTCCCAAGGGTACGGGAACCATGGAGGCTAGGCTTGAAGCCATGGAGCAGGAAGTCTTCCGGTGCAAGGGGATGGTGGAGCGTGGGCTCAATGCTAATCACCTCATGATCGCGGACCTCTCCTGTGATCTCAAGGTGGATGGCAAGCCCATGAAGGACATCGTCTTCACCCTCAACGAGCAAATCAACTTCCTCCAAAGCCAGATCTATGACCTCCAAAACCAAGTCTTTGAATATGAGGCGAGGTTCAAAGGTATGAGTTTGGCTGCTAGTTGCAGGACCCTTGAGACTCACTCCTCCTCTTATGATGGTGGACCACTGCCATGGAAATCCGAGGACAAGATCTCTCCTTCATCACCATCATCTTCTTCGCCACCAAAAGAGAACTGAGTATCGGGTATGGGCACTCCCCTTGGCTTCCGCCAAGCTTGGGGGAGGTGCCCCGGTATCGTATCATCCCACTATCTTATTGCTTTTACTTATTTTAGTTCGATCTTTGGCATTAAATGAATAAAAGTTTAGTTTGATCCTTTCTTCTTTGAGGGTTTGCTTAGTGATCTATCCTTGTAATCGTGTGCAAGTTATATAATAAAGTTTAGTTTGAGTTTTTGCTTTCTTTACTTTCATGTTGCAAATAAAAGAAAAGAAATAAAGAATAAAAAAGAGAAAGAAAATAAATCAATAAGATTACATACTAATCTTATGGTAGGTGATGGCACCACGTAAGGAAAAGTATAAGTAGAAAATTTTATTAGAGATTGACAAACATAGCATTAGTCAACGATGCAACTCATGAAAGAATTAATAAGGGAAGAGAAGATTCACATATAAATATACTATCCTAGAAATCTTTTGCGATTGTGAGCCCTCATCAAAATATTATATGCCAAAATTGTTGACGTTGGACAAGGAAGACAACTTAATGGTTTATGTTTGTTTATATTCACAACGAAGTCATATTGTCATAGATCCTTCAACATGTGGTGCTTGCCCCCTATCTTTGCTAGCCAAAAATTCCGCACTAAGTAGAGATACTACTTGTGCATCCAAAAATGCTTAAACCCAAATCTTAATTTCAAGTGTCCACCATACCTACCTAGGGATTGAGCAAGATCCCTCAAGTAAGTTGTCATCGGTGCAAAAAGGCAATAAAATTTGCTTCTAAAAGTGTAAGATCATTTAGTGTAAGAGAAAATTGAGCGTTGTACGAACTTGGATGACAAAGAATAAAAGCGACAGACTGCATAATAAAGGTTGTCATCTTAAGGGGCAACACAACGTGACGTTCTTTTGCACTAAGGGATTGAGCATACAAACAAATAAGCGCATGACAACCTCTGCTTCCCTCTGTGAAGGGCCTATCTTTTACTTTTATGTATTTACTTTTATGCAAAGAGTCAAAGGTTTCCTTCTATTCCTTTTATTTTTCTCCTTTGGCAAGCATCATGTGGTGAGGAAAGATCTAGGCACATATGTCCAGTTGAATATAGATAGCATGAGTTATATTTGTTGACATCACCCTTGAGGTGAGTACGTTGGGAGGTGAAACTATAAGCCCCTATCTTTCTATGTGTCCGGTTGAAATGTTTTGCTCATGGGTACGAGGTGAGTGTTAGCAATCATAGAAGAGTATATGATGGTTGAGTATGTGGACTTGCCTAAATGCTCCGATACGTGACCCTTCCTGAAAAGATGTTGAATTGTAGTTGCAAAGTTGACTGAGAACATAGTTTGTTGGTTTCTAATAGAGTTTTTGCTTTATACTTCGATTGTGTGATGTACTATTACTTATTCATGAGAAGTAAATGATAAAAGTTCTATGATAAAGGTCCTATGTTTAATTTTGTTGATGTTATAATAATCAACATGATGCTTCTATGTCCGTATTTTGTTTTTATCGACACCTCTCTCTCAAAGCATGTGGATAGGTTTTTCGATTTCAGTTTTCGCTTGAGGACAAGCGAGGTCTAAGCTTGGGGGAGTTGATACGTCCATTTTGCATCATGTTTTCTTACTATTATTTACAATGTTTTTATCCACAATAATGCTTTTTGGAGTAATTCTAATGCCTTTTCTCTCATAATTTGCAAGGTACACACCAAGAGCGAGAATTCCGGCAGCTGGAAATCTGGACCTGAAAAAGCTATGTCAGGCTACCTATTCTGCACAACTCCAAACAAGCCGAAACTTCATGGGGATTTTTATGGAATAAATAAGAATTACCGGAAAAAATAACAACCAGAGAGGGCCACCAGGTAGGCACAACCCACCTGGGTGCGCCAGGCCCCCCTGGCGCGCCCTAGGGGGTTGTGGCCTCCTCGGTCCACCTCTGGTGCCCATCTTCTGGTATATAGGTCATTTTGACCTAGAAAAAATAAGAGGAGTACTTTCGGGACGAAGCGCCGCCGCCTAGAGGCGGAACTTGGGCAGGAGCACTTTTGCCCTTCGGTGGAGCGATTCTGCCGGGGGAACTTCCCTCCCGGAGGGGGAAATCATCGTCCTCATCATCACCAACAACTCTCCCATCTTGGGGAGGGAAATCTCCATCAACATCTTCAACAGCACCATCTCATTTCAAACCCTAGTTCATCTCTTGTGTTCAATCTTGTTACCGGAACTATAGATTGTTGCTTGTGGGTGACTAGTAGTGTTGATTACATCTTGTAGTTGATCACTATATGGTTTATTTGGTGGAATATTATATGTTCAGACAATATGCTATTTAATACTCCTCTTATCATGCGCATGTTTATTATCTGTGAGTAGTTACTTTTGTTCTTGAGGTCACAGGAGAAATCATGTTGCAAGTAATCATGTGAACTTGATATGTGTTTGATATTTTTGATAGTATGTATGTTGTTATTCCCTTAGTAGTGTCATGTGAACGTCGACTACATGACACTTCACCATATTTGGGCCTAAGGGAATGCATTGTGGAGTAGCAATTAGATGGTGGGTTGCGAGAGTGACAGAAACTTAAACCCTAGTTTATGCGCTATTCCGTAAGGGACCGATTGGATCCCAAAGTTTAATGCTATGGTTAGAATTTATTCTTAATACTTTTCTCGTAGTTGCGGATGCTTGCGGGAGGGTTAATCATAAGTAGGAGGTTTGCTCAAGTAAGAACATCACCTAAGCACCGGTCCACCCACATATCAAATTATCAAAGTAGTGAACACAAATCGAACCAACATGATGAAAGTGACTAGATGAAATTCCCGTGCACCCTCAAAAACGCTTTGCTTATCATAAGAGACCGTTTTGGCCTGTCCTTTGCCTCAAAAGGATTGGGCTACATTGCTGCACTTTTGTTACTACTATCGTTACTTGCTCGTTACAAATTATCTTGCTATCAAACAACTTCGCTACTTACAATTTGAGTACTTGCAGACACTACCTTACTGAAAACTACTTGTCATTTCCTTCTGCTCCTCGTTGGGTTTGACACTCTTACTCATCGAAAAGAGCTACAATTGATCCCCTATACTTGTGGGTCATCAGGGCACAACCCACTAGGCTGCGCCTGCCCCCCCCCCCCTAAGGCGCACCCAGGTGGGTTGTCCCCACCTAGTGGCCCCGCAAACCCTGAAACCTACGCTATAAAATCACATTTTTCCAGAAAAAATCAAGGAGAAAGAATTATCATGATCCACGAGACGTAGCCATCGCCACCTCCTGTTCTTCATCGGGAGGCCAGATCTGGAGTCCGTTTGGGGCTCCGGAGAGGGGGATCTTCGTTCTTCGTCATCACCAGCCCTTCTCCATCGCCAATTCCATGATGCTCCCCACCGGGAGTGAGTAATTCCTTTGCAGGCTCGCTGGTCGGTGAAGAGTTGGATGAGATTCGTCATGTAAATAAGTTAGTTTTCTTAGGGATTGATCCCTAGTATCCACTATGTTCTGAGATTGATGTTGCTATAACTTTGCCATGCTTAATGCTTGTCACTTTGGGCCCGGGTGCCATGATTTCAGATCTGAACCGTTTATGTTATCACCATTATATCTATGTTCTAGATCCGATCGTGCAAGTTAAAGTCACCTACTACGTGTTATGATCCGGCAACCCCGGAGTTACAATAGTCGGGACCACTCCCGGTGATGACCGTACTTTGAGGAGTTCATGTATTCACCGTGTGTTAATGCTTTGTTCCGGTTCTCTATTAAAAGGAGGCCTTAATATCCCTTAGTTTCCAATAGGACCCCGCTGCCACGGGAGGGTAGGACAAAAGATGTCATGCAAGTTCTTTCCATAAGCACGTATGACTATTTACGGAATACATGCCTACATTATATTTATGAACTGGAGCTAGTGCCGTATCACCCTAGGTTATGACTGTCACATGATAAATATCATCCGACAAATTACCGATCCAATGCCTGCGAATTTATCTTATATTGTTCTTGCTAAGTTACTACTGCTATCGTTACTGTTGCACTTGCTACAAAATCACTGTTATCACTGTTACTGTTACTATTGTTGCTGCCACTATCATCAAAACTATCATATTAGTTTGCTACTGATCACTTCGCTGTAGATAATTAATCTCCATGTGTGGTTGAATTGACAACTCAGCTGCTAATACTTGCAAATATTCTTTGGCTCCCCTTGTGTCAAATCTATAAATTTGGGTTGAATACTCTACCCTCAGAAACTGTTGCGATCCCCTATACTTGTGGGTTATCAAGACCTTTTTCTGGCGCTGTTGCCGGGGAGCATTGCTATATTTGTTGAGTCACTTGGGATTATTATCAATTTATCACTATGAAGAATCTGAAGGATGCTAAGACTTATATTTTTTCCTCTAAGACGAGGGGAGGTAAGGAACTGCATCTAGCTCTGCTTTAGATTCACCTTCTGTTATAAGTAAACTTGCAACACCACCACATGCTATCAATCCTGATATATCGCAAGTTATTGATGATGCTACTTCTGCTATGACTGATACTTATTGTAGCGACCCGACCTCAGACGGTCAAGCCTCTGTGTATCTATGCCATCCCTGGATCAGTATGCTGGCACACATAGTACATCAATGTATATATCAAAGTGCAATCACATGTATAAATAACAAAAAACTGATATATATACCTCACAAGTATCAGCGGAAACAATAAATCGGGTGTGGAGTCCCATCAATGCCATCGACACATTGAGTGTAGACCGTAACTCAACAACGAAACTCACTCGTCGTAGCAATAATCCTGCAACATGATACGTTGCAGCCGTGTAGGTCAGTACATTGAATGTAACAGCAAGATCACAATAAGAGAAAAACAAATGATAAACTATTCTATATGCAATATGGCTTTGTGGCTCTATGTCTGAATTTTTGCATAAAATCTGATTTTAATTTCCCTACATCAAAGGAGTGTCCAGGAATCTCTACTACAAAGCAGATACCTATACATGACATGGTTCCGCCAACCGATATCTCATAGGCCAAATCATCATAAGTTGCCCACAGTTAAGTTATCAGTCCGGTGTTGAGAGTTCCGAGATAGATCCAAGTCCAGAGGCTCAAGTTGTCCGTAACCGGGGACACGGCTAATCGATTAGGTTTTAACCCGCTACCGAGGTTTGTACACTTTACCCGCAAGATTCGATCCCTCCCTTTTCGTCCTCGCACTTCACATTGTTTGAGAACAGGACGATCGAAACATGGCCTTCCGAAGAGTTCCTCTGACCACTGTCTGGTGCTCATCCAATCCTATCATAGTTCTACATCTGCTAGCACTATCCCAGCCAGAGTCACCACTAGGGTCGACCAAGCTAGAGCCCATAGTGACTTGTGGTTGCACAGGTAAGCTTCCGGGCATGAAGTATTCTTTCGTCTCTTTGAGTCTTGGTGAAGCTTTCTGCAAGATGTCATGGCGCCTCTCCATGCATCCCGGCCATCCACTGGTTGCTCCAGGGTGCCCATCAAATCCGTCCTTCACCCAATAGTGTGTATTGAATTCTTGTCTCGAGTCTCGAAATCTTGAGGTCTTGAAGTCTTGAGGTCCTGAAGATGCAGTCCTTGCCGATGCCATCATGATCTTGATAACAGTGAGGCTCCTACCTCATGCATTCTACTCAACTACAAGATTCAATAACACTACTGGAGGGATTGTTGAAAGGGTGCTACTACATGCAAATAAAACATAGGTATGAAAAACATGGTCAAAGTGAACTTGACTGGTAAGTTGATGAAGATAATAGCGCTCTCGAAAATAACTAGGTAGAACTATTTGTCACTCCATTGAAAATCTATATTAAACAGAAATAGCACTCGTATAAGCAAGCATTCTAGCAAGCAATTCTAACAATCATTAAAGAAATCAAAATGCAATTCATCAAATAAAATCAATAAAGGAAATCAATAATAAAAACCAAAAATAAAAGTCCAAAAGAACTTCAAAGAAAACTATAAAGAAACACTAAAGAAAACTCTATGACTTCACAACTACGAAATAGCTTTTGCCCTAAATAAAAAATTAACAGCAAATAAAACACTAAACTAATTAACAAAAAGGAAAATAGTTTTTATTAAAATAACAGAAGGTATTTTTCCTAAACTTTTACTAGCAAAAACAAACACATAAAAAGTTTTATAAAACTCTATTTATGCCTAGAACAGAACTAGTAAGAAAATAAAATAAAACATTTTATTTTTCTGTAAATAAAAGTTCACCTTCTAACTCTACAGAAACTAATCTAACTAAAATAAAACAACAGAAAATAAATAAATTTTAAAGTAATTAAAATGAAAGAAAACATAGTAAAGGTCAAAACAAAATAGTAGAACAAATAATCACTAAAAACAATTAATCCTAGCTCCATTTATAACAGAAATACTAATCTGAGTAAAATTCAAATAAAACAATTTTTAAAACTAAAACATGGCCGAAGTTAATTTCTGCGAAAACTATAAGAAACTTACAAACTAGAGCAAAAAGAATAAATTAAAAACTCTAAAAAAACCTAAGCGATATTGATTTTACAAAATTGAAACTTTTCTGCTTTAAAAACATAAACGAAAAACAACTAAAAAAACAGAGGGCGCCACTGGGCCTAGGAGGTGGGCGATCTGCAGTTATCTAACGGTCGGGCGATAAAATAACTAAAACTTAAACAACTAATAAATGAACCGACCAGCTAAACTAAACCATAGTAAACCGAAACTAAAAACCGGACTAATAAGAATAAACCTAATCGTTCAGAGATCTGATCTAAGTCGTCGTCTACAAATCGGACGGAGGAGGGAGGCTCACCGGGGACAGAGGAGCTGGGCGTCGGACTTGGAGAAGACGGCGGTGCGTGCGTCGGCTCGAATGGGGCGGCGGCTCCGGAGCTCGTCGGCGTCGGGCGGATACTGGGGGAGGTGTGCCTTGGCACAAAGCGCCCGATGGTGGTGGCGGGTAACCTCGGCGATGACGGGGTGAGGAGGGGCGAGGTCGCCGAAGCTCCTGTGAACCGGGGCTCCGGTGATGGTGGACGAGATGGAGGCGGCGGCTCTGGTGGGTCTTGGAGATGGGCGACAACACTGGGAGACTCAGCGCGACGTGGCGTACTAGATAGCGTCAGCAGCGATGGGTGGCAGAGGCGTGGGGAGGCGGGGTAAGGTGGCAGAGCTGCGGTGGTGCAGAGGAACTCCGGCGAGATCGGGATGGAGCTGTAGGGCTCGGGAGATCGATGTTTTTGCGAAAATCAGTCGAGGAGGTGGAGGGGAATATTTATAGGGAGGCCGTCTTGCGCGAGGGGCAAAGAATCGAGCGAATCCCGCAAGGATTTCGATTGGTAGGAACGAACTCTTGCGCGTGCAGGATTCGGGCGTGGCTTGAGGAAGAAGAAGATGCGGGCGCCACTGTCAGTGAGAGAGACAGGCGAGCGAGAGCGAGACGAAGAGTCGGGCGACCGGGCGGTAGCGGTTCAGACGCGGGGGTGAGCTACGGGGCCAGCTGGCCCGAGGAAGAGAGAGAGGGGGGGTGGTGGGCTTCAGTCCATTGGCTTCGACCTTTTTGTTTTTGAAATAAACTCAGACAAGAAAACTAAATACAGGAAAAACAATAATATTTTTATATAGACATATTATATATCATAATTTTAAGAAAAAGAAATATTAAAATATGAACATATTTTCAGAGGCAAATAAAACCCACAAAATTTTAAAAAAGTCAAATAGTGGTGCTGTTGTAATAAAACCCAATAAAAATCATTTTTAAAATACCAAAATGATTTCAAATTCATTTTTCTCCAATTTTCTATTGTAGGGAATCTTTTTACCCTATTTTCCATATATTTTATTTTAGAGAAAAAATAATTTGAATAAAACCCAAATAACTCCTAAATGGTTTTGAATTTGAATTTCAAACAACTTCCAACTCTATTTCATATTTTTTGAAGAAGTCTTTCAAAAAGTTTCAGATCTCACTCAAATACACAATCAATCACTCACAATCAAACAAACAATCAAAGTTATTTATTTAACATAACATTCCAAAATTTAGAATTTTGGGATGTTGCAAACCTACCACACTTAAAACGAATCTCGTCCTCGCGATCCGAGGAGGCTAGCAAGAAAAGGTTAGGGTTTGGGGGTCTTCCAGCAAATCCTTTGATCGGAATGGCCTAGTGTGCTACCACACTTAAAATCAGGGTTAAGGCTCCGACAAAACTCATGTACTCCATTCCTTTGGGTTGACAATGTCGGTCTTCTCATATTCTCCGGGATAACTCTTTCCCTGGTGCTCTCCCGGTATGGGCATAACCTCTTTTCTCGAAATCACGAGTCCTTTCATCATGGGGAGGTCCTTCCGAGACTGGGTCTTCATATCTGATAGGGTTGTCTCCAATACTAAACAACTATCGAAACCTCCTGGTGGTCAACAATTTATGGTTTCTCCTGCAGGAAAATTGTCGGGGTTGAATCTCATCGTATATCCTACGACTGGCAACGGTTGCCTGTACAGGGTTCCATCGTTCTACCATTCTATGGTTTTATGGCTTATAGTGTCGACACTCCTCTAAGGTTTTCAGGGCTCTCTGATTCTCCATCAACATATGATAGTTCATGATAGAAGTCTCCGGTATGGGGGCCAATCCATCCCGTACTTAAGTCATTACCACATACGCAAACAGTGAATCACGTATTCTAACACTTGGGCATCCTCACAAGCATTGCAGAATTTCTCTTGTCCTCGAACTAGGTTTGGGTAATTCCATTATTTCTGCAAGCTGAACTAAACATTTATTGTTTCTTCACAACTCTCGGGTTTTCGTATCCTCCTAAGAAACGTATGTTGATCAAATCATAGCTTCTTCCAACATTTCTTCTTTCATCAAGGTTATGTATGTTCATTTTCAAATCCTGTGCCTATGGGTGATGGCCCACTTCGACACTAGTACAACTTTAACTCCTCCTTGATTTACTATTGTTCCCTATTCCATCATTACACCACCTTTAAATCCAATAGTACTTCATTTCTTTATACCATCATATCAAAGATAAAACTCCAACTCATTTTGTCTGAACTCCAATCTGTGGGACACATTTCCCTTTCCATTGGTCGGGTGTTCTTATGAGGTACTACTACCCTTAAAATAAATTCACAAATTCATCCCTAAACCATATTTCTCATATCCTCGAAACTGGTCCAAAATCTTTGTTCATACAACATATGAAATCATAACACATTAACTTTATTGATTCATGAATTCATTACAAACTCTGAGGCTTCCATTACATAATTCAACTCATCGAACTTATGAAAATTAAAATTGCTTTCTAGTACTCTTATTATCCATATCAAACTCTCAACTACTCAGCTCCAGCTTTCATCCGATCTGAACATTCCCTAGCAAAATGTCCTGCTTCCTTGCAGTGAAAACAAATAACTTCCGACATGTCTGGGGGCTTCTTTGTGATTATGTGGGCTCCTTGGATTTTTAGCTTCTTTTGACATTTATCGGCGTAATGACCTAAATCCTTGCACGTGAAACATGTGATATTACTGAGGTCCTTTTCTGCAAAAATTGGGTTATTCTGGGGATGCCTTCATTTTCTCTTCCTGGTTTTCTCCATAATGATCAGAGCTTCTATTTCCCGAGGGTCAAACTTCACTTCTGTTGTCGGGAAATCTCTGGGATACTCTTCTCTTTCCTTTGTGCAATACTGGGAATAATGTCCTTCTTCTCCACATGAATAGCAAGCGTTGGAGTAAAATCTGATTAGGCCTTCTTCAGGGTCTTCAATAACTTCCTTCATCGCAGATTCTTCTAAACTTTCCCTGAGGGTTTCTTTCCGCTGCTTGATAATTTCTTGTACTTTAGGGAAAAAGTGACACTGAGCAGGGTAGTGCGTAGTTCCTTCACACAAGAAACAAGTAACCGGTCTAGTTGGGCATTCTTCCTCTGGGTGATTTTTCCTCACAATGAGGTCATCCATCCTTGTGTTCTTCATGAGTGTGTCCTATTTCTCCGCAAATCTTGCAGGCACAAGATTTCTTCATCAGGTCATCATGGTGCTTCCAGATGAGACGTGATCTCAATAGAGACTTCTTGAATTACTCCCAAGTTCTTGCTCCATTACATCCTTGTATGGCTTGATGTATTTTCCACCAGGTTGCAGCACTTTCGGTAAAATACTGAAGAGCATATTGAACCTCATACTTCCTTGCAAACAATTTTTTCCCGAAGTGATCCTCCATGTTTTGAATCCATAGCTCTGCCTCCAACCGAGTCATCGGTCCAAAGAATACTAGTCCAACTTCATTCATCTTCTATGGGGTCCAAAGGTCTTGGGATGAGATACGAGATAAGAATGGAGGGATATACACACAATACAAACAATAGTTTTGAACAAAAACGGTTTTATTTTGTGGCGGTCAGAAAAACATCAAACAAATGACGGCTCACAAATCGTCGCATCTAACTTTAGTATATAACAGGGGTTTGGTCTTCTAAAGGTCAAATAATTCTTCAGATTCTTCAAATTCTCCGGTTTTCGAAGTCTTCAACTGTTGCAGCTTCAACTCTTCTAATGCATGGTGAAATCCTCGTTACTCTAAAGGGGCCATCAGTTGTCCTAGATCTTGTCCTTCTTAGAGCGGCTCCAGTTGATCCTCCATGTGGTCAAAAGGAACATGTATATTCTAACTATTTGAGGTAAGAGGGAATATTTGGTAAAATCCAAAAAGATGAGAGGTAAAGGATGTTTTTGACAATAAAGTTTTAGAGATTTCCTGTCCTAGGGGCTTTCTAGTTTCTAGGGTCATGTCCTACAGTCAACATGTGCTCTGATACCATATCTATAGCGACCCAACCTCAGACAGTCAAGCCTCTGTGTATCTGTGCCATCCCTGGATCAGTATGCTGGCACACACAGTACATCAATGTATATATCAAAGTGCAATCACATGTATAAATAACAAAAAATTGATATATACCTCACAAGTCTCAGCGGAAACAATAAATCGGTGTGGAGTCCCATCAACACCATCGGCAGGTTGAGTGTAGATCATAACCCAACAACGAAACTCACTCGTTGTTGCAATAATCCTGCAACATGATACGTTGCAGGCGCTTAGGTCAGTACATTGAATGTATCGGCAAGATCACAATAAGAGAAAAACAGATGATAAACTATTCTATATGCAATATGGCTTTGTGGCTCTATGTCTGAGTTTTTGCATAAAAGATGATTTTATTTTCCCTACATCAAAGGAGTGTCAAGGAATCTCTACTACAAAGCAGATACCTATACATGACATGGTTCCGCCAACTGATGTCTCATAGCCCAAATCATCATAAGTTGCCCATAGTTAAGTTATCAGTCCTGTGTTGAGAGTTCCGAGATAGATCCAAGTCCAGAGGCTCAAGTTGTCCGTAACCGGGGACAGGCTAATCGATTAGGTTTTAACCCTCTGCAGAGGTTTGTACACATTACGTGCAAGATTCGATCCCTCCCTTTTCGTCCTCGCACTTCAGATCGTTTGAGAACAGGACGATCGAAACATGGTCTGCCGAAGAGTTCCTCTGACCACTGTCCGGTGCTCATCCAATCCTACCGTAGTTCTACATCTGCTAGCACCGTCCCAGCCAGAGTCACCACTAGGTTCAACCAAGCCAAAGCCCATAGTGACTTGCGGTTGCACATGTAAGCTTCCGGGCATGAAGTATTCTTTTGTCTCTTCTCTTTGAGTCTCGGTGAAGCTTTAGGCAAGATGTCATGGCGCTTCTCCATGCATCCCGGCCATCCACTGGTTGCTCCAGGGTGCCCATCAAATATGTCCTTCACCCACTAGTGTGTATTGAATTCTTGTCTCGAGTCTCAAAATCTTGAGGTCTTAAAGTCTTAAGGTCCTGAAGATGCAGTCCTTGCCGATGCCATCATGAAGTTGTCATCATTGACGTAGAGTCCTCCATTCTCACACCACTCCCGAGCACTCATACCAACCCCGTCTACTATAGCGTAGCATTGAAACTAAACAACGTCCCGAGCTTGATAATAGGGAGATGGGTTCCTACCTCATGCATTCTACTCAACTACAAGATTGTTGAAAGGGTGCTACTACATGCAAATAAAACATAGGTATGGAAAACATGGTCATAGTGAAGTTGCCTGGTAAGTTGATGAAGATAATAGCGCTCTCGAAAATAACTTGGTAGAAATATTCGTCACTCCGTTGAAAATCTATATTAAACAGACTTAGCACTCATATAAGCAAGCAATTCTAACAATCATTAAAGAAATCAACATGCAATTCATCAAATAAAATCAATAAAGGAAATCAATAATAAAAACCAAAAATAAAAGTCCAAAAAGAACTTCAAAGAAAACTATAAAGAAACACTAAAGAAAACTCTATGACTTCACAACTACGAAATAGCTTTTGCCCTAAATAAAAACTTAACAGCAAATAAAACACTAAACTAATTAACAGGAAATAAAATCGTTTTTACTAAAATAACATAAGGTATTTTTCATAAACTTTTACTAGCAAAAACAAACACATTTTTTTATAAAACTCTATTTATGCCTAGAACAGAACTAGTAAGAAAATAAAATAAAACATTTTATTTTTCTGTAAATAAAAGTTCACCTTCTAACTCTACAAAAACTAATCTGACTAAAATAAAATAACAGAAAATAAATAAATTTTAAAGTAATTAAAATAACAGAAAATAGCAACAAAGAAAAAGAAAATCAAACAGGGTTGTTTTTGAGGTAAACTAATTTTAATACGATCTCCAAATTAATCCTACTGATAGGCAAGGTCAAAACAAAACAGTGGCAAAAAGAATCACTAAAAACAATTAATCCTATCTCCATTTATAGTAGAAATACTAATCTGAGTAAAATTCAAAGAAAACAATTTTTAAAACTAAAACATGGCCGAAATTAATTTCTGCGGAAACTATAAGAAATTTAAAAACTAGAGCAAAAAGAATAAATCAAAAACTGTAAAAAAAACCCTAAGAGATATCGATTTTACAAAATTGAAACTTTTCTTCTTTAAAAACATAAACGAAAAACTAGAAAAAAACAAACGGCGCCACTGGGCCTAGGCGGTGGGCGATCTGCAGTTATCTAACGCTCACGCGATAAAATAACTAAAACCTAAACAACTAATAAATGAACCGACCGGCTAAACTAAACCATAGTAAACTGAAACTGAAAACCAGACTAATAAGAATAAACCTAACCATTCAGAGATCTAATCTAAGTCATTGTCTACAGATCGGACAGAGGAGGGAGGCTCACCAGGGATAGAGGAGCTAGGCGCGCCGGACTTGGAGAAGACGGCGGTGCGTGCGTCGGCTCGAACGGGGCGGCGGCTCCGAAGCTCGTCAGCGTCGGGCAGATAATCGGGGAGGCATGGCTTGGCACGGAGCGCCCGATGGTGGCGGCTGGTAATCTCGGCGACGACGGGGTGAGGAGGGGCGAGGTCAACGAAGCTACTGTGAACCGGGGCTCCGACGACGGTGGACGAGATGGAGGCGGCGGCTCTGGTGGGTCTTGGAGACGGGCGACATCACTAGGAAACTCAGCGCGAGGTGGCGGAGCAGATGGTGTCAGCGGCGGTGGGTAGCAGAGGCATGGGGAGGCAGGGTAAGGTGGCAGAGCTGCGGTGGTGCGGAGGAACTCCGGCGAGATCGGGATGGAGCTATAGGGCTCGGGAGATCGATGTTTTTGCGAAAATTAGACGAGGAGGAGGAGGGGAATATTTATAGGGAGGCCGGCTTGCGCGAGGGGCAAATAATCGAGCGAATCCCACGAGGATTTGGATTGGCAGGAACGAACTCTTGCGCGTGCAGGATTCGGGCGTGGCTTGAGGAAGAAGAAAATGCGGGCGCCACTGTCAGTGAGAGAGACAGGCAAGCGAGAGCGAGATGAGGAGTCGGGCGACCGGGCGGTAGCGGTTCGGGCGCGGGGGCGAGCTGCTGGGCCAGCTGGCCCGATGAAGAGAGAGGGGGGTGGTGCGCTTCAGTCCGTTGGCTTCGGCCTTTTTGGTTTTGAAATAAACTCAGACAAGAAAACTAAATACAGGAAAACAATAATATTTTTATATAGACATACTATATATCATAATTTTTAGAAAAAGAAATATTAAAATATGAACATATTTTCAGAGGCAAATAAAACCCACAAAATTTCAAAAAAGTTAAATAGTGATGCTGTTGTAATAAAATCCAATAAAAATCATTATTAAAATACCAAAATGATTTCGAATTCATTTTTCTCCAATTTTATATTGTAGGGAATCATTTTACCCTATTTTCCATATATTTTATTTTAGAGAAAAAACAATTTGAATAAAACCAAAATAACTCCTAAATGGTTTTGAATTTGAATTTCAAACCACTTCCAACTCTATTTCATATATTTTGAAGAAGTCATCTTATCCTCTCTCATGAAAATCATTGAGTTGCATAAAGTTTCTGGTTTGAATTGTTTGCAAATGAAATTCAAATATTTTCAAAAACCCTTTTCATTTTAAATGGACGAAGTCATATTTTCTTCACTCTAGGGTTTTGGGGTGAAATGAATTTGAATTCATTGATCAAAATGCAAGGTGAAAGTCTGGGAAAGTCATTTCATTCCCTCTCATTCAACTTTAAAAAAGTTTCAAATCTCACTCAATTTCACACAATCAATCACTCAGAATCAAACAAACAATCAAAGTTATTTATTTAATATAACACTCCAAAATTTAAAATTAAGATCACTTCGATGCAAATGTTATGAAACAATTGAAATACAACTCTGATATGATTGCTCGCCTGAGTGACTTGTTATTTAGAACCTCAAATGATGTTAGAGGTGTGGGAAAGCATGCTTCTATGGTACAAACTCAGTTAGAACAAGTTGCTAAATCTCAAAGAGAGTTGCTTGATGAAATGAATAACAACATACATGACTTTGCTATTAGAGTAGCAACTAGAGGAGGTAAAATGACTCAGGAACCACTTTATCCTGAGGAACATCCAAAAAGAATTGAACAAGACTCTCAAAGAGTTAACACTGATGCACGTAGTCCTTCTAAAAAGAAAAAGAAGAAGAAGAATGATAGGACTTTGCATGCCTATAGTGAACCTGAAGTAGAAAAACCTCCAGATAATGACAATGAAGTTTCTATCTCTGATGCTGAAACTCAATCTGGTAATGAACAGTCACCTAGTGATAATGAAAAAGAAAATGATGATGTTCATGAACATACTCAACCAAACTATGAAAAAGAACCGGATAATGATGTTGAAATAGAACCAGCTGTTGATCTTGATAACCCACAACCTAAGAATAAAAGATATGATAAAAGAGAATTTGTTGCTAGAAAACATGGTAAGGAGAGAGAACCATGGGTTCAAAAACCTATGCCCTTCCCACCTAAGTCCACTAAAAAGAAAGATGATGAAGAATTTGAACGCTTTGCTGAAATGCTGAGGCCAGTCTTTTTGCGTACTTGCTTGACTGATATCCTGAAAATGCCTCCTTACGCAAAGTACATGAAAGACATCATCACTAATAAGAGAAAAATACCGAAAGCTGAAATCTCCACTATGCTTGCTAATTATACTTTTAAAGATGGAGTACCTAAAAACTTGGAGATCCGGGAATACCAACTATACCTTCCTCCATCAAAAGAAACTATGTGAAAACTGCTTTATGTGATTTAGGAGCTGGTGTTAGTGTTATGCCTTTCTCTTTATATAAAAGACTTGATTTGAATAAACTCACACCTACTGAAATACCTTTGCAAATGGCTGATAAATCAACGGCCATACCTATCGGTATTTGTGAGGATGTGCCCGTTGTTGTTGCTAATGGTACTATTTTGACTGACTTTGTTATACTTGAGATGCCTGAGGACGACAACATGTCGATTATCCTTGGTAGGCCCTTCTTGAATATTGCAGGGCTGTTATCGATTGCAATAAAAGCAAGGTCACCTTTCATATCAATGGTAATGAGCATATGGTGCACTTTCCGAAGAAACAATTCCAAGTGAATGGTATTAATGTTATTGAAAAATCTCCAACAATCACTATTGGAAGTTTTCAACTACCTCTACCCACTGTTAAAAAGAAATATGAAATGCTTATTGTTGGGGACATTCATATCCCCGTTGAGGTAACTTAGTGATTTACCAAAGTTCTTCAATTTCATGATAATCAAAATTGGTTGTTAATAAGACTTGATCAACCTTATTAATGGATCATTTTTGAGAGGTATGAAGTTGATGAATTTAGTAAGCACTACCTTCTGTCCCTACCTTTTGTTTTTTGTTTTTGTTAGTTAAATAAAATAAGATGCCATGTTATGTCTGTTTTCTGGATTTCCCGTGGAATAAAAAAATTACCCAAAAATAAAAGTTCTCAGAATGCCCTGAAAATTTAATACTATTTTTTTCTGAATATTTAAGAATTTTTGGTGCAAATAATATCATAGGGAGGTGCACCAGGTGGGCACAACCCACCTAGGCGCGCCAGGACCCCTAGGTGCGCCCTGGTGGGTTGTGGTCCCCACGTGGGCCCCCTCACTTATCCCTTCACACCACATCATCACCTACCTCCAGAAAAAAATCACCATTGCTCTCTCTCTCGTGTTCTTGCTCTCAAACCCGAGGATCTCGATCTCTTTGCTCGAAGCTCCATTTCCGAAACTGTTTCGTGGGATTGTTGCTTGGTATGTGACTCCTCCGTTTGTCCAATTAGTTTTTGCTTTAGTGGTTTATATTTTGAATAATTAGCTACTCTTGGTGCTGATGTAGATGAGCTTGCATGTTGAATTCTTAGAGTTCTAAGTAGTTTGAATGCTTGCTATGGCCTCTATGTATCCCTATGAGTAGATGCTATCAATTTTGCGAAGTTTTGTTGAGAAAATTTTGAGGACTAAAAATTTCATAATTTCGTTCAAAGGAAAAGGATGAATATCTTTAGGAAGTTTGCTTCCAAGAAGAACTCCAAAGGAGTTATTGGGGAATCGTCTGACAGTGATCTCCATAATCGGAGGTTGGTGGAAGTATGGCCATGCGAATGGCCGCATACCCCGTTCATGGAAGGGGCTGGAATCCTTCAAGAGTTTGCACAATATGCTGCTAATGCCGGCCTCACCGACTTCATCACAGCAGAATGCGAACAGTATCATCTCCTCACAAACACCTTTGTTCAAAGTTTTACTTTCCTTCCTAGGAATAATCCCCCTGAAGTGCAGTTTAATTTATATGCTGAACCCCATCAGATACCACTTACTGAATTTTGTGAAATATGCCTGCTTCCTTCTGATGGTGGTTTGGTAGAGCCTAGGCCTGCAGAGTTTGAAGGATTTTATCGTACTCTGTCTATGGGGGATGAGAGAGGGGTGTCGAGTGTCACCGCTACTAGCTTGCATTTTCCTGTTGTTCATTATTTTACTCTTTTCATTGCAAAATGCTTGCTTGCTAGAGAGAAGGTGGGTGCACTCATGTAACACCCCGGTTGTAACTTTCCATATTTGTAACTCCAACTCTTGCCATTTTCGGCTATGTGTTATGATATTCCCTTCGTGGTCGGGTTTTGTTTTTCGTTTTGCTTTCATGTCATCATGCGCATCTCATTTGCATACGTGTTCGTCTCATGCATCCGAGCATTTTCCCCGTTGTCCATTTTGTTGGAAATATGCCCTAGAGGCAATAATAAAATGGCTATTATTGTATTTCCTTGTTCATGATAATTGTCTATTGTTCATGCTATAATCGTATTAACTGGAAACCGTAATACATGTGTGAATACATAGACCACAACATGTCCCTAGTAAGCCTCTATTTGACTAGCTCGTTGATCAATAGATGGTTATGGTTTCCTGACCATGGACATTGGATGTCATTGATAACGGGATCACATCATTAGGAGAATGATGTGATGGACAAGACCCAATCCTAAGCATGGCACAAGATCGTGTAGTTCGTTTGCTAAGAGCTTTTAAAATGTCAAGTATCGTTTCCTTAGACCATGAGGTTGTGCAACTCCCGGATACCGTAGGAATGCTTTGGGTGTACCAAACGTCACAACGTAACTGGGTGGCTATAAAGGTGCACTACAGGTATCTCCGAAAGTGTCTGTTGGGTTGGCCCGAATCGAGACTGGGATTTGTCACTCCGTATGACGGAGAGGTATCCCTGGGCCCACTCGGTAATGCATCATCATAATGAGCTCGATGTGACTAATGAGTTAGCCACGGGATCATGCGTTACGGAACGAGTAAAGAGACTTGCCGGTAACGAGATTGAACGAGGTATTGGGATACCGACGATCGAATCTCGGGCAAGTAACATACCGATAGACAAAGGGAATTGTATACGGGATTGATTGAATCCCCGACATCGTGGTTCATCCGATGAGATCATCGTGGAACATGTGGGAGCCAATATGGGTATCCAGATCCCGCTATTGGTTATTGGCCGGAGAGGTGTCTCGGTCATGTCTGCATGGTTCCCGAACCCGTAGGGTCTACACACTTAAGGTTCGGTGACGCTAGAGTTGTTATGGGAAATAGTATGTGGTTACCGAAGGTTGTTCGGAGTCCCGGATGAGATCCGGGACATCACGAGGAGTTCCGGAATGGTCCGGCGGTGAAGATCGATATATTGGACGAAGGGTATTGGAGTCCGGAAGTGTTTCGGGGGTACCAGGCTATGGCCAGCATGACCGAAAGGTGTTTCGGGAGCCCCGGCAAGTGTTGGAGGGCCTCATGGGCCAAAGGGGAAGGGGCAAACCAGCCCACTAAGGGGTGGTGCGCCCCCCACACCCTTTCCCACGTTACTTGGGGAGGTGGGGCGCCTCCACCTGGCTTGGGAGGCAAGCCTCCACCTGCTTGGCTTGGGGGTCAAGTCTCCCTAGGATTTTCCCTAGGGAGATCCAATCTGCTTGGCCGCCACCCCCTAGGGGAAACCCTAGGGCGCCTCCCCTCTCCCCTTGCCCCTATATATAGTGGAGGGGTGGGAGGGCAGTTGAACCTCTTCCCTGGCGTAGCCCTCCCTCCTCATACACCTCCTCCTCCTCCATAGTGCTTAGCGAAGCTCTGCCGGAGAACCACGAGCTCCATTGCCACCATGCCGTCGTGCTGCTGGAGTTCTCCCTCAACTTCTCCTCTCCCCTTGCTGGATCAAGAAGGAGGAGACGTCCCCGGGCTGTACGTGTGTTGAACGCGGAGGCGCCGTCCGTTCGGCGCTAGATCGGATCTTCCGCGATTTGAATCGCCGCGAGTACGACTCCATCAACCGTGTTCTTGTAACGCTTCCGCTTAGCAATCTTCAAGGGTATGAAGATGCACTCCCTCTCTCTCGTTGCTAGCATCTCCTAGATTGATCTTGGTGACACGTAGGAAAATTTTGAATTATTTCTCCATTACCCAACAATAGCATCATGAGCTAGGTCTATGCGTAGATTCTATGCACGAGTAGAACACAAAGTAGTTGTGGGCGATGATTTGTTCAATTTGCTTGCCGTTACTAGTCTTATCTTGATCCAGCGGCATTGTGGGATGAAGCGGCCCGGACCGACCTTACACGTACACTTACGTGAGACAGGTTCCACCGACTGACATGCACTTGATGCATAAGGTGGCTAGCGGGTGTCTGTCTCTCCCACTTTAGTCGGATCGGATTCGATGAAGAAGGTCCTTATGAAGGGTAAATAGCCATTGGCATATCACCGTTGTGGCTTTTGCATAGGTAAGAAACGTTCTTGCTAGAAACCCATAGCAGCCACGTAAAACATGCAACAACAATTAGAGGACGTCTAACTTGTTTTTGCAGGGTATGTGATGTGATGTGATATGGACAAAAGGATGTGATGAATTATATATATGTGATGTATGAGATTGATCATGTTCTTGTAATAGGAATCACGACTTGTATGTCGATGAGTATGACAACCGACAGGAGCCATAGGAGTTGTCTTAGTTTATTGTATGACCTGCGTGTCAATGAAAAACGCCATGTAATCACTTTACTTTATTGCTAACCGTTAGCCATAGTAGTAGAAGTAATAGTTGGCGAGACAACTTCATGAAGACACGATGATGGAGATCATGATGATGGAGATCATCGTGTCATGCCGGTGACGAAGGTGATCATGCCGCGCCTCGAAGATGGAGATCAAAAGGCGCAAGATGATACTGGCCATATCATGTCACTTTATGATTTGCATGTGATGTTTGTCATGTTTACATCTTATTTGCTTAGAACGACGGTAGCATAAATAAGATGATCCCTCACTAAAATTTCAAGAGATGTGTTCCCCCTAACTGTGCACCGTTGCGAAGGTTCGTTGTTTCGAAGCACCACGTGATGATCGGGTGTGATAGATTCTAACGTTCGCATACAACGGGTGTAAGCCAGATTTACACATGCGAAACACTTAGGTTGACTTGACGAGCCTAGCATGTACAGACATGGCCTCGGAACACAAGAGACCAAAAGGTCGAACATGAGTCGTATAGTAGATACGATCAACATGGAGATGTTCACCGTTGATGACTAGTCCGTCTCACGTGATGATCGGACACGGTCTAGTCGATTCGGATCATGTATCACTTAGATGACTAGAGGGATTTCTATCTAAGTGGGAGTTCATTAAATAATCAGATGAACTTAATTATCATGAACATAGTCAAAAGGTCTTTGCAAATTATGTCATAGCTTACGCTTTGGTTCTACTGTTTAAGATATGTTCCTAGAGAAAATTTAGTTGAAAGTTGATAGTAGAAATTATGCGGACTGGGTCCGTAAACTGAGGATTATCCTCATTGCTGCGCAGAAGGCTTAAGTCCTTAATGCACCGCTCGGTGTGTGAACCTTGAGCGTCGTCTATGGATGTTGCGAACATCTGACATACACGTTTTGATGACTACGTGATAGTTCAGTGCGTAATGCTAACGGTTTAGAATTGAGGCGCCAAAGACGTTTTTGAAACGTCGCAGAACATATGAGATGTTCCAAAGACTGAAATTGGGATTTCAGACTAGTGCCCACGTCAAGAGGTATGAGACCTCTGACAAGTTTCTTAAGCCTGCAAACTAAGGGAGAAAAGCTCATTCGTAGAGCATGTGCTCAGATTGTCTAAGTACTACAATCGCTTGAATCGAGTGGGAGTTAATCTTCCAGATGAGATAGTGATGGTTCTCCAAAGTCACTACCACCAAGCTATTAGAGCTTCGTGATGAACTATAACATATCAGGGATAGACATGATGATCCTTGAGCAACTCGCGACGTTTGACACCGCGAAAGTAGAAATCAAGTAGGAGCATCAATTGTTGATGGTTAGTAAAACCACTAGTTTCAAGAAGGGCAAGGGAAAGAAGGGATACTTCATGAAACAGCAAATCAGTTGCCGCTCTAGAGAAGAAACCCAAGGTTGAACCCAAAGCCGAGACTAAGTGCTTCTGTAATGAGGGGAACGGTCACTGAAGCAGAACTACCCTAGATACTTAGTAGATGAGAAGGCAGGCAAGGTCGACAGAAGTATATTGGATATACATTATATTAATGTGTACTTTACTAGTAATCCTAGTAGCACCAGGGTATTAGATACCGGTTCGGTTGCTAAGTGTTGGTAACTCAAAATAAAAGGCTACGGAAAAAACGGAGACTAGCTAAAGGTGAGATGACGATATGTTGGAAGTGTTTCCAAGGTTGATGAGATCAAATATCGCACGCTCCCTCTACCATCGAGATTGGTGTTAAACCTAAATAATTGTTATTTGGTGTTTGCGTTGAGCATAGACATGATTGGATTATGTTTATCGCAATACGGTAATTCATTTAAGGAGAATAATGGTTACTCTGTTTATTTGAGTAATACCTTCAATGGTCTTGCACCTAAAATGAATGGTTTATTGAATCTCGATCGTAGTGATACACATGTTCATGCCAAAAGATATAAGATAGTAATGATAGTACCACATACTTGTGGCACTGCCATTTGAGTCATATTGGTATAAAAACGCATGAAGAAGCTCCATGTTGATGGATCTTTGGACTCACTCATTTTTGAAAAGATTGAGACATGCGAACCATGTCTATTGGTAGATATGCATGAAGAAACTCCATACAGATGGATCGTTTGGACTCGCTTGATTTTGAATCACTTGAGACATGCAAATCATACCACATGGGCAAGATGACTGAAAGGCCTCGTTTTCAGTAAGATGAAACAAGAGAGCAACTTGTTGGAAGTAATACATTTGATGTGTGCAGTCCAATGAGTGCTGAGGCACGCAGTGGATATCGTTATGTTCTTACTTCACAGATGATTTGAGTAGATGCTAAGAATATTTACTTGATGAAACACAAGTCTGAATTATTGAAAGGTTAAAGTAATTTCAGAGTGAAGTTGAAGATCGTCGTGACAAGAGGATTAAATGTCTGTGATATGATCATAGAGATGAATATCTGAGTTACGAGTTTGGCACACAATTAAGACATTGTGGAAATTGTTTTACAACTAATACCGCCTGGAACACCATAGTGTGATGGTGTGTCCGAACATCATAACTGCACCCTATTGGATATGGTGCATACCATGATGTCTCTTATCGAATTACCGCTATCATTTATGGGCTAGGCATTAGAGACAACCGCATTCACTTTAAATAGGGCACCACACAATTCCGTTGAGACAACACCATATGAACTATGGTTTAGAGAAACCTAAGCTGTCGTTTCTTAAAAGTTTGGGGCTGCGACGCTTATGTGAAAAAGTTTCAGGCTGATAAGCTCGAACCCAAAGCGGATAAATGCATTTCATAGAATACCCAAAACAGTTGTGTATACCTCCTATTTCAGACCTGGAAGCAAAAGTGATTGTTTCTAGAAATGGGTCCTTTCTCGAGGAAAAGTTTCTCTCAAAAGAATTGAGTGGGAGGATGGTGGAGACTTGATGAGGTTATTGAACCGTCACTTCAACTAGTGTGCAGCAGGGCACAGGAAGTTGTTCCTGTGGCGCCTACACCAATTGAAGTGGAAGCTGATGATAGTGATCATGAAACTTTAGATCAAGTCACTACCAAACCTCGTAGGTCGACAAGGATGCGTACTACTTCATAGTGGTACGGTAATCCTGTCTTGGAAGTCATGTTGTTGGACAACGATGAACCTATGAGCTATGGAGAAGTGATGGTGGGCCCGGATTCCGACGAATGGCTCGAGGCCATAAAATCCGAGAGAGGATCCATATATAAAAACAAAGTATAGACTTTGGAAGAACTACTTGATGGTCGTAGGCTGTTGGGTGCAGATGGATTTTAAAAGGAAGACGGACAATGATGGTAAGTGTCACCATTAAGAAAGCTCGACTTGTCGTTAAGATGTTTTCCGACAAGTTCAAGGAGTTGACTACGATGAGACTTTCTCACTCGTAGCGATGCAGAGAGTCTGTTGGAATTATATTAGTAGTTACTGCATTATTTATGAAATCTTGCAGATGGGATGTCAAAACGTTGTTTCCTCGACGATTTTCTTGAGGAAAGGTTGTATGTGATACAACCAGAAGGTTTAGTCAATCCTAAAAGATGCTAACAAGTATGCAAAGCTCCAGCAATCCTTCCAAGGACTGGAGTAAGCATCTCGGAGTTGGAATGTATGCTTTGATGAGATGATCAAAGATTTTGGGTTTATACAAAGTTTATGAGAAACTTGTATTTCCAAAGAAGTGAGTGGGAGCACTATAGATTTTTTGATGAGTATATGTTGTTAACATATTGTTGATCAGAAATGATGTGGAATATCTGGAAAGCATACAGGGTTATTTGAAAAGTGTTTTTCAATGGAAAACCTGGATTAAGCTACTTGAACATTGAGCATCAAGATCTATAAGGATAGATCAAAAACGCTCAATAGTATATTCAAATGAATACATACCGTGACAAGATTTTGAAGGAGTTCAAAATAGATCAGCAAAGAAGGAGTTCTTGGCTGTGTTACAAGGTGTGAGTATTGAGTAAGACTCAAGACCTGACCACAGCAGAAGAGAGAGAAAGGACGAAGGTCGTCCCCTATGCTTTAGACGTAGGCTCTACAGTATGCTATGCTGTGTACCGCACCTGAAGTGTGCCTTGCCATGAGTTAGTCAAGGGGTACAATAGTGATCCAGGAATGGATCACATGACAGCGGTCGAACTTATCCTTAGTAACTAGTGGACTAAGGAATTTTCTCGATTATGGAGGTGGTAAAAGAGTTCGCCGTAAAGGGTTACGTCGATGCAAACTTTCACACTGATCCGGATGACTCTGAGTAGAAAACCGGATTCGTATAGTAGAGCAGTTATTTGGAATAGCTCCAAGTAGCACGTGGTAGCTGCATCTACAAGATGACATAGAGATTTGTAAAGCACACACGGATCTGAATGTTGCAGACCCGTTGACTAAAACCTCTCTCGTAAGCATAACATGATCAAACTCTAGTAAACTCTTGGGTATTAGTCACATGGCGATGTGAACTTTGAGTGTTAATCACATGGTGATGTGAACTAGATTACTGACTCTAGTGCAAGTGGGAGGCTGTTGGAAATATGCCCTAGAGGCAATAATAAAATGGTTATTATTGTATTTCCTTGTTCATGATAATTGTCTATTGTTCATGCTATAATCGTATTAACTGGAAACCGTAATACATGTGTGAATACATAGACCACAACATGTCCCTAGTAAGCCTCTATTTGACTAGCTCGTTGATCAATAGATGGTTATGGTTTCCTGACCATGGACATTGGATGTCATTGATAACGGGATCACATCATTAGGAGAATGATGTGATGGACAAGACCCAATCCTAAGCATGGCACAAGATCGTGTAGTTCGTTTGCTAAGAGCTTTTCAAATGTCAAGTATCGTTTCCTTAGACCATGAGATTGTGCAACTCCCGGATACCGTAGGAATGCTTTGGGTGTACCAAACATCACAACGTAACTGGATGGCTATAAAGGTGCACTACAGGTATCTCCGAAAGTGTCTGTTGGGTTGGCACGAATCGAGACTGGGATTTGTCACTCCGTATGATGGAGAGGTATCTCTGGGCCCACTCGGTAATGCATCATCATAATGAGCTCAATGTGACTAATGAGTTAGCCACGGGATCATGCGTTACGGAACGAGTAAAGAGACTTGCCGGTAACGAGATTGAACGAGGTATTGGGATACTGACGATTGAATCTCGGGCAAGTAACATACCGATAGACAAAGGGAATTGTATACGGGATTGATTGAATCCCCGACATAATGGTTCATCCGATGAGATCATCGTGGAACATGTGGGAGCCAATATGGGTATCCAGATCCCGCTATTGGTTATTGGCCGGAGAGGTGTCTCGGTCATGTCTGCATGGTTCCCGAACCCGTAGGGTCTACACACTTATGATTCGGTGACGCTAGAGTTGTTATGGGAAATAGTATGTGGTTACCGAAGGTTGTTCGGAGTCCCGGATGAGATCCCGGACATCACGAGGAGTTCTGGAATGGTCCGGCGGTGAAAATCGATATATTGGACGAAGGGTATTGGAGTCCGGAAGTGTTCCGGGGGTACCAGGCTATGGCCAGCATGACCGAAAGGTGTTTCGGGAGCCCCGGCAAGTGTTGGAGGGCCTCATGGGCCAAAGGGGAAGGGGCAAACAGCCCACTAAGGGGTGGTGCGCCCCCCACACCCTTTCCCACGTTACTTGGGGAGGTGGGGCGCCTCCACCTGGCTTGGGAGGCAAGCCTCCACCTGCTTGGCTTGGGGGGCAAGTCTCCCTAGGATTTTCCCTAGGGAGATCCAATCTGCTTGGCCGCCACCCCCTAGGGGAAACCCTAGGGCGCCTCCCCTCTCCCCTTGCCCCTATATATAGTGGAGGGGTGGGAGGGCAGTTGAAACTCTTTCCTGGCGCAGCCCTCCCTCCTCATACAGCTCCTCCTCCTCCTCCATAGTGCTTAGCGAAGCTCTGCCGGAGAACCACGAGCTCCATTGCCACCATGCCATCGTGCTGCTGGAGTTTTCCCTCAACTTCTCCTCTCCCCTTGCTGGATCAAGAAGGAGGAGACGTCCCCGGGCTGTACGTGTGTTGAACGCGGAGGCGCCGTCCGTTCGGCGCTAGATCGGATCTTCCACGATTTGAATCGCCGCGAGTACGACTCCATCAACCGCGTTCTTGTAACGCTTCCGCTTAGCAATCTTCAAGGGTATGAAGATGCACTCCCTCTCTCTCGTTGCTAGCATCTCCTAGATTGATCTTGGTGACACGTAGGAAAATTTTGAATTATTGCTCCGTTACCCAACACGTTTTGCAATCCGACACTCCCACATGCACCGGCGCACCCCTCTTGTCTCTTTTCGTGAGCGGGTGTTAAACGTTCTCGGAATGGGCCGAGGTTTGTCAAGTGGCCTTGGTATACCACCGGTAGACCACCTGTCAAGTTTCGTTCCATTTGGAGGTCGTTTGATGCTCCAACGGTTAACCGGGTAACAGCAAAGGCCTTTTGTGTGTTGCAGCAAAACACCCCTCCAAACAGTCCAATAACCCATCTAAGTCTCCTCCATGCTCTCGGTCGTTCGATCACGATCGTGTGGGCGAAAACCGCACTCCATATGGAGTCTCCTAGCTCCCTCTATCTATAAATATGTGCCTCCCCCGGAATTTTCGCGCAGATCAAACCCTAACCCCTTCCCCTCTCCGCCGCCGGACACGTCCAGTCCTGCCGGACGAAGTCGCCGCCGCCCAGAGCCAATCACGTCGCGCCACGTGGCTCCGCGCCGCCCGCACCCCTCTGCGTGTGGTCGCCGCCGCCCGATCGCGCTTGAGTCGCCGCCCGCCGCTGCGCCCGCGCGGGACCCCGCCCGCCCCCGCCGACCGCCGCCGCATCCCGCCGCCGTCCTCGCCGCCCGCCGTCCTCGCCGCGCCGCCCTCGACGTCGCGCTTCCCCTCGTTGGATCCGGTCCCCTCCAACCCCGGCGACCTCCCCCGAGTACCTCTCCGGCCGCCGCGCGCTCCGACTCCGGCGATCCTCGAAGACCGTGCCGGATCTGGATCTGACAAGGTTGACTTCCCCCCTCGTTTTCTGCCAAGTCCCGAAGATATTGCAATATGTTGCTCTGTTCATTATGGCATATCTCACTGCATGCTACTCCGTTTTGCGTGCATGATATATCGAAATGTTCATCACGAGATGCTCTTCATTTTGCTCCATTGTGTGATGCTTGTTTGAGTCCATCTTGATGCCCAAATCTCTGGTGCAAGTGTGCTATATGATGTTTACTGCTGTTACTTATCAGAACTTGATGTTTTGTTATTTTTGTTGCATTGATGTGTGCATCTTATGGGCATGAGCTCTACAGGTGTTCTGATCTATGCCATGCCATCTTTACAGATGTGTTTGCCATGTATTTTTGTGATCTATGTGGTGACTAGAACAAGCATGCAAACTAGTCTTCTTGATGTTTCTGTTTTCAGGGACTTAGAATTTTGCTGTCTGTTACTGCTGTTATTTTGTTACGATGTATCCATGTGTCTACAGTGAGATACATGATTATTTTGAGTATGTTCAGTAAGAATGTTTTGTAGATATAATTGTGCTCTATCCATCTGTGCCCCTGTTGCAATTATGGAGTGCCATAGCATGTCTTAATCTTGCTCTACTTTTGCTATAAAATATTCCTGGCAGATTGTTAACGTGATATTCAATTTTGCCAAGGTTGTTGTAGTTGATCCATATATGCTATGAACTTGCTCTTGCCATGGATAGCTTCATGAACATGCCATCTTGCTGTAGGTATGCTTGTTTTGTCATGCATTGCTGTGTGATGAGTGAATTGAGCTCACAAAGATGCCTTCATATTTCTGTTAATGCCATGCTCTGTTTTCTGCTAAGTCTGGAACCTGTTAACGAAACTTGCTATGTTTACATGGGTGCCATTATATCTTCTGATCCTTTTTGGCTCATGATCAGTAAGGGACTTTTGTTCTATGAATTTATTAGATTCATGCCATGCCTTTTTTTTGCTATGTTAAGTTCCTGTAGCATGTTAATTGCTTGCTCTGAACATTGCTACCTGATGCTGTTTCAGCCATGTTCAGTATTTTCACCAAGTCTGTGAAGCTGATATCTTTTGCACTTTTGCCATGCTTGTTTGAACCTGTTATATTGTGATCTAGCCGTAGCTTAGTGTTCATCTTTTGTCAAGCATCTCCTGTAGATTACTGCCATATGCTTTTTTGCTATATTGGGGTGTTTTAGCATAGTTACTAGTTGTATTCTAAGTGCTATCATGTTGTTAATCGCAGAATCGTGTCATTCTTGTTTTGCTTGCCATTTGCAAACTGTGCATCCGTTTCCGGTGATCTTTATATCGATTTCGACCGAAATCATCTCATCTTTCCAGTGGAATACTTGGTTTGCCAAGTTACTGCCTTGTTCATCCTTTTTCTTCCGGAGCACGCATATGCATCGCATATCACATCTCGCATATCATGCATGTATTGCATCATGTTGCTTGTGCATTTCCCGTGATTGATTGTGGTTCCATTGCTTGTGTTATTGCTGTGGGTAGAGCCGGGAGACTAGTTCGTGAACGAGGAACCTGTTCAGTACGCTTACGAGGATCAAGCTTTCGACAACTCTGAGAACCTTGTAGGCAAGATGACCATACCCTCGAAATCACTTCTATCTTTGCTTTGCTAGTTGTTCGCTCTATTGCTATGCTATGCTACCTACCACTTGCTATATCATGCCTCCCATATTGCCATGTCTAGCCTCTAACCATCTTTTCCTAGCAAACCGTTGTTTGGCTAAGTTACCGCTTTTGCTCAGCCCTTCTTATAGCGTTGCTAGTTGCAGGTGAAGTTTAAGTTGGTTCCATGTTGGAACATGGATATTTTGGAATATCACAATATCTCTTATTTAATTAATGCATCTATATATTTGGTAAAGGGTGGAAGGCTCGGCCTTATGCCTGGTGTTTTGTTCCACTCTTGCTGCCCTAGTTTCCGTCATACCGGTATTATGTTCCTTGAGTTTGCGTTCCTTACGCGGTTGGGTGATTTATGGGACCCCCTTGACAGTTCGCCTTGAATAAAACTCCTCCAGCAAGGCCCAACCTTGGTTTTACCATTTTCCACCTAAGCCTTTTTCCCTTGGGTTTTCGCGAGCCCGAGGGTCATCTTTATTTAACCCCCCCCCCCCGGCCAATGCTCCTTCGAGTGTTGGTCCGAACCGAGCAGCCTGCGGGGCCACCTCGGGGAAACTCGAGGCCTGGTTTTACTCGTAGCTTGACTTATCCGGTGTGCCCTGAGAACGAGATATGTGCAGCTCCTATTGGGATTTGTCGGTGCATCGGGCGGCTTTGCTGGTCTTGTTTTACCATTGTCGAAATGTCTTGTAGACCGGGATTCCGAGACTAATCGGGTCTTCCCGGGAGAAGGTTTATCCTTCATTGACCGTGAGAGCTTATAATGGGCTAAGTTGGGACACCCCTGCAGGGTATTATCTTTCGAAAGTCGTGCCCACGGTTATGAGGCAGATGGGAATTTGTTAATGTCTGGTTGTAGAGAACTTGACACTTGACTTAATTTAAACACATCAACCGTGTGTGTAGCCGTGATGGTCTCTTTTCGGCGGAGTCCGGGAACGGAACACGGCTTGAGTTATGCATGAACGTAAGTAGTTTCAGGATCACTTCTTGATCATTTCTAGCTTCACGACCGTTGTGTTGCTTCTCTTCTCACTCTCATTTGCGTATGTTAGCCACCATATATGCTTAGTGCTTGCTGCAGCTCCACCTCATTACACCATCCTTTCCTATAAGCTTAAAAAGTCTTGATCTCGCGGGTGTGAGATTGCTGAGTCCTCATGACTCACAGATTCTACCAAAACAGTTGCAGGTGCCGACGATACCAGTGCAGATGACGCAACCGAGCTCAAGTGGGAGTTCGACGAGGAACGTGGTCGTTACTATGTTTCGTTTCCTGATGATCAGTACTAGAGCCCAGTTGGGACGATCGGGGATATAGCATTTGGGGTTATCTTATTTTCATTTGGATTTGACCGTAGTCGGTCTATGTGTGGATTTTGGATGATGTATGAATTAATTTATGTATTGTGTGAAGTGGCGATTGTAAGCCAACTCTCGTTATCCCATTCTTGTTCATTACATGGGATTGTGTGAAGATGACCCTTCTTGCGACAATACCTACAATGCGGTTATGCCTCTAAGTCGTGCCTCGACACGTGGGAGATATAGCCGCATCGTGGGCGTTACAACTCAGTGCCCCAGACCTTGTTGTTTTACGTCGTGCACTTGAGGGCTACAACACTTATAGCTTGGGAGCTATTGTGGCACGCCGCCTTCATCTTAATAAATCCAAGGGTAAAATACACGGTGGTATTTACGCTACTCGTTTGGCGGCTCGCTTCGATATTGAGATACGCCTTCATGATTATCCCTTGCCCAAGGTTCACCTAGATCGCGCAGCCTGGAACAGCACCAGTTTATTGCACACGATTACCCTAACATTCCTATTCCTTATAACTTGGTTTTCAGTGTTAATACTCGTGCTATTATTCCATTGCATGCACCTGCTTTGTTTGATCCTATTGCCAGGGGCGGATATAGGATTATGCCTGCAGATATCATCGCCTACCGGAACAACCAGGCTACCGCAGAGGAGGAGCCTCAGCAGTGGGATCCATGGATGCCCGCTCCTTAGCACCCCGACTACTATCCAGGCTACTGACTGCTTACCAAGTTAGGCCAAAGGCCTAAGCTTGGGGGAGTACGTATTTCCACCGATATTACATTCATGTTCACACATTTCATTCCAGTTGTCGGTGTCCACACTTTTTCATTGTATTATCCATGTTAAATTTATTTTCTCGCTTTCTTCTTGTGTGTTTGAAAAACTTTGAGAAAATACAAAAATATTTCCTGCTTCTTTTTTATTTTATTTTCTTTCTAGAGTAGTTAGCTGTAGCACTAAAAAGAAAACCCAAAAAGATTTCCTTGTTCTTCTTTTGCTTGTTGGGAGTTTTCACGTGTAAATAGTTTTTCTTGTTTTTGCTTTTCCCTTTTACTTACTTGTTCAAGAAAACCAAAAAAACTCCAAAAATATTTTAGTGCATTTCTCTGAATTCCTTTTCCTTTTATTGAGTCATACCGAGGAGAAGACCACGATGAAAATGTTGAGTGGCTCTCATATGCATTATTGTTGATCTAGCAAAGAGCCCATATTACCTTGTCTTCTCTTGTTGAATAAAATGTTTGCAGATTCTAGCTTAGTCCATGGCACTCTTGCACTATTATTATTTTCATATCGTTCGGTCGTGCAAGTGAAAGGCAATAATGACGATATTTGATGAACTGGCCGTGGCAGAGAGAACGGGTATGAACTCGACTTGTTCTATTTTTGTGAATATGTTTAACCTAGTATCCATGATTCAGCCCATTATGATTAAACATGTTTGCAATGACAATTAGAGATTATAGTTTCTAATGCCATGCATAAGTAGCTAGGGGTGGATAATGATTTATCTTGGATATCAACATTGCGTTAAAATGATTGTGATGTAGTGATGATATGGTATCCTCCTCTGAATGTTCGAGTGGCTTGACTTGGCACATGTTCATGCATGTAGTTGAATGAAAACCAACATAGCCTCTATGATATTTATGTTCATGGTGTTCATATCCTACTCATGCTAGTGTCCAATGTTACTTATGCATAATGCATGTTCATGACCGTTGTTGCTCTCTAGCTGGCCTTCTCAACCTATTTGCTAGCCTTCGCCTGTACTAAGTGGGAATTCTGCTTGTACATCAAAAACCTTGAACCCAAGTTATTCTAGATGAGTCCACCATACCTACCTATATGCGGTATTACCCTGCCGTCCTAAGTAAATTTGCATGTGCCACCTCTGAAAACTTCAAATAAATGTCCTTTTGGTGTGCCTGGATTGTTCATGGAACGACAGGAGGTGGTCGGTATCTTCCATGCTAAGCAGGTTATTCTCAGGTCGGGTGTTTATTCACTCGCCATCGTACGAGAAAAGGGCGGTATTAGGGATTCCCAGTCCCGAACTCAAAAATGCAAATACTTAAACAAAACTCCCCCGAGACTGTTGTTGGTATGGAAGGCACCCATTGTTTCGGACAAGCCGTGGAGTGTGATTGTTGGTGGAGGGAGAGTAAATCTTTACTTTTATCGCTTGGGAACCGCCACTAGCATGCTTAGCATGGAAGATATTGATAACTGTTGGTCGTGAAGTAAACAAGAAGGGTGCATGTCTCAAAACATCATTTACCTCTGTTTTAAAAACTTGAGCTCTGGCACCTCTGCAAAGCACTGATTCCCTCTGTGAAGGGACTATCTATTTACTTTTATGTTGTGTCATCATCTTCTAAAATAAGCGCCAGAACCTAAGAGCATAGCTGTCTTGCTGATGCATTGTGTGTAGCTAATGTTGGGTGCATCATGACTGGATCTTTTCTACCATGAATTACAATGTTTAGTCGCTGCTTGAACTTTGGAGGTGCTCTGCATTTATGTTTTGCGGTCTCAGAAAGGGCTAGCAAGATACCACTATTGTCATATTATATCACGGTTGTTTTGATAACGTGTTGCTGTTTGAGATATCTTATTATTGCTCGCTAGCTGATTATGTCATTGATATGAGTTAATATAATTTTTAAGAGTTATTGTCGACATGGTCAGCTATAATCTTGGCTGAAACCTGGGTGATGTTTAAGCTTATTTATGCAAACAAGAGCAAAAGAGTTCGTACAAGTTTTTCTTTTTCACTTTCAGTTTAGCAACTGAATTGCTTGAGTACAAGCAAAGGTTTAAGCTTGGGGGAGTTGATACGTCTCCAGCGTATCTACTTTTCCTAACACTTCCTCTTGTTTTGGACTGTAATTTGCATGATTTGAATGAAACTAACCCCGGATTGACGTTGTTTTCAGCAGAACTACCATCTTGTTGTTTTTGTGCAGAAATAGAAGTTCTCGGAATGGAACAAAACTTTGCGAGGATTTTTTTATACAAGAAATGAGAATTTCTGGAGCCAAGAGCCACCTGAGGGGGGCACCTGGGTGGGTGTCGGTGTCAAAACCGGCGGATCTCGGGTAGGGAGTCCTGAACTGTGCGTCTAAGGTCGATGGTAACAGGAGGCGGGGGACACGATGTTTACCCAGGTTCGGGCCCTCTCTATGGAGGTAATACCCTACTTCCTGCTTGATTGATCCTGATGAATATGAGTATTACAAGAGTTGATCTACCACGAGATCGTAATGGCTAAAACCCTAGAAGTCTAGCATGTATGACTATATATCTGTTTCGAACTAAGCCCTCCGGTTTATATAGACACCGGAGGGGGCTAGGGTTGTACAAAGTCGGTTACAGAGAAAGGAATCTTCATATTCGGTCGCCAAGCTTGCCTTCGACGCCAAGGAGAGTCCCATTTGGATACGGGTGGAGTCTTCGTTCTTCGTATCTTCACAACCCATCAGTCCGGCCCATGTCCAACAGGCCGGACACCCGAGGACCCTTAGTCCAGGACTCCCTCAGTAGCCCCTGAACCAGGCTTTCAATGACGAGGTGTCCGGCGGGCGAATTGTCTTCGGCCTTGCAAGGCTGGTTCTCCTTCCCGTACACTCCAAGATAGTCTTCGGCCGAACGTGTCCGGATCTGTAACATGAGCATCACAAAAGAATATAATATTTCGCGAGTCCAATCTGCCGGCGACTTTTGGTAACATGACATCACGCTCGCCCAGTCATTATTTTGAACCGTTTCCTGCCCTGCCGTTCCACGTTTCGAGGCGAGGTTTTTATTGGCACGTCTTGTCGAAGCAGAGATCGTGTCCCCCTATCACGGGATTTTTATTAACACGAGCGTGGGTGACCCAACCGTTCCATTGGAAAGATTCCATGGGAATAGGCAGGTTTTCAGGCTTAGGATGAGGCGTTCGATGCCCTCCGCCTTTATAAAGGCGCAAATGGTCGTCTTTATTTACACCGAACTTCTCCTCAGCCTCCCCAACCTCGAGTTCTAGCACCCAAGGCTCGACTCCGTTGCTTTAATCCTCCCAGTCATGTCCGGATCCAGCCCGCAAGGCCGATGGATGGCTTCCTCTATTACAGAGGAAGATATTGCGAAGCTCCGGGCGGCTAGATACCCGACCGCGGAGATCCCCCACAGGCTTCCTGCTCAGGGACAGGTTATTCCGACTCCCAGATCCGGCGAGAGGGTCGTGTTCATCTCTCACTTCCTCTGAGGGTTAGGTTTTGCTCTGAACCCCTTCGTTCGAGGGCTCATGTTTTATTATGGACTAGATTTTCACGATCTGGCCCCAGATTCTTTCCTTCATGTTTCGGCGTTCATCATCACTTGTGAGGCCTTCCTCCGAGTTCCCCCACACTTCGGCTTGTGGCTCAAGACCTTTAGTATGAAGCCAAAGGTGTTCAACGGGAAACAGGCGGAGTGCGGCAGCGCTGTAGTGAGCAAGCTTACCAATGCTCTTTGGCCAAAAGGTTCTTTCACTGAGACTTCCAATCAATGGCAGCGGGAGTGGTTTTACGTCACAGAACCCCGCGGTACCAAGTGGGCAGCTACACCTGCGTTCCGCTCGGGACCCCCGTCACAGCTTGCATCGTGGATTAATAGGGGAGTGGACTGGGGGTTGGTTGACGAAGTACAGACCTTGCAGAGCCACATCCGAACCCTCCTTGAGAGGGACATTGATCTTGTCAACGTGATTCAAGTAATGCTAGTCTGCCGATTCCTGCCATGCCAGCGTAGGCCTCTTCGCCTGTGGGAGTTTTATCCGGAGGGACCACGAACCCTTCAACACTTCTTTGGCACTACGCACAAAGGGATGTGGAAGTTGCTTTTTGGGAAATGAAAACAGTGGCCGGACACCACTGAGGACATCGGCCTCGACTGCAACCATCCGGATACCCCGGTAAGCGCTCAATTCCCGAATAAGAATGTCGGAATACATTACTGAGCAACCAACTATTTCGCAGGGCTGGGTAAAGAAAGTGGAGCGAATCCGGTGTTCGGTCCCCCTCCCCGAAGACCTAGCGGATCCCGTACTAACAAGGATGACGGCGAGGCCTAGGAAGGGAATGACACGGAGGCAGGGAAGACTCGGCAGTTGTTTCCCACGCGGAGGCGAGTACGACTGTACGAGGGTTTACTGGTTCGTCTACCGTCGCCGGAGAATAACAGCAGGTGTGGGTGAGTAGAGGGATGGCTAGGCCAGCGATGGGAGTACAGTGGGGCGACGACGCCTGCGCGGCAGCACAGCCGGCCGCGGGGAGGAAGGAGCAGGCTGTCCCGCCGGCGCTTGTTTGAGCGGCTGGAGCAGGAAGAGTAGAGATTGAAGAAGCACGGCGGCCGTTGGATGGACATCCAACAGTCACTGCTTGTGCGTCAACCTTTTTTTAGGAAAGCCTCAAATCTGTGGAAAACAGCATACAGCCCATCTACCATTATTTCTAATAATTTACAGCCCATTTGCTAATTCTTAAGGTTTTTTTGGAGCCCGTATTCTTTTTGTTAGCATTACAGACCATATTGTGGCCACGATTAAAAAATTATACGAAATTTTGCATATTTCGGTGCGGTCCGAACTGTTTTTAATCCCGAAATTTCGAGTCACATTCAAACTGATTTTAAAAATAAATGTATATCAATATAAAATCCAACAAATTGTCCATGCATAAAATTAATGCAATTTAAAATCTCGAAATGAAAAAAAGAAATTTGAAACTAATTGCCGGTTTGATGTGTTTTAAAAATGTACAGCCCATTTCTCATTACTGATAGGCCATTTTCTCGGCCAGCTGAATAAAGCTCAACAGGCCTGACAAAGCGACTTACTTGGCACCAAAAAACTGGGCTAGCCATTTTCAGAAAGAAAAAAAACTACTGGGCTGGTCTGTGGTAAACATAAAAGAGAAGGCTGTCTAGACAGGCCAGAGTGCCCCACACAGCCCAGTTGACACCCTGCTTCCGTCTCAAAAACAAATTAGATAAATGCCACTCCAATTATGGCGATTCATAAAAATGCCACTGCAATTTCCAAACTTTGAAAAATGCCACTACAATTTTTGCAAACTTTGGAAAAAACCACAGCAATTTGCAAACTTTGAAAAACGCCACTCCAGACTTCGAAAAATGCCACTGGAAATGGCATGAAATGGCATTTTTCAAAGTTTGGAAATTGCAGTGGCATTTCTCAGAAACACCAGATTTGGAGTGGCATTTATCAAATTAACCCAAAACAAAAATAACTGGGCGAGTTGCTGGGTCCCTGGTGTCAGCCGCTCGTTGTGCAATTCTCTCATTTATTGACTACGTTGACAATGGCATGGGACCCAGATGTCAGAAATCCATTAGGAGGAGCCATTTTTTTATTGGCTTGAAATAAGGAGGCACTTGCTTGCATACTGCCATGACCTTGGCGGGTCCCTGCTGTCATCCTCTCCACGTACAATCATCTCCTGATTGTGTACGCGTCAACTTGGTAGGCCCACAAGTCAGCCTCTAAACCCGTGGAGGACAAATACAACCCATTTTAAAAAATAACAGTCCATTCCATACGTTCAAACGGAAAGTTCAACATTCAGAGCAAAGTAACAGGTCTGATCCACATATAGAGTACTGAACTTCCACGTTGACAACCATCATAGCCAAGTTAACTATCCACTCCCACTAATACTCTAGTAGCGTACAAGTACTAAGTTACTCTTAGCTAACTAGACGATGCTGGCCGCCATCTGCAGTACACGCCAAACGCCGGCACCGGCGTCCTTCACCTCGCCTCGGACTTGCCAGAGGTGCGATAGGGCGCGTTGCTCGTGCGCGTTGGCCCTTTCCATGCCGGCGTGGTCCACCGAAGCTTCGGCTTCTAAGAGGGAAACCCACTTGACGAGCTGGTAGTAAAAATCGGCGTCGCGAATGCGTGCATGCCCGACAGCCTCCAGGGCTATTTGCCGGGCACCGGCCTCCATGTAGTCGGCCCAGTTGCAGGCGCTCTGCTCGCGACTCAGAGCGTCGGTGCACTGCTGCTCCATGTCCCGCTGGCGGCGCAAATCGGCGATACGCTGCTCCTCCGCCAAGCGGTCGCGCTCCAACAACTCCTGCTCCTCCGCCAGGCGGTCGCGCTCCAACAAGTCCTCGATCTCCGCATTGCTATATAAAGACCGATAGAATGCCTCCTCCCTCCGTCTGCCTTCCGGTGAAAAACCGAACACTAGTTCCGGCGGTGACTGCCTCCGGCCTCGCCTATCGTGGACGGGCGGGGGCATGGCGGACGTGGCGAGAGCAAGGATAAGTGGCGAGCGACGTCGGGCCGGTGGGGGCTTATGAGGATAGGGCGAGTTGGGTCACGGTGCCACCATAGAAGGCCGGGAAACAGTACTTATAGGCGGAAGGTAGCGCGATGGTCATCGGAATTCAATGCATAATTAAGCAGGCATGGCTTAGCGTGCCAGCTTGCCGTGGAAAACTAGAGAAACTGAAATTCTGACTGTGTCGTCCCGTCCCGGCCGTGCTGGGTCGCACGCCGGCATGACGGTCAAACGAGTGCACTCGAATCGTCTCCCTCCTTGTCAATAATGATTCCACGGATTTAAAAGGCCCGCAACAATTAAAGTGCATCTTTTTCGCATCAGTTAGCTGCCTTAATTACGGCCGGGTGCATGCAGGCACTCAAAATCGCTCGCAGCTAGTACGTGGAGCAGCATGCAACGAGTCGCAGCCGAGGGCATTAGTTGATGAACTTTAGTTGGGAGATAAGGCATTTGCGAACATTTTCGCTGGCAGTTTCTTCAGATTCGCATGGCATTTTCTTCAGAGCAGCTTGTCAGTTTCTTCAGAGGTAGGCATTTTTATTCAAAAAACTTCCACTTCAGATCTTGCGTCGCAACTAAAACTGCCAGGAGCGCATTAGTAGGCTAGCTAGTGATCGATCAGTAACTTGTAAACACTGAGCGAACAGATATAAGGAACTGTTAATGCATCTCAATGATTCACAGATCATATACAAATATGTAGCTCCAAAAGCAAAGATCAACCACAACTAAAACCAACTAGTACGATTCCCATACATAAGATCAACATGTTAATGCATCTCAATGATTCACAGATCATATACAAATATGTAGCTCCAAAAGCAAAGATCTAGAAAAAACATATGTTCTTCCTACTAACATGGATGCTTCTCTTGGCCAACATTCAGTACAGACTGAAAGACAAATTTGTTTGTGAAGTCTACAATTCCTCTTGCAAATGTAAGTGGTTTCACCAACAGCTGGAACCATGAGAATGAACCACACATGATGGAGGAACATCCACTGCAATATGATTTGGTCTTCTCTCGATCACACGGCGAGACTATTTTCAGAATACAAACTTTAACTTAGGCAAAATGATGCCCATTGTATAATCAGACCAAAGCAATGAAGCACCTAGTGTTGGCCAATAAATAGTACAGTACTACTTTTCTGCAGTCCATGAAGTGACTATCCAATCTTTCTGTGTCTATTTTCAAATGGCACTGCATGCAGTGACTATACTATTCTCTTGTGCAGTTCAACCAAAATTGCGGTCACTTTGTGTGTTTGCCAAATAGCAACGGGCAGACATCTCTGTCTGCACAAATATCAAGCAGCTAGTAAACATATACCCCACCTTGTATTTTCGGTTTAAACATGTCTCTTCCGCTTAGCATCTGTCATGTTTTGCACTGGACAATTTGATACAGTCATGTTTTGCCCTGGACAATTTCATACTGAATTGATTTGCTTGTTCAGAGCAGAAATATAGTGCCTATTCTTCATCAGACCAAGGATATCCATGTTCACAGTGATGGAAGAGGTGAAATCGATACAACCGAAATTGAGCATCCAATCATTGAATCCTTTCCTGCACCTCCAATGTAGGTCCACCCTGCCAATAAATTCACATGCAAACCACTAGTATTACTATCTAATGACAGTACAAAAAGAGTAGCAAGATAGTAGCAAACCATGTACCTTCTTAATGAATAGCTCATAGTGCCACCAATTGGATATAAAGGTTTGGAAGAAAACATGCTCCTAATGTTGAACCAGTTGGACTTTTTGTGTAGTTCCACTAAAATCGAGCATCCCTGTTTGCATAGATATTGAAAGTGTGATTACTATAAAAGTGGCACTAGTTGAACACAAATATAAGCATTCCAATTTCTTAATGGGAAAAGGTAGCAAGACTGTTTCTAACCACCTGTTTGAAGGAATAAATAAGGCAACATCGGCTGATGTCAGAAAGGCATATATAGTTCTTTCTGAAAGAATGATCGATTCCTGACCTTTCCTCTTCTTTTAAGCATATTTTGTGCAGTTCAACTAAAATAAAATGCCATCACCGCCTTGAAAATTCAGTGACACTGTACAAAAGGAAATGACTTAACATTACATCATGATGTCAGGTATGTAGTCGACAAGCATTAGAGACAAACTTACAGACCTCCTCCGATAACATAATGAACATTAATTTTAACAAAGGTGTGACTAGCTTTACCGGGATAATTTGAGTGAACTCTACACCCTCTGTTCCTTAATATAAGATGTTTTCGCGGTTCAGTTTAAAGTACCCAAACGTCTAGTATTTAGAAAAACAGGTAGTAGTTTTCTTGAGCACATATCTGGGAAAGCTTGCCACACTTTATTTATGTCCATACGCTAATGCAACACCATTCGAAATTTCGAATACTACAAATATACGCTAATCCAGTGGCTAGTGCAACAGTAGAGTAGTTATTTAATTACAGGGTACAGTACAATGGTTTTACTGAACAGATTTCAATAAACTCTGGCACTAGAAGATTTCTATAAGAATTAACAATACAAAATGTAAAGGTAACACGTTTCAGCATTGGTATACTAGCTGTGCATGAGCATTAAACCAAATACAAAAGTATGAAGGTAACTAGCATTATTAACTAATGACAGTATAAAAAATTGCAAACCATGTACCTCCAAGGTAAATATCAATTCGAACTCGGGGGGCCTTAAAAATTGCTATCCCAATATTGATAATCGATCAAACATAAAAACTTGATCGAACGAATCAAGAGAACAGCCGGAGGAGGAGGTGCCCACTCTTGACCTTTTCTCTTGTCTTCATAATTTTTTGTGCAGTTTAACCAAAATAAAATGACATCAGCGCCTTGGCATTTTGGTGACACCGTACAAAAAAATTAACTTATCTCATGCAAGTGAGGTATGTAATCTATAAGCATTAACAATGCAAAAATCTGAAGGTAGTAAAAAGTTTCATCATTGGTATACTGGCTGTGCAACAGCATTAGAATGCATTAGCTGAAAAATCTTTAATACATCCACAATCAACAGCTAACCCTAGAATAATCTAGTGACATTAAATGGCATTGCTTAAATTTATCGGTGGCATTAGACTGAGTGCGGCATTAGTTAAATGTGGCATCACTTTAGCAGTAGCATTGCTTGACTTGACTGCTGGCGTTATACTAACAGCAAAAAAGTGACAATAAGAGCATGGGAGGCCCATTCGGACAGTGGGCGCACCAGTACGATGTACCTCCACGGACGCATAGAGTGGTGAGGGAGGTATGGTTGCCAAGAGCAACAAATATCCAGGCAGCATATGTGGATTACGTCCCATTTTTGTTATGTTTAGCCACCTTTTTCCTATGTGAGGACAACAAAACGATCGACCTGGTCATTCTCTATTGCGTTGTCATGCCTTTCTACCCTTCTTCAACCAAGAGACACGAGACTCGTTCCTTACCTACTGATTTTCCCCTTTTCAACCTAGATGCGGGTTCGATGCCTACTCTCTTGGACAGTACAGTCTCCCTTCCTTTCCTTATTCAACCCAGACATGGATTAGTCTGCATGAAGTAGGGTTTCCTTTAATAGTGCAAATTAAGGTTTTCGTCTGCGTGACCAGCAGAGCAGAGGATAGCAAATTGGGAAGATGGTGGAGTGGAAAAAGATCCACACGCAGCGACGTGGCAGATGGGGCAATAGAACAAGGGTATGGTTCGAAAAGAGGTAGCATACCTGAGGGTCAGCGGGAAGTGGCTTCGCTCGTGGTCGTCGTCCTCCGCACGCACTACGGCAGCGAGCTTGGGGACGGAGGCCATCCCGCGCGGGCGCTAGGTCTGAGATGACGGCCTTGTCGTCAGTGCGTGACCTCGCTCGCCGACGATGAGTGCGTCAACGCTGCACGTCCTTTTCTTCCCCAGCGGATCTGTGACCGCCGGTGAGGAGGGAGAGAGAGGCCGTCTTTTTTAGATCTGGAGAGAGGGTGATAGTGTGAGAAGCAAGTGGGCAGCCCTTAGCAAGAAAGCTCTGAAGCTCCAGCCTATATATCTTTTTTATACTACTAGTACTAGAGGTGGAGTAGTGGTAGAGTAGTTTATATTTTCTCTGCAAACAGTACCAGTTAGTCGTGCTTCAAAACTGAACGACACGCCATTAAAAATAAAGTCGAGAAATAATACGGCACTTCGGGCCAACGCGGCCAGATCGCATTTTGCACGAGAAATTACACACCATGTTTCGTTGACATGTGGTCCCGTTCCAACATGTCAGTGAGACGACGGCGAGTCCTTTTGTACAATTTCTGAAAGGACATGTAGGCCGGGGCGCCTCTTCGTGTACCGTGGCAAACTGGCAACCGTCCACCGACTCTTCGCCTTTCCCTCTCGATTTGGAACTGCCGTCGCACGCTCTTCCTCCCTCCTCCATTTGCCTTCACCCTTCCTTCTACCATTGTTCGATCGTCTTCTCCATGGAGGGAACAAGCCAGAAACGACCCCATTATTCTTGCCCCAATCTGAAAGATGACGTGGTGGGGGAACTCATTAATCGGTGCGACGTCATCACCTCGGCTAGCATTGCAAGTTCGTTCAAGAACATTCTTGACTCAACTAATAACATCATTACAAGGAACCCAAGGGTCCAGGAGCGGTTTGATCTCCCCTATCTTCTTCGCTATAAGTCTGTTCGCATGGGCGCGGACGACGGAGGCCTCGCCTTGTGCAAGTTGATGCCGCTTGATAATGATACGTGTGATGTCAAGATGCCATCGCTTAAGGGTAAGGCCTGGGCTGGCGCAAATGGAGATTGGGTTGTTTATATTGGGTACAATTGCGAGTGGGAACTTGTGGATGTGTACACTCGTCAGCGGATTCCACTTCCAAAAATATCAGAGTGCCCTGAGGTTGAGCACACAGATGATCTACGTACGTTCAAATACGATCATGGTGGCTGTCGTCTACGGAAGATAGCAATTTGTCGAGTTCCCAACCGCTCTTGGAATTATGAGAACTATGAAGTTGTTGCTATATTCGACAAGCTTGTTGCCGTCATTACTGATTCCACGGTTCGTCCATGGATATTGCTCAAAAATCAGTTTCTATACACGGATGCTGAGTACTATGATGCAATTAAATACGAGGATCTTGTGTTTGCTTCCACCACTCGTGGCATTGTTTTTGCATGGGATCCTCGTTGTTTCGGTACGTTTGTCTTCCACCGTAATTATAATTGTTTCGTCCACATGCATGCGGGTTAGCAAGTTTCCCTTCTCTACTAATTAACCTTCTTCTTGTGTTTCCAAGGTCCTGTGAACATTCCACCACCTATACTTGAAAAAAATTATAACCAAGGGGGAGATGACGATGGTGATGATCACGAGCATGAGGACGAGGAGGGCCCATATACTCAGTGGCGCCTGGCAACTTCCGATGGATCACCCCTTCTTGTCTGTATACAGCCCACTGCTGATGTTACTACTAAGGAAGCAGGTGTTGTCTCCCATGGTCGCACTCTCCGGACCTATTCCAACACCCGTTGCATGGTATTCTGGATGGATACTACTGTGCTAGCGCTAACACCTTCTCCCTAGTACAGTATTGATATCTTGGAGCAAACTCGCTCTTCCTTGGACTACCCAATGATAGCGAAAGGCGATCCAACTGCTGTTGACACAACGTTACTACCATTTATGAGAAGCAACTGTATCTATACGTCGGACATTGCGGTGGTTCCCTACCCTGGTCGTGATATAGTAGGTCACTTCAGCCTGGATGATCAGTCCTGCGTTGGTCTCGAGATTGACAGTAGCTGGCCATTCCCAGAGAATCACTTGTGGTTCAAAGCAAGCATTTCCAATGCCGAGGATTGGTTGAGTTGAAGTTCATTTCATTGCTTGTTATTTGTTGTGTGATGAAAACTTTAGTATTTATAATGTATCCTCGTTGTCGTTGTGGGTTGATGACCTGTGATAAACTTACTAAATTTATGAATGGCTTTCGAGTCGCTTCTCTGAGTGGGTGCTGCGACGAGGCAAAAAAATATTTTCCGAATACATAATTGTACGTGCATTGTAACAGGTTATCGGATGAGGCCAATCAACAATAGTACACTATTTGTACTAGCTTCACATGCTGCACTATCTCTACGTCTACGTACGTAATACAACAAGTTTTAAACTTGAGACCAGCCACCCATCCTCACAAAGAACACTTTTTAACCTAGCATAGACTCCAGGAAATTTGGCCACAATGTGAGGTGGGCCATATGTTAATGTTTTTGTTGTACGTAACCAGCACCTCGAATCCTCGATACTACTACTATAAGTAGTAGGATTAGTAGGGTGGCATGGGCCAGAACAAGCATTCACGTCCACGAGTACGGCACACGCCACCAGCACGACTTCCATCTGACACCATATTTGTTGGAGTCCGTGCTACAGCAATCCCTTCAACCTCGTCGTTTCTCTAACTCAGCCATCGTGCGGCGGGCGAGGTGGGGGTTTGCCGATAGTCGGTTTCCTCAACTGCGGTGCCACTTGTAAGGCCAACTCCAACGCACGACCCCAAACGGACCTCTGTTTTGCCTGGATTCTGTCCGTTTGGGTAGGGCAATGGGGTCGTGTCTGGGCCATTTCTCGGATGCGGTGGCTGTGCACCGAACGCGCGGACGCATCCCGGCCGTGTACATTTTTCTTTGCAAACACATATCTTTATTTCTTCATTGATTTTTTGGTACATGGAAATACATCACCAAAATTTTGACTAGAAAAACAAGAACCACAAGAATACATTTTAGAAGATATCCAACTTCCATAACTGCTCTTGTAAGTTGGATTAGTGCCTTCTCGATGCATTCATTGTTGATCTGCGGAGGCTCGATCCTGCGTGCTTCTTTCTTCTTCGAGTGCAAAGAAGTAGACGTGTCTAGCCTCTATTCTATCAACAAGTGCACTAGTCTCATCTCTAGCCTCTATGCTAGCTAAAAGTGCTAGAATATCTACTAAATTGCGCTCTATCAATATATCGTTGTACTCTTCTTCCCAATACCAAAACTTGCATCCATTCTACACAATAAAATTTTAAGTTAGCACAACCGAAGATTTGGTCGAGTTCTTCCTCCTTTTGCCGACACGTGGGACATCCAGCATCCAGGTCGTGTCATGCAAGAAAATAGAGTGGTAGTTGAAGCCACGTGATGTGCATCTTGGGTTAAACTGTAAATAGAATCTTAGTACTCTTGAGTAACTCCAAAAGCGGCCACCGAAGATCTTTATTGGATTTGTTTTTCATCACCAGCACGTCGAGGTGAAAGATGTGCAGGTTCAGTGGGTCCTCTTGCGTTTTCACTGACATGTGGGACCGCATATGAGCAAACAGACGATGGGCTCCGCGCGTCTGCTGGCTGGCTAAGAAGAGAGATAGAGGAGGGTTGAGCATAGACTCCAGGAAATTTGTTCTACGTAACCAGCACCTCAATATAGTGGGGTGGCATGGGCCATAACTAGCATTCATGTCTAGCAGTACGGCACACGCCACCCACACGAGTCCCATCCGACACCAATTTTCTTGGAGTCCGTGCTACAGCCATATCTTCTCCCTCGTGTTTTCTCAGCCATCGCACGATGGGCGGGGTGGGGGTTTGCCGATAGTCGGTTTGCTCAACTGCGGTCCCACTTGTAAGTGAAAATGAAACACCGCACGCATTCCCCCTTGAGTGGCGTGCCGGACCAACTGTGTGGGGGTGCGACGCGTACACGACAAGCTTTTCCTTTTGAACTTGTAACTTGTAAATTTTGGTTCTGCTCCATGGCGCGACCGATAGATAGAAATAACGATTTTCCCTAGAGTAATGAGAAGTTTGGTTCTGGCGCCGTTCATGCATGGAGTACGTAGGAAAATTATGAAGTTGATGCGAAAGGTAAGATAATTACTAGTAGTACCATATACTACTACATGGATTTGACAAAAAGATAAAGATACATACGGATCCATCAACGACATCCTCACGCCCTAGTGCACCGGGTCACCACCCGACGTGTGAGGAGCAGCAGCGTTGGCGGCAAGCTCAACGTGCTTCTGAACAATGCCGTCCAAGGTTGCCCTGCAGTCCAAGAAGGCCAGCGTCCTATCGTCCTCCTCTTGCATGTAGTAGTCCTTGTGGACGATTTGCGCGTAGACGTGGGTGATTATGTCGATGGTGTCTTGCTGCGCCAGGCATTGCGCGGCGAGCGCGACCTCGAGGTGGACATTCCCCGGCACGACGGCGGGCAGTCGCAGGGCCACCAGTGCGTCGAAGAGGTTGTCACCATAGAGGCCGTTGAGGGTGGCAGGCATCATAGAGACTGGGCGCGTGGGCTGGAGGCGTACGTCAATGTCGTCCGCGAGCTTCTTGACGACGGTGAACTTGTCGAGGAAGCGGACGAGGACCTCATCGAACAAGGAGACGAAGCTGTCGTCCAAGCGGCCCCTCGCCCTGGCGGCCTCAAGCACTACCTGGAGACGTTCCTCGGTGCCGGGTCGGAGGCCGGCGTCGTGGACCATCTGGCACAGCCGGCTGATGCTCGCGCTCATCGCCTCCATAGGTCTAGCTTCTAGTCAACTAATCTTGCGATTGGAGTGATCACTCTTGCCCTTGGGTGCGTAGGTGCGCAGGATTTCGTAGATTGGACTGGCGGGAGCCTTTATATGAGAAGTGCAGACTGCGTTGGATTCACGTGCGTGTTGGCCAGCTACTCCTCGCCCCTCTACTGCACCTGCCTTTGGTTGTATGACGGGTTGGCCAGCCACCTATTGGGCCCACGTGTCATACACCCAAAGGCAGGTGCAGTAAGTCAATGAAGCTGCGTCCCCCTCCGTGCCCGTGCATGCTTTCAATGACTTGAGACTACCAAACATCACATGCAGTGGTTAGTTCATTGCATGTAATCCTATTAAGTAGCAAAAAGACATTAAGTTATCTCGCCAATAGGAATAAAACAATACACCATGTATTTATTTACAGAGGGAGTAGTGCATTTTTTGTGACATGCATTACTAGATATTGCTAGTCAAATACTAAATCCAGATGGACGTGGTAGTACTACTAAATCCAGACGGTGGTGCTAGTACTAGTAGTAGTACTACTACCAATGTAGTAGCACTGTACGACCCGTTAGTCAAATTATTACGTGCTGCTCCTCACAGTGAAGTGACAAGACCCTACGCCGGAGATGACACCTAAGTATAGGCGCCGTGTTCGGCATACCATAGTCAGCCACACCGTCTGCAGTCACTATCATCATGGCTGTAGACCTAGCCTGCTTACAACTAGCCGTGTTCGACATAATTTCCCGTGCGTAGATGCCCGTGCATTGCACGGAACACCAAGATTGGGGGGTGGACGGCGCCGGCAGGGGCCATCGCGCCAGATTTTTTCATGGCCTTCTAGATGTGGTGGGGAGGAGATAAGGCTGATTGTGAGACACAAGGAGTTGTTTGTAAATAGGGAACAAGTGCGGGCATCTTTTTGCAAAACTGGAGAAGTTTGGTTTGTATGCGTCAGATCTAGATCCGACGGCTATTGGTGAAAGATGGCAGGCACAACATCATCACCAACTCAAGACCTGTTTGATTCGCAGGATTTTGAAAACGTAGGAATAGGACACGTCAATATTACAAGTTTCAAACTGATATTACAAATGTTAGAAGTAATGCTGCACCTACGAAGAGGGAATTACTAGGAAGTTTACGTAAGAACTTTCGTTACTTTAGGTGGATGCAGCATTATCGTACAAACTAAAATCCACCGCCCTGACAAGTCACTAATGGGCAAATAAGTTTTCGAGTCTATGGCCACTTAATGTTTCAAAAACAAATCCAGCTTCTGCGGAGACTTTGTCATTTAGGCTTAGACGCTTGCGGTGATCAGCACGCCATTCATTGTTGCGCCAGAGAACGCCAAACCTCATTACCTTGAGCACACTTGCCTCCAGAACAAAGAACCTGGCCAATTTAATCTCAGATGTGCTGCCTCGGTAGTCGATCAAATCAATTTCTGTAAGATGGAGATCAAGGCATTCGATGAGATTGTTATAGTGCAGCACATTTTTCACTTTCGGGTCTTTTTTTATCTGCAAAAGAAGAGAACATATTAGAGCAGCTGGCTGTATAAGATTGCCGTCTCATCAAGAGGTACCAATATCATTCGCTCATACGATAGGGTTGGCTGGCTAGTGATATTTTTTCACTCTCTCTCTCTCTCTATCTATCTCTTTCTCTTTCCTCTCATTTACCTAGGAGTACGTGAAGATCTTGGGCATTTGTTGCCTTCCACTATGTGGTCGATGCCATATTTCGCAAAAGTATGCCACATAATACGCATCAATGTCAAATCAAAAGATTTTGGCACCGCTCTCGCGATGTGAGAGAGTTGGCACCGCTGTGCACACAGACCCACATGTATAAACAAATCAATCAAACCAACTACACCAGCCTCTCACTCTCCCAAACAAGTGTTTTTTTATTGCCTCAGTCCTCTCTCTCTCTCCCACGCAAGTGTTTTTTCATTGCGTGAGTTAATTTGGCACCGGAGCAAAGTAGGTGATCCAGATTGGGGCACCAGGTGAGCAATGGAGGGGCATCGATGCAAAATGCATCACAAGTGAATTTGGCACGTGTTTTGGCCTACATAGTGGAGGGCCATTATAGCCCACTTTTGTACTACCTCTTATTTAGTATAAAATTTTGACCATAGATTTACGTAAGAAAATGCCAATGCATGTCACTAAAAATTACACCATTTGAAATTATGTTCAAATACGAATCCAACGATATAGTTCTTAGTGACATGCATTAACATTTTGTCAGTTAAATCTATGGTCAAATTTTGATACTACAAAATAGGAAGAGTAAACCAGGACGGAGGTAGTACTTGCTCTTAGGGTAACCATAGAGTTACTGGAGTAGTCTAAGTTACTTTCCACTATGACTAGCCTAGGCTACTAACGATGCAGGTGATCACGTGAGAAAAAATACTAAAAACATTTCTTTCGGTGCAGTGGGTAGATGCAGATTTGAACACTACACTTGTCATCGTAATTTGGGAAAATTACGAAAAATTTGAGCTACGTTGTGATTACCGTTTACTAATAGGAAAGAAGTTTCACCTCGATGAGTAGCTTCTCCGTGCATGGAAAGCATGTAAGGAATCCAACAACTTGATCCAGATTGGGGCCAATAGATTTTATTGCCAAGATCTTCACTATGCGCATAGACTGGGTCAAGCTTGTGGGAATCATTTTCTGGAAGACGGTCGTAAATACATCAAGAAGAAATTAAAAAATGTGAATTTCAAGAAGACGGAGAGGAAGATGAGTGTTGTACCTGAACGATTACGGATACAATAAAGATTTCGGAGAATTTGGCAGACGAGTGCACCAACGCTGTCAATTTCGGCGCGTCAATGACCCAGATTTTTGTTGGACCTTCTAGATCCGATACAAGCAATATCTCAAGGAAAGGCGCATTCTCAATGACCATAATGTGGAACAACTGGAGTGATCTCTTCCCAATTGATATCTTGTTGCGGGGCCAGGAAGACACATAAATCCATCGGATATTCGTCGAGGCGATGTGTGAGGGAGTCCTGGATTAGGGGGTCCTCGGACAGCCGGACTTTATCCTTTGGCCGGACTGTTGGACTATGAAGATACAAGATTGAAGACTTCGTCCCGTGTTCGGATGGGACTCTCCTTGGCGTGGAAGGCAAGCTTGGCAATACGAATATGTAGATCTCCTCCCTTGTAACCGACTCTGTGTAACCCTAGCCCCCTCCGGTGTCCATATAAACCTGAGGGTTTAGTCCGTAGGACGACAACAATCATACCATAGGCTAGCTTCTAGGGTTTAGCCTCTACAATCTCGTGGTAGATCAACTCTTGTAATACTCATATCATCAAGATCAATCAAGCAGGAAGTAGGGTATTACCTCCATCGAGAGGGCCCGAACCTGGGTAAACATCGTGTCCCCCGCCTCCTATTACCATCCGCCTTAGACGCACAGTTCGGGACCCCCTACCCGAGATCCGCCGGTTTTGACACCGACATTGGTGCTTTCATTGAGAGTTCCACTGTGCCATCACCGTAAGGCTAGATGGCTCCTTCGATCATCGACAACGATGCGATCCAGGGTGAGGTTTTCCTCCACAGATCTTCGTATTCGGCGGCTTCGTACTGCGGGCCAACTCGCTTGGCCATCTGGAGCAGGTCGAGAGCTACGCCCCTGGCCATCAGGTCAGGTTTTGGAAACTTGAACTATACTGCCGACATCCGCGGAGACTTGATCTTCGACGGATTCGGGCCCACGACAGGTGCGCCGCGCAATCACGACGAGCATGACTTAGCTCTGTCGTCGGACAGTGTTCGGGAGATCACACCTGCAACTACTCCGGCCCTCAATCCGGAACAAATTGCGCCATCTGAGGACGGGTGGATAGACCCCGCCACGGAGGCCGCGCACTCAACGACGATAGAGCCGAATACTGACTTCACCTCCCACGAGACCCGTGTTGCCGAACCGTTGGATTCATCCCCGGCCATGGGATCCGAGCCGCCTGCGTCCGTGCCTATCGAATCCGATTGGGCACCGACCATGGAGTTTACCTCCACGGATATCTTTCAGCACTCGCCCTTTGGCGACGTGCTAAACTCGTTGAGGTCACTCTCCCTGCCAGGAGACCCTTGGCCGAACTATGTCTGGCTAGAATGGGATGCGGACGATGAAGAAATTCGCTCCCCACCCACCACCCACTTAGTAGCCACTGTCGACGATTTAACCGACATGCTCGACTTCGGCTCCGAAGACATCGACGGTATGGACGACGATGCAGGAGACGAACAAGAACCACCGCCCACAGGGCGCTGGACTGCCACCTCATCGTATGACATATACATGGTGGACACCCCCAAAGAAGGGGATGGCGATAAGACAACGGAGGATAATCCCTCCTGGAAGCAATCCAAGCACCGACGTCAGCGGCGCCACTCTAAGTCTCGCCATAGCAAAAGCAGCGATACCGGCACAAGAGACAATAACGCTCTGGATAGTGCCGAAGACAATGATAATCCCCTCCAGCCAGACCTCGACCGGGAGGATGAACAAGCTAGCCCTCCAGAACAGGCAGCGGACGGAGAATCAGAGGATGACAATTACATGGCTCTCTCCGAAGACGAGGTGAGCCTCGGCGACGAAGAATTTATCGTGCCTGAGGATCCCGTCGAGCAGGAGCGCTTCAAGCGCCGGCTTATAGCCACAGCAAACAGCCTGAAGAAAAAGCAACAACAGCTTCGAGCTGATCAAGATCTGCTAGCGGATAGATGGACTGAAGTCCTGGCGGCCGAGGAATACGAACTCTAGCACCCAACCAAGAGTTACCCAAAGCGCAGGTTGCTACCCCAACTCGAGGAGGAAACATTGAAACCTACATCACCAGCGTATGATGCGGCGGATCGGCCACCTCGTGGCCGAGACAGAGAGGCATATCAGCCCGAAGTCCAGCCCGCACCCCGCCGCCATTCAAACAAAAATACCAAGGCCCAGGGCAACACGTGGGACCTGCGAGACGTATTGGAAAACAAAGCAAAACATGCAAGATCGATCTACGGATCACGGGGGCGCGCCCCAACGCGGGACGATGACCGTCACGCCGGATATACTAAAAGCAAATCCGGCCGGGCCAAATACAGTAGACAAGACTCGTATGAACTGCGTCGTGATATAGCCCGGCACAAAGGCTCCGCACACCCCCTATGCTTCACTGATGAAGTAATGGATCACGAATTCCCAGAGGGCTTTAAACCCGTAAACATTGAATCATATGATGGTACAACAGATCCCGCGGTATGGATCGAGGATTTCCTCCTACACATCCACGTGGCTCGCGGTGATGATCTACATGCCATCAAGTACCTCCCACTAAAACTCAAAGGACCAGCTCAGCATTGGCTGAATAGCTTGCCAGCAGACTCCATTGGTAGTTGGGAGGATTTGGAAGATGCATTCCTTGACAACTTCCAGGGCACTTATGTGCGACCATCGGATGCTGATGACTTGAGCCATATAACTTAGCAGCCAGGGGAATCGGCCAGGAAATCCTGGACCAGGTTCCTAACTAAGAAAAACCAAATTGTCGACTGTCCGGATGCAGAGGCCTTAGCGGCATTTAAGCATAACATCCGTGACGAGTGGCTCGCCCGGCACCTCGGCCAGGAGAAGCCGAAGTCTATGGCAGCCCTCACGACGCTCATGACCCGCTTTTGCGCGGGCGAGGACAGCTGGCTGGCTCGCAGCAACAACACATCAAGAAGTTATGGCAATTCAGATGCCAAAGATAGTAACGGCAGACCACGTCGCAACAGATACAAGCGCCGCAACAACGGTGACAACGCCGAAGACACGACAGTCAATGCCGGATTCAGTGGCTCTAAATCCGGTCAGCGGAAGAAGCCGTTCAAAAGAAGCAACCCGGGCCCGTCCAGTTTGGACCGCATACTCGATCGCTCGTGTCAAATTCACGGCCCCCCCGATAAGCCAGCCAATCACACCGACAGGGAATGCTGGGTGTTCCAGCAGGTCGACAAGTTGAATACCGAAAACAAGGAAAAGGGGCTGCATAGCGACGATGAGGAGGAGTCCCGTCCAGCGAACACAGGAGGACAGAAGAAATTTCCTCCCCAAGTGAAAACGGTGAACATGATATACGCAACCCATATTCCCAAGAGGGAACGGAAGCGTGCACTAAGGGACGTCTATGCATGGAGCCAGTCGCCCCAAAGTTCAACCCATGGTCTTCTTGTCCGATCACTTTCGATCCTAGGGACCACCCCACTAGTATCCGTCATGGCGGTTCTGCCGCATTGGTCCTTGATCCCATCATTGACGGATTTCACCTCACCCGAGTCCTTATGGATGGCGGCAGCAGCCTGAACCTGCTTTATCAGGATACAGTGCGCAAAATGGGTATAGACCCCTCAAGGATCAAACCCACTAAAACCACTTTTAAAGGTGTCATCCCAGGTGTAGAGGCCCATTGTACGGGCTCAATCACACTGGAAATGGTCTTCGGATCTCCGGACAACTTCCGAAGCGAGGCGTTAATCTTCGATATCGTCCCGTTCCGAAGTGGCTATCACGCACTGCTCGGACGAACCGCATTTGCCAGATTCAATGCGGTACCGCATTATGCATACCTCAAGCTCAAAATGCCAGGACCTCGTGGGGTTATAACAGTCAATGGAAACACAGAACGCTCGCTCCGCACGGAGGAGCACACTGCGGCCCTCGCAGCAGAGGCACAAAGCAGCCTTTCAAGGCAAACCGCCAATTCGGCGATAAAGCCCCCGGACACCTTCCAGCGAGTCCGGAGTAACTTGCAAGAGGATCGCCTGGCACGTTCAGAGCTCACATAGCAATTCGGCCTCCGTCCTAGTCCTGGTCAAGCGACGAAATCTGTGCCGCGCGTACATAATTACGCACTAAAAATACCATGGGCATAGGCGGGGGCACGGCCAGGACACGCCCCACAATGCGGCTCAACCGCCCCAGGGGCTGTATACCTTTACCATTTTCTCTCTTTCAGGACCTTACTCTCCGGAAGCCCTTTTCGGCAGTCTGATTGCTGGACGCATTACGGGAAGGAAATACCAAGGAGGCAAGAAGCTAAGACGTACAAGGGAATCCCCAGATGGTGTCTGATAACGATCGAAATACCTGTTTTTAATACCCATACGCAGCTTGCCCTTGGATAGGACATGTCGAATAGTCCTATTTTTTGCTTATTTGCACTACTTGTATCAGTACGCTTCGACGTATTATTTAAATAACAATGCATAGCGTTAGTCTATTATTGCATTATCCTTTCTTTTTTTCTCTTGTCCGTTTATTTACGACAAATTGCACCCGTACATTCTGGTACGACCAGTACGCCAGGGGCTTCCGTATACCTCATAAATACGGCGTGAGAAATCCGAACACTTTTGATAGTGCGGCACCCCGAACTTATAGCATTATATGCATCAGCTCCGAATCATGTCTTGGGTCAATAGTTGGGTTTCCCCGGCTCCAATATTTTGGTACCTTACGTTCCGCATATCGGCTAAGGTAGCACTGGGAGAACTACTGCGATTATGTCCCGGTTCTTCTGGACGAGCACCTCAGTAGAGAAAGCCGAAAACTGACTGTCATGATAAGGCGAGAGCTGGTCGCTGTTCGAGAGGTCTCAAGTCCTTAAAGACTTTTTCCGCTTCGGGTGAGGAGTCGGCCTAGCCCGACTTAGGCGTATATAGCGCCCCAAATTCGGCCTTCCGAATACTAGGGGCTTCGCCAAAATTTAAAATTGTAGACTTCTATGGCTAAGTGAGAGTGATGAAGCCTTATAGTCTAATTGCCTGGTTCGTTGTGCTGAACACCTCCTTCGAAGGACCCAAAATTGGGATAAAGAGTGCTCAGGTTTATCCCGAACACCTCAGTACTAGTTACATTGGGGCAGAAGCCGACGACTGGCCAACTCTCAGATTTTATAAACGGCCGCACAGAAGGTAATATTTTAGATTCACAAGCGTTGCATAGCGCAAATGAACTCATTTCACATTACAGGATCACGTGAGTACATTTATTCAAATATTACATCCTTAGCACATTCCTCCGCCACAAGGCGAGAACCCTTCAGGACACTTTCATAATACTTTTCGGGGTGGCGATGCTCCTTGCCCTCCGGCGGCCCCTCCTTCACTAGCTTTTTGGCGTCCAGCTTCGCCCAGTGCACCTTCGCCCGGGAAAAAGCCCTGCGCGCACCCTCGATGCACACAGACCGCTTTATGACTTCAAGCCGTGGGCAGGCATTCATAAGCCGCCTCACCAGACCGAAGTAGCTATCAGGCAGGGGCTCGCCAGACCACATCTGTACTATAAGACCCTTCATGGCCTGTTCGGCCGCCTTCTGGAGCTCGACCAGTTGCTTCAGCTGGTCGCTCAAGGGCATTGGGTGTTCGGTCCCAGTATACTGAGACCAGAACAACTTCTCCGTCGAGCTCCCCTCCTCGGCCCGGGAGAACTCCGCGGCATCTGACACACTGCGGGGTAGATCTGCGAACGCTCCTGGAGAGCTCCGAACTCGGGTAAGTAAAAGAAAGTTTCCTTCACATGCTTGCTTTGCATAATGAATGCCTTACCCGCCGCTATCTTCTTAACCGCCTCAATTTCCTGGAGGCCTTTTGGGCTTCGGCCTTGGCATGTTGTGCGCTTTCGAGGGCCTTCGCAAGCTCGGACCCTTGCATCTTAGAGTCACGCTCCAAGGACTCGTGCTTCTTGACGAGAGCCTGGAGCTCTTGCTGCACCTCGCCTACTCGGGCCTCTTGTTTCTCTCGCTCGATGTGCTCCTTGGCCGCTTTGTCTTCGGCCTCGGATAGCGCCTTCTTCAGGGCTGCCACTTCGGTCATGGCCCCTAAAGCAAAATTCATGACGATCCTGTTATTCAAAATCCACATTTTCCTTTATCAATATACAGACAGGGTATCACTTACCTTTGTTCTCTTCGAGCTGCCTCTTGGTACGGTCGAGCTCTTCCCTGGACCGCTCAAGGTCCCGCTTCAGTACGGAGACCTCCGCAGTACGTGCGGCAGCGGCCAGCAGTGAAGCCTGCGTATGCACATAGACATATTCTGATTAGACTCCTGCGATTATTATTTGATCCTCTATTCGTCCTTTCTTTGTGAAACGCCAAATAGAGCATCAGGGGCTACTGTCTATGTTGTAACATTTTCTTATAATTTGATTACTTACCTCAAAGCCTGTTAGGAGGCTGGCACAAGCTTCAGTCAGTCCGCTCTTGGCAGACTGAACCTTCTTGACCACCACACTCATGATAGTGCGGTGCTCTTCATCAATGGAAGCGCCGCGAAGCGCTTCCAGCCAATTGTCCGATGCCTCTGGTTGGACAGAGGACATCGGCACAGACGACTTGCCCCCTTAGTGAGGGGTCGCCTGACAGAGTCCGGAACCACTGGAGGTTCCGGTACGGTATTCGGCTGCGGGCCAAACTTGCTGCCCCCGCCATTGGAGCCCTTGGGAGTTTTGCTCCCCTTGCGCCCAGCGTCCGGAATGTCGCCTTGAGGCGCCTCGAGGACTACCTCCCCTTGGTTTGATGCCCTTTGAGACAACACCTTGACGTCGTCCGTAGGGCGGGGGGAGGAGGCGGGCAGGGGCGAATCGCTGTTCATCTCTGATTGGCCCAAAGACTCCTCCGAAGAGGATACGTTGATGCGGGCTCGGGATGGACTGTATGATCATGTTCGGCATGATGAGAAACAACAAAACGAAACATACCAGAATTATTATGGTATCCGAATACTTACGACTTCTCCAGGGGCTTATCCCTAGGCAGCCACTTGTCGTCGCTATAGACGGCGGTTGTGGAACTGTCCGGCAGGAGGGTCCTTCCCTTCTTGGACCCTTCAGCCTCCCCAGATGGGGCGGCCTTCCTTTTCTTGTCTCCCCCGGCTGGGGGGGAGAACTTTCCTCTTCTTCCTCCTCGTTTTCGTGGGAGGAGTGCGCCTCGGTGTTTTTGGATGATGAGTCCGATATAACCTTGCGCCGGAGACCCTTCCTGGTCCCCGTGGCCTTCTTCTTGGCCTTCTTCTCCGGCACCTCATAAGGTGCCGGAACCAGCATCTCCGTTAGGAGAGCATCTGCTGGATCTTCGGGTAGGGGAGCCGGAGAATCGATCTGCTCCGCTGTCGCTACCCAGTCCTGTTAAATGGCATGGAGGCTTAGATCCCGCGCGTGGTTACACTGGGGAAAAGAACATCTTATGAGATGTAAAAGACTTACGGGATTGGCAGGGCGCTTTACGCTGAGTCCACGGTCCTCGATGAGGGGAGGAGGTACCTCGGCGCCCTTGAACAGCACCTTCCAGACGTCCTTGTGCGTCGTGTCGAAGAGCTCTCGTAGCGTCTGGTGCTCGGCCGGGTCAAACTCCCACAAATTGAATGCCCGTCTTTGACACGGGAGGATCTGGCGGAAGAGCATGACTTGGACCACGTTGACGAGCTTGATTTTCTTGCTCATCATGTTTTTGATGCATTTCTGGAGTCTGGTTAGCTCTACCGGGGAACCCCAGGACAGGCCCATCTCTTTCAAGGAGGTGAGCCGCATGGGGATTCCGGATCGAAATTCGGGGGCCGCCACCCAGTTGGTGTCGCGCGGCTCGGTGATGTAGAACCACCCCGATTGCCACCCCTTTATGGTCTCCACATAGGAGCCTTCGAGCCACGTGACGTTGGGCATTTTGCCCACCATGGCGCCTCCGCACTCCGCTTGCTGGCCGACCACCACCTTCGGTTTAACATTGAAGGTCTTCAGCCACAGGCCGAAGTGGGCTTGATGCGGAGGAAGGCCTCGCACACGACGATAAACGCCGAGATGTTGAGGATGAAATTGGGGGCCAGATCGTGAAAGTCCAGCCCGTAGTAGAACATGAGCCCGCGGACAAACGGGTGGAGGGGAAATCCCAGTCCGCGGACGAAGTGGGTAAGAAAAAACACCCTCTCATGGGTTCTGGAGTAGGGATGATCTGCCCCGCATCTGGCAGCCGGTGTGCGATATCCGCGGCCAGATATCCGGCTCCCCGCAGCTTTGTGATATTCTCCTCCGTAACGAAGGAGACCATCCACTTGCCTCCCGCTCCGGACATGCTTGGAGTTGTTTGAGGAGAAAAAACACGAACTTGGGTGCTGGAGCTCGAGTGCGCAAGAATGGATGAGCAAGGAGGAAGAAGGCGTGGGTGAAAAGGGTAAATCATTGTCCCTTTATAAGGGCGGAAGAAGCTATGCGCCTCCCCACCTACCTGGTAAACTCGCTTATTCCCCAAGCGCCGTAATTGATGGCGCGGTTGGGTTACCCACACCCGTATTGATGAGAATCCCGTGATAAGGGGACATGATCTCTGCTTCGACGAGACATGCCAAGAAAACCGCCTCGCGATATGTGCAGTGGCTGGTTGTGAAAGACGGTTCGAATAATGACCGGGCCATGGTGTGATGTCATGCTGCAGAATATGTCAGCAGATTAGATCTGTGGAAATATTATTCTCTCTACGGTGGTATGTGGAATTTGCTTTGCAGAGCCGGACACTATCCTTGTGTTCAAAATCTTCTATGGAGTATTCGGAGGAGGAACCCGCCTTGCAATGCCGAAGACAATCTGCGCGCCAGACTCATCGTCATTGAAGCCTGGTTCAGGGGCTACTGAGGGAGTCCTGGATTAGGGGGTCCTCGGACAGCCGGATTATATCCTTTGGCCAGACTATTGGACTATGAAGATACAAGATTGAAGACTTCGTCCTGTGTCCGGATGGGACTCTCCTTGGCGTGGAAGGCAAGCTTGGCAATACGGATATGTAGATCTCCTCCCTTGTAACCAACTCTATGTAACCCTAGCCCCCTCCGTTGTCTATATAAACCGGAGGGTTTAGTCCGTAGGACGACAACAATCATACCATAGGCTAGCTTCTAGGGTTTAGCCTCTACGATCTCGTGGTAGATCAACTCTTGTAATACTCATATCATCAAGATCAATCAAGCAGGAAGTAGGGTATTACCTCCATCGAGAGGGCCCGAACCTAGGTAAACATCGTGTCCCCCGCCTCCTGTTACCATCCGCCTTAGACGCACAGTTCGGGACCCCCTACCCAAGATCCGCCGGTTTTGACACCGACAATGTGGAGGCTAATGAACCCATGGATCTGTTCAAGACGAAGGTACTCGAGCGCAGTACAGCTGAGGAGCAGGTGCTCCATAGCCTTCTTCGAGATGACAACGTCGAAGAGGTCAAGCTGCTTGAGTTGAGGGAGAAGAAGGGCGGGCGCGGCATTAATCTGGGGAAGATAGCAGGAGCTGAAGCTGGCGTGGCGCAGCGTTGGCGCGAGGCAGAGCGCAGACGGCGGCAGAGAGCGACATCGTCCAGCTTCAAAGCTGAGCTCCTCGAGCTGATCTAGGGCGGGGGATAAGAACCACTCATCGAACTTGGGTTGGACCTTGCAGTTGGTACTGAACATGCGGATGTCAAGGCGTCTGGCTGGCTCAGGGTGCGATGAAAGGATCTTGGAGGCTGTGGCCATGCGTTTGCAATCCCCGTCGCAGAGCCAGCTGTCGACGGTGAGGTTGAGGGGGACGCGGCGCCAGAGGGGGCGCCACCGCCGGGAGAGCAGGGCGGTCCGCATGGCAGATTTGGTGGGGAGGAGGCCGATGATGACGAGCAGCATGTCGTCGGGGAGGCTGCTGATGAAGTCCAGGCTCGCCGGATGCGGTTTTGGCTCGAGCCGCCTCCGCTTGTTGGCTGCCTCACCGTCCATCTCAACCGGCGGCGACGCCGGTGTACACGTGTGCTGGTGTGTGTTGTGTGCTGGGTGTGCGCGAGTGCGTCCTTCTGTGCATGCCGCCGCGCAATGGTGAATTGTGCGTGAGTGCGTCCTCCATGCGGAAGAAGTGTGTCCTCAATGCGCCCTCAATTTACTAGCATGCAGGGTGCTACCCCGAGTGGTTTCAACTTTGTTTACTTCACCGCGTGTCAGATGGGCCTCTAGTTTACTTATTTTCACCCACTGCCACATGGGCCAGCACACGAAGATACAGAACACGAGTTGACAAGGCAGCATGGACTGGTTGACCGGTCAACTAAACAATATACAGAGCTATACGCTGACACAGTGAGCGTATAATCCGTCGGTATAGAGTGTTCGTGTGAGAGGGGTGGCCCGTGAGAGATAGCAGAGAGAGAGAGAGAGAGAAAGAGCTACTCCCTCCGTTCGATAATGTAGTTCCAACATTTTTTTAAAAGGCAAACTTTTGAAACTTTGACCAAGTTTTTAAAGAAATTACTTATATCTACAATACCAAAGATAAATGATAGTATGAAGTAAGTACATGTTGTGATGAATCTAATGATCTTTCCAGATGTAAATGTTTTTCTCCACATATACCTGGTCAAACTTTTCTGAGGTTTGACTTTTCAAAACATCCATATGCTTATGGACGTGAGAGAGTCCCTAACTAGAGAGAGAGAGAGAGTGAAATAGAAAGAGTGAGTGAAAAAAGTGTGTGTGCGTGTGTGAAAGAGACATGGACAACACTCGATAAAAAGTCGAGAAAAAACGTGTGTGTCTTATGCAAACATATCACACATGCATCTTCGACAACGGAAGCAAGGTGAGGAGATAGTGTGTGGTTGTTTGCAACCGAGAGAGCAAGACCCCTAGCACGTGGCCAAGAGGGGTCTGACAAACAAGGGAGAGAGGTCGAGAGAGACGTATGGAGAAAATGCAGACATGGGGAGGAGAGAGTGTATGTTTGTCATAGAGAGATCCCCTGGAGATCGTGATGGGACTACATGGGTGGGAGATCGAGTGACAAGGTGTGTGCGCGATAGAAGATACCCCGAGAGATATCGAGATAGACATATGGATGGAAGGAGACAATACGTGTGTTCCTGATGGCTAGTGAGAGATAATCATACTTAGGGGGGAGTGCTTGCGCCTATGATGGAGTGAGGGATTATGGTACTTATTAGGGGGGTGCGTGTCACATAGAGAGAGAACAAGGGCGGAGAGTGTTGGATGGGTCTATATGTATAGCGCGAGCGAGACATGTGTATGTGTGAACCAGGGAGATATAAAGTTTGAGAGAGATTGAGGAGCCCCGATAAGGCTGAGTGGTGCGTCAGATAGCTGAGAGGGGGAAAGAGATATTCCATCCGCTCGATAATGCAGTGCATGTAATTTTTTTAGAAGTCAAACTTTGGAAACTTTGATCAGGTTTACACAAATGTTATTTATATCTTCAATACCAAAGATACATCATACGAAACTACATCTCATGGTGAATCTAATGGTATATGTTTGTCGTTCCAGATGTAATTGTTTTTCTCCACGTACATGGTCAAACTTTGTGATGTTTGACTTTTCAATAAATCAATATGCTATGGACCGAAGAGATTGCCTAAGTCGAGAGGGATCAAGTGCGTGTGAAGGAGAATGAGTAAGTGTGCAAAAAGAGTATGTGTGTGAAAGAGAAAGTGACAACAAATGATAAATTAGAGAGAGTGCGTTTTTTTGTTTCTTAGGCGAACATATCACGCATGCATCTCCGAGATAGAAAAGCGAGGCGAGGAGATACACGAAGATAGCTAGTGTGTGATTGTTTGCAACGGAGAGAGACACCCCTATAGCACATGTCCAATAGAGGTCTGGCCAACAAGGGACAAAGGTCGAGAGGGACACATGGAGAACATGGACGCATGGGGAGGGCGAGAGGGTGTGTTTGTGATAGAGAGACCCCCTCGAGATCGTGAGGGGACTATATGGGTGGGAGATCGAGGGAGGTGCGTGCGTGATAGAAAGATGCCCCGAGAGAAATCGAGATAGACCATGCACATGTTTGTGATGGAGACTAAGATTAGCTAGTCATATACATATAGGGGGGACTGCGTGTGCCTACAATTGAGTGAGAGACCATCATACTTGGCTAGCTAGGCATGAGATTGTGTGTGTGCGTGTGAGATGGAGAGAGAACGAGGGAGAGAGATAGAGTTTTAGATGGGCCTATCGAGTGCGAGTGAGATATGCATGTGTATGTGTGACCCAGGTAGATGGAGAGTTTGAGAGAGAGGGGGGAACAGCTCCGAGACGACGGAGTGGTGCGTGAGAGAGTTACGGGCAACGAGCCAAGGAATTTGTGTGCGTACGATGAGTGCACCCAAGATATCTAGCTTGGACTAGAGAATCATACATAGTGTGCGAGAGAGACCTATAGATGGAGTATATATGCATGCGAACTAGAAAGACCCCCCCCCCACGCACACACACAAAGAGAGAGAGAGATGGAGAGAAAGAGAGAGGACCAACAAGGTTTGTGTGTTGGATGTGTGCGACAGAATTGAAGATTGTCGGCGAAAGAGAGAGAGAGAGAGAGAGAGAGAGCAGGAGTCCGGGAGAGGGGGAGGTCGCGTTTTATGCATCAAAGACTGATATAAACCATGTTTTGATATAAACTTGCATTCAAATATTTAAATTGGAGAACATGTTGTCTGCAATCCACACATGAACGGATATATGCGTATATCAAACAAGTTCATTAATTTGACTTTCAACATGTTCATGGAGTACTATAATAGTGTACAACATGCTATTCGATTGAGGTGTTCAATTTTGGATTTAGTTCACTATTTTGACCTGGTGAACGAGCTATTTCATTGAATCGAGATATTTCATTTTGGGTTTGATTCCCGTTTTTGAGTGGGTCAACTATTTGTCATATAGTAAATCGCTAGCAACGAGCATGTAAAAACACATTACTCCCAAGCATCATCTCTCCATCTAAAAAAGAAGTGGCAAGCTAATTTCTAAATTTGATTCGAATCGACTTGGTAAGGTAGACGTGGATGCTCGTTCTCCCAAATTTTGAACGAACGGTTAAACATCCTCTGCTCGGTGGAATTCGGCCGAGCAAATAAATGGGAGAAGCGAAATTACCGTCCTATGTGGGAGACGCATTAATTGGCCCGTTGTGCATCGAGGGTAGGTTCGTAACTTCATCCAAGCGCGCCTTCTCCTCGGCCAAAATGACATGTGCCGAATAATTCATAAACCATGGTCGGCAAAACACGCTCTCCTCGCCCGAAATAGCTCGCGCCCACTATTTCAAAACACGCTCTCCTCGCCCGAAATCGCTCGCGCCCACTATATTTCAAAACACGCCCTCCTCGCCCGAAATCGCTCCCGCCCACTATTTGGGGAGAAGCAAAGTTACTCTACTATCCCCGACCCTCAGTACACAGACCCAAGCCGAGAAGCCTAAAGGCAGGGGTAGAACTGTAACTCCCCCTCACATTTCAGACAAATGCGTCCGTAAAACATGGTTCCACTCCCCTCCCAATCCCCCCCATTAATACCTCGTGGGCGCCAAATCACCTTCTCCCCGGAAGCTCCCTTCTCCCGAGCCGCGAAACCTCAGCCCCTCCTCCATGGTGCCCCCACCGCACCAATTTCACAGTCGCCCTCCTCCCTAATGCTGGAGACGTTGTCCATTTGCCGTCGTGCACTGGGCCGTGTGCCTCTTACTCCGTGTTGCTGGAGCTGCCTCGACGACGGCCGCGTGAACCGTACCGGAGCCGATTCATCCCCGCCGTTGTTCACGGCGCCGGAGCGGCTCCAACTTCGGATCTGTCCAGAGTCCCGGCGCTGCTTCCCCGTAGCCATCGACCGTCGCAACATCGCTATTTCCCTGTCGCCGATGGCCACCGCAACCGCACCGGCCTCACCGACTCGACAGCTGGACCTGCCTACTTCACCATGCCGCCAGATAGGTCGCAACCTCATCCCAATTGATTCCCGATGGGAAGCAGCACCCCTCGAGGCGGCGGAGCTCCTAGGCTGCCGGTTGGCTGGTGTCTAACGTAAGGGTGCGGGGCCGCAAGTTCGCCGCGGAAGCAGCGCTTAGATGGCTATCTTAGAGTTGTGTGGGTTCAAGGTACTGCCGCCGCCGGATCTGGATGACGGGGAGTCTTTGTGGATTGGCCCGGGGGCGGCGCAACCACGGCAGTGCGGTGGGGCGGGGAGCGGGGTTTCGGCCGGGGCCACGGACGGCGGAGGCAAGCTGCTCTGCCGTTGGTCGCTGGCTCTTCGGGGAAGATTCCTAACAGTGTCAGTCGGGAGGCACAAGACGGCCATCAAGCCATCCGGCGTAGATCGGACAGTACCAAAATAAAATAAAATCATGTGACCCCAATTTAGTCTCAGTCAACAGACGTGTGACCACTCTCGTACCTTGCTGTTCATCTCTTAGTGTATTTCTTCAGATCAAAGAGATGTGTCGTTCTTAACATTATGCGTTATCTGTATCTTCAGCCACACCGTCTTCTGACTCACCGCAGCTGCTCCAACAAGGGAAGCATACACCAGAAGGGAGCTATAGTCCCCACTCAACAGTTCCCTGCATCGAATGCGCATGCCCGACATGGACAGCCACAACAACTGCAGGGCCATCGACAAGTCAGCACATGATGCTCACTCCTATGGATGGCGGCCAGATAGGTTGTACCCTCATCTTACTTGTGTGCGACATTTATGGCTTTGTTATTCATCTAAGCATGGAAAATAGATTATCACATTTCACTGTATATTCATGTTGATCTCTTACGGGTCTTGTTCAGGAGTTAACGTTGTTCCATAGTTCAGCTAAGATACTTGTTCTTTAGGTAACGTTGTTCCATAGTTATCATCCATCAGCCAATGCTATCCCATAGGCTGGTGATTATAGTATTATACCACTTCTAGTATTATCTATGTTGTTCTTTAATACTTTTGTGTGCCATCTAGTTAATCTCGAGTACAAACGATACATATTCTGTAGCTTTCATCTGTGTTCTCCCTTTAGTTTTTGAGACCTGTTGCTGCTAGTTAACCCCAGTCCTACTATTTATGTCGTCTCCTACAGGCACTCATTACATAAATCTAACTACTAGTTGTCTTCCATGCATGTCAGATATAATTGCACACACTGATATATCCACAAGAACCTCACGGAGCAATGTAAAGGCCAATAAACTTGATGTCAATGATACCCAATATGATGGAACATGTAAAGGCAGTTCTTCAGAAGACTTGTAGAAAGATGTTGAATCCTCTTCACCCCACAAGGTCCTTGCTCTAACTTGGCCCGTGATATGGGTACAACATGCATATAATGTCCTGGAGTGTATCTACTCTGTTGCAATGCCATGTGCTTAGCATGCTGATCATGCATGTAAATATGTCATGCCTTCCTGTTTTTCATGAAATTTTATAGCATGCTGATCATATTTTCTACATGTTTCTTACCCATCTCTCTTTTAGAAAATAAGCTTAATAGATAGAAGAATTTCTGCACTGTTATGAGGAAAGATTCTTGCAGGAATTCTCTGTACTCCAATGCAGATGTAAGTACCTGTTGTATATCACTATATTTTTACATCAGCATGTATTTTGTTAATCAGCGTGAATCCAACCTTTATCTGATCTAAATTTATTTGTAGCAAAATGTATGATTAAAGGCCACAATGTTGACTTTTTTAAGGAAAATTGTCTGGTAGTTTTGCATCCTGAGCTGCATGAGTGTACTATCTCATATTAGTGGGTTTGATTACTTTGGTTCTGCAGTGGGTTTTCAGTGTTTTTTTACTGTGTTGTCCTGTCGTATCCCTAGCTCTTACATCATACTCCCTCCGTGCGGATTACATGTCGCAGAAATGGATAAAACTGGATGTATCTAGAACTGAAATACACCTAGACCCATCCATTTATTTCCGGATGGAGGGAATACATGTCAATATGTCATGCCTTTCTATTCTTCAGTACCTATTCCATCTCTGATGTAGCATGTTTTATAATTGAAGCACCATTCTTCTATATAAGGCATGCAAGGGGAAGACGGCTATGTTAGAATCTGAAGGGTTACAAACCAAGTCTTTGCAAAACATCCAAATGCCAGGAGATAATAAACCAACTCCATTTTTCATAGATACGGCTCCAGCACAGAGAAACCCAACTCCCACTGATAATAAGCAGATTCCAGTGGCCAAAGAACTAGTCCGCTCCAGTCCAGCAAAAGAATGTCAACTCCATTCTAAGAAGCGTGTGCGTACCTCGCATTATGAAATTTTATAGCATTCTGATCATATTTTCTACATGTTTCTTACCCATCTCTCTTTTAGAAAATAAGGTTAAATGATAGAAGATTTCCTTCATTGGGATTGTATTTGAGGAAAATATCTTGCGGGAATTCTCTGTGCTCCAATGCTGATGTAAGTACCTGTTGTATATCACTATATTTTTACATCAGCATGTATTTTGTTAATCGGCGTGAATCCAACCTTTGTCTGATCTAAAATTAGTTGTAGCAAAATGTTAAAGGCGCCAATGATGATTTTTGTAAAGAAAACTGCCTGGTAGTTTTGCATACTGAGCTGCATGAGTGTACTATCTCATATCATGCACATTACTGTATTGTAGTGCTGCTCTGGTTGCCCATTCATTCATTGTGTCAATGTTGCTTTCGTATTACCTTACCTGGCTGATAATAGTTGTGCCATATTGTGTTAATTTGGTGTTGGCTAGTTGCCCAAACGTTCGTTGTGCCAATGTTGCTTTCCTATTATCTGACTTGGCCAATGATAGCAATGCTAGTGTCTTAATTTGGTGCAGGCTGCTGAAGATAAGAAGACAAACTCTGAAAACAGCAAGGCAACCCCATTGTTTCTTTCCAATAAATTTAGGCCAGGTAATATGCCAATAACTCATGATTAATCTGTTTGGTTCCCCTCCTAATTTATGTTATGATGCAGTGGTTGAGATACTCTCCACTATCAATAATACAAGCCTGCCAAAATCGCCATCTGAATCTGTTCAGTATCCTCTGTCTCGAATGCAACGGAAAAATGTATGTTTGTGAACCAATTAATGGCTGAAGGAATGATGGAAATTGTGGAGGAATCAGAGGTGCAGAGTCGTGCGACACAACAACTGATTAATGTTTTCAGAGACAGTGTAGCAAAGCAGCAAGAACTTGCCCACATGCTTATGGGCGTCATCCGTGCTGAGGTTGCAGATTGTGACGTTGTAGATCGTTAGGTTCTATTCATTTATCTGCACTGGCATCAATCTTTGATTGCCCAATGGATGTAACTTCCTGTAATATATGCTAGTTGTGCAACGTTTTTCCCTATATGTCGTACCTTTGCTTGATCGGTTTTGGTCCTGTGCATAATTGCTCGTCGTAATGGGCTCAAATTATCTAATTTGGCCTAAAGACATGTACGAACTTTAGTGGGCCCATTAAGTTAATGGGCCGTTACCACGCCGAAAGTTAATGGTCGGCCCTCTTAACTCCCGAGTCGTTAACAGGCTGACATCGAAGCGGGCAATAGGTGGGCCCAATTGATTTCACGGGCCGTTAACAGGCCGTTACTAAGTCCGGGCTACATATGGCCCAACTATACTGTGGGCCTTTAGCAGGCCGAAAGAGACAGCGGGCTTGTACTGGATCATGAAGAGCATGGACCGCTAAGAGGCCGAAAGTCAGGTCGTATTGTAAATGGCCCAACTGTGTTGTGGGCCTTTAGTAGGCCGAAAGAGAAACCGGGCTGGTATTGGACCATGAAGGGCATGGGCTGTTAAAAGGCCAAAACTCAGGTCCGACTACAAATGGCCCAACTCATTTATGGTCCGTTAACAGGCTGAAAGGCACACAGGGCCGGGAATTAGCCCAACACTTAAATGGGTCGCTAAAAGGCCAAAACTCAGGTCCGACTACAAATGGCCCAACAGATATATGAGTCGTCACCAGGCTGAAAGACACACCGTGCCGGAAATTGGCCCAACACTTAAATGGGTCGCTAAAAGGCCAAAACTCAGGTCCGACTACAAATGGCCCAACTGGTTTATGGGCCGTCAACAGGCTGAAAGACATACCGGGCCGGAAATTAGCCCAATATTTAAATGGGTCGCTAAAAGGCCGAAAGATGTACATCGTGAAAATTGGCCCATCCACTGAATGGGCCGTTAACAGGCCGAAATCTCATCGGGCCGATATTGAGCCCAAATATATAGCGGGCTGTTAACAGGCTCGAACTAACGATGGGCTGCAATGGTGTCAAATCTTTAACGGGCCGTTGATGGGCCGAATTGGCACATCTCGTATGGGTCGTGGGCTTAAATGGACCTGACACAAGTAGGCCTTATATGGGCCGGCCTGCTATTTTTTACTGGGCCGGCCTTTTTCACCGGAATGGGCCACTGTTGGGCTGTGCCACGTGTCGACCTATCATAGGCGCCTCCTGTCCAATGAGTGGATGACATCTGTCCCAACGGTGAGGCAACATGTGTTTCCTCCGGCCAATGATGATTTTACACGTGGAAAATCCCCATTGGTCTGGGCTGTTAACGGGTTATCGGATCCAAAACCGGACCCGATAGCTTAACGGCGTTCCGTTATGGTGGATGCCACGTGTCAGTCACCCTTAACGAAAGCACTTCTGTGACGCGCGATTTATCGTCATGGAAGTGGACACTATATTCTGAGATTGATGTTGCTATAACTTTGCCATGCTTAATGCTTGTCACTTTGGGCCCGGGTGCCATGATTTCAGATCTGAACCGTTTATGTTATCACCATTATATCTATGTTCTAGATCCGATCTTGCAAGTTATAGTCACCTACTACGTATTATGATCCGGCAACCCCGGAGTGACAATAGTCGTGACCACTCCCGGTGATGACCGTAGTTTGAGGAGTTCATGTATTCACCGTGTGTTAATGCTTTGTTCCGGTTCTCTATTAAAAGGAGGCCTTAATATCCCTTAGTTTCCAATAGGACCCCGCTGCCATGAGAGGGTAGGACAAAAGATGTCATGCATGTTCTTTCCATAAGCACGTATGACTATTTACGGAATACACGCCTACATTATATTTATGAACTGGAGCTAGTGCTGTATCACCCTAGGTTATGACTGTCACATGATGAATATCATCCAACAAATTACCGATCCAATGCTTACGAATTTATCTTATATTGTTCTTGCTAAGTTACTACTGCTATCATTACTATTGCACTTGCTACAAAATCACTGCTATCACTGTTACCGTTACTATTGCTGCTGCCACTATCATCAAAACTATCATATTACTTTGCTACTGATCACTTTGCTGCAGATAATTAATCTCCAGGTGTGGTTGAATTTACAACTCAGCTGTAATACTTGCAAATATTCTTTGGCTCCCCTTGTGTCGAATCTATAAATTTGGGTTGAATACTCTACCCTCGAAAACTGTTGCGATCCCCTATACTTGTGGGTTATCACCATACTCAAAAGATATAAGTGAAGTGAAAAGAGCATTCTATAAATAAACCAAGGACTATCTCATACCATCATGGTGCATTATTAAAAGAAAAAGGAAAATCACACGACCCTCCAAGATTTACCCATATCATGTGACGAATAAAAATATAGCTCCAAGTAAAATTACCGATGGTTGTTAGAAGAAAGAGGGGATGCCTTCCGGGGCATCCCCAAGCTTAGTTGCTTGGGAGTCCCTAAATATTATCTTGGGGTGCCTCGGGCATTCCCAAGCTTAGGCTCTTGCCACTCCTTATTCCTTCATCCATCATGATCTCACCCAAAACTTGAAAACTTCAATCACAGAAAACCTAACAAAACCCTCGTGAGATCCGTTAGTATAATAAAGCAAAACACCACTTTAAGTACTGTTGCAAAACCATTCATATTTTATTTTTGCATTATACTACTGTATTCTAACTTCTCCATGACTTATACCACTCGATACAATCCACAGTTCCATCAAAACAAGCAAAACAATGCATCAAAAATAGAATCTGTCAAAAACAGAACAGTCTGTAGCAATCTGAACATTCAGCATACTTCTGTAACTGCAAAAATTCTGAAAAATTAGGACAAAATATAAAATTTGCATAGAAGTACTTTGTAAAAAAGTTCAGAAACTTTTGACATCCCAGTAAAAAATGTAAATTCACGCACTACAGCCAAAGTTTCTGTTTTTGCACTGAACACACCAAACAAGCAATCTAATCATCCTAAAGGCAAATCTTGGCACATTATTTTTATAATACAATGGATTTGTACAAGGGGATAATTATTTTTGTTGAAAAGTTTCTATAATCGAGATTCAAAAAGTTTCCATGGGCATGAACAAAGTTCAAGGACGTCCCCCACTTCAAGGGTGTTCGTCTTTCTCACTTTTACTTTTATTTTTGAAAAGTTTTAGGTTCCCCTCTATATTTTTTTGTTTTTAAACTTTTTAAAAGCACACAACAGAATAAAATGATTCTCTAAAACTTCCGGGTTGTCTCCCTGGCAGTGCTTTCTTTAAAGCCATTAAGCTAGGCATAAAGTGCTCAAGTAATTGATCCACCCGGATCCCAAGGTATATCAAAGCCAATTTTAATTAAAAATGATTTGTATTTTAGTAGTGAGCACAAAGCAACATACATCATGCAACAATGAAGTCTAACTCTCTTCCTATGCATCGGCATGTCATAAAAGAATAATTCATGCACATCTAGTAAAGGCCAATACATAGCATAAGCAGTTTCTTGCAATTTTATCGTATTGGAAACATAGAGAGGTGGAGGTGTATTTCCTCTCTCTTTATAATTGAAAGTAGGAGCAGCAAGAACATGCATATTATATCTATCAAAATCATCATGTGTAGTAGTAAAACACAACTCATCAATATAATCCTTAATAAGTGCAAACTTCTCCGATATAGTGTAGTTGGGAGAATTCAAAAAGATAATAGGACTATCATGCATGGGTGCAATAGCAACAATTTCATTCTTAACATAAGGAACTATAGAAATTTCATCTCCATAAGCATAATTCATTTTGGCATCATGGCCACAAGCATAGAAGCATCAATTTCCTCAAAAAGGGATATTTCAAACGAATCCAAGGGATCATAGCAATCATCATAACAATCATCCTTTGATAAGCACGAAGGGAAATTAAACAATGTATGAGTTGAAGAGTTACTCTCATTATAAGGTGGGCACTGATACGTCTCCGTCGTATCTATAATTTTTTATTGTTCCATGCCAATATTCTATAACTTTTACATACTTTTGGCAACTTTTTATACTATTTTTGGGACTAACATATTGATCCAGTGCCCAGTGCCAGTTCCTGTTTGTTGCATGTTTTTTGTTTCGCAGAAAATCCATATCAAACAAAGTCCAAATGGGGTAAAAACTAACGGAGAATTTTTTTGGAATATATGTGAATTTTGGGAAGTGGAATCAACGCGATACGATGCCCGAGGGGCCCACGAGGGTGAGGGGCGCGCCCCATGGGGTCAAGCGCGCCCTGGGCCCTCGTGGCCACTACATAAGGCGGTTAGTGCCCTTCTTTCTCCGCAAGAAA